>NW_027507784.1:102798813-103998813 GCF_037356315.1 Lithobates pipiens
TATTTTTTCTGAGGATTTAAATCTTTCCCATATTCCTATGTGGGTCTGGAATCGTCCTTTGTCCCTGCTCTCCTGATGTGCCATTTTTTGGTAATATTCTATTCTATCTCACATATCTGGTTTTTCACCATTTAACCAGTTCTTTGGGATCAACCCTTTTGGGATTCAACCCTTTTGCGGCATTTAGGAGTGCAGCATTAAGGAACAAACATATCTGAGGATTATATTCTATTTTCTCATTCGTAACTTCTTTAATTATGCCCAGTATTTCTTGCCAGTACTCCTTTATTTTTGGGCACTCCCAACAGATATGCATCATGGTTGCCCTTTGATTACATTTCCTCCAGCATAATGGGGAACTCTCCGTTTGGTAGTGATTTTTCCTTACCGGTGTCGGGTACCACCTATCCAACAGTTTGTAGTTCATTTCGATAGTGTTCATGTCCCATGCACTATCATGGACTGCTCCGATCATCATATCTACTTGACCATTGTCAAGTTTTAAATCCATTTCCTTTTCCCATTGGTCTATAAAGACCGGTCTTCATTGTCCGTCTAATTCCGAGAGGATTCCATATACTTTTGATATTCCTTTCTTTAATGACTGTTGCATATAACAGAGCCTTTCCAAGGGCCTCTTATCTCCTTCATCCCTAATTGGCTGTGAAAGTGTTTTTACGAAATGTGTTAGTTGAATTTGATTCCAATCGTTAATTTCCCATCCTGTGCTTTTTTCTATTTCTTGTCATGATTTCATCTTGCCCTTCCTTGTGACATCTTTTAATTGTGGATTTTTTATTTTGCGTGCTGTGAATATCTTGTCCCCTGGTATGAAGAAGTTTGTTCCCATTAATACCATTAACGGCGAGTTATATTCCCACTTCTCTTTCCGATTCAGTATGTCCCAGATTTTAAAAACATTTTCAGTCATAACATGTGTGCCCCGATCCAATATCCTATACTTTTGTGGTACCCATATATTTTTGTGTAGTGTGCTCCTACTTAATGTGTTTTCCATCTCTACCCATGTTTTTGAACTATTTTCATTTGTCCACTGTATCAATCTTGTTAATACAACTGCTTTATAATATCTGTATATATCTGGGGTTGCCAGTCCACCGTGTTCCCTTTTCCTAGTGAGAAGTGCAAAATTTATTCTTGGCTTTCTATTCTGCCAAATACATTTTGTCATCAATTTTTTTATTATTTTGAAAAAGCTCTGTGGAAGCCCTATTGGTATCATTTGGAACAGGTACATCACTTTTGGTAGAATGACCATTTTAAGCATGTTTATTCTGCCTATCCATGACAGTGCACGACCACATGTTTTTGCCAAGTCCGCCTTAACCTTGTTTATTAATGGGATATAATTTGCTGCGTACAGCTTATCAACAGTTGGGGTGATTTTAATTCCTAGATATTTTAATTCTTCTTTAACCCAAGTAAACAGGAGTTCTTTTTGGAGGACCTGTACTTCCCTTTCTTCTACTCCTATATTTAATATTTCTGTTTTAACAGGATTTATTTTAAAATTAGAGAGTTCCCCATATTTTATTACTTCTTTCAGCATATTTGGCAAAGTCTCCTTCGGATTTGTCACATACATCAGCACGTCGTCTGCGTATGCCGCTATTTTATGTTCCTTTTAGCCCACCCTCACTCGTCCTATATCCCTGTTGTTTCTTAGGGTCGCCAAAAAGAGTTCCATTGTTAGAACATATAGGAGGGGCAAGAGAGGGCAACCCTATCGTGTTCCATTGCGCATCTCGAAACCAGCAGATAATCTCCCATTGACCCTCCCCATGGCAGTTGGACCAGTATACAAATTCTCATTCCACTGCATATACTTTGGTCTTATTCCCAGATGTCATAATGTATCCATCATGAATCCCCAGTCTACCCCGTCAAATGCCTTTTCGGCATCTATTGACAGGAGTAGAGCTGGGGTCCCATTCATCTGCCCTTTCCCTAACATCAGGTTTGTTTTTAAACTGTTGTCTCTTCCCTCTCTGGCCGTGACAAATCCGGCCTGGTCGGGATTTATCCATTCTGGTATTCATTTTTTTAACCTAGTGGCCAGTATTTTTGCATATATTTTTATGTCTGCATTTAAGAGGGCAATGGGTCTATAACTTTTAGTTTTATCTTTTCCTTTAGGTAATATTGTAATATATGCCTGTAGTGATTCTTTTCTGGTTTGTTCTTTCTCTCCCAGATGGTTTAAGTATTCACATATTCTGGGGACCAGAAGCTCTTGGAATGTTTTATAGTATTTTATCGTGAAACCATATGGTCCTGGACTCTTTCCTAATGGAGTATCACTTATTGCCTGTTTAACCTCTTCTTCCGTGATCCTTCTTTCCAATTTTGTTAATTGCTCTGCTTGAATTCTGGGTAATTTTGCTTCTTTGAAGTAGATCTGGATCCTCTTTCTCCTGGTTTCCGCTTCTTGAACCGATTCTTCCTTTTTTACTGAATATAATGCACTGTAATAACTTTGAAATGCAGCTGCGATCTCTGATGTTTTATTTACTATTTCTCCCTTTTCATTTTTGATCTTTTCTATATAGTTTGTTGATCTCTTTTTTCTTACTAAGTTTGCTAAATGCTTTCCCATTTTATTTCCCCACTTGTATCTCTCTAGAGCCGCTCTGTGGTTTTTACAGCTGTCTTCTTCCTCCAGTACTTTTTTCAGTTGTTCCCGTGCTTTGGTCAGTTCCCGAAATATTTCCTTTTTCGCTTGTTTTTTATGACTTTGCTCTAGTTCATACATTTTTTTTGATGATCTTCTCCATATCTTTTTTCCATTCCTGCTTTTTCCTTGTTCCAATAGCGATCAGTTTACCTCTAATTACCGACTTATGGGCTTCCCAGATGGTTGCTTTCGCTAAGTCTACAGTTTTGTTTTCAGGGAAATACCTCTCTATCTCCTCTTTGATGGTTTTAATGTTTTCCTCATCTTCCAACAGGTCTTCATTCATTCTCCAGATGCCTCTTCCCACCGATTCCCCTTGTAATTTAATTTTTAACACTACTGGTGCATGGTCTGAGATTGTTATTATACCAATACTTGTTTCTAGGATGTCCTCCAGGGTTCTATGCTCCACTATGATGTAATCCAGATGGGAATACACTCCATGTACTGCTGAAAAAAATGTATAGTCCTTTCTATTCTTATGTTGTAAACGCCATGGATCTACTAGTTGGTGCTCAAAGAATTTTTTTTTTTTTTTTCTTAGCCTGCCTAATTTCTCTATCTATTACTATCAATTTTGTAGTCCATGGGGAAGTTGAAGTCTCCTGCCAGTATTAATTTTCCTTGTTTAAATTCAATTCGATATTTCAATATTTTTACGAGGTGTTTCTTCTGGGTTTTGTTTGGACAGTATATATTGGCAAGTGTAAACATATTATTATTTATTTTTCCTGCTAGAAAAATAAATCTTCCCTCCGGATCTACCTTTTTTCGATTTCAAACTGAATATCTTTTCGCAGCCCGATTGCCACCCCTCTTGCCCTGCTAACTGGTGAATCCCCGTAAAACCAAGTTGGTAAGGTTCTTGAATGTATTTTAATATTTGAGTCCTGTGTTATATACGTTTCTTGCAGGAATACTACTCGGCCTTATAGCTTTCCAACTCTCGTAAAATTATTTCTTTCTTCCTTGGCAGGTTCAGGCCTCTTACATTATAGGACACTACTGTAATGCTGTCCCTATCCTCCATATCTATCTAAGTCCCTGCATGTCCCCGAATAGGTAGTCCAGGCAGGGCCCTCCCACAGCGATGCGCGGGGCTTTTATCTATCTTTTCAATAACAGGAAAAGCTATTTTTCTTCTAAATATGAACACATTCACCTCAGTTCCCCCTTCTAACCCCCCTCCACTTCAGCTCCACCACAAGCTCCTTCTTCAGACTCTTCCAAGTCATGTTCTGTTCTTACTTCAGGTGGTGGACTACTATCTGCTGTTATCTTACTTTGTCCCCTTTTTTCCTTCTTCTCCTTGATTTTGTGTTGCCTCCCTTTCCCCCTGGTGGTCTTTCTCCCTCTCCCTGCAATAAATATCTGCTCATAGGGCCCGGGCCTAGGCTAGTGCACAGTGATTTCGCAGCCGTTCCCCCGCCTCTTGTCGTCTTTCCTCTCATTTTTCAAAAAAGAAAGGGGAGGCAAAGCTCGACTTGTCCAAGTTCAGGTGTAGGAATAGAGTATGTATTGATCTACCTATTTCTTACTTCATGGTAAGACTGGTGTACGTCTTTCACACACTTTTACTGTATGACGGAAAAGGGAGCAGCATATACAAATGAAGGAACCTAAACCAACAGAGTTTTTCTGTATTTGCTTATAAAAAAACAAAATAAAAACAGAACCGTATTCAGTTTTACCCGTTTTCACCATAGTCTCTCGGCAGACTTATATATTATTTTTTCTTTCCCCTTTTCTTTTCTCCTTCCTGCCCTTCTTCCTCTTTCCCTGTCAGTCTTTTATACACTCCTTTCTGGATTCTTTCTGGATTCTTTATTTCCCCTTAACTTCAAACTTTCAGAGTCCCAGACAGTCCAATTGCATACAAGCAAATATATAAACTGTACTTATCTGTTCCAGCCACATAGTAATGTCAGGTCCACTTTCATCATATATTTTCAGCCTGCTGCCTGTAACTTCACCTGCTGGCGCTGTCTCAGAGTCTCTCCGGGGGGCCACCCCGCTCTCCCCTCGCAATCTGCTTTCTCCATTCCTCCCTCGACGTTCCTCTGCAACCTCCAGGCTCCCCCAATGCCGAGGACCGCCCACTGGCCACCGGGATCCCGCTATGCCGCTCCAAGCCCCGGGGGTCCGGACATCCGGAGTGCCCACTCGGAGCCCCTCCTAGCAGCCTGCTTCACCACAGCCTGCCTCGCCGAGAACCCCCGGGATCCCCAAGGAGCCGCCAGGAACCGCCGGTCCGCCCCAGGCACAGCGCCCGCAAGGACACACTCGGGAGTCACAGCGAGAGGTATGGAGGGGCAGGTCAGAGGCAGGGACAGGACTTCTCAGCCATCATCCTGGTGGGAGGCGAGAGGTCTCGGATCCTCACGGCATGCAGCTCATCCGCGCCATGTCAGACTCCTCCCTCTCCGGCCATCCGCTGACACTCAGCTTCTTTAGCAAGACATTGGTTGTCTTGGAGGTGTGTTTGGGGTCATTATCATGTTGGAATACTGCCCTGTGGCCCAGTCTCCAAAGTACATGTTGGCATTCATGTTTCCCTCAATGAACTGTACCTCCCCAGTGCTGGCAGCACTCATGTAGCCCCAAGGCCATGACACTCCCACCACCAGGCTTGACTGTAGGCAAGACACACTTGTCTTTGTACTCCTCATCTGGTGGCTGCCACACACGCTTGACACCATCTGAACCAAATAAGTTTATCTTGATCTCATCAGACCACAGGACATGGTTCCAGTAATCCATGTCCTTAGTCTGCTTGTCTTGTTTTTCAATCAGGTAGGCCCCTGCACTACATAGTTGAAGGTAGATCTGAAGGAAATTGTACAATCAGATTGTGTAGTGTATGGGCAGCTTTATACAAGTACATAGAAGAGAGTGGATGGAGGCAGTCAGCTTTCAAGCCCCGTTCACATTTCTGCATAGCTGGACCTCACATTTCTGCATGTGGCTTTTTTGGGGTTCTTTTGAGCACTTTTGCTCATCACTCAAGGCAAAGTGCTAATTTTCTGTGCATGGAGCCTCACTGTTTTTGTTTAAATACTCCAATTTCACTTTCAGGCCCCATTCACACTGAGCATAGTGGGAGCTCCCATTTTTTGGCTCGTTTTTACCCATGACATGCATAGGGCAGCTTGTTGATTTCAATGGACTGCGCTACAGGTGACATAGTAGTTCATGGGACATTTTAGCTCATTGCGGCCTGCATGTTTTTTACTGTGAGTTTTGCTGCATTTCTCGCTCTGTTTTTCACATGGCAAAATGTGTTTGTGTCATTAAGAATTAATGGCACCGAAAGCACAACTAGTTAATTTTAGGTGTATAAAGGTAGCCATATACAGTACAATCTCTATCTCTGTAAGATCTCCTTTAGGTTTACCAAAACTATATAATATTTTTGGTAAACGCGTCATCTATCCGATCACTCTGTATCCAGTTGGGCAGGCCTTTGCACTACATAGTTGATGGTAGATCTAAAGGAGATTGTACAATCAGATTGTATAGTGTATGGTCAGCTTTACAGAACCTAGGACATACTTCTCTTGTTTTCAGTATTACAGCTCTATCCACATAAGTTGTTATCTGATTGCTCAGCTTCTGCACACTCTGCCAAATATATGATCTATGGCTGTGTATTTAGTAAGAACGATATTCACTGATCTGCTGGAATGGTGGAAGGCAGATGAAGGGTGTACGCCTTCCTGTGTCATGTACGTCTGTCCAGATGTATTGGAGAAGTATTTTTTATACAGTCAGCTGGACACTGAGGTAAGGGGTATGTGAGAAAAATAGAAAGTTTATTTTTATTTCTGCAAAGAAAGTAAATTAATGGTATATTGGTACATAGGAAAGCTGTAATTTAGAAAAAAAGGTAAACATTTCTTTAGATTCCATTCACAGCTGAGTGTATCAATTTACTGTTTTTTTTCGGGCACTTTTTAAAAGCTTTTTTGCAGCTTTTTCAAAGCGTTTTAGAAGTGTATTAGAAGCATTTTACAGCTTCAGGCATTTTTTTTTTTACCCAATAGAAAGCACTAGGGGGAGGAGAGGGAGAGGAAATTAGATATGTAGTTCTGCTATTTGAGCAGATAATGCTTTTAAAATACTCAAGTCAGGCATATTCATTGAAATCTATAAGGCCAAAAATGCTTGTAATCTGCTTCAGGCATTTTCTTCAGGCAACAGAATGCTCAGATGTGAACAATGACTAATGAAATGAATGGGATCTGGCTTGTTTAGCGTTTTAGAGCTACAAGCTTCAAGCAGAAAATCGCTCAGGTGTAAGCAAGCTATAATAAAACTATCATAAAGTGTAATTCATGTTCTTCAACTACCAGTAGTTTTATTGAGAGTTTTGAAAGAGGTGCATAATAAAAACATTAACAGTCTTCAAAAAATAAAAACATAGAAAAAAATTACAAAAGTACCTGCAACTTGGCAGTAGGAGTAGGTCACGCAGAACCTTACACCAGTAGAATGTTTATTTCAGTTTTGCATTGAATAAAGATGTTGATTAGAGAGGGCATGTTTTATATTTGACTGAACTTCAGCTTTAAGAAAAACTTCCTATTCTCCTCACCCAGCCTTTTACCTTTCCCTTTATCCATTGCCATTTATCAGTCACATTTTATTTTAAAGCTCTCAAGTGAAACTCAATAAACTGTAATGTCTGTGTTGTTTTTAGTACAATAAGGGCCGGTTCACACAGCGATGCGCGGCGAGGCGTCTCCGACTTGCCTCGCCGCGACCTGCACGGACCTCAGCGGCGACTTGCAGAGGACTTCTGCATAGAAGTCAATGCAAGTCGCCCCCGAAGTCGCCCCGAAGTAGTACAGGAACCTTTTTTCTGAGTCGGAGCGACTCGAGTCGCTCCTCTCAGAACGGTTCCATAGCACTGAATGGGGGCGACTTGCGGGAGCGAGGCGAGGCGAGCCGTGTCGCCTTGCCTCGCGTCGCAGTGTGAACCGGCCCTATATTGTATATTGAAAATATCTTTGTATTTGTCTAGCAATATGCTTTTTTTTACACTTTTACCGAAGCTATATTTTGGACAAGAATTCGATTTTTACATTTTTTTGGAGTTTTTCTTTTAAAGTAGATTTTGTTAAAAATTAAATTCAGTATTTTATTTGTCTTAAAAACAAAACCACTTGTGCGTAAAATTTCATTATTACAGAAGTTCAGCTCTGTTCCATCCCCTTAATTGTCATATCTAATATCCTGGAGTACAATAAAATATGTATCCATCACTTGATAAATATATTCTAAAATGGCAAACTTGCATTCAAGTATGATAAACGTGTAGGGAAATAATTGTTTATGGCGCACAGTTTAAGCTGTTCTAGTAATCATGTTGAAAAATACAATATTTATTCATTAGATCAAATTTAATGAGGCCTCCTGGCAGTAATTATAAAAATTACTGTAGCAGTAAATTACTAATGAGTTGTGATGTGCTCCCTACCTGTGAGGAAGGACTGGGGGTTGAAGAAGCCTGATATCCAGACAACACTTGGGAGACAGAGATCTTGAGTCCAGGAGTCAAGTTCCCGGCAACGCAAAAGCAGATCGCTATACCTAGAGAGTGAGAGAAAGGAAACAATCAGTTGAATGTATTTCCACAACAGCTGGAGACCTTCAGGATATATATATATATATATATATATATATATATATATATATATATATATATATATACACTATATATAGCATTTTGCTTTCTTGCTATAACCTACTGTTTCAGAAGTTTACAATTATCCAGGGTTAGTTTTCAGTATTTACAGAACGCAAACACAGGGCAGCACTCAGTAGTGGAAATGACATAACTGTGCATGTGTTTGAAAACTACTGAATATTTTATTTATGGTACTTATATAGCATTGTCAGTTTATGCAGTACTTTATACATACACTATATTGTCAAAAGTTTTGGGACACCTTTGGGCTGAATTACAGCGGGGACTGCAAGCTAAGCCTTCTCCTCTAACATCAATGCCTGACCTCACAAATGGGCTTCTGGAAAAATGGTCAAACATTTCCAAAGACACACTCCTAAACCTTGCGGACAGCCTTCCCAGAAGAGTTGAAGCTGTTATAGATGCAAAGGTGGGGGGGGGGACGACTCAATATTGAACCCTATGGACTAAGACTGGGATGCCATTAAAGTTCATTGTGAGTGTACAGGCAGGCACCCCAATACTTTTGATAATATAGTGCATATATTATACATTCACATCAATTCCTGCTGTCAAGGAGCTTACAATCAAAAATTCCCTAGCTCACATTCATACATACTAGGGACAATTTAGACGGGAGACAATTAACCTACCAGCAAGTCTTTAGAGTGTGGGAGGAAACCCACGCAGGCACAGAGAGAACATGAAAACTCCACGCAGGTAGTGCCATGTTTGGGATTTGAACTGACTATCCTAGTGCTGCTAGGTAGAAATGCTAACTACTTAGCAATTGTGCATTTCTCCCAACCAAATTAAAACCAGTGAAGGTAAACAATATCCCTATTCTCCAAAAATAATCCATTTACATCCAGTAATTAATAGCCCTGTAATCTGTTTTTCAGAAATCTTTTCTTACTGTGTTTTCTTGTAATGTTCTCCTTGAGCTCCCACACCCTCCTCACTTCCTTTGTTTGGAACAAGTAGTTCACGTTAGTTGCAGTCATGTGTACTGCTTTGTGCACAACACAAATCCTATATAGGCAACCATAGTCCTTAGACCATCTTGGAAGTGAGGAAGAGCAGTTGGCTAAGTTCCTATAAAGAATAAGCAAAGCCACCCTCCGATAGGAAGACAGATAATAGCAGCAAAAAAGGAATTTGGAGATTTGAAGGATGCTAAGCACAAAAGAAGGTACTTTTTGAGTTAAGAATACATACTTGAATAGAATTTTAGTTTAGAGCGACTTTAAGCTTCAATTCCAACCTACACAAAAGTGCTGCTTTCTATCTGTATCTTGTTAGGCTTCTATATCAGCTATAATGTGGTCTCCACGTTATGCCAATATTGTAAGGTAAATAAGTAACAGTATGGATCCCCATCTAGCATTGGCTCAGTATCCATCCAGTTTGGGCCCACGTGCACCACATACTAGCACATTATTGCATTCTTATATTTTAAACAATGCACTCTAAGCTGTCACCGACTGCCAGAACTTCCATCTTCACCTAGTTTTCCTTCTGGGTTGGCACCCTGGGGCTGTTTAAATGACTGGCCGCAATGACATAACCCCTGCACACGCACACAGGAATCACAATCATGGTATGGCACTCTCTGCACTCAGGGCACACTGTGCATAAACAGTGATGTCATCGGCCAGAGCCAATGTGAATAGCTCCTAAATGGCGCACGTTTCAGGGATATTTACAGTAACCACAGGTAAGGCTTATTGTAAGCTTACCTGTAAATACAAGTTTTAAGTGGGTTTACCACCACTTTAAATGGTCACAGTTCCAGTCTTGTGAACTCAGGTGCAGTTGTAAAGGTCATTGCACAGGCCCCACACAGCCTTGGGACCAAAGTATAGCCAAACAACACTGGTCTGGGACATAGATTTGATTATACACTTAGCAGAACAGGACCCTCTTATGCTTGGGCCCTATGTGCAGTTATGAGAGTTGAAACATAAATCCCATTTAGTTTTCAGCACAAGGTGCATTTATAAAGTAGGCAAAGGTCCAGATGTACTTCTGTATGTGTCATCACTGTGCACTTATGTAAATGTAAGTTCCCCCCAAAAAATTTGTATTGAAAAATACAGTCAGAATAAAATCTGAATTGCATTTGTCACCCATACATTGTTTAAAAATACCTTTGGACTGGCTTTGATTAATCACCAGAACTTTTTACCATGACAAGGAAAGGGCAGATTTTGTGTGCATGAAACCATTTAGGGCTCATTCATACCAGAACACGGTACAGGAAAACCCACTGCATGTTTACTGCACCGCATTCAAAACAATCTGCTGTGGGTGTCAATGTGATTCTGGCAACACCCCAAATGCAGGTTGCAAATGCAGTGTGTTTGCCTGCACCAGATTGCATGGTACACAGGGCGTACTGGGCATACTGGGCGAACTGGCCCTTAGGATCAGTTCACCCAAAACAGTTATTTAAGTATATTTTAACAGAATTAAAAAGGAACTGCAGTCTGCTCACATAATTTGATATAAAAAACATCTTTGCCATTCTGAAGCTTCCCTCCAACCACTTTGCATATTATTTTATATAAACTGTGAGTCTGTACTTACCAAATATGCGGCAGAAATCTCCCTCCACTAAGTTTGGCTGCAACCATTTTAACTGTGGGCAGCTGAAGCTGCTGCCTTTTCACTTCCTGGATTTACACAGACACACAGAGGCATGCCTCCAGCACTGCGGCTCTCATTGGTCCTCTTATGACTAATCCCCCCTCTCTTCCTGGCAAACTCTCACAAGAGTGAGAGAGAGATCTGTGCATGCTGTCATAAGTCCTGGCTTTTTACCAGACAAGAAGCAGGATGTGGGCTGTATAAGGTATTTACTGGCAGAAACAAAAATGTTTTACTATTCAAAGTTAAAACAACAAGGGCAGAAGATTTAATAGATGAAAAATTGAAAAAAAAGACTGAAAGTCTGCTATCCTCCAGCTTAATTTTTCTGTAAAAGAATACAGTGAATAGTGGCACAGGCTGTAGTATATAAGGAGCTGACCTAGTGATCAACTTCTTTCCATTGGGGTAGTTGGAAAATTTGTGTTCTATCAGAACATGCAACAAAGGAATCCCGCTGTCAGAATAAAATGGTGCAGTGGGGAGGTTTCCTTCATCCACTTCGAATGATTGGATGGGAGAATCAATTTTTTTTTTTTTATGAGGTGGTTGACTAATAAAAATATAAAAAAAGAATAATCTACAGCTATCTTTAGATTCTATAGTCTAGGGCAGTGGTTCTCAACTCTTGTCCTCAGGACCCACTAACAGGCCAGGTTTGCAAGATAACTGAAATACATCACAGGTGATATAATTTGCTGCTCAGTTATTGCAATATTCTAGTCTGCATCTCCCCAAGGTAATACCTAAAAACCTGGCCTGTTAGTGGGTCCTAAGGACAGGAGTTGAGAACCACTAGTCTAGGGGCTGAACCAGGTTGTCAAGTAAGGAACTTTCACCACTAGAATTCTCAGATCATTAGAACCCTGAGCATCAGTTTCGAACCTACATATTATGATTGGCTGTCCGAGGCTCGATTACTGTTAGGTGAAAGTAGTAAAGTAATGTGTATGTTTATGTGAATTCTAAATAAATTGGATTCCTATTTATACTAATAGACCTTCATATTAGACTCTCCACCAGTGCACAAAAGTACAACAATAAATGCCAATCACTTGATGGGCAGAGTTTTATTGCTTCATAAAAAGCACAATGGACATGAGATATGCCCAAGTTTTGCCATTGTTCAATTTGTATTAAGGCCTGGCATCTCTTCTAAGTGAAGGCAATTACCAAGCCTCCCATAGATAAATAAAAAATCTGAATAATGAAGATTTATTATGTTAAGAGTAGTTAGGAGCCTTTTTCTTACAAATGAAAACAGCATATCATCTCTGAAAATCAATGCTTCATTACATATTGCATGCCAGTGAACTCTGAAGCTGTGTCAAAGAGAGAGTGCTTGTTAATGGAATGGAAATGTCACAGTGTTGCATATTCTAAGAAAGGCTCTTCAATAATTCCAAGAAATGTAGACATCGCTGGGAGTCACAAGTCAGAGTGTAGAGAAGATCACGGCTTGATATTACAACGGTTTATGCTTTGTGTCTAGAATATCCGACCAGATCAGGAACTGGCACTATATAGTTATTGGTTGATTTTACCCATCTAACGGATCAAATCTAAGGCAAACCTTACTCGTGTGTCGCTAGCTTAAAGCTTAACTCCAGTTTTGTTATGAAAACCACAATGCTCTCTCTGCATGATCTTTGCAAGATTTTTTTTAAATCAGTTTTTATTAGGCTTTTCAATTTCTTTCTCATACAAACGCAGAACCTGTGCATGATAAAAAAAAACATACAAAAACCAGCATTAATGGCCATACAGTGACATTAATACAAATGACAGATAAGGAGTTGGGCATACAGTGCCTTGCGAAAGTATTCGGCCCCCTGGAACTATTCAACCTTTTGCCACATTTCAGGCTTCAAACATAAAGATATAAAATTTTTATTTTTTGTGAAGAATCACCAACAAGTGGGACACAATTGTGAAGTGGAACGAAATCTATTGGATTTTTGAAACTTTTTTAAGTAAGAATTTTTTCCCCCAATGGAGCAAAATAGATCATATTTATTTGTTTTTGGTTTTCTTCCTCCGGATCAACTGTGGAGGATCGTGTATATGGAGGTTTTCTATTGCGTTTGTAGCACCCAGCGTTAATGCAGGTAAACTATAGTCTGGCCCGGGGCTAAACCTGAGCCATGGAATCTGGGTCAGGGTTTTTAGAGGTTAGGACTGGATGACTCTTCCAGGCTGCTCTCTAGTGCCTCTCCCTGGTTCTAGAATGTTGGAGAATATTCTAGAAATTTTCTATTCTATTTGAATTCAAATCTATTCTAATCGAAATTGGAATTTTGGTAAACAGTTATATTATGTACTTTCGATTCTATTCTTTTCTATTCTATTATTTTCTATTCTATTCTTTTCTATTCAAATTCAAATTAATTTTATAAAAAATTTTAATTTCAGAAGATGGTTATATTTTTTCAATTCTATTCTATTGTTTTTTCTATTCTTTTTTTTGATATTCTAGTCTATTCTATTCTGTTATTTGCTATTCTATTCTATTATTTTCTATTCTATTAAAATTCTAATTAATTCTATTTGATTTTTGGGAAGTGTTTATATTCATTCTATTCTATTCTATTCTTTTATAATCTATTTTATTCTTTTATGATCTATTCTATTCTATTCTAATTTAAATTTATTCTATTTTAAATTTGAATTTGAGAATATGGTTATAGTCTATTTTATTCTATTATTTTTTATTATATTCTTTTCTTTTCTATTCTATTCTATTTTGTATTTTATTATTTTCTATTGTATTCAAATTCAAATTTATTCTATTTGAAATTCAATTTTCAGACGATGGTTATAGTCTATTTTATTCTATGCTGTTCTATTTTTTATTCTATTATTTTATTTTATAGTTTATTCTATTCTATTTTGTTCTGTTTTACTCTATTCCTTTATTTTCTACTCTATTATTTTGTATTCTGTTCTGTTTTACTATTCTGTTTGAATTAGAAAAGGAATTAGAAATGGATTTAAAAACTGAATTTGAATTTAGTCCAAATAGTTTTTTTCGTTATTTCGGATTCATTTAAATTCCTTACTATTGTAATTCATGAATTTGGATACATCTGAATTTACTAATAAAGAAAAAAACAAAACGAACTGCACACGTCTAGTAATGAGGCCTCTCATTGTATCAGATGGGAATTTATAGGCTTGGAGGTATGGTTATGTGAGGTGGTATTGGAACTATTTGTAGTAAAGAAGGGTAAAACCATCTTAACCTGGGGCTTTTTCTGGGGTTTTGAGTCTTTTGAAACTGTGTGTAAAACAGTTAATATATTTTTATATTCTGCTCTATATTGGAAAATGCAATTATTTTTAACCTGAGCTGCTTTCTTTACTGTGTTTTACAGTCTGGGAAACAATACGATGCAGGATTCATGCACTATTTTTTATTTGTAGCCTGTTAAAGTAAACCCTCATCTTGTAAAACAACCCATTACCTTATATTACAAATTAAAGGCAAAACATATAGCTATAAAAAAAACACTATAAACACCCTTTTCCCCTTTTTTATAAGTGATCACATTCCTTCTCTTTTCAGCTGCATAAGAGCTGGGGGAGGAGGTACAGCAGTACACTGAACTTTCCCATGAAAGGCCATGGGGGGGGGGGGGGGGGTGGTGTATAAGGGCAAGTCTGATCATTGGAAGGGGCAGACTGAGTTCTCAGCAGAGGGACTTATAGGAACACCAGGGATTTTACACAAAGGAAGCAATACAAAGTAGACAGGATAATTTTTAATACAGGTATATAATACAGCAGTCACACATCAGTAATATGAAATGTTGGGTTTATATACTCTTTAACTGCATCCCGACTGCCTCACGCAGATATACTGCGGCAGAATGGCACGTACAGGCAGATAACGTACCTGTATGTTGCCCTTTAAGAGGTGGCTTGTGCGCCAGGAGCTCAGTGAGCATGAGCGTGGATCCCGCGGACTCGGGATACCTGCGATCCTCTCACGGGTAGGAAGAACGGGAAATGCTAATGTAAACAAGCATTTCCCTGTCCTGCCTAGTGACACTGACACTGATCACAGCTCCCTGTGATCGGGAGCGGTGATCAGTGTCGTGTCACACACCGCCCCCCCCCCCCCAGTTAGAATCACTCCATAAGGCACGCTTAACCCCTACTAGAGCCACCTAGTGGTTAACCCCTTCACTGCCATTCACATTTACACACTAACCAATGCATTTTTAATTGCACTGATCGCTGTATAAATGTGAATGGTCTCAAAATCGCACCAAAAGTGTCTGATGTGTCCGCCATAATGTCGCAGTCCCGATAAAAATTGCTGATCGCTGCCATTACTAGTAAAAAAAAATAATAATAATAAAAATGCCATAAAACTAACCCCTATTTTGTAGATGCTATAACTTCAATAAACGTTTAGTGCGATTTTTTTAAACAAAAATATGTAGAAGAATACATATCAGCCTAAACTGAGGAAAAAAAATGTTTTTTTATATATTTTTTCGGGATATTTATTATAGCAAAAAATAATGCGTTTTTTTCAAAATTGTCGCTATTTTTTTATTTATAGCACAAAAAATAAAAACCGTAGAGTTGATCAAATACCACCAAAGAAAGCCCTTTTTCGGGGATAAAAAAGGACATCAATTTTGTTTTGGAGCCACGTTGCACGGCCGCGCAATTGTCAGTTAAAGCGACACAGTGCCGAATCGCAAAAAGTGCTCTGGTCTTTGGCTTAAGTGGTTAACCTTTCATATCTGTAGCACTGGGCAAATACATAAATCACACAAACACATCTCATAAAGCAGACTTGCTGGAGATTTGGAACCCAGTGTATCTTGTAAAAACATAACTCCCTATAGATTCTTCACATAAACTTAAAAGTATTGCTTTGACAAGGGCTTCATTGTTCCACAGATTAGGCAGCTGAAGTACAAAGTCTACCCTGAAAGTGATAAGATCCTGCAGATCTGCAGTGCTTTGTGGTGCCGCTTCCTCACCTGCACCTTGTGACTTTTCACAAGTAGCAAGCAAACAGTTACACCTGATTAATGATAAACAGAAAATAGCGTTAACCATAGTAACCAGTCAATTTCAAACCTACACTAGGACAGTGCAATTGATTTGATTTGGCAATTCTGCAATTTTTCTAAATTATAGGGGTACCTTAATTTTGCATGCAATGTGTTTTCCTGTGATGCATCTAGGTGCTAATTTTGCTGGCACTGAGGAACTCTAAACCAGAAAGGAAAAGAAGTGATTGTTCACACCCACAAAATAAAGCATTAAACTTAACCACTTGCCGACCGCCGCACGACGATGTACGTCGACAGAATGGCACGGGCAGGCATATGGGCGTACCTGTACGTCCCTGCCTTCCCGCGGGTGGGGGGCCCGATCGGGCCCCCCCCCCCGGTGCCTGTGGCGGTCGGTATTCGTTCGGGAGCGATCCGGGATGAGGGGGCGGCCATTCATTCATGGCCACCCCCTCGCGATCGCTCCCGACGAATGGAAATGCTCCGTGACATCACTTCCTCTCCTGTAATGTAAACACAGGAGAGGAAGTGATGTAATCTCTCCACCGTGTCGGTATTTTTCGTTCCGGCACCGAGGAGAGAGGATCGGTGAGTTGCACCAACACGACACTACACAGTAGAACATGCCAGGCACACTCACACCCCCCCTTCACCCCCCGATCACCCCCCCAATTACCCCTGCCCCCCCAGTCACAGTGACACCAATTGCATTTTTTTTTTATTTTTATTTTTTGCATTGGTGTCATTTGTGGCTGTAATAACTGTTAGGGCAGTTAGGGTTAGCCCCCTTTAGTTCTAATGTACCCCCCTAACCCCCCCAATAAAGGTTTAACCCCGTGATCACCCCCCGTCGCCAGTGTCACTAAGGCTGGGTTCAGATTGCAGCGCTTTATGAGAACGGATGTGATTCGCACCGCACTGCAGTGCAAATCACATCTGATCTCTGTGCGATTCGAGTTCAGCCATACAGATAGTATGGCTGAATTCGCGCCGCACCCGCCGCAAATTCGCACGGGACCCTTTTTTTGGTCCGCAGCAGAATCGGATCGCATGGGTGTTCACACCATGCGATCCAAGTTTGCAGATCGCACTGCGATATGCGAACTGATCTGGGGGTGTCATTAACATTTCACTGACTCTCCCAGCAGTTCGCATAGGGCAGTGTGAACTGCCGCCGGGAGGCATGCGATGCGGGAACCCGCCGCGGATTTGTGGCGTTCCTGCATCGCTCCAGTGTGAAACCAGCCTAATAAGCGATCGTTTTTCTGATCGCTGTATTAGTGTGACTGGTGACGCTAGTTAGGCAGGTAGGTATTTAGGTTCGCCGCAGCTTTTTATAGCGCCAGGGACCCCCATATACTACCGCATAAAGCCCCCTGATTGCCCCCTAGTTAACCCTTTCACCAGTGATCACCATATAACTGTTACAGGTGACGCTGGTTGGTTAGTTATTTTTTTATAGTTTCAGGGCACCCGCCATTTATTACCTAATAAAGGTTTAACCCCCTGATCACCCGACGGGTGTCATTTGTGACTGTAATAACTGTTAGGGCAGTTAGGGTTAGCCCCCTTTAGTTCTAAGGTACCCCCCTAACCCCCCCAATAAAGGTTTAACCCCGTGATCACCCCCCGTCGCCAGTGTCACTAAGGCTGGGTTCACATTGCAGCGGTTTATGAGAACGGATGTGATTCGCACCGCACTGCAGTGCAAATCACATCCGATCTCTGTGCGATTCGAGTTCAGCCATACAGATAGTATGGCTGAATTCGTGTCGCACCCGCCGCACCCGCCGCAAACTCGCACGGGACCCTTTTTTTGGTCCGCAGCAGAATCGGATCGCATGGGTGTTCACACCATGCGATCCGAGTTTGCAGATCGCACTGCGATATGCGAACTGATCTGGGGGTGTCATTAACATTTCACTGACACTCCCAGCAGTTCGCATAGGGCAGTGTGAACTGCCGCCGGGAGGCATGCGATGCGGGAACCCGCCGCGGATTTGTGGCGTTCCTGCATCGCTCCAGTGTGAACCCAGCCTAATAAGCGATCGTTTTTCTGATCGCTGTATTAGTGTCACAGGTGACGCTAGTTAGGCAGGTAGGTATTTAGGTTCGCCGCAGCTTTTTATAGCGCCAGGGACCCCCATATACTACCACATAAAGCCCCCTGATTGCCCCCTAGTTAACCCTTTCACCAGTGATCACCATATAACTGTTACAAGTGACGCTGGTTGGTTAGTTATTTTTTTATAGTTTCAGGGCACCCGCCATTTATTACCTAGTCTCACTAGTGTACCCCTAAATTTAGGGGTGTCTACTTTCCAAAATGGGGTCATTTGGGGGGGGTTTGTGCCATCTTGGCATTTTATGGCCTTCAAAACTGTAACGCCCTTAGAAAGCCTGAAGGCGGTGCTTGGTTTTCGGGGCCCCGTACGCGGCTAAGCTCCCAAAAAGTCCCACATATGTGGTATCCCTGTACTCAGGAGAAGCAGCAGAATTTATTTTGGGGTGTCATTTCACATATGCCCATAGCATGTGTGAGCAATATATCATTTAGTGACAACTTTGTGTAAAAATAAAATAAAAATTCAATCGCTTGAGGCAAAAAAATAAAATATTCAATGGGCTCAACATGCATTGTTAGTTAGCGGGATCAGCCCAGATACCTGCTAGCACCTGCGTTTTGCCCCTCTGCCCAGCCCACCCAAGTGCAGTATCGATCGATCACTGTCACTTACAAAACACTAAACACATAACTGCAGCGATCGCAGAGTCAGGCCTGATCCCTGCGATCGCTAACAGTTTTTTTGGTAGCATTTTATATTTAAATCCGGAAGGCAGTGCTTGGTTTTCGGGGTCCCGTACGTGGCTAGGCTCCCAAAAAGTCCCCCACATGTGGTATCCCCGTACTCGGGTGAAGCAGCAGAATTTATTTTGGGGTGTCATTTCACATATGCCCATGGCATGCGTGAGCAATATATCATTTAGTGACAACTTTGTGAAAAAAATAAATAAAAAAAAAAAGTTTGTAATTTTCCCGCAACTTGTGGCAAAATATAAAATATTCCATGGACTTAACATGCCTCTCAGCAAATAGCTTGGGGTGTCTACTTTCTAAAATGGGGTCATTTGTGGGGGTTTTGTGCCATCTTGGCATTTTATGGCCTTCAAAACTGTAATAGGTAGTGAGGAGTGAAGTCAAATATTTACGCCCTTAGAAAACCTGAAGGCGGTTCTTGGCTTTCGGGGCCCCGTGCGCGGCTAGGCTCCCAAAAAATACCACACATGTGGTATCCCCGTACTCAGGAGAAGCAGCAGAATTTATTTTGGGGTGTCATTTCACATATGCCCATAGCATGTGTGAGCAATATATCATTTAGTGACAACTTTGTGTAAAAAAAAAAAAAAAATTTTTTTTTTTGTCATTATTCAATCGCTTGAGGCAAAAAAATAAAATATTCAATGGGCTCAACATGCCACTTATCAATTTCCTTAGGGGGTCTACTTTCCAAAATGGGGTCATTTGGGGGGGTTTTGTACTGCCCTGCCATTTTAGCACCTCAAGAAATGAGATAGGCAGTCGTAAACTAAAAGCTGCGTAAATTCCAGAAAACGTACCTTAGTTTGTAGATGTGACAACTTTTGCGCAAACCAATAAATATACAGTTATTGACTTTTTTTTTTACCAAAGACATGTGGCTGAATACATTTTGGCCTAAGGGCCGGTTCACACAGCGGGCGATGCGAGGCGACACGACTCGCCTCGCCTCGCTCCCGCAAGTCGCCCCCGTTCTGTACAATGGAACCGTTCTGAGAGGAGCGACTCGAGTCGCTCCGACTCAGAAAAAAGGTTCCTGTACTACTTTCGGGCGACCTCGGGGCGACTTGCATTGACTTCTATACAGAAGTCATTTGCAAGTCGCCGCCGAGGCCGCTGCAGGTCGCGGCGAGGCAAGTCGGAGTCGCCTCGCCTCGCCTGCAGTGTGAACCGGCCCAAAATGTATGGCTAAAATTGGATTTTTCTAATAACAAAAAGTAGAAAATATCATTTTTTTTCAAAATTTGCGGTCTTTTTACGTTTATATCGCAAAAAATAAAAATCGCAGAGGCAATCAAATACCATCAAAAGAAAGCTCTATTTGTGGGAAGAAAAGGACGCAAATTTTGTTTGGGTACAACATTGCATGACCGTGCAATTACCAGTTAAAGCAGCGCAGTGCCAAATTGTAAAAAGACCTCTGGTCATTGACCAGCAAAATGGTCCGGTCTGAAAGTGGTTAAAGGGAAAAGTATCCAAGTAAGCTACCATTGTGCATGACCTAACCTCAAGCCCGAATTGAACCCCTAAAAACTTCTTGAAGTAATCCCCCAAAAAAAAAACAAGAAATATGTACAGAGCTGTTTGTTTCATTATACTCTCTTTCCTACCAACTTGGTTGAGGGGCATTTAGCAGACAATACAAATGTTAAAATGTTATATTTTTGCTTATGTTAACCTGACTGATAACAACTCTAAAATATCCTTGCAATCCCTCTCCCTCTACCTAGGGTGCCCTCTATTACCTAGCGTAGTGGTCACCAGGCAGCTCAAAGATTACTTTTCTCTTTATATGGAACCCCTCTTCATGTTGGTTAAGACTAAAACACAAATCTGGACCAGGCTACTACTGGGTGTACATATCAAAAAGGATAAAAGAACATTGGGGGGGTCCTGATGACTAGTCATTTTTTGGTCAATTCAGATAGCAGCTTACTGACTCACCTAATCAGGTGGAGTTTCTTGTAAGAACAGGAGAGGCAGCCAAAATAATGAAGGAAAAGGAACAAAAAGTGGTTTAACCTGATTAATCTTTATTAGAACAAATATGTAGAAAAGTGTATCATTGGCCGGAAAGCATATTCATTAGGGAATTACACACAGTAGAACTGACAACGTTGTCAGTTAAAAACACATGCCCAGGAGTTCAGCCATGCCAACATCATCCACTCCTGTCAATCATCCAAAGTCACTTATTGGTGTAACTTATCAAAAAACGCATATACACATCGGGCGAGGTGAGTTCTGGGAAACCTTGGTGGCACAGACTAGTATTATGCTTAACCGTGGACCTCCAGACTCCCTATATGCCCTTAAAAATGTTGCATTAGGTATCTACAGTGACAGTAAATGCATTGATCATCACAGACAAGTAAATACAGCTTTTAGGTTGGAAAGTATCCCTGCCAATTGGTAGAAATGGTAGGTTTAGTTTCTTGATGTAGCACTATCAGTCATAGAGATGGTAAATCAGTTGAATGCAATACGCAGTGATATATAAGTGACTTGAGCCTAGGAGGCGTAATGGATCCGCAATAAGCCTTTAAACATTCAACTAGGGATGAGCTTCGTGTTCGAGTCGAACGTACGTTCGACTCGAACATTGGCCGTTCGGCCGTTCGGCGAATTCCGAACGTTTTGGCCGTTCGCGTCAAAATTCGAGTGACGCGCGCGCGGACCACAATGCACTGCGTTGGCGCAGTGCATTGCTGCCCGATGATTGGCCAAGCATGCACTGTGACCCCGCATGCTTGGCCAATCGCAGCGCCGGCAGCGAGGAGAGCCATGATTGGCCACAGGCATCCTGCCTGTGGCCAATCATAGCTCAGGCTGTGTAGTGCACGCCCCACACTATATAAGGCCGCCTTTAAGGCGGCCTCCTGTAGTGTGTTACTTTGCATCTGAAGCAGTGGGTGTTCTGTGTACCTTCAACACAGTACACACCAATCGTTTTTGGCTGATTTCCTATCTTGCTGCTGTGTAGTGGTTGTTGTCTGTGCCCTGACTGCAGTATACACCACTATATTCACCTCACCTATATAGCTAGTGATCTAGCTTTAACCACTTAACAACTGCCCATTGCCGATTAACGGCTTCAGGGCGGTTGTTTAACTCAGAGAGGCCGTTAATTAACGGCCTCCCAGAATTCTGCTCTCGCGTGCCCCGAGGTGTGCGCACTCGAGAGCATCCGTGACCGCCGGGTCCATAGGACCCGGCGCATCACGGTAAACGGCCGCTCATAGCGGCCGTTTACCACGTGATTGCTCCGTCAAATGACGGAGTGATCACTTGGAAACAAACCGGCGTCATGTTATGACGCCTGTTCCTACCTCCCCTTTCTGTACCGATCGGTACAGCGGAGGGGAAAGAGATCGGTGTCAGCAGCGATGTGGGCTGCATCTGCAGTGCCCACATCGCTGCTCACCGAATTTAACCCCTCAATTCCCTGCCAATACTCTGCAATACCAGTGCATACTCTGCAGTACCCTGCCATTACTCTGCAGTACCCCGCCATTACTCTGCAGTACCCCGCCATTACTCTGCAGTGCAGTACCCCGCCATTACTCTGCAGTGCAGTACCCTGCCATTACTCTGCAGTGCAGTACCCTGCCATTACTCTGTAGTACCCCGCCATTACTCTGCAGTGCAGTACCCCGCCATTACTCTGCAGTGCAGTACCCTGCCATTACTCTGCAGTGCAGTACCCCGCCATTACTCTGCAGTACCCCGCCATTACTCTGCAGTGCAGTACCCCGCCATTACTCTGCAGTGCAGTACCCCGCCATTACTCTGCAGTGCAGTACCCTGCCATTACTCTGCAGTGCAGTACCCTGCTATTACTCTGTAGTACCCCGCCAATACCCCGCCAATACTCTGTAATACCCTGCCATAAATTGCCATACCCAGCCATACTCAGAGATACCCAGCCATACTCAGTGATACCCTGAAATACCCAGCCATAGACGCCCCCCACCCCTCACCGCCCTCCGGTGCTTCTACCAACTCGCCAGTACGATCAAAGCCAGAATCTTTTTTTTATTTTTTATTTCAGGCTTCCCAGCCTAGAGGTGAGATGTGGGGTCATATTGACCCCCCAGATTTCACTGTAAAGAGGACCTGTCACCCCATATTCCTATTACAAGGGATGTTTACATTTCTTGTAATAGGAATAAAAGTGATCAAAAATATATTTTTGGGAAAAAAAATGTCAAACTAAAATAAATAAAGTAAAATGAACAATAAAAAAATAAAATAAAAATTAAAGCGCCCATGTCCCCATGTGCTCGCATGTGCCACACATGTGAGGTATCGCCGAGAATGTTAGAGCGAGAGCAATAATTCTAGTCCTAGACCTCCTCTGCAACTCAAAACATGTAACCAGTAAAAAAATATTTAAAGCGTCGCCTATGGGGATTTTTTAAGTAGCGACGTTTGGCGCCATTCCAGGGGCATGTGCAATTTTGAAGAGTGACATGTTTGATATCTATTTACTCAGCATAACTTCATCTTTCACTTTATGCAAACATTGGGCTAACAAGTGGTTAATAATAGAGCTTGCAGTCAGTAGTGTTAGGAGTGCGTGCTGTCTGCGTGCTCTGTACCCAGTACATACTGCTATAATATAGGGCAGGCCCCTACTTTCAAACATCCAACTTACAAACATCTCCTACTTGCAAACGCAAGGAGACAGCAGCAAGTGAGATGAAAAAAGATGGACGACAAAACAAATTATACAGGGGTGATAACCCTTCCCTATGTTTTCCAAAAAGCTTAAAGATAGTTTTTTTGACTGGAGCTACACTTTAAAAATGTACCGGTTGAAAATGACAAACAGATTCAACTTAACACAACAAACCTACACAGTCCCTGTCTTGTTTGCACCGCCTGTATACTGCTGTTCTGAGTATATAGGGCCTGGGGGCCACACGCATTTCCTTTTTTTAATATGGGTACGGGGTTCCCCTTAATATGCGTACAAGACCCAAATAGGCTGGTAATGGGCAGGGAGGGCTACCCATGCCATGTTTCTCAATGATTTTCAACCATATTGCAGGAACCAGATATAACATTAAAACCGCAAGCAGTTTTAAATGGTGTTATTTCCGTTTAATGTCATTTTGTGCAGGGACTGTTCTAAACACGGGAAACACGTGGCACTTCACAGGCATACTACAGACACCCCGCAGGCACCATATTTAAAGGAATATTTCACTTTTTTTTTTTCACTTTAATCGTCATTAAAATCAGTGCTCCCGCCAAAACGGTAGTTTTTAAAACTTTTTTTTGCAGTGACCCATGTCCCCTGAGGCAGGAGGCAGGTCGCCAAACCCTTTTTAGGACACTATCTTGCATATTAGCCATTAAAATGAGCACTTTCCAATTCGAACGTTCGAGTCCCATAGACTTGAATGGGGTTCTAACGTTCGTACCGAACGCGGGGGTCGTTCGCAAGTTCTGGTGCGAACCGAACCGGGGGGTGTTCGGCTCATCCCTACATTCAACACCATGATTCCATGAAACAGTAAGGTAGCACTGCATATAGGTTATGCAGAGGAATATAACTAACTGAGCCAAAGCGCAGAGACTTAAAGTATATTCAGGATGTGATCACTTGCTGATTATATACCGGCTTAGGAAGACTCACTGTTTGGAAGGTATTGGGTTAATCATCAGTTGCAGGTACTGAATGGTGAATCAAAGGCCCTTGGCAGTGGTCCCCGGGTGTGGGGGGTTTGAATCGCTATGTTCCTGGTCCTGGTGACACACACAAGGTATCATCCACATAAAACCGGCATGGGGTCAACCGGTCGTTTCCGGTTGATCCCAGAGTTCCGGTTCGCAGAGACGTGGTGGAGGCTATGCGATGGTGAAGAGCCCAGGCTGACTAGAGGCAGAGGGCATGCATGGGTACACACACAGACATGTTTCACCCACTTGTGATGTGGGTTTCTTCAGGGTGAAGTGCTCACCAGAACTGAATGCTTTACATAGGCTTTCAGAGTAACCATCGGAGAGGTACTTTCGGTGATGTTACTTCCAGCCTAGACACCGTCATATTAACCCCATATGGGGATTCAGGCTGCTGTAAGGGTAAAAAGTATTCATACCACCGCCATCTTGTGGTAGTATTAGATTATTACAGTTCATAAAAAACTGTCACTGATGTGGAGGATAAATTAACATTCACAAATTAACAATACCACATAATGTTAATCAAAGCAGTTAAATTCAGTGGTAGTTTATCAAGAGTGTGAATGGAAAGGTGTGCTCAGATAGATTTGTTTGTACATAATAAGGCCTAATACATTGTATGGTATTTTGGCAACCAATAAATTCGGAGGAGATCAGATTATGGGTCAGAAATACCTGTATATTCAGCTCTATGTTTAAGCCATTAGGTGTGAGGGTCCCCAGACGGAAAATCCACTCCTTTTCTTTTTGAAGGAGTACCGTATCAAAGTCACCCCTTCATATTGGGAGTTGACGGAGCATAGAACCCCTTTACTTTGAGTCCCTTTGGTACCCTGTTTTGATATTTAGAAAAGTGTTCTCCAATGGAGGTATCGTCATCAGGGGAGCAAATGCTTGAGAGGTGTTCCTCTATGCGGACCTTTAAGGGACGCTTGGTTTTGCCTATGTACAGTTTATGACAGGGACATTCCAATATATACAGTATTGCAGATGATGAAACGTTTAATTTGGTATGAATTTCTTCCTGTTACATCTGTAAATAAATCAGATCTATCTACAAATCCACAGATGTGACACTTGCCACAGGCATACATCCCTCTCAGGTGGTGGTAGATCCATGAGCCAATTGCATGGGTTAGATCTAGTATATTCAGATCTGAAAAACTCATCAGTCAGGTTTTACGTTTTTGGGTCTCCTTGCTATCATGAAGGGTTTGGGACCAACTATGGATGCCATCTGGGGGGCTCGAGTCAGTACGTGCCAGTGTTTGGTCAAGATCAGTCAGACATCCTCCCACTGGGTAGCAAACACAGTGATGAGTTTCACTTGATCAGAGTTGCTTTTGTTGGCATCTTGGTCCGTTTTTGGTAATAACAGCCCTTTCCGTTTGGTTGCGGATGCTCTTTTTTTTAGCTTTTTAAAGATCTGTGTGGGTAGCCGATTTCTCTAAACCGTTTATAGAGTTGCTTAGATTCCTCCTGGTAGTCATGATTAAGTGAGCAGTTGCATCTAATTTTCATAAACCGCCCCATTGGTATACCTTTGGCCAGAGACTTGGGGTGATGGCTGGTTGCGTAAAGAAGGGTATACGCAGCGTTTGCTTTGCAGAATGTTTTAGTTATCAGGTGATCTCCGTCTATCCTTATTAAGAGGTCTAAGAATGAAATTTAGTTCAAATCATACCCTGTTTCCCTGAAAATAAGACCTAGCGTGATTTTCGGTGATGGCTGCAATATAAGCCCTACCCTGTTTCCCCGAAAATAAGCCCTACCCTGAAAAGAAGATCTACAAGGACTTTAACTGGGGCTTATTTGGGGGTAGGGCTTATATTGCAGCCATCACCGACAATCACGATAGGTCTTATTTTCGGGGAACAGGCTAGTTCAGTGTTAAGCATATGTTGCGGCTGTTCTCATTCAGTTCGGTTAAGAACTCTTCAAGGAATTCAACAGACCCCTGCCAAAGCAGCAGAACATCATCAATATATCTTAGCCATAATTTCACATGGCTCAGGTATAGGTCAGAATAGTAAACAACTTCCTCTTCCCAATAACCAATGTGTAATCACACATAGGCAGGTGCCCATGGGGCCCCCCATGGAGGTGCCTTGTATTTGTCTATAGTATAAACCTAGAAATTTAAGCTCAAGACAAATTGTAGCATGTCCAAAATAAACTCATTCTGAGGCCCCATACGTGGAAATCTTTGGTCAAGAAAATGTGCTGTTGCTGAAAGGCCCCATGCATTGGGTATGGATGTATAAAGAGACTCTACATCGATACCCACCAGGAGAATTCCAGGGGTACGGCCACCTCTTCAATTTTTGCTAGTATGTCTCTGACGTATGGGGGTAGCTCACTTACTTTAGTAAGCCATCTAGGTATCTTCCAATCCTTTCAAGAGGGCCCTTAACCACTGAAACAGTTGGCCTACCTGGCGGGTTCATCAAGGACTTATGGACTTTGGGAATGATGTAGATGGTAGAGGTGTTAAACTCCTTTACTCTCAAGTATTCATACTCCTTTCAAGAGACGAATAGGCCAGCTTAATGTGCAAACACACCTTTAAAGTTTAATTCACTGACTAGGGACATGAAAGGGTTCATGGAAAGTTTTTCTCTCTGTAATCTCTGGTGCTTCCCTAGAACTCCATCCCTCTCAGAATCATTTCCACATCTTTAGCAGGCTTTTCTCAACAGAAACTTGGACACCCGGATAAGCCTTGGATAGGCCTAGCAGCCAGGAAACCACCTGGATAGGCCTTAGGCTTCAGGCTTATCAGCCCGAAGCTGCTCCACACTCGTCCACCCAGCCCATAGCCCTGTGCTGGAAGACTTTGATCACCTGACTCCATCCGATAAAATACCTTTTCCCAGCATGCAAAGCAGCAAATATGATTGGCCGAGAGAGATATTTTTATCCATAATCTGAACTCACTGCAGCTCATCACGCTGATGTCAAAGGCAACAGCACCACCTACTGACCAAAGGGAAAACCACAGCTAAACAGGATTAGGACAAAAGTAATTTGAAAACTAAACACTACAAATTAGCCAGGCTGGCTTCCACCCAGCATAACTAAATTTACCTGTAGCCCTATTCTAGGATGAGGGTGCCACAGATGCATACATTACTGAGGTAATAAAGGTGTTGTATATGAAAATGTGGTCAATACTAGAAAATGTATTATGGGGGTTTAGGCAGAAAGATTCTTTGATGGGATGCTTATTGCAACATGAGTTCATCAAATGATATTGGGCCAGCAAGGTCCAAAACCTTTTGGCTGAGGCTGTGTCAGTCATTAACATGGCTGGATTTCAAGAGAAAATACAAAGCCAGGGAATGAATGTGGCTTGGGTAGAAAAGGTAGGGAAGGGAAAGAGGCAGATTAGAAAGAAAACCCTCATATACACAATCCTATACCCACAGTTGATATAGAGGAATGCAAAAATCCATGATCCAATTCACTCTAGTGGGGGGGGGGGTCCTTCCTAATCCTCCAGGAGACAATCAGAGAGTCCCTGGATCAACTAAACCTGGTGTTATTACCTCTAAATATTAATATACAGTTATATCATGTGCATTATGTGCACTGAGGTATGTATCCAGGCCTTTTTTTTAAACAATCTACTGACCTGGCCAGAACCAGAAAGGAGGAAGTCTATTCCACATTTTCACATTTCTCACTGTGAAGAAGCCTTTCCATATATGCAGTTTTTTTTTGTATTTATAAATGTATAAATATATACCCCCTTGCATGCTATTATTAAGCTTATGGTAGATGGTAGAACACCCAAATCTTTCTTTGCCATTGACTCCCCCAGCTGTTCTCCTCTAGAATGTGCGAAGCATGCACGTTCTGGCCCCAAGTGCATAACTTACATTTACAATAAGTCTCATTTCCCACTTAGTTGCCCAAATTAAATAGTGCATTGAGCTTAGCTTGCAAGTTGGAGACATCCTGTAATGGTTATTCCACAGCATAGCCTGGTGCCATCTGCAAACACTGAAATGGTACTTTTAATCCCAGACCCTATATCATTTATAAATATGTTTAAAAGTAAGGGTCCCAACACTGAACCTTGAGGTACACCACTAATAAAATTAATCAAGAAACGGGACTTTGAGGTCACAAGACCTCGGGACTTTTTAGGTGTTTGATTAGGTAATTAGAACACATTTGCGATAAAAGCATCACCATAAATAGGTCTTGCGACCTCAAAGTCCCATTTCTTGATTCAAGTTTCTCTCTCTTTCTTGCTTTTTGTTTACACCACTAATAATATTAGCCATATGTGGGGAACTGTGTCAAAGGCAAAATCCAAGTAAACTATATCCACAGCCACTCCTTTGTCTAAGTTTTTTTGCTTACCTCCTCAAAAAGAAATCAGATCTTTTTGACAACTTTGGTTTTTCATGAATCCATCCTGATTTTTGCCTAAAATATAATTTTCTAGCAACTTTTCTATGTGGTCTTTTAATAAACGCTCATGTATCTTCCCAACTAAAAAATAATATGTGTAGCACAATGCTGCTCAAAGGGACTCTAGTCTGGTCCTAGCAAATAGTGTTTCTAAATCTTTTTTCAGTCATGGTACCCTTTAAAATGCTGCACAATCTCAAAGTACCCCATTCTAAAATGTAAAAAAAATTAACAAATAGTTTTACATAATGCAGAAGCATCCACACATGTAGGACACACAAAGTAGAGATGTTATTTTCTTCCAAGGCAAACACACCTTTGCACACTACTATTCCAATGTTTCTCTTCTCACTCAGTTTCTCTCCCTCATTCCACTAACATTACCCCAATGCTGATAGAAAGGTGCAGAGGAGGGGCAAACAAGGATGCTGTATAAATGCCCGAAGTCCTCCTTATCAACTGATGACATCATTGGTTATTAGGATGCTGGTGGCTAGAAAGTTGTAATAGTGCAAAATAAAAACCTGTAGCTTTGAGTAACTATAGGACGGGCTTGATTCACCCGCTGGCTTGTACAGAATTGTTTGGCAATTATTAGGCATTTTTCCAAGGCACTCCTTAAGAAACCCGAAGGCCCCCTGGTTGAAAAAGGCTGAATTAGACAATTGCACAAAGCAAATAGTTGTAAAAAAAGCGGAATTTAGACTTACCTGTAAATTTCTAGGAGTACAGTACAGGAAACAGGCAAAGTATTCATAAGCCACGGGTTATAGGCCTGTACCCTCAGGTGATTAAACATTGGTAAAGATTCAGAGGATATATCAATGTACCACCTTAAAATACAACCAATGTGTCATAATTTGTCACTATGTAGTGTTTTTTTGCTAATGTGCCTTTTTTTGCTACTGTGTCCTATTTTACAACTCCCTTATTGCCTAGAGGGGTAAAAAATTCTTAAAGTAACTCTAATTTTATTTTTATTTTTATTTATTATTCTTTCGATATGTTTTACAAGGTAATAGCTGGAGTAGACATTCATACAAATGAAATGGCTTTGTAATATGACCAATGGCCACTAGAGGGTTCCCTTCCTCCCCGGTTTTTTTCCCTTTATGTTTCTCCCTTCATTTTTTCCCTTCATTTATTAATACATTACTACTCTGGGGATTTACCTGGAATCGTAGTTATAATAAAACATAACTTTTCCCTCTTCTTGCTTACAATGGTATGCAGGTTTTTTTTTGCATTACCTCCCTGGTCCTTATACCTATGTGTATACAAATACAGTTTGTGCCTGTTTTTTAAATGTCTAAGGGGGGGGGGGGGGGGGCGGCCCCATATTACGTAGAATATATGGTAATGCATCGGGTAGGTGGCGAACTCTCAACCCGCTGTTTCACCTCCCCTTTTTTCCCCTGAGCCAATGGACAGCCTCTCTTCTGAATATTTAGGATGTGTGTGCGGTGGCGTGCTATCGTCGCTGAAGACGTCCTATGACGAAACGCGTCTGACGTACCACGCACACCATTTCCACTTCCGGGTTGACGAGCTGAGACGGAGCGCAGGCTGGAACGCACGCCAGTATCGTGTCCAGATCCCCGCTCGTTCCTCGCTCGCGTACCTGCATTCCAGACCGCCAAGGTCTCTTTTTGTGTCTTGTAAAGACCAGCGGTGAGTGTTTCCCCTCCCTAGGGTGTCACGCTTTGGAGGTGTACAGTGACCCCAGGGGTTGGGGTTATCTCACCAAAGGGCTCCTCTGCTTTTACTGTTTACTCAGAGGGGGTGTGTAAATGCTCTTGCCCTGGTCTACTATTATTTGTATTTTTTAGTACCATCTACAAAGTTTTCTATCATCTAAATAATTTTTTTATATTTTTTCTATCAATTTTTATTATTTTTAAAAAATATATATTTCTCATGGTATAGCTATCAGCTCGGGATTGTGTTCCTTGTTATATTATGTAAAGCACTTCCCGTGTGGACCTTTTCTGAATTTTTTTTTGCCATCTGATTATTCTTTGTCATCTGAATGTTTTTTAAAAAATGTTTTACTTTTTGATGCCCTAATAAAGTTTATATTTTTGAACTCAATTTCTGAAGCCCTGGAATTACTGCACTATGAGATCCTTTCTATTTCCCCGAGGATACCCTGATATACTATCACCAACCGAGTGGAAATTATTCCACACACCAAGGAAGGAGACAAGGGTGGAAGGTCGTTTTCTCTGGATGTGCTTCCCCTTGGAGTAACCAGACCCTGCACTGTGTATTATACAGGCCTGTTTGCCCTGTGTGGGCATAGAGATTCGGTGAGTGGGGACCTGAGGGGGCGAGCACGGAAGTCACCTGAATTTTATATGTTTGAGCACCAGTCACCTTTATCTACATTTATTTGAAGATTTTGAGATTATCCTCATCCTGATTTGGACTGCACTTTTTGTTTTGGGTTTTGTTTTTGTTTTTGTTTTTGGTCTTCTGCTTTTCATAAGGATTGCATTTATTGTCTTCAAAAGGACGCTTCACTGATTTATGTATTTGTTTATGATTTTTATGTAATAAGTTATATTTACAATTTTTGCACATAATTTTTCTGCACATTTTTTCTGTTTTTTGCACAGTTTTGCTGTTTTGCACATTTGCACATTCTTTACACATTTTCTTGCATAATTCTAGCACTTATTTCAGATTGGGTATATGCATATATCTGTACGATTTAGTACTATCTATATGCATCTATGACCTCTTATAGTGCCACTTAGGTTGAGCCTACATACCCCCTTAGTATCTACTGATCCAGTATTGCATTTTTTTCTCTCTTGGAACTATTTATATTTATTTATTTATTTATGTATGTTTTGGGCAAGAGTTTCTGGGTGAGAGTTACACGTCACTAGTACCTCTCTGAAGCCTGCCCCTGTCTACTCCTCTCTTCTGGACTCCTTTCATTTTTTCATTTATTTTCATCTTTCACTTTAATTTTCGTTTGTGCTTGCTGAGGGAATATAACCACCACTCAATCTGGTGTTTATTTCCCTCTGCCGGGGGTACTAGCTTGTATACATACACCGTTTTTACATACATATAATTTACAAAGTTTATTTAGTAATGTCAGGTAGGGCCTGGGCCTTTTTATTCTAATATAATTTCTTACTGATACATCTCGTGATCCCATCTGGGACTGTGAGGTATAGGGACGGCGACACCTGCTGATAGTTGTGTTGTCTGTTTCTCTGGTCTTACCCATACATACCATTTAGCGCGGCTGTGGTCCTCTGAGACCGCTTTTAAACAATTTTTTAAAGATTCAGAGGACATGCCCCCTTGACACTTCCCCTATAACCCTACCCCACTTTGTGAGTCCTCAGTTTTGTATCAAGCAATGGAAAGTAAACCAAGGAATGGAAGGGAGGGAAGCTTATTTCCTCTACTGACAGTATTTACAGGTAAGACAAAATTTCTCTTATCTTAGTTGTACAGTACAAGGCACAGGAAAAGCATTTATATACCATGGTACATCCCCACGCAATGAATAGGAAGGGTAGACAACAATGAAGCAAACAGAACTGAGCCAACAGGCCCAACAGTAATGCCGCAGACACACGATCAGACTATCCGGCGGACAATCCACCGGACTTTTGGCAGAGGCCCACAAAGGACCTCCATCGGCGAGATTCATTTGAAAAGTCTGGCGGACTAGCACACAGACGGGCGGATTGTCCGCTGGACTGCCGAGTCCAGCGGACAATTTTGAGTCAATACTTCTCTCTAAGTCCGCCAGACTTTTGGGAAGAAAAAGTCAGCCGGAGCCCACACACAGGCGAATTGTCCGTCGGATAGTCCGATCGTGTGTACGCGGCATAAGAGTTAGAAGACACAACATCAGAGAGCCGCCACGAGAACCTTACGGACAAAAGCTGAGGATTGGATGTCCACCTGGCAAAACTTTTAAAAAGTATGACCAGGAAACCAGGTGGTGGCCTTACACAAGTGAGTATGTATGTGTGCTGGGGCATTATCTGGTAGGGAAAAGTGGGGGGTCACCTTTCATCACCTGGTGGGAGGAAGTGGGGGTCACCTATCATTACCTGGGGGAAGGTGGAGCCAATTTGTCATGACCTTGTGGGGTGTCACCTGTCATTACCTGGGGGGAGGTGGGGTTCGGTTGTCATCACCTGGTGAGGGGAGGGGGTCATCTGTCATTACCTGGTGGAGGGAAGGGTGGGTCACTTGTCATTACATGAGGGGAGGTAGGGGTCATTTGTCATCACCTGGTGGGGAAGGGGGAGTCATCTGTGATTAACTGGTGGACAAAAGGGGGGTCACCTGTCATTACCTGGTGGGGGGAGAGGGTCACCTGTCATTACCTGGTGGGGGGAAGTGGAGATCACTTGTCAATACCTGAGGAGAGGTGGGGAGGTGGGGGTCATTTACCATCACCTGGTGGGGATGAGGGGGGTCATCTATAATGCTTTTTTTCACACCTTATTTGCGCAGTGGTCTTACAAGCTCACTTTTTTTGTAAAAAAATCACTTTTTTGAATAAAAAAATAAGACAGCAGTAAAATTAGCCCAATTTTTTTTATTTTGTGAAAGATAATGTTACGCCGATACCCAAAATTGATATGCAACATGTCACTCTTCAAAATTGCGCCCACTCGTGAAAAGGCGACAAATGTTTACCCTTAAAAATCTCTATAGGCGACGTTTAAAAAATTCTACAGGTTGCATGTTTTGCGATACAGAGGAGGGCTAGAATTATTGCTCTCGCTCTACCGATCGCAGTGATATCTCACATGTGTGGTTTGAACACTGTGTTCATATGCGTGCGCTACTCACATATGCGTTCGCTTCTGCGCGTGAGCTCGGCGGGACGGGGCACGTTTAAAAAAAATATATTATTATTATTATTTATTTTACCTTTTATTTTTTATTTTTACACTATTTAAAAAAAAAAAAAATATTGACTTTTATTCCTACTACAAGGAATGTAAACATCCCCTGTAATAGAAAAAAAACATGGTAGGTCCTCTTAAATATTAGATCTGAGGTCAAAAAGTCCTCAGATCTCATATTTAGATTAAAATGCAATAAAAAAAAAAAATGTAATTAAAAAAAAAACATTTAAAAAATTTGGCCTTTTAAGAGCTGTCTTGTATGGAGACGGGTGGGGGTGATGTAGTACATACATGGTGGACGTGCCCTAAATGAATTTGTTTCTGGTGCTGTGTATTCGGCCTCTTATTTACTTTGTTTAACCTCCCCATACCAAAAGAAGGCAAGCTTGTCTGGGGCCTATTCCATCAGCGGAAGCTCGCTTCTTACTTGTTTTTGCAGCCCAAAGAACAATTACCCAAGCTTGGAATAAAACTATCTGTCCCCTTCCAGGCGGTGAGAAAACTGCATGGCCACGTTGATGCTTAACGAACATATGTCCAGCATCTGCAAAAAATCCCATTCTAAGTTCCTTAAAGTTTGGAAACCATGGCTGTCATATACTTTTCCCACGCCCCCCCCAGCCAGCTTAGGTCGCCTATGATGGACGGTCCCGATGTTCCCGAGTCCTTGGCCTTCATTGGCTTCTTTCCTGTCAGGTGCGCACTCCCTATTTCTTTAGCGCCACCTTTCTGCTTCACTTTCTCCACAGTTCCAGTTTGCCTCTCTCCTCAGATCTGTATATGCTGTATATGGCACCACTATATGGGTATTGGGGGGACCAGGGGATGCCCCACTGGCTGAGGGAACCTTCTCAGGACCTCTGGCAGCCTTATGAAACCGGCCTATCCTCTACTGCTGTGTTAGCTCTCATTTTCTGCTTTAAGTTTACATGATCTCTTTTGGCCGTTCTTTGGCTAACTTGTGTGATAACTGTCAATGCTAGCCCCTGTGTGGGTGCACCTATTGCATGTTGGCTGCTCGTTAAACTCAAATACAAATTGTTGAAACAGAAAAGAAAGGTGTGATATCCCCAGTGATGTGCTCTCTAAACAGCCCCCTGTCCAGCCCAGTACAGTACCCTCCTCCCACCTCTGCTCAGTCCTGCTCGTGTACACACAGTGGGGGAAGGCAGGCCACACTCTGAGCTGTTGGGTGAAAGCGGTAGGCTTGTCTGTGAACCTGAAAGTCAGAGGGTCTGCTCTCTCAGTTTCCTATTTTACATACAAGCCCACCACTTTCACCCAGAAGCTGAGAGTGGGGCCTGCCTGCCCCCACTGTGTGTGCACAAGCAGCCATCAGCAGAAGAGAGACAGCCATCATACAGCTATCATATCTTGGTTCATGGTAGAAGCAGTGGATGGTAGTGGGGGGCCCCAGGTCAACTTTTGCATTGGGCCCACATGCTTCAATCTACACCTTTGTCTACTAGACTCTTGTTTGGACAGATTTAGGTGAGTTATTCCTAAGAATTAGAAGCCTACAATATAAAACAACACATTTCCATGCAAAGCATATCAAAAAAGGGCATTAGCCAGTGGATCCCATTTGGAAATAAATTTAAAAGAGCAAACATAAGTCCTGGATGGCTTAACTCCAATGTAAAAAAATGCATTTAAAAGCAAAGGCAGAAGGCCTTCAAAAAATACAAGGCTGAGGGATCATCATCAGCATTCAGACTTTACAAAGAATGCAACAAGAAATGTAAGGGTGTAATTAGGGCAGCTAAGATAGAACAAAAAAGACACATAGTGGAGGAGAGCAAAAAAAATCTGAAGAAATTCTTTAACCACTACAGCCCCGGACCAATAAACACCTTAAGGACCAGAGGTCTTTCTCCAATTTCGCACTGCGCTGCTTTAACTGGTAATTGCGCGGTCATGCAATATTGCACCCAAACGAAATTTGCGTCCTTTTCTTCCCACAAATAGAGCTTTCTTTTGATGGTATTTGATTGCCTCTGCGATTTTTATTTTTTGCGATATAAATGGAAAAAGAGCGAAAATGTTGAAAAAAAAAGATATTTTCTTCTTTTTGTTATAAGAAAAATCGAATAAACTAAATTTTAGTCATACATTGAGGGCAAAATGTATTCAGCCACATGTCTTTAGTAAAAAAAATGTCAATAAGCGTATATTTTTTGGTTTGCGCAAAAGTTATAGCGTCTACAAACTAGAGTGCATTTTCTGGAATTTACACAGCTTTTAATTTATGACTGCCTATCTCATTTCTTGAGGTGCTAAAATGGCAGGGCAGTACAAACCCCCCCCCAAATGACCCCATTTTGGAAAGTAGACACCCCAAGGAAATTGCTGATGGATATGTTGAGCCCATTGAATATTTTTTTTTTTTGTCCTAAGGGATTGAATAATGACAAAAAAAAAAACTAAATGATATATTACTCACACATCCCACGGTTATATGTGGAATTGCACCCCAAAATATATTCCGCTACTTCTCCCGAGTATGGGGATATCACATGTGTGGGACTTTTTGGGAGTCTAGTCGCGCACGGCACCCCGAAAACCAATCACCACCTTCAGGATTTCTAAGGGTGCAAATTTTTGATTTCACTCCTCACTACCTATCACAGTTTCGAAGGCCATAAAATGCCAAAATAGCACAAAACCCCCCAAAATGATCCCATTTTGGAAAGTAGACACCCCAAGCTATTTACTGAAAGGCGTGTTGAGTCCATGGAATATTTTATATTTTGCCACAAGTTGCGGGAATATTACAAACTTTTTTTTTGCACAAAGTTGTCACTAAATGATATATTGCTCATACATGCTATGGGCATATGTGAAATGACACCCCAAAATAAATTCTGCTGCTTCTCCTGAGTACAGGGATACCACATGTGTGGGACTTTTTGGGAGCCTAGCCGCGTACGGGACCCCGAAATCCAAGCACCGCCTTCAGGATTTCTAAGGGCATACATTTTTTATTTTACTCCTCACTACCTATCACTACCTATCACAGTTTTGAAGGCCATAAAATGCCAAGATGGCACAAAACCCCCCCAAATGACCCCATTTTGGAAAGTAGACACCCCAAGCTATTTGCTGAGGGCCATGTTGAGACCATTGAATATTTTTTTTTTGTCCCAAGGGATTGAATTATGACAGAAAATAATTTTTTTTTTTTTTTTTACAAAAAGTTGTCACTAAATGATATATTGCTCACACATGCCATGGTTATATGTGGAATTGCATCCCAAAATATATTCCGCTACTTCTCCCGAGTATGGGGATACCACATGTGTGGGACTTTTTGGGAGTCTAGTCGCGCACGGCACCCCTGAAAACCAATCACCACCTTCAGGATTTCTAAGGGTGCAAATTTTTGATTTCACTCCTCACTACCTATCACAGTTTCGAAGGCCATAAAATGCCAAAATAGCACAAAACCCCCCAAAATGACCCCATTTTGGAAAGTAGACACCCCAAGCTATTTACTGAGAGGCGTGTTGAGTCCATGGAATATTTTATATTTTGCCACAAGTTGCGGGAATATTACAAACTTTTTTTTTTGCACAAAGTTGTCACTAAATGATATATTGCTCACACATGCTATGGGCATAAGTCAAATTACACCCCAAAATAAATTCTGCTGCTTCACCCGAGTACGGGGATACCACATGTGGGGGACTTTTTGGGAGCCTAGCCACGTACGGGACCCCGAAAACCAAGCACTGCCTTCCGGATTTAAATATAAAATGCTACCAAAAAAACTGTTAGCGATCGCAGGGATCAGGCCTGACTCTGCGATCGCTGCAGTTATGTGTTTAGTGTTTTGTAAGTGACAGTGATCGATCGATACTGCACTTGGGTGGGCTGGGCAGAGGGGCAAAACGCAGGTGCTAGCAGGTATCTGGGCTGATCCCGCTAACTAACAATGCGTTTTTCTGGAACCCTAAACTGCTGGGGACGCTAGTATAGATCTAATCAGATCAGATATTGGTCTGTTCAGATTCTATACCACTACGGGAGGTTTATGCTTTGCGTGTGGGTGTTAGCGGTACTGGCACTAACCTAGCGCTGCCTGGGGCGACGCAGACCCTGACCCTAAAACCTAATTGATATCACCCGCCGGGTGATAAGGGGGTTAAACCTTTATTGGGTAATAAATGGTGGGTGCCCTGATGCTATAAAAAGCAAACTAACCAGAGTCACCCGTAACACTTATACGGTGATCAGTGGTGAAAGGGTTAACTAGGGGCAATCAGGGGGTTCAAATTTTTATTAGGTAGTATATGGGGGTCCCTGGCGCTATATAAAAACCTGACGGGGAACCTAAATAACTAACTGGCTAACCAGCGTCACCAGTGACACTTATACTGTGATCGCTGGTGAAAGGGTTAACTAGGGGCAATCAGGGGGTTAAAACCATTATTGGGTAGTATATGGGGGTACCTAGCGCTATAAAAACCTGGCGGTGAACCTAAAAAAATAACTAGCTACCTAACGACACTAGTGACACTAATGCAGCGATCAGAAAAACGATCGCTTAGTGACACTGGCAAAAGGGGGTGAAAGGGTTAACTAGGGGCAATCAGGGGGTTAAAACCATTATTGGGTAGCATATCGGGGTAACTAGCGCTATAAAAACCTGGCGGTGAACCTAAAAAAATAACTAGCTACCTAGCGGCACTAGTGACACTAATGCAGCGATCAGAAAAACGATCGCTTAGTGACACTGGCAAAAGGGGGTGAAAGGGTTAACTAGGGGCAATCAGGGGGTTAAAACCATTATTGGGTAGTATATGGGGGTACCTAGTGCTATAAAAACCTGGCAGTGAACCTAAAAAAAAAACTAGCTACCTAGCGACACTAGCGACACTAATGCAGCGATCAGAAAAATGATCGCTTAGTGACACTGGCAAAAGGGGGTGAAAGGGTTAACTAGGGGCAATCAGGGGGTTAAAACCATTATTGGGTAGTATATCGGGGTACCTAGCGCTATAAAAACCTGGCGGTGAACCTAAAAAAAAAATAGCTAGCTAGCGACACTAATGCAGCGATCAGAAAAATGATCGCTTATTGACACTGGCAAAAGGGGGTGAAAGGGTTAACTAGGGGCAATTAGGGGGTTAAAACCATTATTGGGTAGTATATCGGGGTACCTAGCGCTATAAAAACCAGATGGTGAACCTAAAAAAATAACTAGCTACCTAGCGACAGTAGCGGCACTAATGCAGCGATCAGAAAAATGATCGCTTAGTGACACTGGCAAAAGGGGGTGAAAGGGTTAACTCTAGGGGCAATCAGGGGGTTAAATCTTTATTGGGGGGTGATAGGGGGCTACCCTGGACCTAACACTAACTGCCCTGACAGTTTTTACTGTTACAACTGACACTGAATGCAGTGATCAGTAAAGAAATGATCAATGCAATTAGTGACACTGTGACTGGGGGGGGGGATCGGGGGGCGATCGGGGGGGGGGACGGGGGGGGGGGGTTTGTGTGCCTGTGTGTACCTACATGTCAGTGTAGTGTTGGTGCATACTTACTTTTAGTCTTCTCCTCGTAGTCCGGTCAAAAAGGCCGCCCCGAGGAGAATGACATCACTTCCTCCTTCCTGTGTAAACAATACACAGTGGGAGGAAGCTTCTCATTGGCCAGGATCGATCCAGAGGGGGTGGCCAGAAACCAACGGCCATCCCCTCATCACGGATCGCTCCTGGAGCGAACCGGACCGCCGTTTCCAACAGGAGGGGGTCCGATCGGACCCCCCACCCGCTGGAAGGCAGGCACGTACATGTACGTGCTTGTGCCTGCCTGTGCCATTGTAATGACGTACAATGGCAATACAGCGGTCCTTAAGTGGTTAAGTATATAAACAGTAAAAAAGGGAGGACAGACCATATTGGCCCCATAAAGAAAGTGGAAGGAAATCTGGTTACAAAGGATGGGAAGATTGCAAAGGTATTGAATTTATTCTTCTCCTCAAGCTCCACAAGGGAATCGTGGGGCTTCAGTAACCAAAACTGCAGTGTTTATCCTCATGACAAATCACAGAAAGCACCTTCATGGCTAACAGAGGACATAATTAGAAATAAACTTGGAAAACTTAACATTAATAAGTCACCAGGACCAGATGGCTAGCACCCGAGGGTCCTTAGGGAACTCAGTCAAGTAATTGCCAGACCATTGTTTTACTGACAGTCTACTGACTGGAATGGTACCAGCTGATTGGAGAAAAGCCAATGTAGCACCAAAAAAATGGCCAAAATACATCCCTGGGAATTACAGACCAGTTAGCCTAACATTAATAGTATGCAAGCTCTTGGAAGGGATGAAAAGGGACTATATTCAAGATTTTAGTAATGAAAACTGAATCATTAGCAGTAAATAGCATGGATTTGTGAAGAATCATTCTTGCCAAACCAATCTATTAACCTTCAATGAGGAGGTGAGCTGCCATCTAGATAAAGGAAGGCCCGTAGACGTGGTGTATCTGAATTTTCGGAATAGTAAGGGGTGGAAAGTGGGTTCTGTGCTGGAACCAATCCTATTTAATTTGATCATAAATGACCTGGAGGGAAACAATTCAATCTCTGTATTTGTGGGTGATACTAAGCTAAGCAGGGCAATAACTTCTCAGCAGGATGTGGAAATCTTGCAAGAAGATCTGAACAAATGAATGGGGTGAGCAACTATATGGCAAATGAGGTTTAATGTAGTAAAATGTTACATAATGCATCTGGGTGGCAAAAATATGAATGCAATCTATGCACTGGGGGAGAACCTCTGGGGCAGTCAAGGATGGAAAGGACCTGGGGGTCCTAGTAGATGATAGGTTCAGCAAGGGCATGCAATGCCAAGCTGCTGCTAACAAAGCAAACAGAATAGTGGCATGCATTAAAAAGGGGATTAACTCAAGAGATAAAGCGATAATTCTCCCACTCTACAAGACTCTGGTATGGCCTCACCTGGAGTATGCTGTCAAGTTCTGGGCACCAGTCCTCAGGAAGGATGTACTGGAAATGGAGCGAGTACAGAGAGGGGCAACAAAGCTAATAAAGGGACTGGAGGATATTAGTTATGAAGAAAGGTTGCGAGCACTGAACTTATTCTCTCTGGAGCCGAACACCTCCATGCGAACAGGCAAAACATTTGTGCAAACACACAAACACCGTTAAACTCTATGGGACACGAACATGAAAATCAAAAGTGCTAATTTTAAAGGCTTATATGTATGTTATTGGCTAAAAAGGGTTTGGGGACCCGGGTCCCGCCCCAGGGGACATCAATGCAAAAAAAAGTTTTAAAAACTGCTGTTTTTTCAGGAGCAGTGATTTTAATAATGCTTAAAATGAAACAATAAAAATGAAATACTCCTTTAAATATCGTGCCTTGGGGTCTCCTTAGTCTGGCTGTAAAGTAGTGCATTTTTCCCATGTTTATAACAGTACTACTGCAAAATTACAAAAATTGAATTCAAAACTGCTTGCGGTTGTAATGTATTGTCAGATCCTGGCAATAGCAAAGTGTAATTTCTTCAGTGTTGTCACATGAAAAGATATAATAAAATATTTACAAAAATGTGAGGGGTGTACTTACTTTTGTGAGATACTATATATACTATATGGCCCGCCCTATATACTCTTCAGAAAAATTGGGCCTTAGGTATTGGTGGTGCCAGAACACTGTAACCACTCAAGTTACACTAGTTGGGTGCAGGAACGGGCCCTGCTGTGAAATATTATATCAAAAACTGTAATTGCATGCCCCTGTTAAACAAGGGCAGAAAAATTGGATCTTTGGTTTTGGTAGTGCCAGAACACTGTAACCCCTCACAGTTACACTTTTTGGACACAGGAATGGGCCCTGCTGTGAAATATTATATCAAAAACTGTAATTGTATGCCCCTGTTAAACAGGGGCAGAAAAATTGGTCCTTTGGATTTGGTGGTGCCAGAGCACTGTAACGACTCAGTTACTCTTGTTGGGCGCAGGAACAGGCCCTGTTACCCATAATGTGGGGGTAGGGGGTGGTAATACCTTTGTCCCTCAACATTTACAGGGACTCCCACACCAAGTTTCCCCAGTATCTACTGGGCGTTGGAAGGGTTAAGAATCACAACCACGTCCTAACCCCAACAGGGGATGGGGCGGTAGGGGAAATTCAAATCATCATCAACATTCACCGTATAGAGGTCCTCCCCCACCTTGGAGACACAAGGGGGGGAAACCTTTTTTTCGCAACAGTAGTGGGAGTAATGATATGAGATGATCCCTTGATGTGAGAGTTGATGCCTCTAACAGATATGCCCCCTTTACTAATGGTTTAGTAAGACATCCTGGGCCTACTAGTAATTATGTGGTTTCACAACCCCCGTATAATCATCCCTCAGCAGGAAACCATTACCAACAGGGTTTTCAGGAGGGGACACGAGGGGGATACAAAAGAAACGGAGACACAAGAGAGGGTGCAGAGGGGGGAAGCATCTTCACCCCAAAAAGGAGAAGGACGTAGACAGCAGTGGTATTTTTAATCTCAGCACCAAAGAGCTATCTAAGGAGGAGTTGGTAACCCTCAGTAAGGGTCTGAAATTTACACCTCCGTGTAATCTTAATAGATTTCAGACCTTTATTGATATCCAAAGATATATGCGTAAATTAAATATAAAAAGATACATCATGAGCAACCCTACCAGACAACTTGCTAGGGAATCAACAACGATTGTCCATTCAGACTTGTCAAATGCCTCTCTTTTTAACTCTCCCAATAACACAGCAACCAACATAAATGTTTTTCGTCATAGTTACATAGTTACATAGTTAGTAAGGTTGAAGACACCAGTCTATCTAGTTCAACCATAGTGACAATGTAACTATGTACACGGCCATTTCCCATCAATTGGGTTATGATGCAGTACAATATTTTTTATCTCAGGATAATACCATCTCAGTTACCCAGCATAATTTTATTTTAGAATTACTTGAATTGGCAATGACGCATAACCATTTCTGGTATGAGGAAGCCCATTTTTTGCAGATAAAGGGGATGGCCATGGGTGCTAAATTTGCTCCCAGTATGGCCAACCTCTTTATTGCAAAATGGGAAGAGGATATTGTTTTGGGGAACAGGCCACTAGAGTTGGTTGCCTGGAAAAGATTAATTGATGATATTCTGTCCATATGGGATTGTGACATTACATCTGTAGAACTTTTCCTATCCCATCTGAACAGTAATGATCGTGGTATAGCTCTCAGCCATGAATTGAGTTCTACCAATATCCACTTCTTGGATCTAAAGATCTCTATTGTGGAAAATAAAATAGTTACCACTACGTTTTTCAAAAAAACTGATATGAATGGTTATATCCCTTTGGATTTGTGCCATCATAACTTGTGGTTGGCGGCTGTACCCAAAGGCCAATTTTTGCGTTTAAAGCGTAACTGCACTAACCTTGAGGATTTTCACAAAGAAGCATTGATTCTAAAAAACTGATTTTTGGCCAAGGGTTACGATGGTGACACCCGACTCTATTATAGCCGATGTTGGCAATAAGGATAGTCAGGCATTATTGGCTGATAAGCCTCCGAGAGTTGATAGCGCTGATAATTACGGTTTAGCCTTTATCACGACTTTTTGTAGTCAGCATTGGGCCATTAAGAGGATTATAACCACTTTCAGACCGGACCATTTTGCTGGTAAATGACCAGAGGTCTTTTTACACTTTGGCACTGCGCTGCTTTAACTGGTAATTGCGCGGTCATGCAATGTTGTACCCAAACAAAATTTGCGTCCTTTTCTTCCCACAAATAGAGCTTTCTTTTGATGGTATTTGATTGCCTCTGCGATTTTTATTTTTTGCGATATAAACGTAAAAAGACCGCAAATTTTGAAAAAAAATGATATTTTCTACTTTTTGTTATTAGAAAAATCCAATAAACTCAATTTTAGTCATACATTTAGGCCAAAATGTATTCAGCCACATGTCTTTGGTAAAAAAAAAGTCAATAATTGTATATTTATTGGTTTGCGCAAAAGTTGTCACATCTACAAACTAAGGTACGTTTTCTGCAATTTACGCAGCTTTTAGTTTACGACTGCCTATCTAATTTCTTGAGGTGCTAAAATGGCAGGGCAGTACAAAACCCCCCCAAATGACCCCATTTTGGAAAGTAGACCCCCTAAGGAAATTGATAAGAGGCATGTTGAGCCCATTGAATATTTTATTTTTTTGCCTCAAGCGATTGAATAATGACAAAAAAAAAAATTTTTTTTTTTTTTTACACAAAGTTGTCACTAAATGATATATTGCTCACACATGCTATGGGCGTATGTGAAATAACACCCCAAAATAAATTCTGCTGCTTCTCCTGAGTACGGGGATACCACATATGTGGGACTTTTTGGGAGCCTAGCCGCGTACGGGGCCCCGAAAACCAAGCACCGCCTTCAGGCTTTCTAAGGGCGTAAATTTTTGAGTTCACTTCTCACTACCTATTACAGTTTTGAAGGCCATAAAATGCCAAGATGGCACAAAACCCCCACAAATGACCCCATTTTAGAAAGTAGACACCCCAAGCTATTTGCTGAGAGGCATGTTGAGTCCATGGAATATTTTATATTTTGCCACAAGTTGCGGGAAAATTACAAACTTTTTTTTTTTTTTTTCACAAAGTTGTCACTAAATGATATATTGCTCACGCATGCCATGGGCATATGTGAAATGACACCCCAAAATAAATTCTGCTGCTTCTCCTGAGTACGGGGATACCACATATGTGGGACTTTTTGGGAGCCTAGCCGCGTACGGGGCCCCGAAAACCAAGCACCGCCTTCAGGCTTTCTAAGGGCGTTACAGTTTTGAAGGCCATAAAATGCCAAGATGGCACAAACCCCCCCCAAATGACCCCATTTTGGAAAGTAGACACCCCTAAATTTAGGGGTACACTAGTGAGACTAGGTAATAAATGGCGGGTGCCCTGAAACTATAAAAAAAATAACTAACCAATCAGCGTCACCTGTAACAGTTATATGGTGATCACTGGTGAAAGGGTTAACTAGGGGGCAATCAGGGGGCTTTATGCGGTAGTATATGGGGGTCCCTGGCGCTATAAAAAGCTGCGGCGAACTTAAATACCTACCTGCCTAACTAGCGTCACCTGTGACACTAATACAGCGATCAGAAAAACGATCGCTTATTAGGCTGGGTTCACACTGGAGCGATGCGGGAACGCCACGAATGCGCGGCGGGTTCCCGCATCGCATGCCTCCCGGCGGCAGTTCACACTGCCCTATGCGAACTGCTGGGAGTGTCAGTGAAATGTTACTGACACCCCCAGATCAGTTCGCATATCGCAGTGCGATCTGCAAACTCGGATCGCATGGTGTGAACACCCATGCGATCCGATTCTGCTGCGGGCCAAAAAAAGGGTCCCGTGCGAATTTGCGGCGGGTGCGGCAGGTGTGGCGGGTGCGGCGGGTGCGGCGAATGGCTGAACTCGAATCGCACAGAGATCGGATGTGATTTGCACTGCAGTGCGGTGCGAATCACATCCGTTCTCATAAACCGCTGCAATGTGAACCCAGCCTTAGTGACACTGGCGACGGGGGGTGATCACGGGGTTAAACCTTTATTGGGGGGGTTAGGGGGGTACCTTAGAACTAAAGGGGGCTAACCCTAACTGCCCTAACAGTTATTAGTCACAAATGACACCCGCCGGGTGATCAGGGGGTTAAACCTTTATTAGGTAATAAATGGCGGGTGCCCTGAAACTATAAAAAATAACTAACCAACCAGCGTCACCTGTAACAGTTATATGGTGATCACTGGTGAAAGGGTTAACTAGGGGGCAATCAGGGGGCTTTATGCGGTAGTATATGGGGGTCCCTGGCGCTATAAAAAGCTGCGGCGAACCTAAATACCTACCTGCCTAACTAGCGTCACCTGTGACACTAATACGGCGATCAGAAAAATGATCGCTTATTAGGCTGGGTTCACACTGGAGCGATGCGGAAACGCCGCAAATCCGCGGCGGGTTCCCGCATCGCATGCCTCCCGGCGGCAGTTCACACTGCCCTATGCGAACTGCTGGGAGTGTCAGTGAAATGTTAATGACACCCCCAGATCAGTTCGCATATCGCAGTGCGATCTGCAAACTCGGATCGCATGGTGTGAACACCCATGCGATCCGATTCTGCTGCGGGCCAAAAAAAGGGTCCCGTGCGAATTTGCGGTGGGTGCGGTGGGTGCGGCGGGTGTGGCGGGTGCGGCGGGTGCGGCGAATGGCTGAACTCGAATCGCACAGAGATCGGATGTGATTTGCACTGCAGTGCGGTGCGAATCACATTCGTTCTCATAAACCGCTGCAATGTGAACCCAGCCTTAGTGACACTGGCGACGGGGGGTGATCACGGGGTTAAACCTTTATTGGGGGGGTTAGGGGGGTACATTAGAACTAAAGGGGGCTAACTCTAACTGCCCTAACAGTTATTACAGTCACAAATGACACCAATGCAAAAAAAAAAAAAAAAAAAAAAAATGACATTGGTGTCACTGTGACTGGGGGGCAGGGGTAATTGGGGGGGTGATCGGGGGGTAAAGGGGGAGTGTGAGTGTGCCTGGCATGTTCTACTGTGTGTGTAGAGTGTTGGTGCAACTCACCGATCCGCTCTCCTCCGTGTCGGAATGAAAAATACCGACACGGAGGAGAGAATACATCACTTCCTCTCCTGTGTTTACATTACAGGAGAGGAAGTGATGTCACGGGGGATTCCTATTCGTCGGGAGCGATCGCGAGGGGGTGGCCATGAACGAATGGCCGTCCCCTCGTCCGGGATCGCTCCCGCACGAATACCGACCGCCGCAGGCACCGGGCGGGGGCCCGATCGGGCCCCCGACCCGCGGGAGGCAAGGGACGTACATGTACGCCAATATGCCTGCCCGTGCCATGCTATCGACGTACATCGTCGTGCGGCGGTCGGCAACTGGATAAAGAAACATTGGCCAGTAATAAAGAATGACAGTGTTCTTGGCCCTCTACTGTCAGACAGACCGAATGTTATTTTTAGAGGTGCTACTAACTTAAGGAACATGATTGCTCCTAATGTTCCTGGTCCTCCAAAAAGACCCTCTTTTTTGGTGATATAAAGGGTTTTTTCCCTTGTGGTAAGTGTAGAGCCTGTAAGTTGAATACACAACGGGGGAGGAGATTCACAGAGTTCACCTCAAGTGGAACGGGGCTCACGTATCCCATCCCAACTTTTATTACATGCTCTACTAAGTGTGTCGTGTATCTCCTCAGGTTTCCCTGCGGTTTAGAGTATGTGGGACGCACAGTTCGTATGTTACACATATGTCTGGGTGAACATATAACTAATATTTGTAAGGGCTTTGTCAAGCATAATGTTAGTAAACATCAGTGGATACCTTGCACTCGGGTCTTTCAAATCCATCCCTTTTTAACCCCCCTAACACTGCGTCGCATTCCATCAACGTATTTAAAAATCTTGTCCTTCAGGACTTGGATTCACTACCCAAAAAACGTACTCATCAGGATCCTGCTATCGCATCGGGCCTTCGGTCCCTTTGCGATAGAAAGGATCTTATAATTTACCTTGCAGATAAGGGAGGAGGGTTAGTTGTTTTAGAAAAAATAGATTACATTACTGAGATGAAATTACTGTTAAAGGATCGTACTACTTATAAGGTTCTTTCTAAGGACCCTACAGTGGAATACAAATCAGCTTTAACATCATTAGTTAATGAAGGCTTTTCATTAAATATTCTTAATAAAAAGGAACAGGAATATTTACTCCCTTTGGTCCCGAGGATCCCAGGCATATATTACCTTCCCAAGGTACGCAAGGACCCAATCAACCCCCCCGGCTGGCCGATCGTGAGCGGGATAGACTAGGTTACCTCAAGGATTGGGAAATACATTGATTTTTACTTGCAACTCTTAGTTAAAGACATACCCTCCTATTTGAAGGACACTCGTGACACTATCAATCTGCTAGAACAAGTGGAATATCAGGATGATCTTCTCCTTGTGACGGCAGGCGTGTCAGCCCTATATACATCCATTCCGTTAGATTTGGGTTTGGCTGCTGTGGAATTTTTCCTATTTAAGAAATCCGCCCTGCCATTGATTCATAAGAATTATATTATGGAGCTATTAAAATTTGCCACAGACCATAATTATTTCTGGTTTCAGGATGAGTTTTACTCTCAAATCAAGGGCGTGGCTATGGGGGCTAAGTATGCCCCCAGCCTAGCTAATCTATTTATGGTCCAGTGGGAGGAGGATGTCCTCTATGCCCACAAGAGACCAGAATTGGTCCTGTTGGCTAGGTACATAGACGACATCTTTATGGCGGAGTTGAATGCTAATAATCAGGGTATTTCTCTCACCTTTGAAGCGAGTGCCAACACTATACATTTCCTTGATCTAGTAATTTCAGTGATCAAGCGGCAATTGGTGTTGCGAACCTATTTTCAATCTACTGACCGCAACGGATATATTCCGGTGGACAGTTGCCACCACCAACAATGGTTGAAGTCCATTCTGAAAGGACAATTTCTACGTTTGAGACTAAATTGTTCCAATACAGGAGACTATCTGTCTCAATCAGCGATTTTGAGACAAAGGTTCCTGGTGAAAGGTTATAGACCTGAAACTTTGGATAGGGACATTACAACCGTACAATAAATTGATAGAAAATCATTGTTGCTTTCTAGACCAAAAATTTGGGAAAGGGACCACTTTAAGTGGTCTCTTTTCACGTCCTCAGTTCAACATAGAGAAATTACAAAGATAATGAATAGACATTGGAAGGTTTTCCTCAGCGATAAAATACTGGGACCAGTCTTACCTGAACGGGCAGGAATTATATTTAGGGGCGCCGGTTCTGTCAGGGGGGAGTTGGCCCCGAATGTTATTGACCCCCCTAAGAAACCAACATTCTTTTCAGAGTGTAGGGGCTATTTCCCCTGCAGAAAGTGTAATGTGTGCTCACACAATGTTCTCAAGCGTAAATCTGACACTTTTACATCAAGTGCCACATCTCGTGCATACAATATGAAACATTTTACCACGTGCACCACGAAATATATTGTATATTTAATTACATGTCCATGCAAAATGCAATATGTGGGTCGCACCAAAAGAGAGTTTTTCATTCGAGTAAACAAACATATTGCAAAAATCAAAAAAAGGTTGCGACAAACATACAGTACCTCGCCATTATTTGGAACACCATCAGAAGGACCCTAAGGGTACCATGTTCCAAGTGATCGACAAGTTCACCCCCCACTGGAGAGGGGAACCACGAGTTAGGGGTATGTCCCGACTTGAAACTTATTGGATATACGAGTTGAGGTGCTACTCACCCCACGGTATTAACGTTGATTGGTATATCAATTGCTTCATAGACCAGGGGTGAGTGGCACTCTCTGTTTTTTCTTATCCCAATTTGGTTTATTGTTTTATTTTGGTGTGGTAGGCTCGGACACCCTGCGATGGCTGGCTATGTTTCATCGTATCTATCCTTGAGCCTTATAAGGGGTTCTGGTTTTACTACTTGATATGTATCATACATATATTTCTAATTTCAATTTTTTTTTTCATTTTCTTTTGTATTTTATTCATTTTTATTTTCATTTTCATCTTTATTCATTTATATTTATCTTTATTTTTATTTTTACTTCCATTCTCATTTATTTCATTTTAATTTTGTTGCTGAGTATTGGCGCTGGCCTTTGGGGTTGTGTAAGGGCACCTTTGGGTCTATTTGGGTTGGCGCTTGGGCGAACTGTCCATTGCCGCACCGTGGGAGACTTGTGCCCTGTTTGTTCCTGCTGACCGTGCCTGGTAGTGTTTGCGTTCCAGTTGCTGGAACGCGGATACGACATACCAGGTCCCGGATATGACGCCGTCAGTTCTCCTTTGCGTTCCAGCCACTGGAACGCGGATATGACGCCCATCGGGACTACGTCATGTCCTGTGATGCCGGTTCCTGCCCGTGCTCCCATTGGTTGAGTGTGGTCGGAGTGTGCAGTTCCTCCCTGGATATGACGCAGAGGGATGTTTACCTTCAACGTCGTTTGGAAGTGAGGTTTGTAACGCAGATTGTTGTTGTCGCTGTGTTTACTACGACATAATCTCCCTTTATAAAGAAATTGGGGCGGTAGATCATGTAAACATTCATTTATGAACGAGGTCTTGGTGCCATATGGGGGTGTGGGTCCTCTATATGGCCACGGGCACCCAGATAGTAAACGCATTTACTTCCTGCTTCCAATGCACATGCTGGAACGCAGGAAGTATGATCACTCCGGGAGGTGGGTGATCTAGTTTGTGTTTCTAGCTAGTTCTTGATTTTGTGGCTCATACTAATAATTTTCATTATTATTTGATACAACATACAATTGGTCAGGTATGTGGCATTTGATGTATAGAGCTATGTAGAGTGTCCTGTTTGTTTGCGTCCTTAACGTTGTGGGAGCACACTCATGGGTTAATCTCGTGGGCGGTCATTTCCCATGGGCCTCTATTACTGCTTAATTATTTAGTTTATAAATTGTGGCAATGTGGGGGAGTCAGGTTATGCCCCAGTAGACAACTTTGCGGTCGAAACGCATAGGGCCTGCATTTTTCTGCTCCCCACATTGCTATTTTTCTTTTTAAATACTTATCATGTGATTTTTATGGACTAATTGTTTTATTTATCATATATCCAGATATTTTCAATAAACCATGACTGGTTTTATTTCACCATGAGAGGTGTTTTTTATACATTTCTCTCCTATGGAGAGTCTCCAGGAGATATTTGGTGTCAAGTTCTACAGCTGTTCACGGCTTGGAAGGCTCACTGATCCTCTTCAATCGGAAACCATAAGGGATTCAAGACGAGGAACCCTGAGGTGAACCATCATCTGGCTGGCTATACCTGGGTTGTGTGATCGGAGTTCCCCCATAAGCCTTTATGACACACTACTATACGGTGGATGTGTCCAACCTATCCGGTAAGAGTATCCACCTTTAATAAATACTTCATAATCTGATTCCAAGAATTTCTAAGGCCTGAGAAGGTTGGGTGTTCTTAACTTCATGTATGCCATTTGAGAATCTTATATGTTCCACGATGGGAAGTACTCAATCTTGAAGTTTTGGTGGACTCGCTTCACGATTGTGAATATTCTCTTGGGACTCTAGTTGACCATTGTTTATCATTTGTTATTTATTTTTGTACACATACTTTTATATAGGTGCCTTTTAGCGCTGCACTTATTTTATTTATTATGTTAGTAAACATTATGACTTGAAACATAATCGTGACCCAAGGGGTACTACTTTTTTAGCCATTGAAAAGTATGTTTCCCATGGGCGTGGAAGTAATGGGAAGCACATTATTTCACGAGCTGAGACTAATTGGATATATAAATTAGGCACGCATGTCCCTGGGGGCCTCAATGTGGAGTGGAACATCAACTGTTTTATAAAAAATGGTTGATGTCCCTCTCCCTGATCCATCTAGTAGTTAATGTGCATTGATTGTCGGTGGCACTGGATTTAGGAATTTAACAAACATGGTATATTAATTTTTGTCATAACACTCCTTTATTATGAGTAAAATCTTATTAAGGGGAAGAAACTTTATATTATATTTTTGTTTGTTATGGATTATATGTTGCCCTTTTGATTTATATGGTGTGACATTGTTATATCAGTAGACTGTTGGCAATGACGGTTAGCCGGTCTATACATAGACATTGTTTAATTGTAGTTATCTTTTGCAACCACTAGATGGAGGCATTTTTATTTTTATTATTATTTTTTTATTTTTAAGTAATTACTATTGATAACCACTTGAGGGCGGAATATAAACACTTAAGTATTCCGATCGGCCTGTATTGTTATACGGCCGTTTTTTTATTTGTTTATTTTTTTATTTCTTTAGGAAATTGACCCTTGTTTTTTGAGATTAGGTTTAGATAGGGCGTTTGTTTTAACCTATGACTGGGCTCCTTTCCTTGCCAATAGACTATAAAATGACTTGGCGCAGTGGTGTGGGCGTACCCCTGATGACGTCAGACCTTTGACGAAACAATCGTCGTGTAGCCACGCTCACACCTATTGCGCATATGCGATTGTAATACAAACTCACGTTAAGAAGTTTTTTTTATTTTGCTAGAAATTTCGTTCGTTTTTAAACGGCACTTGTATATTTTTCTTGTGACTCCCTAGCAGGGGGGTCACTGGGGATCTGGTAAGCCTCCATCTTTAAATGGTGTTTAGAGGTGACGGGTCCACGTGGTCAAATACAATTTGATTAAGCAATCAAGCTTCAGCTATTTTTACACACACATTGGACATTATTCTTTTGTTTTTGCAATATATATGGACACTTGAATATATAATTTTTCATATATAATTTTTCATATTTTTCTAAACACTTGATTTATTCCTAATAGTATTTGTGCATTTATTTTCACAGTTTTTTTGGCACTTTTTGCACTTTAATTGTTCAATAGTCTTAGTAATATTTATTGGTTAAGCGCTGCACTTTTTTTCTTTTATTTTTATTGTGCCCAGTATCTTGGTTATGGTGTTCAGCTGCTGATTTCTTTATTGCTTTTTGCCAAGTGCGGATTTTTTTTCTATTTATTTAGGAACAGGCCCTGTTGTGAAATATTATATCAAAAATATAAAAAATATAGCAATTCAGCCAAGCTAACATTGAGAAGCTGAGCATGTGGATGGCTGGGTACTAATTTCTTTTTACGGTTCAGCAACTGGGGTAGGGAAATTTGCCTACTAAAGTCAATTTTTTGGATATACTGCTAGTAAACTGGCTGCAAGTACTTGGGACACCTATTGTCTGTCCTCTCAGTGCACATTTTTGAGAGGACTGGAGGTATAGTAGGGTTGGAGATCCCAGATGAAGAGCAAGGAGAAGTCTGCCTTTTTCTATGATGTGGGTCTTTCAAGTGTTCTTGCCAACGGACTGCATGGCAGGTCGTCATTTGTCTGGTCAAGCATATGGTGCCCAAGCGGCTGCTGTTCTGGCCAAGCTTGATCCGCTTCAGACATAGGTTGCAAACAGCAATGGTGCAATCTGTTGCATGAGTGTCAAAAAGACCCACACCAAGGAACTTTTAAAAGTCAGCAGGGTGTCAGCAGCACTCTGCACCTGCGGAGCTTTGCGGTGTGATGCAATAGGGTGGCTGCTCTTAAGTTGCCCCCTAGAGGTCATCGTGCCTCATTGGAGTTGTGCCTCCTCCTCCCTTTCCTCCTCTCTTCTCACAGGCACCCAAGTACAGTCAGTGACCTCATCATCCCCTCCCTCCTTATCACTGGAGCAAACTTGGCAGTATGCTGCAGCTGGGGGAACATGACTGCCAGTTTCTTGTCCTTCTGTGGCACCCCTTCTCTCTAGGCTCACGCTACTCCCTTCCTCAACCTATGAACCAACAGTGAGCCTTCAAATCGCTGCGCATCTTCCAGCAGCATATAACCAAAACTTTGGTCGAATAATTCTGGGGACTCCTCTGTGCATGATGGTGGGGATAGGAGTGACTGTGGACAAGGAGCCAATGGAATAGGCCACTTTGGCAGCTGTGTTGGCAGACAAATTACTTTGAGCCTTGGTGACAGAGGATGAGGAGGATGAGCACGGCTTCATTATCCACTCTACCAACTCTGCCAGCAGCAGAAAAAAAGGACAAGCGTGCAGAGGATGCACCATGTCCATGACCACCACTTTGACTGTAGACACAGAAGCTGCTTGCCCTCTTTTAGTGGCCTGTGGCATTCCAGACATGATGTGTTTTTTGTTTTGCAACATCACACTACACTGTATTATATACTGTGTACACCCCTTGAAATGTATTAGAAACTATACACCACCGAATGCACTGTGTATATATTTATATACACATACTAGACTATATATATATATATATATATATATACTAGTTTACAGGAAAGAAGAAGAAATTGGGACTTTAAATGAGGTGCGCCATAAAATAATAGTAAGAACAGATACATAAATGTATACGTAATTAAATTGTTTATTATTATAATCTAAAATTCATACCAGACTCTTTTTGTATTGAATAAATTGGTAGTCACACGACTTACACTTGAAATATAATGCTCAATGCTTACAATACAATTGATGAGTTGACATGATAAACATAAATAATAAATTGAATACATGAAAATTATACATAACTGAACCAGATGTATCTTGACATCTAATAGCAATCAACGCGTTTCATGGCATTACAGACACTCATGAGCAGTGTCATACGACAATGTACTGTAAAAATAGATATTATAAGCTTGAGATGGCCGGTGGCTCACTCTGCATGATCCTATCACTTGGAAGGATATTCAGACATGAGTTGGTCCCTACATCATATTCACAGGTAATTAATGGGGTTATTTCATTACCCCCTTCACACATATCTTGGGTGGTCTGCACCATTTTTGGGACAGAATTAAATTGTTTGGTGGGCACATTTACACCTACTATCACCCCCATATGTAGTCCCCTTGAGGAAACACTTAGGTGACCCTTCAGATTCACACATCTCCACTCATTCATTCATTTTTCTTATACATTCTTTGTAGGACACTATGCATGATATGTGCAAACATATCATAACGGAACTGTGCTGAAGCCATCCGGCCTTGCTTTGGCTATTCTCCTTGGCCCTTGCAGGGTGTTCCCGCCTCAACCCCGGTGGAGACACTTACCCGAGATCCCAATAAGTTTCCATGCAAAGGCTGGACCCAGCCTTGGGCCAGAGTTGTAAGTCACTAAACTGTCGCCATTTTTTTTGGTAAAAATTTTTTTTCTTATTTTTTTTAGAGGGCAGTATTAATAATCAATATTTATCTATTTTTATAGTACATTGTTGCATTACACTCCTGATGAGTGTCTGTAATGTCATGAAACACGTTGAGTGCTATTAGATGGCAAGATACATCTGGTTCAATTATGTATAATTTTCATGTATTTAATTTATTATCTATGTCTATAATGTCAACTCATCAATTGCATTGCTTGCTATGAGCATTATATATCAAGTGTAAGTCATGTGACTACCAATTTATTCGATACAAATGTTTTTCCAAGAGTCTGGTATGAATTTTAGATTATAATAATAAACAATTTAATTAAGCATACATTTATGTATGTATTCTGTTCTTACTATTATTTTATGGCAGTCCCAATTTCTTCTTACATATACTAGACTGTATATATATATATATATATATATATATATATATTAATCCACTGCCTGCACTGACTGAATTAATATAGAGTAAACACTGAATATAAAGTCTATGCTAAATGCAGAGTATATATATATATATATATGTATATATATATATATATATATATATATATATATATCAAATACACTGCCACTAACCACTAACTGAATAACCTGCCTGCTTAATCTAACTCAAGCTATCTATCTGTCCAGGCCAACAACACTACACTTGGCAACTATGTAAGGAGCCTTATTTAGTGTGGGGCGTGGACTTAGTCCCCTGAGCCATGATTGGCTAAAGGCACCCTGCCTTTGGCCAATTCAGCGGCGGATCCAGGGGGGGGGGCAACGGGGCAATTGCCCCCTCCGAGAATATGGCCCGCGGGTACCAGCGCGTCCGGTTCCGCGGGCACCCGCAGCCGGTTCCGCGGGTGCCAGCGAGGCCGGTTCCGTGGGTACCCGTGGCCGGTTCCGCGGGTGCCAGTGCGGCCGGTTCCGCAGGTGCCATTGTGGCCGGTTCCGCGGGTACCAGCGCGGCCGGTTCCGCGGGTGCCAGCGCTGAGTGGACGGGTAAGGGGGGGCAGCTGGGCGGCTTAGGAGGGCTGCTGGCCAATCAGGAAGCCAGTAGGCAGGGGAGCAGGGAGATAACATCATCTCTCACTGCCCTGCATCCCTCCAGTTCCGCCCTCACTGTGCGGGAAGCTGTGTGCAGCAGAGAGATTACATCATCTCTCTGCCTATCTTCACTCTGGACTCAACAAAAGAACACCTTAGCAGAAAAGTGACACAGTAGGTGACAATCCGCAATGTGTGGCAGGCTACGTGGCAAGTGGCAATCCGCAATGTGTGGCAGGCTACGTGGCAAGTGGCAATCCGCAATGTGTGGCAGGCTACGTGGCAAGTGGCAATCCGCAATGTGTGGCAGGCTACGTGGCAATTCGCAATGTGTGGCAGGTGACGTGGCAAGTGACAATCCGCAATGTGTGGCAGGTGACATGGCAAGTGGCAATCCGCAATGTGTGGCAGACGACGTGGCAAGTGACAATCAGCAATGTGTGGCAGGTGACGTGGCAAGTGACAATCCGCAATGTGTGGCAGGTGACGTGGCAAGTGACAATCCACAATGTGTGGCAGGCTACGTGGCAAGTGACAATCCGCAATGTGTGGCAGGCTACGTGGCAAGTAACAATCCGCATTTGGTGACAAGTGACGTGGCAAGTGGCAATCCGCAATGTGTGGCAGGTGACGTGGCAAGTAACAATCCGCATTTGGTGACAAGTGACGTGGCAAGTGACAATCCGCATTTGGTGGCAGGCGACATGGCGAAAGACACCCTCAGGGCTCCCATTGATTCTGCATTATGGTGAGTTGAACCATTTCATTTTATATTACAATGTATTAATAGAAATAATGCGCTTCAATCATCCTGACACCATAACAGCCATGGTGCCGTAATGATTGAAGTGCCAATACCAGCCATCTCCCATATAAATTGCCCCCAAAAAAACATATTTTATAGAAGTGTCCCTCCCGAGACTAGACTCTGGATCCGCCCCTGGGCCAATTATGGCTCTCTCAGCAGAGTGCGCTGTGATTGGCCAAAGCATGCAGGTCAGGTGCATTGCTCTAGCCAGTCATCATACAGCAATGCTCTGCAATCTCGCAGTGCAATATGGGGTGTTCTGTGGCACTCAATTTTCCCACGAATGCCCCACATGCCCCAAACGCCGATGTTCGAGACAAACTTACGTTCATCTCAAACCACTGGCTCATCCCTACTGGTGACCCCACAATAGGGATAAAACTTTCTAGGGGAAAGGAGTTTAATAAGACACGTGACCATTCATTAAAATTATAAGAAAAGAGGTTTAACTTTAAACTGCATAGAGGGTTCTTTACTGTAAGAGCGGCAAGGATGTGGAATTCCCTTCCACAGGCGGTGGGTTCAGTGGGGTGCATCGATAGTTTTAAAAAACTATTAGCAAAGCACCTAAACCACCACAACATCATCACACATTTTTTTACATAGTCAATTTAGATGATCTTCCCTAAGGTATCTTATGATTGTTTTTTCAAATTTTGCTGTAGTAATTTTGCTGAAGACACCTGCTACGTGTCTTCCACCAGCCTTAAAAAAAAAATGTCCATGTTAGTTAACCTGCTATATGAATGAGTTTATGCAGAATTTATTATGAAGCAAATTCATAAAGAAAGATTATGTTGTAAATATAAAAAAAAGCATGCAATTTCAAAAAATAAAACATACAGCTTTACTATGGCATTAAAAAAAACAAATTGCCACTTTTAAATTTTGGGTCTGTACTTACATTTTCATTCACATGGATTTTTTTGTTTAAATCAGTATAATTTAAACTGTGAGATATATTTTATTAAAGTGGAGCTCCAGCCCCCCCACCAAAAAATGAAATGTCAACAGCTACACAAACTGTGGCTGCTGACTTTTAATTATAGGACACTTACCTTTCCAGGGATCCTGCAATGTCGGCATCCCAGCCGTTTTTGTTAATCGGCAACTTGCACGTTGAATTTTTTTGAATGGCAAACAAGCAGAGCTTCCCCTTTTGGGAGCAGCTCTGCTTTAGGATAGAGAACCTATTAGGTAAACTTTTATTTGGCATTGAATTACAAGATAGGTTGTGTATAATTCATTGATGTCGAAAATTTTTGAGAAAATTATGCATTCAATAGGAAAAAAGTATGTAATGTATACGCTGGAGTTCAAATATTGAATTTTATGCATTTAATGAAGTAATGATGTTTTATGAAGAAAAGTTTTCATTCCCTTTCATATACAGGGATATTTCTGTTGTAGGACTAGAAGAGCATATTGTAGGGTGAGCTGTATGTGGTGGCAAGACTTGTGAATTTCAGAACTGATCTACTTATGGTAATTATTGCTTTAATTCCAGTCTCAAGTTGTTGCGCATTGGGAAAAATGTATACTTATTAGGGTCTTGCTGGCTTTGGAAGCTTAAGGTACTTGAGCAGCTTAATTTCCCTTGAGATAGTCCTGGTAAGAACTGTCTGCATACCTCTGACGTAGGATGAGTTTATACCTTTCCTCCACATTTCTACCTAATAGAAAATTAAGTTATTTTACGGCTTGAAAACCGCAGCGAACCTTTTCACACCACAGAGTATTGCACATGATGAGCTAGTCTGTAGAGTGTAAAAAAGGTAAAAAAGATGGGTTAGTAATAACGTTTGTTCAGTGCAGTACCAAACAAAATACTAAATTAAAAACATTTGTCACTGGGGGGAGGGGGGTAAACTGGTGCAGGTAGCCTTCTTAAATATTCTGTCAGTGCAGAATCTCAGGTCATTTTGGCAGGCACAGATTTGGCATTTTCTCGGTGCCAACGCCCGTCCTTCCCTTCCTACACTTTGTTATTTGCTATTGAGATTGCCTATCATGGAGCTGGGCCAATAGGATTGTGGAGGGATTTTGTGGCAAGCTTCAAAACTACCCATAAGTGTAATGCCCTGTACACACGGTCGGAATTTCCGACTGAAAATGTGTGATCGGATCGTGTTGTCAGAAAATCCGATCGTATGTGGGCTCCATCTGACTTTTTCCGTCAGAATTTCCGACACACAAAGTTGGAGAGCAGGATCTAAAATTTTCCGACAACAAAATCCAATCGTTTAAATTCCAATTGTGTGTAGACAATTCTGATGGACAATGTGCCACACATGCTTAGAATAAATTAAGAGACCACAGCTATTGGCTACTGGCCCGTTTATAGTCGCGACGTACGTGTTGTATGTCACCTCGTTAAGAATGATCAGATTTTCTGATAACTTTATCCAACTGTGTGTAGGCAAGACAAGTTTGGCACAAAATCCGTCTGAAAAAATCAGATGGATTTTGTTGTCGGAATGTCCGACCGTGTGTACAGGGCATTAGAGCTGTTTGAATGGCAACTTGTTGTGATTGGGAGGTTTGGAAGGCTGATTTATGTATGTGCAAAAACCTTTAAATGCCTGAACTGCATACTTACATCAGTCATCCACCCACTTTCCACATGAAAGTCGCCTTCAGAAGCAAAAAAGTATACATTTACAGATATAAAAACAGGAGCACCCCAAGTTCATGCTTAACCACTTCAGCCCCAGAAGGTTTTACCCCTTAACCCTTTAAAGTTCATATTTTTTAATGAATTAGCGTGACTCAAAATGTGTGCTACCAAACGGTGGAGCAGAACGTTAAAAGGTTAATGACCAGGCTGTGTTTTGCAATAGGGCACTGCGTTAATTTAGCTGACAATTGCGCAGTAGTGCGACGCTGTACCCAAATATCATGTATGTCCTTTTTTCCTCCACAAATAGAGATTTGGTGGTATTTGATAATCTCTGCGTTTTTATTTTTTGCACAATTTAGAAAAAAACTATACTTTTTATTTTCTGCTATAAAACATTCCCAATAAAAAATGTAAAAAATCTAATTTCTTCATCAATTCAGGCCAATATGTATTCTGCTACATATTTTGGTTAAAAAAACAAACAATAAGCATATATTGATTGGTTTTCGCAAAAGTTATAGCGTCTATAAAATAGGGGATAGATTTATGGTATTTTTTTATTTATTTTTTTACTAGTAATGGCGGCGATCAGTGATTTTTACTGGGGCTGTGGCATTGCGTCAGACAGATCGGACACCTAACTGATATTTTTGACACTTTTTTGGGAACCAGTGACATTATTATAGTGATCAGTGCTAAAAATATGCACTGACATACTACTATCTGTTTGGGGGATGGGCTGCCTGGAATAACACAGAGATCCGCCTTCCTGCAAAGCAGAAAGACAGGATCTCAGTGTAATCCCCTGTCAGAACGGAGATCTGCCTTGTATACTTTGGCAAATCCCTGTTCTGTCTCTGCGGGGAATGATCGCAAGCGGCCCCACTGGCCAATTGGCGCGTGCCCACAGGAGCTAGTGCACGAACCGCTATACTGGTATGGTGATTCTTGCAGCCGAGCCACCTTGCCGCCAGCGGTGACTGGTCGACAAGTGGTTAAAGTGTTTGTTACCCTAAAAAAAATCAATAAATCTTGTTCTCTTAAAGCATGCATAACAGCACAGTGCTTGTGTTGTCATTTGGCTCCCTTTATAACCTTAAAAAACCTGGCTGATTCTGCCTGCTTTTTCCCTCCGCCTGTAAACTGACCATGGTTTATCATGGCTGCTGAGCCCTGACACTGTGGTCAGTTTACGTGCCTCCGTCATCCGCAGCCCTACTCTGTGCTTTTCTGTTCTCCTCTCCCCCTCCCTCCCTGCCTGCCAGCTTGAGACACCGTCCACCCCTCCCCTACTGCTGCTTTAAAAACTATTATCTTTTCATCCCATCCCCTCTGTTATAAAACATATGTGTCCCAGTGTCTGATCTATAAAATGCCGATTTGTAGCTTATATCAGAGCGTCTCCTGGCACTCACGTGACTGCCCAGCTCTCTCTCTCCTCTCTTCTGGACCACATAGTTGCCATTATTTATTATGTATTTTATATACATGCTGGATCCACCCATTTTTGTATTTTTTATTAGAGGTCTCTTATGCTGTTTGAGAGCATAGTGAATGCATGTTCTGCTGCAGCTTACAGACTAAGAAAAAGGAAATGCACATAACTTGATAATATGTACAGTTACTGGTAATGTTTGCACTGATCAGAGTTGTCCTTTAGTCTACAACTTAGTTTCATTACACTTTATTGGCCCTTTGGCTCTGTTGTCCCCAACTTACCACTGAGCCAAATTGTAGGTTGATGGGTATGCCAGCTTCGTCCACGTTTCAGGAACAGTATCGAAAAACAGAGCTGACTGTAGTTGCTCCATTTCGGAAGAGATTGCCAGTTCACCCTAACAAAAGAAAACATCAGCGAGCTATTTGCTTTTCAGATAGCAACTGTGATACGATGACATGATAAATGGTAAAGAGTGTTCTCTCTTTTTCCCAGAAATACACAGGGTGCCGAAAGTTGATGCCTGAACAATGCTCAACCCTCAGCTTTCAGCAGACACATAACTCATTTACTAAAAGGAATATTAAGCAGTAACAACACCTAGAGTATTTCAGATAAAGTGTCTTGTGTGCTCAGGAGGAGTGCATAAATCAAAAGTGTTTTTCTGCATAATTATTTCTCAGCCCAGAAAGACTTCACGGTAGAACATTATCAGTAAAATGGCATTTCATTTGATGAACAAATTGGTCCTGCTTTCTTTGAAATATTCTTGAGACTGGGCCAATTGTTCGATTTTGAGAAAACAAAAACACAAATAGCTTAATGTGTAAAACACAAACTTGCTTTAAGATTGAATTAAATGTTTTGTTTATAACGTGTTTGCTGTGTTTTTTTAAAATTTTAATTAAAGGTTAATTGCACTTTTTTATAACAAAAAATGGCGCTGCACCCCTTTTCTTCATCAGATCTGTAAATTCAAGTAAAGGCCTCTGATGAAGACAAATCACCCCTTCCTGGATAACCTGCCTAATATATTCTCCAGTGTTGTGGCATCCTTGGAAATTGTAGTTTCTTGTGAATTTGCTGAGCTCATCATAGAGAAAAAAAAGTTATCATGCGCACTTGAGCCAAACTAGAAAAGTGGTGGACTTTATTCAACATGGAAACGTATTGAAAAGAAAAAATATGCCCAGTGCATAACAGTGGGGAGATCTACACAGTAGTTCAATTTTGTATATGTAGAGGTAATATTGTCTTTAATATGGTAAACGTTAATCCATACCTACTTAAGTATAAAACAAAAAGTTCAGGTGCCAGCCATCCCAAGAGAAATGCAAAAGAGGGAAGGCTGGAGGCGCACCTATGTGCAGTATTAAATGAATGTTTAGTTGCACAAAGTAATGCTCATGTTTGATATAAAACATGTTTAAAAAAGGATATCTAAAAACATATTGGCCTTAAACAAAAAGGACAAGGGAAAGAAAAAACACATGAATCTTCTACAGATTTACTTTGTGGGATAGTTTACTTACTAATGATCTCAGAACCACCACCCCCAAGAAAGAGCTATGCGATATCCAGAATAATATATGACCCTAAGGGTCTGCTGTAAGAAAAAATGAATGATATGATGAGAAATGAAACTCCAGAGAACATTGAGCATTACATGCACTATACGTATTACAATATCGTGTGAATTTCAATCTCCTTGTTGAGTCCCCCAGGGGTGAGAGTATTGAGGGAGTAAATACAGAACGTTTCTTGTTGGCATAAATGTTTGTAACGTTCTGCAGCGGGTAATTTATTGGTTATTGGCTCAATCACCCACACTTTTAGGCCTGCTGTGGATTAATGATGTTTAGTTAAAAAGTGTTTGGGGACACTATGCATGTCACAGCCTTCTTCAAAGAAGCGTCTGTGCTCACCAAAGCATTTGCGTAGGGTAGTAGGGTAGGATAGTCCTCCCCACATATAATAAGCCACATAAACAGGTTAAGCAATAGACCACATACTCACTAGAGCAATTATGGAATTTTTCATTGTATATGTCTTACCCTTAGCTGTGAAGCTTTTTGACCATGCTCAACGAACTGACAAGTCAGACAGAGTTTTTTTCGGCATTGAAACACGCCCACCAGAGGTATCGGGGGATATAATTTCTATGTATGGATTGGGATGGTTTCATTTTACTCTAAGAAATTTTTACTTTAATATTTTTGGCCATACTGTATGATACTTTAGGTTTAGGTGTAATGATATCCTTTAGAAAGGAATATTCACATAAGATAGACCAGTGTTTGGACAGGATACTTTAATACTTTTACTTTTTTATTGCTTCTGGTGGTGGTTCTGAGAACATTAGTAAGTAAACTATCCCATAGCTTATATCTGTAGAAGATCCATGTGTTTTTTTATTTCCCTTGTCCTGTTTAAGGCCAATATGTTTTTAGATATCCTCTTTTAAATATGTTTTATGTCAAACATGTACCCCCTCCCCCCCTCCACCCCCCTTTTTTTCCCTTCTTCCTTCTTCTTCCCACCCGCCCCCCTTCCTCCTTCCATTTTTTTAGTAATCATTCTGTTGTATCACCTATTTGTAATGTTCATGCTCATTTATCAGTTATATATGTTATAAATATGGTTTTGAATCCGTTTTTATTAAGTTCTCCACATGATCATGATCCTCTGACCCTTCTGGTTCCACGGCCGTGGCCAGATTGTATTTAAGCTGCTTGTACACAGGACCTGTCAGGCCAGTAGAAGGAGCAGAGCTGTATGCTCCGAGCACGTAGCCTTGCCTCCTGTCCTTCCTAAACTGAGATGACGTAGTTTCCCTCCGTGTAGTCCACACCAGGCAGCCTGGATCCTCTTCACTTCCTGTCTTGGATTCAACGTCCTGCACATGCTCTGACATCTCTGAAACGCTGGGAAACCGGATAGCTGGCACTCCTCAAGGAGGACTTTTCAACCACAGCTATGCCTTTGAACTCTTCCTATGTGTAAGTGCATTACTTTGTGCAATTAAACATTAATTTAATAATACACTTAGGTGTGCCTCCCTCCTTCCCTCCTTATTCAATATGGCTGCACCTAGCACTTGAGAAAGCAAAGAGAAGACACAGAGACCCCCCCAGACACCAACTGCCTACAAGTGCTTCCACTTATGTTAAAGTGATAGACAGGTTTACTGCTTTAACCAACTGTGCCATTTCCCTGGTTTATTGCAGAAAATTAAAAGTTGTAGCTGGGCCCCCTGAGCATTCACTGAACCCTAGGCTCCTGCAATGTCACATTTTCATGAACACCTTATAAAAGGAACCCAAAGGGTTTTTCAATTGTGCAGGTATTCTTTAGGTGGATCAATAATCTGAAAAAAACTAAAAACTGGTGATTACCTTAAGACCAAGATCAAGTTCCTTTAGAGAACGTCTGATCTCATAAAGTAGAAGGTTCATCCTCTCACACTCCTGGAAGCAGACAAGGATATATGGAGAGCGTTCTGTCGTCTTTGAGGTTATATCAGGTATGTTGTATGCTTCAGGAAGTTTATCTAGAATATCATCCAAAAATGTCTTAACCTGAAAAAAAAGTTGTGTAGTTGAATATCTCAATTCTGCCAATTATACCAATTTGATTTCCTATAGGAATAGAACATTTTCAATAAAATTTCAAACCAAGTAAATCATTATCAAATGGCATATCTCATATCTGTCTTATACAAGTTAATTGTGCTGATCTACAGTATGTGATATATGTTTAACCTTTCCTAAAACAACCTTTTCATTTGCTTGTGTTTAGAGACACTGCTGCCGAAAAAAAATATATTCTAAATAATTCAATAGACCATAATCAGTGAACAATAACTGTACTCTAATCTCTTTGCAGGGTTATTCCCTCACTTGTATTCTGTCTCTATATCTTTTACCAAATATTGTACCTTTAATAAATTGGAACATATAATATCTCAGGCAGAGTAGGGGGTGGTAAATGCACAAAAGTGTTGGATGCCAGACACAGCCACAGTCCTAAGAGACAGTGAAGATTGCAGTTGCCTCCTGCTAGACAGGTAAGTATTCTCCATTTCTCTAATTCACATTTCTCCCCTAGGAACAAGGTTGCTTTAAAGCAGACTAAACTTGCTTTAGAAGGTAGAAGTTTTTTTTAGAAGAAAAGACGGTCAACATTTTTTTGGAGAATTTTTTTTTCTTGCTCCTGGTGACCTGGTTTTCTGTCTATACTGCATAGCATGTGTGTTGCACATTGCAGTTTACAGCCTGCCTCTATTCTAGGAATGCAGAAAACAGAGACAGGTGCAGGTGACGATGTAACTCCTGCATGCATCAGTGGCTGCCAATGATTGAAGAGGAAAGCTGTGGGACCTAGAAGAATCACCTACAAAGATGGTTGTGGCCAGGGGCACAGTTGAGCCAGGATTCTGAACCCGCCATCGCTGGAAGACGGCACAGAAGGAGATATGTGTGTGTTGTGTGTGCGTGAAGATTATGGAAAAAGCTCACCCCCACTAAGTTTACTTCCACTTTAAAGAAAAAAAACAGGTATAGAACGTTATTGTGTCTATGCAGATTTTTTTTAAACATGATATAGTTGTTTGTGCACACACATATAATTACATTTTAATGGATAGATAGTACTGTAGAACAGCAACACTTATAATGAGTGGAAACTGTAGGGGTCAGCTGCAGGAATAGAAGAGGTTGGGACTCAGGGGAGGGCAGATGAAGTAAACCTGGATACGTATTAGTTTATTCTAGCACTTGAATTCCCTGGTGGGATCAATAAAAACTGTGAGCTTTTTATTTCTTACGTATAACAACATCCTTTGTCACTGATACAGAATATGAAGGTATTACAAATATATAAATAAAACTGAGTCTAAGTACAGTCAATTAAGCACAATGACTGAGGAATTTGTAAAGGGAACACATAGCATAAAGAATCATGTAAACAGGTTAATGAATTCTTCCACAGGAAAGATGTCCATCCTTAGATCATAACCATTCTCCTCATTAAACTCTCCAATTTAATGACTTGTCTTTGATAAGTAAGGGTTTGAGATGATGTTATCCTTTGGGAGATTTATTATTCAGACATTCAAGTTTTACTGGCGTAATATTTGGTGTAGTTTAAAATGACTTGTAGGGAATTTTCTTTTAACATTTTAAACTAGAAGTCGACCCCTGGTTCAGACCTGCATGTGTAGCAGGACAAGAGGTTCCACTCCATTTTCAATTGACAGAAGGCTGTCAGTGACTATTATCATGTTTTCTGTTAATAACAAGTCATCTGTAACAAAAACATTTTAAATGAGAAAAGTTACAATTTCTGTTCTTGCCTCCAACTACAGTAGTCTACAACTGGAGTGGGTGGAGTAACTGGGTGGAGTGGCTTGAGTAACTGTTGTATGGTTGGAGTGGCTGAAGTAACTGTGAAAGTGTTAAAAAGCTTAAAGCGGTTCTGCACCTTTAAAAAAAATATTAAAAGCCAGCAGCTACAAATATTGCAGCTGCTGACTCTTAATAAATTGACACTTACCTGTCCCAGGGTCCAGCGATGTCGGGGGCAGATGACGAGCGATCGCCATCCTCTGTCAGGGAATAGGGAAAGTGAAGTGTTGCGGCTTCACTGCCCGGTTCCCTACTGCGCATGTGCGAGTCGTGCTGCGCGTTTCTACTGGTCCCCGCTGTGTCCTGGGAGCTGTGTGTTTCCCAGAACACAACGGGGGGCGGGGCATCTGCGGCGGTCTGCAGCAGTTTGTCCCGGAAGTGGGTGCAGATACCTGGATTATCCAGGTAACTGCACCCCCTATCCCCTGAAAGGTACCGATTGTGGCACCGGAGGGGGGGAGGGATCACATGAGCGGAACTTCCACTTTAGGGTGGAGAACCGCTTTAATATGTTTAAAAAGTATAAATAGTAGTATAAAAAGTTGAAGAAGTCCCATCATTAGCTGAAAGAGCTGAACATTTAAAAAAAAATAAAAAAATTTCCCAAAATTTTTTTTGCTTCGAAAATGATTTCTTTTTTCATGGGGTGGTCATAATGTTTTGGCTGATCATGGGGTGGTCATAATATTTTGGCTGATCATGTTGTGGTCATAATATTTTGGCTGATCATGTTGTGGTCATAATGTTTTGGCTGATAATGGGGTGGTCATAAATGATTTGGCTGATCATGGGGTGGTCATAATGTTTTGGCTGGTCATAATGTTTTGGCTGATCATGGGGTGGTCATAATGTTTTGACTGATCATGGGGGGGTCATAATGTTTTGGCTGATTATAGCGTAGACATAATGTTTTGGCTGATTATGGCGTGGTCCATAATGTTTTGGCTGATCATGGGGTTGTCAGCTTTTGTCACCTGCCATTCTAGTTTTAAACATTTCGCCATTCATTCCTATGGGACCATTTCCCTGCAAAAACTTCCACTTTAGGGTGGAGAACTGCTTTAATATTTTAAAAAGTATAAATAGTAGTAAAAAAAGTTGAAGAAGTCCCATCATTAGCTGAAAGAGCTGACCATTTTTTTCAAAAATTATTTTTTTCCCAAAATTTTTTTCTTTCGAAAATGATTTTTTTTTTCATGGGGTGGTCATAATGTTTTGGCTGATCATGGGGTGGTCATAATATTTTGGCTGATCATGTTGTGGTCATAATGTTTTGGCTGATCATGAGGTGGTCATAATATTTTGGCTGATCATGTTGTGGTCATAATGTTTTGGCTGAAAATGGGGTGGTCATAATGTTTTGGCTGATCATGGGGTGGTCATAATGTTTTGGCTGATCATGGGGTGGTCATAATGTTTTGACTGATCATGGGGGGTCATAATGTTTTGGCTGATTATAGCGTAGACATAATGTTTTGGCTGATTATGGCGTGGTCCATAATGGTTTGGCTGATTATAGCGTAGACATAATGTTTTGGCTGATTATGGCGTGGTCCATAATGTTTTGGCTGATCATGGGGTTGTCAGCTTTTGTCACCTGCCATTCTAGTTTTAAACATTTCGCCATTCATTCCTATGGGACCAGTTTCCCTGCAAAAACTTCCACTTTAGGGTGGAGAACTGCTTTAATATTTTAAAAAGTATAAATAGTAGTAAAAAAAGTTGAAGAAGTCCCATCATTAGCTGAAAGAGCTGACCATTTTTTTCAAAAAAAAATTTTTTCCCCCAAATTTTTTTCTTTCGAAAATGATTATTTTTTTTTTTTCATGGGGTGGTCATAGTGTTTTGGCTGATCATGGGGTAGTCATAATATTTTGGCTGATCATGTTGTGGTCATAATGTTTTGGCTGATCATGGGGTGGTCATAATATTTTGGCTGATCATGTTGTGGTCATAATGTTTTGGCTGAAAATGGGGTGGTCATAAATTATTTGGCTGATCATGGGGTGGTCATAATGTTTTGGCTGATCATGGGGTGGTCATAATGTTTTGGCTGATCATGGGGTGGTCATAATGTTTTGACTGATCATGGGGGGGTCATAATGTTTTGGCTGATTATAGCGTAGACATAATGTTTTGACTGATTATGGCGTGGTCCATAATGTTTTGGCTGATCATGGGGTTGTCAGCTTTTGTCACCTGCCACTCTAGTTTTTAACAATTCGCCATTCATTCCTATGGGACCAGTTTCCCTGCAAAAACTGCAATATTTCGTGAACCATTCAGCACAACGTTCCACAAAGTAATAGCACACCAATCGGGAACAATCTGCACATTTCGGTATTACTGTCTATGTAGTGTAAAAGCTGTGGGAGGAGTTAGGGTGGTAAATTTGGCGATAATAAGAATATTAATATATATGTAAAATAACAGTAAGTGGTCTTGTTATGCAAGAACACTTAAATATAGAGAATGTGTGCGGTATTGATCAAGATAAAAATGAAGGGCACCTTGAATTATTATTTAAAGAATACATTACCTGTCAAAGAGCATTACTTGAATCCAGCTATTCTAAACTGGCATATTTTAGGTTTATGCACTTCAGGGGAAATGAAACAGGCAGGGGCAAAGCAACAGACTCATTTTAATGCCCAGCTGCACATACCTACCTCTCCTTCTCTCCACCATAACTCCATTCAGCTACTAACAGTGAAGGAAGAACCGTTAGCTAATCAGAGCTTACACAGGACTGAGGACTCTCCCTGAACCCCTCCTTACCCAATGTGACAGCAGTGAGCCAATAAGTGACCTCTGGGCTTAGATTTGTCATTTTTCTAGGTGTGCGATCAAGAATCAAGAGTTTTCTGCTGGGGCTAGGGGGGCTTTGGAAACCAAACTACCATATGGAAGAAAACTGAGACCCCCACTGCACAACATCCAATATACAGAAACACAAAATGGGTAGAAGCTAGTGCCACCAAAATGTTGACACATGACACAAGATACTAGAATAAAATGTTTAATCTTTATTTACAAATCATGATAAAATTATATTTTTTCATATACACCAATGGGATCAGGACAAGAGCACCAATGAATGATACAATAAAACAGGGTGAATAAGAGTCTAAGGTCCGAATCCACATGTCAACGCATTTCACATATAGTGTAGCTTCCTCAGGATGGTATATTATGGGGTATCCTTCTGCAACCAACCTAATACGAAAACATTACTTATTTCATCATTGCCATATTCTAAGCCAAATGATCACACATTTTGATGAAATGAGTAAAGCTTTGTCAATTGTTTGCTGTAAAATGACACTACAAAGTATACGGTCCTGAGGAAGTACGTTATATGCGAAAAGCATTAATCTGTGGATACACACACCTACTTGGGTCTATTAATTCTTATATAGGTGATCCTGTCCTGATCCCATTGGGGTATATTTTATCACAGGTCCTCATATTTGAGACATTGGGGATGTTTTATTTTATGGGTATATATGCACAATAATTCTATTATCATGATTTGTAAAAAAAGATGGAAACACTGTTTTCTTGCAACCTGACTTTATTAGCCTGATTTTTTTCTGTATAATAACAAACACATTGTCTTAAAAAATAAATGAATAGTATGGTAACTAATGTAAGTAACAACACATGGAAACGTAAGTACTGTTTTTTAAATGGGCTTTGGGAGGTAGAAACCTAGAGGTTTTTCAATTTTTAGGAAATCCCTTTAATTTAATGTTTGTTTTATCCTAGCACTGAGGCATAATTACAGTACAGGAATAAGCTAAAGCACCCTAATAGCAGTGAAAATCACTCTCACAACAAATATTACAGATGTAAGCTGGAATAAAATATCATGTCATATGTAAAGATCAAGTACACTGAAACCTGGCACTGCAGGTAACATGCACAGAATACAATGTTGTACAAGCTTCATCTGACTAACCTTTTCCTCCTCTGTCTGAGGCGCTCCTTCCCTGCTTATAGAATCTCGTGACTGCAATTCTAACAAGGTGCGGAAAAGATTGTCTGAAGTCACAGTTAAGAATTCAATCTCTGCATTGGGGTGGAGGCCGTAATGGATGGGGCTCTCAGGTGGCAACATCTCATCAATGTATCTATGGTAGCCTTCATAATCAAGGTTAGAGGGTATCACAAATCCAGGCGCCAAGGCAAGCTTCCTATCAAACTACAGCAAAAAAAAAAAAAAAGAAAAAGAGAATGTTGGTTATAATCATCAGGACAAGAAATATATTTCACAATGAATCTCTTGGGATATTGGTAGATATTTCAGCAAAATGACCATCAATGACATTATTTCAGGAGAATCAGCCAAGCTGTTGTGGCAGAAACCTTGTACTAACACATTCGCTTTTTCCAAACCTTTTATTTTTCTTGTTTGTTTTTCTCCCCCCTCCCTTCCCCCTCTCCCTGTACACTAGGGACCCTTAGATTTGTGCTATAAAGAAGTTTCATTGAATATGACAGAAAACAGAAATAATCCTTCTTGGCGGGTGGCTACAGATCCAGGTTTCCTGCGCTTTCACCAGCGGGAACTCCGTCCTTAATTCTCTTGTCCCTGCAATTCTTTTCAGTCATTGTTCCAAGAGATCAAGAGAATATCTGGCTCAATACATGCTGCTTCTACTGCTCCGTGCAGCAAGTTTGACTAACTTACAGCGTGAATAATATTGAGGGTCAAGTATTTTAAGGCTTAAAATATGAGTCTGGAATGATATCATGCAACACAAGGGGCCAGTTGATGTGTCGCTCTAAATCTCATCAAGAGATAAAATGGCTGTAGAATGGTGATGCTCAGCTGCAGGGTATTGTACATTTTCTGTTCATAGTGTAAGCAATTATGCTTCAAGAGCATATTCAAAGATTAGCTTTAAAACATTTTCATGTATTTTCTTCTGATGTTCAGACTGGGACCTGAGCTCTGGACATGATTGCAATGCACTGTACATTGCTCAATACCAAATGTCTAAGGCCCCATGTTACATTAAAGTGTATCTAAACCCAAAAATAAAAATGTACGACAAATGTTGTAGTTTACAAGACCTTAAATGAAGTAGCTGCAATATTTCTCCTTTTCTGGCACTTTTCCTTTATTTTCACCTGATCCTAGACTAGTGTGGCAATGCTTGGTCACTCCATTGTATCTATGGAAGGAGCCCTGGTTGTCACACTAGGCTGCTCTCCTGATTGGAACGATAATCTCCTTTACATCTCCATTACATGGGGGTGGGGTAACTAGTAGTTTACATATGGAAGATAGCATACATTGTCACTAACTGTGAGCTGTACTAAAATCTCAAAGATACTGCACCTATGGGAAAATCAACAGGCATTTTCTGTACGCTCACAAAACGGTCTTCGTAAAAAAATAAAAATAATGCAGCCACCACATCTAAGGACTAATAAACGGCAATATACTCGATTTTTGTTCTTGTTTTTTTATTTTTATTTATATAGAGTAGGGGATAGCTAAAGCATCTATCAGGTTTTTATTGCTGTGTGTGCCTCTGATGTAATAAAACTTCACCATGACGGGTGATGAGGACAAATTTGCCCACTAGGAGCAAGACAGCAATAAAAACCTGGCAGGTTTGTTTTTGTGTATTTTATTGCTGTCTGTGTCTCAATGAAGATACTTCCCCTCAATGACTCTCCAGGTGCCACAGCAGGAAGCAAAGGGGTGACCACTACAGCAGAGTTGGAAAATAATCGGAACATCATTTTTATTATTGGTTAGATCAGGGCTTGACAAATTTGCTAGAACCTAGAAGCCACCTAAAAAAGTTAGGAGCCATTTTTATTTTAGCTAAAAAAGCTTACAGGTGCAACGTGTAACATGTTCCCGAACGTGAACTTCTCATTTAAACCTTTCATAGCCAAAGCAGTTTTTTGCTTACTAATAAAAAAATCAAAGCTTAAATCTTCATGCACCCGTGAAATAGCACCAAACTTCAGTACCCTATATTTTCCATAATGACGCTTTAAAAGCCCCTTATTGGTCATCAGTTTAGCATTACGAAGGAGGTTTGATGCTAGCATTATTGCTCTTATTCCAGCCTTTATGGCTGGGGAAACTGTCAATGGGTCAACAATAAAAGGAGGAGAGCGAATGTGTGTCCGTTCTCCTCCCTCCGCCTCTAACCAGCGGCACCTGCTATGCTGGTCCCAGGCCCGCAGATGGGTAAGTGGAGCCCAGGATGCATAGCAGGGGGAGGGGGTTTGGCGCGCGTGGGGTGTGTGTGCCAGGATGCCCAGGCTTAGATTACACTATGGGGGTTATTTACTAAAGGCAAATCCACTTTGTACTGCAAGTGCCCTTGAAAGTGCACTGAATGTGCATTTGGAAGTGAAGTCACTGTAGATCTGAGGGGGACATGCATGGAAAATAAAAAACAGCATTTTGGCTTGCACATGATTGGATGATAAAGTCAGCAGAGCTTCCACTCATTTCAGATCTACCCCTTAGATTTAGAGCGACTGCACTTTCAAGTGCACTTGCAGTGCAAAGTGGATTTGCCTTTCCTAAATAACCCCCTATGTTTTTAGGATAAAAGCAAGTTCCTTCCTTTTCTAGTGCACTATTTTGTTTCTTAAATACAGTTTTAAATCTGTTTAGAATGTATAAACTTTCAAAAAAGATGGGTATTATGTACTGTATGACCATTCTCAAAATTATTTTACTCTTCTAGGGTGCTTGTCCCAAACTGGGCACCAGAGTGTTCAGTTTCAAACATCCACACTATTTCCTACCACGGGAAATAAACATTTACGGGATACTCACAAGAGACTTTCCAGCATAGCCGATGGTTAGAAGCAGCACACATTAAGTTCTTTGAACTTTTCTTTCAACGAGTTAAAAAGCCCCTGTTGCATCATTTCTGCCATCCATTGTGTACCCAAATAAGCCTCGCTCCTCACCTGATTGTTGTATTAGCCATTAGATCAGTGTGGGCACCCTTATACATAACCTGACTGTTGTTAATGTAAAATAGGTAATGTCTAAAGCCCCATACACACGATCGGACTTTGTACAAACTTTCCCGTGGACTTTTGTACAAAGGGCGTGGTCCACAAGTTTGTATTGCATACGCACGGTCTGACTTTTTGACAACAAACACGAACGTAATGACGTCACAACGTACTGACGCCGCTTCAAAAGAGGACGTTCAATGACTCCAGCGCCACCTTTGGTGAACTTCTGTATTGTAGTCTGATCTTTTGCATTGGTTCTGAGCATGCGTGTTTGTACCTTGTACAAAAGTCCGATGCTTTTGCGTACACACGGTCGGACTTTGCTCCATCGGACTTTTGTTTGCAGAAAGTTTGTCCGTTCGCACAGCCAACAAAAGTCCGATGAAAACAGAAAAAGTTTGTCCGATGGAGCGTACACACAGTCGGATGTTGCTCCAAAACAGCTAATTTGCATGTTTGTTGTCAAAAAGTCCGACCGTGTGTACGGGCCTTTAGACTTGACTTGCAAAGACAGACCACCCATCATCATCAACAAAGACATGGTGTGGAGTATACCTGTGAAGTACAGCAGATAGCTGATAGCGGTATAAATAAGATCCACAGCACTGTTGTTTCCAACTATATAATTGGTCCTAATATTGATTTTTAATTATACTGTACAAACTGTTCTTCTAAATAGAATTATTAGGTTAGCACTAAGCAGTAGAGCAAAGCTTTCTTAAATCAGATGATATTTACAGTTCTTAATGTCTGTCAGTAGTAAGTGGATCTAAGCAAATCAATCCTTTATGCCTCAGTCAGTGGCAAACTGATCATCTAGAACTGCTGGTTTATTGCACAGGTACAACCTAAAATTGCAGAGCCACTTGTATGCTACTTTGTACATGGTTATTTCAGGTTTTCTGGTCATTAGCCAACACGGCTGTAAGCTATGCCCACTTGTTTTTAGTTTTGTACTGGAAATAATGACATATACAGTATGTACATACCTTCAATTTAAAAAAAAAAAGCTCTGTGCAGAAACGTAATAATAAAAATACCCTCAGTGAAGGGGGATCTAATACTTACTTTTTTTCTAGGGTTTGGAATAATGTACTAATTCTCACAACGACCAGTGGTCTGGTGCTTTTCTCTCCAGTGCTGGAATGTGGGGGACACTTTCAACAGTCACATCCTATACTGACGGATGACACTTCCTTTGGTCCTGCACTGACTATAGTGAAGACATTGCAGCAGATTTAATAAAACTGGTGCACACAGAATGTGGTGCAGCTGTGCATTGTAACCAATCAGCTTCTATGATTTATTGTCAAAGCTTAACTGAACAAGCTGAAGTTACACTAGATTCTGAGTTCACCAGTCTTAGTAAATCTCCCCCATGATGACATCAGTGGGGGGGGGGGGGGGGCAGAGACAAGACCAGTCAATAATTGCCAGAAAACAGCAGCTTCAGTGGACTCATTGTCATAACTGGAACAAGGTGAAGGTAAGTATTACTCTGTGTTATCCATCCTCCAGACATAATTACTATCAATGTTGGAGAAGAAAGGGGAATGGGTGATCTTTTTATTATTACTATACTGTCCAGTGTTAGGGCTTGTTCACACTATGTCTGTTGACTTATATTTTTCTGCTGTCTCTTCTATGTGCCCTGTTCGCATCATACATGTGCAGTGGTGTGCAGTAAAATACAGTACAACAGACATGGTATGAACAAGCCCTTAGGCTGTAACAGTATTTAGGTTGAGTGTTTGAGCCCTCGAATGGCCAACCTCAGCATATGCTGATAGTTGTTCTGTTTTGAGTATAAACATACATGGTGATGATAGTAAAAAGGGAAACAATGTCAGATCTTTTGTCACATCTAACTAAATGATTCAGAGCCAGCCTAGCCTTACTCAGATAATTCCTATATACAAACAAGAAAGGCTATTTCCATGATTCTAAAATTATGATTTGTTATTGACCTACAACCTATTCATGAAACTGTTATTCTTTAAATAAAACACACACAATGCCCCTGATTTACTACAGCAGTCTTTTTTCAGCATAGTTCATTTCACATTTAAGAGATTAGAAGCAAAATGTAACAAAGATTTTTTCCAGAACCTGATTGGGCATTTGAAATGAACACAAGCAATGGTGAGATTTGTTCCCTTAGTAAATGGGAACCTATGTATTTATGATTACCCTTCTTCTGTTAGCTCTAAACTCTCCTTACAATGTACAATGTCTTTGTTGCAATTGTGAAATGAGTCTGACAATGTTCATTTCAATGGAAATCTCCTCTCCCGCGATGATTGCATGTGTACAGTGTGATTATCCCTCTGAGATGTCGCTGACACAATACTGAGCAGGAAGTGTCAGTAATGAGGAAGGTTAACACACCATCGTTTTTTGTCCCATCACGGATATGTTTGCCTTACAATTAAACATGCCACATAGAGCTTTGATTGTCCCAGCAATATGATTGTCATTTAGTTTAATTGCATCATGGGCGTAGTTATTTACACAGTTCAGGTTCTCAGCATCTCTGTGCTCACTGTACTCCTTTCACAATAAACTTAAAAAGTCTGACGCTCTGAACTGACTAGGAGAATAGTCATGCAAAGACAAGAGTTTTTTTCTAATGAAATGAATCGTAAATAATTTGGTTTTCAAAATTTTTGTGTAGAGATGTTTGTTTCTCATAGCTGCTTTTGTTATTTTTGATCTAGATTCAATGTATTGCTTTCTATGTTCCTGTAGTTCTTATTTTCATTTAGAATACTGAATAAAGTTTCTGGTTATGCATCAGATGAATTTTCTCAGCTCTTTGACTGCCACTGTGCATGTGTACAACTGATAGGTAAGGTAGCAATGCATTCTTGGAATTAAAACTGAACTCCAGAAAGATATAAAAAAGCACAATTAATGTGGCTTTGAAATTATAAAGTTGAACTCTGGGTATTAGGTAAAACAACCCTAAGGTCCTCCCCACCCCTGCACGGCAAGGGTTAGCTGCTTATTATGTCTAGGGGTGCCAGAATAAAGAAAAATACTTACCCTATCCCTGGAATGCTCCCTCAACCCATGTGATTGGTGCAGTCACTCATCTCTATGGCGCTCCTGGCTGCAGTTGCACTCCAGCCTTCCCCAAGTACAATACAAAGTTAATACCCCTTAATTGTATGTGATGAAGAGGGCCCGGAGTTCCAGGACAGCACCGGAGTTGGCTAGAGTAGGGGTTAAGGTAAGTAACAGATCGTCTTCATATCCCCTTAATGTAAAGTAATAGAGCATCTTCATCTCTAACCTAATCGTATCGAACATTTAAAAAAAAAAGTTCTTTTGCTGAATAATACTTACCTAAGTGGATGCAGTATCGGTCCGATGCTGCATCTGTCTCCCCAGTTCTATCCCTGAGAGCCAAGCAATCAAACACCAAGGATCAAGCTCAGTGCTCCCTTTGTAGAGAGCTGGTGACTGTCAACTCTCTGCTCTGCCCCCCCACTCACTGGAGCCCTGGGCTGTGGAGAGGGTGGGAGTGACCAGCTCAGGCTCTCAGTGGCTCCCTGAGAGACTGAGTCAGGTGCCAGTCCAGGCATGTGGGCAGATCTTGACTATATGGTCGCGATCCTCCCTGAGCCTGGAGTGGCTCTGTGATGTCAGCCTGCAGTCTGATGAAAATGGGTCACAAGAGTGCAGAACGATCTGCACTCCTGTGATCCACAGGGGAAGTACAGCCAAACAAGCTGTTTTGGCTGTACTTCTCCTTTAAAGTAGTCATGGACGTAAAACGTTACAGACACGTTCTTATACAGTTATAACTATGTAGTCACTGCAACTGCTTTTGCTGAGTTTCATAAATGATCTTTCTTAATTTTCATAAGGTTAAAAAGTTATGTCGTAAGACCACTTTTTTTCTCTTTCCTGACATTAAGGGTGGGGTTGCAGGACATAGAGCAGACACATAGGGATTTATTTACTAAAGCTGGAGAGTGCAAAATCAGGCTCACTTCTGCATAGAAACCAATCAGCTTCTAACCTCAGCTTGTACAATAAGGCTTTGGCAATAAAACCTGGAAGCTGATTGGTTTCTATGCAGAAGTGAGCCTGATTTTGCACTCTCCAGCTTTAGTAAATAAACCCCATAATGTGTCTGTATTCCATAGTCTGTTCGCAAGAAGAAGGCTGTGAATAGGAGGGTGTGTGTGCCAGAAGCAGGCTGTGATTGGGAGGGGGTGTGTTCCAGAGGCAGGCTGTGATTAGGAGGGGGTGTGTGCCAGAAGCAGGCTGTGATTGGGAGGGGGTGTGTGCCAGAGGCAGGCTGTGATTAGGAGCGGGTGTGTGCCATTGGCAGGCTGTGAATAGGAGGGGGTGTGTGCCAGAAGCAGGCTTTGATTGGGAGGGTGTGTGTGCTAGAAGCAGGCTGTGATTTTGCACTCTCCAGCTTTAGTAAATAAACCCCATAATGTGTCTGTATTCCATAGTCTGTTCGCAAGAAGAAGGCTGTGAATAGGAGGGGGTGTGTGCCAGAAGCAGGCTGTGATTGGGAGGGGGTATGTGCCAGAGGCAGGCTGTGATTAGGAGGGGGTGTGTGCCAGAAGCAGGCTGTGAATAGGAGGGGGTGTGTGCCAGAAGCAGGCTGTGATTGGGAGGGGGTGTGTGCCAGAAGCAGGCTGTGAATAGGAGGGGGTGTGTGCCAGAAGCAGGCTGTGTTTGGGAGGGAGTATGTTCCAGAGGCAGGCTGTGATTGGGAGGGGGTGTGTGCCAGAAGCAGGCTGTGATTGGGAGGGGGTGTGTGCTTCTGTGCTTTGTGTGGTCAGTTTAGAATAGTGTTTCTCAAACTCTTTTCAGTCAAGGCACTTTTTAAAACCCTGCACAATCTTAAAGCACTATATTCTAAAATGTAAAAACAAATAGTTTTATATAACACAGCAACATCTACACATGTAGGACACCCAACATTAGAGTGTTTATTCCTCCACCTTTGCACACTGGTACTGACTAGTATTTCAGTGTTTCTCTTCTACCTCAATTTCCCTCCCTCACTCAGCTAATTTGACTAGAAGTGCTGATGGAGAGGGGCAAACAAGGATGCTGTGCAGGCACCCGAGTTTCCCCTTATCAACCGATGACGTCATAGGTTGTTAGGATGCCGGCGGAAGGTTGTAATAGTGCACAATGAGATCCTGTGGCTTTGTGCAACTAAAAGGCAGGCTTGCTGCGCTCACGTACTTGTATACAGTTTTTGGTCAAATTTGCCAAGGTACCCCCAAAGAAACCTGAAGGCACCTTGATTAAAAAAAAGGCTGGTTTAGAACATGAAATAAAGGTGACTGACAAGATCAGCCATGTAGTTTGGATGGAAGAATACAGGAAAATGATAGGGACTATGATTCATAAAATACACACATTTTATTATACACACACACATAAATAAAAAAATATCTAGACTGACACACACTTTGACCATAGCAGAAAGTTTATTTTTGTCTATATGGGTCCAGTTACTTGCTGCTTGCAGAAGGAACTCTGTGCAGGTTCTATACTCTATAAAGTCTGCTCCATCCAGCTGTGCTAAAAACAGACCTGAATGACTCCTCTGATAATGGGGGATTTACACTGTTTGCCAGGAAGCATTAGAAAGCTATAAAACATTTTTTTGGAAAATATTTTTTTTTTTACATAAATAATTGTTTTATTATTTACATCACATTTCTTTGTTTCTTCGTTCTAGAAAATATGTGGTATATTCACTGTTCCTTGTGGTAAGGAACACAGAGACACCCTACATGTGTCTACAGACATGAGATAATCCTTCAAAAACAAACGCGGATTTTTGTAGCCTTGTCTATTAATCAATACTAGTTGCCCAGATCTTTGAAATGCCATCTCATGGCTACAGATGACCAAAACGCAACACTCAAAGCAGTTTTTTATAAAATACATTTATCAGCATGTTTGTATTAATAAGCATGTGGTAGTGTCAATATGATAAAAGCTCTTGTCTGACTTTGCTCAGGTGCATCACATACTATATGTGCAAGATGCTTCTATGCTGCCATCCACAAAATGTATATGGGAAATCAAAATGACATTTAGATCTCTTTAGAACTCTTAGTCTTAATAAATATTTATTTTATTATCACAGAGTAGGTTATGTACATAAGATGACTTGCTACTTGAAAGTAAAAAAAAAAGAAAAAAAAAGGATTTTAAAGCTTTAAAGCCCAGAAGAGGGAGCTCTAACTCTGTATTTTAATCAGAGGTACCTGATTGGGCTGCATGTACTCTTCTAAGTATGTACGGCACAGTCGTCTGTCCCAGTCATCAGTGATGTGACCACCGTACATTATCTCTCCAAATAAGTACCGAAGGTCTTCCCAGGGCACCTGAAAGTACATCCATTCTGTTATTCTGTGGCAAAAATTGCAGTTTCTTATAAGGATTCCGTAAGATTTGATGCGATAATATCTTGGTGAAGATTAAGTTTAAATCAAACTACAACAGAACTTATATTATAATTGCAAAAAACAGAGATAAGCATTTTAATTGCAAAACACAGAGACCAGCATTTTAAAGCATAAAAGGGTAAAAGACAGTACCTAGTGAAAAGGGTTTAGAATATATAGGGTACTGAAGGTACAGCTGTTTTGTTGGCATATATGAAAAAGGCCATAGCTTATGAACAATATGCAAAGTAACTGCACATGGTTTTTACTTAGTTACAGCGTAACATCAAATTTTCCATGTTACTGTTAATGTGAGATATAAAGTATCATAATTTGTCACATATGAACCTTATATGTGGTGCCACTTGGGTCTGATTTATTAAAGGAGAAGAGAATGTTCACTTAGGTTAGTTAAAAAATGTAACCTACGTTCACACTAAACAGCCAATCATACCGGCCAACTCTAAAAAAACATTTTTGTTTATAAATGATTGGTTGACTGAAGTGAACACAGCTTCACCTTATTCACCAAGCTCAGTGAATATTCTCTACTCCTTTATTAAATCAGCAGTTGTACTGTAGTAAATTCAATAAGTTCAGACATCTGCGTGGGTTGGACTGAATATCTTCTTTAAAGCGTCATCCATAGCAATCACAATCCATTCCAGCTTTCATTTTCTTAGTGAAGGTGACAAAATTATCTCTCTAAAATGGTTGTTACAGAACAAAGCTTTCCAATGCATCTGTTTTTTTATCATACAAAAACCCATTATGTTTTTTTTTTCTATATGAAAAAGACTACATTTAAAAGAAACTGAAATAATTGCTTCCATTTCTGATAGTTTTCTGAAAATGCAAGTTGCCTGGCAGCCATGCAGACTCTGTGACGTCACTGATTCCAAACAAGTATGCAACCACTAATGTCAGAGTAAAGTCAGAACTCTTGAACTGCATACTTGTTAAAGGTCAATGATTCACAAAAGCATTAAAGTTACAGAATTCCCATGGTGGCCAGGCTACTAGCATTTTTAGAAAGAGAGCTCAGAAATTCTATTACACACTATTTGGATCACAGTGTTGTAAAGCTTTAAAATGCACTGTATGAATAGCTCTTATTTCCTGTATTAGTGCTGTAGCGTAATTGGAAACAATCGGCATTAGTATAGAGGTTTTCTGATTACATTTCTGACACAGCAAAAAGTTTGGTAGAGTCTGGAGAATGCAACACTGCTCTGTGCTTAAACGCTAGAGCTAATTATTCCAAATGGTGATGCTCACCCTAATTTATTTTATGTAGTTTTTATTATTATTTTATTTAACAGAAAAGCTCACCTTAAAATTTAAATTCAAAAAGAAAAACAAACTTAACTGGCTAATGTAGCAGTAACATAAAACACATATAGAGGTTTATTTACTAATGGATCGACTGTTCACTTAGTTAAGGGAATGTTCACTGATCTAAAAAATATGGTGAGGCTGTGTTCAGTTTAATCAACCAATCATGTGCTTGCAGTAATACTTTTTTTTTAATTTTCTTTCCATGATTGGGTATTCAAAGTGAACACGAGTTCACCCTATTTACTATCATTTACTTTGCAAAGTGAACATACATTTTGTATACATATGGGAACAGCCTAAGTTGCTTTAGTAAATCAAGCCCTTTGTCTGACTACTAAACTACTTTTTTATACATATTACCTAAACTTCTAAAGAGGTAAATATTCTAGAATTTCCATGCCACAGTTTCACTTTGCCATCATGTTATCATATTACTCTAAGAATAAGAAAAGCAATGTATATTGTTCCAAAACATATAGTAAAACAGTAATACAATTAAATATGTACACAGCAGAGTATAAAATGTTATTAATATATACCACAGTAATGACAAGTATTAGAAAGTTCAAAAACAATACATGTAAATTTGTCAAAGGTCGGATCTGGCTATCCATAAATAAATGTATAACAAATCACTTTTCAAGGTCAGACACCATACCTGTGAGTTTGCTTCCAGATAGTTGTAGAGAACATTCACAGATATTGTGAGGTCTCCGATGTTAAAAGGATATTTTCTATTCCACCCCTGGGGACCAAATTTGCGCCGCTCAGCCACACAGGCATGAAAATAGCACAAGGAAAAGAAAATGCTTTTAAACTCTTGCTCTCGCGTACACTGGTCAAGGATGTTCTGCAAAACAAAAGCAGAGGAGACATTTTTACACACCTGTCAATGATCTGTCAATTCCCACCAGCATTCTAATGAAGTCTGAATGTAAACGATTGCTGCACTTGCTGTGTACTGCATAAGATTACTGCATGCTTTAAAGGTGAATCAATAATACAATTTACTAGCACTTAAATTCAAAGTGGAAATCAATCACTAAGAAAAAAAGATTTAGGTATAAATTGTAATGACCAGTAATACTGTCAAGTGCCCTAATTATGGAATAAAATACACATGCATTAGGTATGAGTAGGCAGTCCGTAGTTTGCAAATTAATTCTTAAGTAGTAATAGTAGATGAAGATGACAATGGGTGTAAAAGACACTATTCCTGCAATTTCCCAAATAAAATATGTTGGTCTATTCAAGACTGAATGGACCTGGATCACAAAAGTCAGTGGTTTGTTTCTGTCTTACCATTTGATTTGCTAATGAAAGAAAAGCAAAAATAATTAGCAAGAAACTATTCGCTTAGGATCCATACACCTGTGGTTTGTTGATTGAACTGTATTTCTAAGAAGCTGCTTTTTCAATCTGTATAATATTATCCCACAGTCCAAGGAGGTGCATAACTGTGAATATTTTAAAAACTGTCCAGTAATGATTTGCTACATAGCTGATCAAACAAAACTTATAATGCTCAGTACAGACTCCCGTGAAACTCAAGAAAAAAAAATCTGACATCCTTAACAGAATTGCAAATGTGTATTTGTGTTTATAATTTGAAAAAGTGATTGTCACATGCTGAGTTAAAATGCATTCATGTTAGGAGCATTAAAGTGCAGTAACTATGAAACATTTTTTATAATAGGTAGAAAATGTGTAACTTTATGTCATGAATGTTCTGTACTGTAAATAAACTACAAGACAGATCTAATACAACAAGATGCTCCTCCTAGAATTCTGACAACTATAATGTCCTTTAGTATCCCCTTACCCTCTTTAGGGCAAGTAAAAAAAATCTGCAACTGCTCTAAGATGTAATGAGGGGAAGAACCTGTCCTGTACATTCACTGTATGCAAAAATGGAGGTTTAATTTGTTTGGATTCTACTGTTTTTAGCCATTGCTAAATTAAAGAACATTATTTGAATACATTAGCAGCTCATTCTCAGCAAATAATAAAGATACTAAACTGATTTTATTGACAGTTTACAGTTATTATTTATTTTCAGCAATAGAGGTTTATGTAAAATTTAATTTGGGTAAAAGTTCAGCAATACATTACTTTCTGCACTGAGAAACAGGCTAAATAACGGCTTAACATATTTGACACCATAGTCCTTTAACAATAAAAGAAAGACCATCAATAAATAGTTCTAGTTCTTGAGGAAAATTTAAAACCACCAAATTAAATAATAATAGTTATAATACAAAAATTGCTCTAAATCTTATACAGTTTTTTGCTGTATGTTGGACATATAATATTAATATACAGTTAATATATACTCTCTCTCTCTATATATATATATATATATATATATATATATATATATATATATATATATATATATATATATATATATATATATATATATATATATATATATATATATATATATATATATATATATATATATATATATATATATATATTTATGATGTCTGACTTGCAGGCCAATTAACTTAACTAATGTGCCTGAAAGGAAGCGCATGGTAGGGAAGCAAAACACATTGGGTTAATTTACTAAAAGGGGAGAGTGCAAAATCTGGTGCAGCTCTGCATAGAAACTGCATCAGCTTCCAGGTTTTTTTTCACCAAAGCTGAATTGAACAAGCTGAAGTTAGAAGCTGATTGGTTTCTATGCAGAGCTACACCAGATTTTGCCCTCTCCAGTTTTAGTAAATCAACCCCATTGAGTTCTATGGCTCGGTACACATGGGTACTCTGTGAAGCTTAGCACCTTACTAAAATAAATTCAAACTGCAGCATTCGTCTGATTGTCCACTGCAGACCTTATTCACTTCAATGAGGTCCTGTGAAGGAAGATTGTTAAAAGTTTATCATCACATGAGCATCATAAGCGTTGGATGCGAGTCCAATTTTAGCACTTGTATGTATGCACTCCGGCTTATACTCTTGGGCCAACTTTTCACCCATTAGAATAGATCAGTTCTCTCCAAGTATTTCCACAGCAAGGATCACATTTTTGTTAATGAGTGTTAATATGTTGTATCTATCTGCATTTAGTCCAACATGGTACACAAGAGGCTTTGCCTATTTTATGACTTTTAGTAGTGTAAAGAACCTTTGGCTGCAATGGCACCTTAAAGTCAGAATGGCACTGTGACAGTTGACAGTGGATCAACGTTGAACAAGTCCTTAAAGGGGCAGCTCTGGTTCTTTTCATGAGCTTTTTCTGTTCAATATTTTTTATTAATATAAAGAAATGCAAAGTAATACAAAGTATGCAATTAGTACATCGGTATTTTCAAATACAACAGTAAAAAAAAAAAAAAGAAATACAAAGTTATAAGGGGAAAAGAACAGTATATAGATTGCAGTAGCAGTAATAATCCAAGACATAATGAATAAGTGGGGTAACACCCTGCTCCAGGTACCCCAAATGGGAACACACTGTACACAGGATCAAGGTGCTAACCCTGACAGTAGTGATGGCTAGTGATGGACGAACTTCCGACGGGACGTTTCGCGAACGCGAAACGCGAACGGGCACAAACGTTCGCGAAAACGACCGTTCGCCGCGGGCTCCATTGACTTCAATGGGAGGCGAATTTCGCAAACCTTTAGGTCGAATTTGCGGCCACGGGGTAATTATTAGGGGGTAGCACGTAGTCCCACCACCTGGACAATAGCATAATACATGTATGAGGTGAATTTGGGATCGATAACTACAAGCATTTTTTTTTTATTTGGGAAATTGTTCTGACAATTCAGGACTATGGAGCTAATGAAGGCAATGGAGGAGAGGGAAGGTCAGGGACCAGGGTAGGCAAACAAGAGGGTGCAGGAGATACAGAGCACTGACAGCAGCACCGTAATACAGAGCACTGACATCAGCACCGTGACATACAGCGCTGACAGCAGCTCCGTGACATACAGCGCTGACAGCAGCTCCGTGACATACAGCGCTGACAGCAGCTCCGTGACATACAGCGCTGACAGCAGCTCCGTGACATACAGCGCTGACAGCAGCTCCGTGACATACAGCGCTGACAGCAGCACCGTGACATACAGCGCTGACAGCAGCTCCGTGACATACAGCGCTGACAGCAGCTCCGTGACATACAGCGCTGACAGCAGCTCCGTGACATACAGCACTGACAGCAGCTCCGTGACATACAGCGCTGACAGCAGCTCCGTGACATACAGCGCTGACAGCAGCACCGTGACATACAGCGCTGACAGCAGCTCCGTGACATACAGCGCTGACAGCAGCTCCGTGACATACAGCGCTGACAGCAGCTCCGTGACATACAGCACTGACAGCAGCTCCGTGACATACAGCGCTGACAGCAGCTCCGTGACATACAGCGCTGACAGCAGCACCGTGACATACAGCGCTGACAGCAGCTCCGTGACATACAGCGCTGACAGCAGCTCCGTGACATACAGCACTGACAGCAGCTCCGTGACATACAGCGCTGACAGCAGCTCCGTGACATACAGCGCTGACAGCAGCACCGTGACATACAGCGCTGACAGCAGCTCCGTGACATACAGCGCTGACAGCAGCTCCGTGACATACAGCGCTGACAGCAGCTCCGTGACATACAGCACTGACAGCAGCTCCGTGACATACAGCGCTGACAGCAGCTCCGTGACATACAGCGCTGACAGCAGCACCGTGACATACAGCGCTGACAGCAGCTCCGTGACATACAGCGCTGACAGCAGCTCCGTGACATACAGCGCTGACAGCAGCTCCGTGACATACAGCGCTGACAGCAGCTCCGTGACATACAGCGCTGACAGCAGCTCCGTGACATACAGCGCTGACAGCAGCTCCGTGACATACAGCGCTGACAGCAGCTCCGTGACATACAGCGCTGACAGCAGCACCGTAAGCAGCCCCAGGAGGAAGTCAGCACAGCACAGGGATGGTGTGATCCCCTCATAATAAGAACCCCCAGGAGGAAGTCAGCACAGCACAGGGATGGTGGGAGCCCCTCATAATAAGAACCCCCAGGAGGAAGTCAGCACAGCACAGGGATGGTGGGAGCCCCTCATAATAAGAACACCCAGGAGGAAGTCAGCACAGCACAGGGATGGTGGGAACCCCTCATAATAAGCAGCCCCAGTAGAAATATGACACCGCTCAACCTCTTCAAAGAGGAGGGTAGGGGCATATAGTACGGTGTGCTTTTTTGGGTCAGGGAAGTGAGCCAAATGAATTAAGAAGGTCTGTGTGCTTGATTCCAAAAATTGTTTATAGACATATACATGGTCTACTGATCACATGTGTTGAATTCCTCCGAGATCCATGCCTCATTCATTTTTAGAAATGTGAGGTAGTTAACACTGTCGTGAGCTAGGCGAGTACGCTTATCGGTCACAATCCCCCCTGCTGCGCTGAACGTCCTTTCGGACAGGACACTGGATGAGGGGCAAGCCAACAGTTCGATTGCAAATTGGGCAAGCTCTGGCCAGAGGTCAAGCCTGCCCACCCAGTAGTCTAGGGGTTCATCACTCCTCAGAGCGTCCACATCGGCCGTTAACCCAATGTAGTCGGACACCTGACGGTCTAGGCGTTCCCTGATGCTGGATCCGGATGACACCTGTCGATGGGTCGGCTGAAAGAATGACCTCATATCCGAAGTCACCAACACATCTTCAAACCGGCCTCTTCTTGCAGGCGCTGTTGGATTGGTACCCGCAAATCCTTCTCTGGGAGTGGGAATTGCTCCTCTGCCAGCGCACGCAAAAGCAGAATGCAGCATTTCTCGAAGCAAGGCCTGGAAGTGCTGCATTCTGACAGCCCTCTGCGACGGCGGTAACATTTCCGCCATTTTGTGTTTGTACCGGGGATCTAAGTACGTTGCCACCCAGTACTGGTCCTTGACCCTCATGCTTTTTATACGGGGGTCCCTATTAAAACACTGGAGCATGAAGGCCCCCATTTGCACTCAAGCGGAAGGTATGTGGTGGTGGTGGTGTTGTTGGTGGTAGTGTCTTTGGGGGTGCACATAGCAGAGAGTGAAGAAGAGGGTGCAGATCGAGAGGATGAGGAGGGTGCAGAAGAATAAGGCTGAGTGAGCCACTCAACCAAGTCTGGTGCGTCCTTTAAAGTAATTGAACGCACCTTCTGCAACTTCCCACTTTGGCTCAAGGCTGTTGCTCCTGCCCTACCCCTACCACCCCTGCGGAAGGGCCTGCCTCTTCCTCTGCCTGTCATTTTTTAAATCACCCTGTGACAAAACTCTTAGTCCCTATACCGCTGAAGGACTGCTGCAGTATAGGGCAGCGGTCAGCAGTAGTGCACGTCAACCCTATGTATTGTGGACCGATAGCGGTCCTTACAGAACAGCAGACTGTAACGCACTCAGGCCTATGTACCGTAGCACCCTATACCAAGTTACCAGTCCTTATAAGAACTTTTGTGGACCAAGCAGGTTGTGTGTTAGTGATTAGCAGACTGTACGTCAGTCCCTATACCAATGAAGGACTGCTGCAGTATAGGGCAGCGGTCAGCAGTAGTGCACGGCAACCCTATGTATTGTGGACCGATAGCGGTCCTTACAGAACAGCAGACTGTACTGCACTCAGGCCTATGTACCGTAGCACCCTATACCAAGTTACCAGTCCTTATAAGAACTTTTGTGGACCAAGCAGGTTGTGTGTTAGTGATTAGCAGACTGTACGTCAGTCCCTATACCAATGAAGGACTGCTGCAGTATAGGGCAGCGGTCAGCAGTAGTGCACGTCAACCCTATGTATTGTGGACCGATAGCGGTCCTTACAGAACAGCAGACTGTACTGCACTCAGGCCTATGTACCGTAGCACCCTATACCAAGTTACCAGTCCTTATAAAAACTTTTGTGGACCAAGCAGGTTGTGTGTTAGTGATTAGCAGACTGTACGTCAGTCCCTATACCAATGAAGGACTGCTGCAGTATAGGGCAGCGGTCAGCAGTAGTGCACGGCAACCCTATGTATTGTGGACCGATAGCGGTCCTTACAGAACAGCAGACTGTACTGCACTCAGGCCTATGTACCGTAGCACCCTATACCAAGTTACCAGTCCTTATAAGAACTTTTGTGGACCAAGCAGGTTGTGTGTTAGTGATTAGCAGACTGTACGTCAGTCCCTATACCAATGAAGGACTGCTGCAGTATAGGGCAGCGGTCAGCAGTAGTGCACGGCAACCCTATGTATTGTGGACCGATAGCGGTCCTTACAGAACAGCAGACTGTAACGCACTCAGGCCTATGTACCGTAGCACCCTATACCAAGTTACCAGTCCTTATAAGAACTTTTGTGGACCAAGCAGGTTGTGTGTTAGTGTTTAGCAGACTGTGCGTCAGTCCCTATACCGCTGAAGGACTGCTGCAGTATAGGGCAGCGGTCAGCAGTAGTGCACGTCAACCCTATGTATTGTGGACCGATAGCGGTCCTTACAGAACAGCAGACTGTAACGCACTCAGGCCTATGTACCGTAGCACCCTATACCAAGTTACCAGTCCTTATAAGAACTTTTGTGGACCAAGCAGGTTGTGTGTTAGTGTTTAGCAGACTGTGCGTCAGTCCCTATACCGCTGAAGGACTGCTGCAGTATAGGGCAGCGGTCAGCAGTAGTGCACGGCAACCCTATGTATTGTGGACCGATAGCGGTCCTTACAGAACAGCAGACTGTACTGCACTCAGGCCTATGTACCGTAGCACCCTATACCAAGTTACCAGTCCTTATAAGAACTTTTGTGGACCAAGCAGGTTGTGTGTTAGTGTTTAGCAGACTGTGCGTCAGTCCCTATACCGCTGAAGGACTGCTGCAGTATAGGGCAGCGGTCAGCAGTAGTGCACGGCAACCCTATGTATTGTGGACCGATAGCGGTCCTTACAGAACAGCAGACTGTACTGCACTCAGGCCTATGTACCGTAGCACCCTATACCAAGTTACCAGTCCTTATAAGAACTTTTGTGGACCAAGCAGGTTGTGTGTTAGTGTTTAGCAGACTGTGCGTCAGTCCCTATACCGCTGAAGGACTGCTGCAGTATAGGGCAGCGGTCAGCAGTAGTGCACGGCAACCCTATGTATTGTGGACCGATAGCGGTCCTTACAGAACAGCAGACTGTAACGCACTCAGGCCTATGTACCGTAGCACCCTATACCAAGTTACCAGTCCTTATAAGAACTTTTGTGGACCAAGCAGGTTGTGTGTTAGTGATTAGCAGACTGTACGTCAGTCCCTATACCAATGAAGGACTGCTGCAGTATAGGGCAGCGGTCAGCAGTAGTGCACGGCAACCCTATGTATTGTGGACCGATAGCGGTCCTTACAGAACAGCAGACTGTAACGCACTCAGGCCTATGTACCGTAGCACCCTATACCAAGTTACCAGTCCTTATAAGAACTTTTGTGGACCAAGCAGGTTGTGTGTTAGTGTTTAGCAGACTGTGCGTCAGTCCCTATACCGCTGAAGGACTGCTGCAGTATAGGGCAGCGGTCAGCAGTAGTGCACGTCAACCCTATGTATTGTGGACCGATAGCGGTCCTTACAGAACAGCAGACTGTAACGCACTCAGGCCTATGTACCGTAGCACCCTATACCAAGTTACCAGTCCTTATAAGAACTTTTGTGGACCAAGCAGGTTGTGTATTAGTGTTTAGCAGACTGTGCGTCAGTCCCTATACCGCTGAAGGACTGCTGCAGTATAGGGCAGCGGTCAGCAGTAGTGCACGGCAACCCTATCTATTGTGGACCGATAGCGGTCCTTACAGAACAGCAGACTGTACCGCACCCAAGCCTATGTACCGTAGCACCCTAGACAGACCAAGTTACCAGTCCTTATAAGAACTTTTGTGGAACAAGTGAGTTGTGAATGATTAGCAGACTGCAGCAGAAGGGCAGCAGTCAAGTATAATATTCTTTCTATATTTGGAAGAAAGAATATTATACGTGTACAAGCCTATTACCGTACCACTGATACCAGTCCTGAAAAGAACCTTTGTGGAACTAATAGTAACAGCAAGTCTTTAAAATTATCCTCACTGCCTGACACACTGCTTCCTGCCTGTCCCTATACAAATTGGCAAAAAAGAGTAGGCTGGAACGATTAGCTGGAACAGCTCTTTTGTGGACCTGATAGTAACAGCTAATGATGATGATGATGATGATGATGAAGAAAGACTAATCTGGCTGAGCTGTCCCTAAAATAGCAGCATACAGCGCTCTGTCCCTTTATCTAAACTGACAAAAGAAACTCAGGCTGCTGACCTAACACCTATACCAGTCCTGAAAAGAACTTTTGTGTACCAAATAGCTAGCGTTTTCTCTGTCCCTACTCCACACAGGATCCTTTCCCTACAGTGACAGAAGAAAGAATGTAAAATGGCCACCGGATCGGGTGTATTTATAGGTTAGGGGGAATGTCCAAGTGTCCATGAGCTGTCATGTCTCAATTGGTTGTCCTGTAACACATGATAAACGTGTCACGAAAGGTTAAAGTTCTTGTATACATTAAACACGTAAGTCCGCCGGGGCGAACGACGGAAAAAGGCGTTCGAACCCGCGGACGGCGAAAGTCGGAAATTCGCCGCGAAACGACCGCCGGGCGAACCGTTCGGCCATCACTAGTGATGGCCGAACGGTTCGCCCGGCGGTCGTTTCGCGGCGAATTTCCGACTTTCGCCGTCCGCGGGTTCGAACGCCTTTTTCCGTCGTTCGCCCCGGCGGACTTACGTGTTTAATGTATACAAGAACTTTAACCTTTCGTGACACGTTTATCATGTGTTACAGGACAACCAATTGAGACATGACAGCTCATGGACACTTGGACATTCCCCCTAACCTATAAATACACCCGATCCGGTGGCCATTTTACATTCTTTCTTCTGTCACTGTAGGGAAAGGATCCTGTGTGGAGTAGGGACAGAGAAAACGCTAGCTATTTGGTACACAAAAGTTCTTTTCAGGACTGGTATAGGTGTTAGGTCAGCAGCCTGAGTTTCTTTTGTCAGTTTAGATAAAGGGACAGAGCGCTGTATGCTGCTATTTTAGGGACAGCTCAGCCAGATTAGTCTTTCTTCATCATCATCATCATCATCATCATTAGCTGTTACTATCAGGTCCACAAAAGAGCTGTTCCAGCTAATCGTTCCAGCCTACTCTTTTTTGCCAATTTGTATAGGGACAGGCAGGAAGCAGTGTGTCAGGCAGTGAGGATAATTTTAAAGACTTGCTGTTACTATTAGTTCCACAAAGGTTCTTTTCAGGACTGGTATCAGTGGTACGGTAATAGGCTTGTACACGTATAATATTCTTTCTTCCAAATATAGAAAGAATATTATACTTGACTGCTGCCCTTCTGCTGCAGTCTGCTAATCATTCACAACTCACTTGTTCCACAAAAGTTCTTATAAGGACTGGTAACTTGGTATAGGGTGCTACGGTACATAGGCCTGAGTGCAGTACAGTCTGCTGTTCTGTAAGGACCGCTATCGGTCCACAATACATAGGGTTGCCGTGCACTACTGCTGACCGCTGCCCTATACTGCAGCAGTCCTTCAGCGGTATAGGGACTGACGCACAGTCTGCTAAACACTAACACACAACCTGCTTGGTCCACAAAAGTTCTTATAAGGACTGGTAACTTGGTATAGGGTGCTACGGTACATAGGCCTGAGTGCGTTACAGTCTGCTGTTCTGTAAGGACCGCTATCGGTCCACAATACATAGGGTTGACGTGCACTACTGCTGACCGCTGCCCTATACTGCAGCAGTCCTTCAGCGGTATAGGGACTGACGCACAGTCTGCTAAACACTAACACACAACCTGCTTGGTCCACAAAAGTTCTTATAAGGACTGGTAACTTGGTATAGGGTGCTACGGTACATAGGCCTGAGTGCGTTACAGTCTGCTGTTCTGTAAGGACCGCTATCGGTCCACAATACATAGGGTTGCCGTGCACTACTGCTGACCGCTGCCCTATACTGCAGCAGTCCTTCATTGGTATAGGGACTGACGTACAGTCTGCTAATCACTAACACACAACCTGCTTGGTCCACAAAAGTTCTTATAAGGACTGGTAACTTGGTATAGGGTGCTACGGTACATAGGCCTGAGTGCAGTACAGTCTGCTGTTCTGTAAGGACCGCTATCGGTCCACAATACATAGGGTTGCCGTGCACTACTGCTGACCGCTGCCCTATACTGCAGCAGTCCTTCATTGGTATAGGGACTGACGTACAGTCTGCTAATCACTAACACACAACCTGCTTGGTCCACAAAAGTTTTTATAAGGACTGGTAACTTGGTATAGGGTGCTACGGTACATAGGCCTGAGTGCAGTACAGTCTGCTGTTCTGTAAGGACCGCTATCGGTCCACAATACATAGGGTTGACGTGCACTACTGCTGACCGCTGCCCTATACTGCAGCAGTCCTTCATTGGTATAGGGACTGACGTACAGTCTGCTAATCACTAACACACAACCTGCTTGGTCCACAAAAGTTCTTATAAGGACTGGTAACTTGGTATAGGGTGCTACGGTACATAGGCCTGAGTGCAGTACAGTCTGCTGTTCTGTAAGGACCGCTATCGGTCCACAATACATAGGGTTGCCGTGCACTACTGCTGACCGCTGCCCTATACTGCAGCAGTCCTTCATTGGTATAGGGACTGACGTACAGTCTGCTAATCACTAACACACAACCTGCTTGGTCCACAAAAGTTCTTATAAGGACTGGTAACTTGGTATAGGGTGCTACGGTACATAGGCCTGAGTGCGTTACAGTCTGCTGTTCTGTAAGGACCGCTATCGGTCCACAATACATAGGGTTGACGTGCACTACTGCTGACCGCTGCCCTATACTGCAGCAGTCCTTCAGCGGTATAGGGACTAAGAGTTTTGTCACAGGGTGATTTAAAAAATGACAGGCAGAGGAAGAGGCAGGCCCTTCCGCAGGGGTGGTAGGGGTAGGGCAGGAGCAACAGCCTTGAGCCAAAGTGGGAAGTTGCAGAAGGTGCGTTCAATTACTTTAAAGGACGCACCAGACTTGGTTGAGTGGCTCACTCAGCCTTATTCTTCTGCACCCTCCTCATCCTCTCGATCTGCACCCTCTTCTTCACTCTCTGCTATGTGCACCCCCAAAGACACTACCACCAACAACACCACCACCACCACATACCTTCCGCTTGAGTGCAAATGGGGGCCTTCATGCTCCAGTGTTTTAATAGGGACCCCCGTATAAAAAGCATGAGGGTCAAGGACCAGTACTGGGTGGCAACGTACTTAGATCCCCGGTACAAACACAAAATGGCGGAAATGTTACCGCCGTCGCAGAGGGCTGTCAGAATGCAGCACTTCCAGGCCTTGCTTCGAGAAATGCTGCATTCTGCTTTTGCGTGCGCTGGCAGAGGAGCAATTCCCACTCCCAGAGAAGGATTTGCGGGTACCAATCCAACAGCGCCTGCAAGAAGAGGCCGGTTTGAAGATGTGTTGGTGACTTCGGATATGAGGTCATTCTTTCAGCCGACCCATCGACAGGTGTCATCCGGATCCAGCATCAGGGAACGCCTAGACCGTCAGGTGTCCGACTACATTGGGTTAACGGCCGATGTGGACGCTCTGAGGAGTGATGAACCCCTAGACTACTGGGTGGGCAGGCTTGACCTCTGGCCAGAGCTTGCCCAATTTGCAATCGAACTGTTGGCTTGCCCCTCATCCAGTGTCCTGTCCGAAAGGACGTTCAGCGCAGCAGGGGGGATTGTGACCGATAAGCGTACTCGCCTAGCTCACGACAGTGTTAACTACCTCACATTTCTAAAAATGAATGAGGCATGGATCTCGGAGGAATTCAACACATGTGATCAGTAGACCATGTATATGTCTATAAACAATTTTTGGAATCAAGCACACAGACCTTCTTAATTCATTTGGCTCACTTCCCTGACCCAAAAAAGCACACCGTACTATATGCCCCTACCCTCCTCTTTGAAGAGGTTGAGCGGTGTCATATTTCTACTGGGGCTGCTTATTATGAGGGGTTCCCACCATCCCTGTGCTGTGCTGACTTCCTCCTGGGTGTTCTTATTATGAGGGGCTCCCACCATCCCTGTGCTGTGCTGACTTCCTCCTGGGGGTTCTTATTATGAGGGGCTCCCACCATCCCTGTGCTGTGCTGACTTCCTCCTGGGGGTTCTTATTATGAGGGGATCACACCATCCCTGTGCTGTGCTGACTTCCTCCTGGGGCTGCTTACGGTGCTGCTGTCAGCGCTGTATGTCACGGAGCTGCTGTCAGCGCTGTATGTCACGGAGCTGCTGTCAGCGCTGTATGTCACGGAGCTGCTGTCAGCGCTGTATGTCACGGAGCTGCTGTCAGCGCTGTATGTCACGGAGCTGCTGTCAGCGCTGTATGTCACGGAGCTGCTGTCAGCGCTGTATGTCACGGAGCTGCTGTCAGCGCTGTATGTCACGGTGCTGCTGTCAGCGCTGTATGTCACGGAGCTGCTGTCAGCGCTGTATGTCACGGAGCTGCTGTCAGTGCTGTATGTCACGGAGCTGCTGTCAGCGCTGTATGTCACGGAGCTGCTGTCAGCGCTGTATGTCACGGAGCTGCTGTCAGCGCTGTATGTCACGGTGCTGCTGTCAGCGCTGTATGTCACGGAGCTGCTGTCAGCGCTGTATGTCACGGAGCTGCTGTCAGTGCTGTATGTCACGGAGCTGCTGTCAGCGCTGTATGTCACGGAGCTGCTGTCAGCGCTGTATGTCACGGTGCTGCTGTCAGCGCTGTATGTCACGGAGCTGCTGTCAGCGCTGTATGTCACGGAGCTGCTGTCAGTGCTGTATGTCACGGAGCTGCTGTCAGCGCTGTATGTCACGGAGCTGCTGTCAGCGCTGTATGTCACGGAGCTGCTGTCAGCGCTGTATGTCACGGTGCTGCTGTCAGCGCTGTATGTCACGGAGCTGCTGTCAGCGCTGTATGTCACGGAGCTGCTGTCAGCGCTGTATGTCACGGAGCTGCTGTCAGCGCTGTATGTCACGGAGCTGCTGTCAGCGCTGTATGTCACGGAGCTGCTGTCAGCGCTGTATGTCACGGTGCTGATGTCAGTGCTCTGTATTACGGTGCTGCTGTCAGTGCTCTGTATCTCCTGCACCCTCTTGTTTGCCTACCCTGGTCCCTGACCTTCCCTCTCCTCCATTGCCTTCATTAGCTCCATAGTCCTGAATTGTCAGAACAATTTCCCAAATAAAAAAAAAATGCTTGTAGTTATCGATCCCAAATTCACCTCATACATGTATTATGCTATTGTCCAGGTGGTGGGACTACGTGCTACCCCCTAATAATTACCCCGTGGCCGCAAATTCGACCTAAAGGTTTGCGAAATTCGCCTCCCATTGAAGTCAATGGAGCCCGCGGCGAACGGTCGTTTTCGCGAACGTTTGTGCCCGTTCGCGTTTCGCGTTCGCGAAACGTCCCGTCGGAAGTTCGTCCATCACTACCTGACAGTAGGGAGGGAGTGGAAACCGAGGAGAATAAGATTAATACCATATTCTCTCCCTGTGTTAGCAGAATGAACTAGAGATTGATATCCTAACTCTAGAAAATGGCAATTTCATGAGCTTTTTCAGCACACATATAGGTTGGAGCAGAAGTGCTCTTGTAGCTATTTTTCAATATGTGGCTTGTTTGTGCATGCTGTACCCAAGAACACTTGGACAGACCTCCAAAATGGATGGTGTCTGTGCATAAGTTTCAAAATTCAGGAGGAGTGGTGGGACTAACATTTATTGTGCTTTGCTAACTTGCTATTAGGACTTTAGTTAGGTAATCCTCAGTACCGGATAATTCTTGAAGGACAAAGGACCAGTGCCGGATGAAGGTCATCCACCACCCAGGGCAAAGATGCCAAACTGCACCCCTCTCCTTTATGATGTGTGCACCCAATTGTCTTACTCACATACAGAGCTCCATATGAAACCACTGTGCCCAGGGCAGCTGCCCCACCCTTGTTCCTGGCCCTGCCTAGGACATACCTTGTATAGTCCTTTTCTGTTGAATGTATGTAGCAAATATAGCTATCAAGATCAAGATCTTTGACGACAAGGATCTGATCTGTGTGTCGCAGAGCTGCCGTCAGCAACTTTGTTTGCAGCAAGCTGCATAGGGGTTGATTCACTAAAACTGGAGAGTGCAAAATATGCTGCAGCTGTGCATGGAAACCAATCAGCTTCCAGGTTTTTTGTCAATGCTTCTTTGAACAAGCAGAAGTTAGAAGTTGATTGGCTACCATGCACAGCTGCACCAGATTTTGCACGCTCCAGTTTTAGTAAATCAACCCCATAGTGTTGCATAAGTACTTATTAAAATTAAAAATTGGTACATTGAATTGGCTTTAGCTTTCTCAAGCAGCTAATTACAATGTAAGGTTTTTATTTACCGTATATACTCGAGTATAGGTCGATCCGAATATAAGCCGAGGCCCCTAATTTACCATAAAAAAATGGGAAAACTTATTGACTCGAGTGTAAGCCAAGGGTGGGAAATGCAGCAGCTACTGTAAGTGGCAAAGAGGGTCAACAATGCCCATCTGCAGCTGCATGTCTCACTGTGTCTATTGCATGCCTCCCTGTGTCCTGTGCAGATCTGCCTACCTCACTGTGTTCTGTGTATACCTCCCTGTGTCCTGTGCAGATCTGCCTACCTCACTGTGTCCTGTGTATACCTCCCTGTGTCCATTGCAGCCTACCTGTGTTAATCTTCATCCTTTGTGTCCTGTGCATGCCTCCGTGTGCCCATCTGCAGCCACGATCAGCATGTCATAAAAACATACGGCGGCCATTCCAGTATTCAAAAGCCGCGCCTCCTCCTCGTCTGATAGGCAGAACACTCAATTTCCCAGCAGTCAGTTTTCAGCCTATCACGGACATCCCCTCATCCTCATACCTCAGACGAGGATGAGGGGATGTCCGTGATAGGCTGAAAACGGACTGCTGGGAAATTGAGTGTTCTGCCTATCACAGACGAAGAGGAGGCGTAGCTTTTAAATACTGGAATGGCCGCTGTATGTTTTTATGACACGCTGGCCACCGTCTGTCTACATGACATGCCTGATCAGGTAGGCAGACGGCGGTGACTCGAGTATAAGCCGAGGGGGCACTTTCAGCCTAAAAAAAGGGCTGAAAATCTCGGCTTATACTCGAGTATATACGGTACATTAAACCTGAAATTCAAAAAATAGTGTTTATATTGTTCTGTTGAAAATGTTTTTTAGTGTTTTTATGTTTTTTTGCAGCATGATTTTTAAAAACCACATAAGAAATATAAAAAAACACCTTACTTATATTTGTAAATAACCTGTGTTGAAATGTAAAACCAGATGTACAAGACACATATTATAAAATGTTTACAATATATAATATAGAAAATTGAGAAACTCTTCAATGACAATACCACCAAAAGAAAGTCTAACTGTCCTATATATACACTCTATTACCAAAGGTATTGCAACGCCTGCCTTTACACGCACATGAAATTTAATGGCATCCAAGTCTTAGTCTGTAGGGTTCAATGTTAAGTTGGCCCACCCTTTGCACCTATAACAGCTTCAACTCTTCTGGGAAGGCTGTCCACAAGGTTTATTATGTCTATGGGAATGTTTCACCATTATTCTAGAAGTGTATTTGTGAGGTCAGGCACTGATCAGACCATATTGATCCCATAAAGAATGAGGAAGGGCATCTGGTTACAAAGGATGGGGACATGGCAAAGGTATTGAATTTATTCTTCTCCTCGGTCTTCACGAGGGGATCTGGGGCTTCAGTAACCAAAACTGCAGTGTTTAATCTCATGACTCATCACAGGAAGCACCTCCATGGTTAACAGAGGACAGAATTAAAATTAGACTTGGGAAACCTAACATTAATAAATCACTGGAAGGCTTGCACCCGAGGGTACTTAAGGAACTCAGTCAAGTAATTGCCAGACCATTGTTACTAATTTTTACTGACAGTCTACTGACTGGAATGGTACCAACTGATTGTTAGACATGTGCATTAGTTTTCGTCCGAATTTAAGGTATTTTCGTTATTGTTTTAACAAATGATAACGACAGTGCAGAATCCGAAAAACGAAAGATCAGACATAAATAAATGCTTTATTTTCATTTTCGTTGTGACAACAGTTCGATATAGATAGGAGATTCGACATGACACTGACAATAACAATCTGTGTCTATCTAACCTGTGGTTGAATGTGCCTAACCTTAACTCTATTAGTCCAGGATTATTCGCCATAGAGAGAAAAAGATTTGACAGAGAGAGAAAAGATTCGACAGAGAGAGAAAAGATTCGACAGAGAGAGAAAAGATTCGACAGAGAGAGAAAAGATTACTGCTGGAATTGGGTGGGGGAAGTAAAATAAAAATAATGATGATGATGAATGTTATTGGCTGATTGTAACCAAAGAGGAGGAACAGTAAAATAGCTAGAACTAAGTACACACGTACAGCCAACGTACTTTCGCTTACGATTGCTAGCAGAGAGAGACACACACACTGAATCATTTCAGAAGACAGTCAATCTTAGCTGGTCCGTTTATCAGAGAACCTAAATTATTTAGCAATTAAGCATAAGCACAGTAGCAGAACAATAGTGAAGCAAGCTACAGTTCAACTTAACTTTTTCATAATAATCTGCTGCTATTAGTGTATTAGTGTTGTGAACCTGATAGTGAAACTAGTGTTGCTAGTGTTGTGATAGCCTCAGAGGCTGCCCGTGTTGTGGTGGTGGTGGTGGGGGGGGGGGGGGGGGGGGGGGATTTATTATTATAGATTCTATATTATAGATTTAGATTCTATATAGATTCTATATCCTATCTTGTTACCTGTCTGAATAGTGATCACTATCACCAGTCCATTTTCTGTTTGAACTATATACATTCAACATGAATCACAAAGATTCGACAAAGCAGCGAAAAACATATGGAGTCATACAGTTTAGCTTCTCCGTCGAATCTTCTTTGAACATTTGACAGCCTTCAATGACAGATTCGACCTTAATTAATTTGGATTTTCAGACAAATTTTTAATGAAAAACAAAATAAATAAAAACGAATTTTGGGAGTAACTAAATAAATGTATTTTTTGGACGAAAACTAAATTCTGAAACAAAATATTTCAGTGTGCACATGTCTACCGATTGGAGAAAAGCCAATGTAGCACCAATATTTAAAAAGGGCCCAAAATACATCCCTGGGAATTACAGACCAGTTAACCTAACATAAATAATATGTAAACTCTTGTAGGGGATGATAAGACACTTTATACAAAATGTTAGCAATGAGAACGGTATAATTAGCAGTAATCAGCATGGATTCATGAAGAATCGTTCTTGCCAAACCAATCTATTAACCTTCTATGAGGAGTTGAGTTGCCATCTAGATAAAGGAAGGCCCGTAGACGTGGTGTATCTGGATTTTACAAAAGCATTTGACACAGTTCCCCATAAACATTTACTTTACAAAATAAGGTCCGTTGGCATGGACCATAGGGAGAGTACATGGATTGAAAACTGGCTACAAGGGCGAGTTCAGAGGGTGGTGATAAATGGGGAGTACTCAGTACTCAGTGGTCAGGGGTGGGTAGTGGGGAACCCCAGGGTTCTGTGCTGGGACCAATCCTATTTAATTTGTTCATAAACGACCTGGAGGATGGGGTAAATATTTCAATCTCTGTATTTGCGGACAATACTAAGCTAAGCAGGGCAATAACTTCTCCGCAGGATGTGGAAACCTTGCAAAAAGATCTGAACAAATGAATGGGGTGTGCAACTACATGGCAAATGAGGTTCAATGTAGAAAAATGTAAAATAATGCATTTGGGTGGCAAAAATATGAATGCAATCTATACACTGGGGGAGAACCTCTGGGGGAAGCTAGGATGGAAAAGGATATGGGGGTCCTAGTAGATAGGCTCATTAATGGCATGCAATGCCAAGCTACTGCTAACAAAGCAAACAGAATATTGGCATGCATTAAAAAGGGGATCAACTCCAGAGATAAAACAATAACTCTCCCACTCTACAAGGCTCTGGTCCAGCTTCACCTAGAGTAGGCTGTCCAGTTCTGGGCACCAGTCCTCGGGAAGGATGTACTGGAAATGGAGCGAGCACAAAGAAGGGCAACAAAGCTAATGAAGGGTCTGGGGGATATTAGTTATGAGGAAAGGTTGCGAGCATTGAACTTATTCTTTCTGGAGAAGAGATGCTTGAGAGGGGATATGATTTCAATATACAAATACCATACTGGTGACCCCACAATAGGGATAAAACTTTTTCGCAGAAGGGAGTTTAACAAGACTCGTGGCCACTCATTAAAATTAGAAGAAAAGAGGTTTAATCTTAAACTACATAGAGGGTTCTTTACTGTAAGAGCGGCAAGGATGTGGAATTCCCTTTCACAGGTGGTGGTCTCAGCGGGGGGCATTGATAGTTTAAAGAAACTATTAGATAAACACCTGAACGACCACAACATACAGGGATATACAATGTAATACTGACATATAATCACACACATAGGTTGGACTTGATGGACTTGTGTCTTTTTTCAACCTCACCTACTATGTAACTATGATGTGGATGAGAAGGGCTGGCTTGCAGTCGCCACAAAGCAAGGTCCATAAAGACATGGGTGAGGGAGTTTGGGGTGGAGAATCTTGACTGGCCTGCACAGAGTCTTGACCTCAACCTGATAGAACACTTTTGGGATGAATTAGAGCGGAGATTGAAAGCCAGGCCTTCTCATCCAACATCAGTACCTGACCTCACAAATGTGCTTCTGGAAGAATGGTTAAACATTCCCATAGACACACTCCTAAACCTTGTGGACAGCCTTCCCAGAAGAGTTAAAACTTTTATAGCTGCAAAGGATGGGCCTGTCAGGAACCATGAATCAGACGGAGTCAAAAAATGCAGTAAAAATCCCACCCTTTAATATAATGGTAAAAAAATGTACAAATAGTAAATGTAGTCAAAAGATAGCCAGGGTTTGGCAGCCAAAGTGAGTAGTCAGAAGAAGCCAGTAAATCAGGAAGCCAGAAATAAGCATAGTCAAAAGCAGCAGAAAGGGTCAGGAACCAGAATGGACTTCAGCCAGGCAAGTCTTCATCAGGAACACAGCAGAGAGTTTCCAGATATCTTTGACCAAAGACGATGGCATAGAAGGAATGAACCAGGTAGTTTAAATAGCCAGAAGGGGCTGGCTGACAAGCAGGAATGAACACCAGGTGAAAAAGTCTATGGAAAGCACAGAGGGTGCCAGGAGCATGTACATCCGAGCATGAGACCCAAAAGTGTTTCTCCAGACCGTACCCTTTCCAATAAACCAGGTACCGTATGAGCCCACAGAATCTACGGGAGTCAATGATCGACTGTATCTCATACTCCTCATGGTTCTCAACCTGAACCGGGCGAGGATATGGTACCTAGGTGGTGAAGCGGTTGCACACCAAAGGATTTAATAAGGAGACATGGAATACATTTGAAATAAGCATGTTAGAAGGAAGGTCTAATGCGTAAGCCACTGGGTTGATCTTACGGAGAATACAGAAAGGCCCAATAATTGTGGTTCCAGTTTCAGTGAGGGAACACGTAGTCGGAGGTTGCGAGATGACAGCCAGACCCTCTCCCCAACCTGGTAGGAAGGAGGTGTGGTCAGCATGGAGTCTGAATCTATCACTGGCACATCACAAGGACTCTTGGATCTGTACCCAAATGGAACGAAGATCATGGAGATGCTTCTCTAACACAGGATTTCTTTGAGGAACAAATGAATTAGGCAACATGGATGGTTGGAAACCATAATTCACCATAAACTGAGACAATCAGGAAGCAGTATTGACAGCACTATTGTGAGGAAACTCCACCCAAGGTAAGAGGTCTGACCAGTTGTTATGGTGGTCAGAAATATAGCAATGTAAAAACTGCTCCGAGGCTTTGTTGGCTTGTTCTGTGGCCCCATTGGACTGCAGGTGATACACAGAGGAGAAGGAAAGGTGAATTTCCAGCACAAAAGGCTCACCAAAACCTGGAGACAAACTGGATACCCCTGTCCGAGATGATAACCTTGGGTAGCACATGTAATCGAAAGATCCCCTGAGCAAAAATAGATGCCAGTTCTTTGGATGTGGGCAAGTTCTTAAGTGGAATACAATGTGATATTTTCAAGAACCAGTCAACCACCGTAAGAACAACTGTGTTGCCCTGAGAGTTATGTCGCATACACACGATCAAACAATCCGGTGGAAAAGTCCGGCGAACTCAAGTCCGCCGGACAATCCCCCTGTGTGTAGCCTCCGGCGGACTTTTTTTACCCAAAAGTACGGCGGACTTAGAAAGTAGTTTTGCACTCCAATCTTCCCATCGGACTTGCATTTTGGCGGACAATCTGGCCGTTGGTATGCCAGTCCGCCGTACTTTTGAAATGAGCGGACTTTTCCCGCGCGGAGAAAAGTCCGCTCATTTTGAGAGCGTCTCCAGGTAGACTGGGCCAGCGAAGGAGGCATCGCTGGCCCTGTCACCTGGTATGGACTTAAAGAGGAACCCCAACGCCGAAAAAAAACGGCGTGGGGGTCCCCCCCAGGTCCACATCAGACCCTTGTCCGAGCATGCTACCCGGCCGGCCAGGAAAGGGGGGGATGAGCGAGCGCCCCCCCCCCTCCTGAGCCGTACCAAGCTGCGTGCCCTCAACATGGGGGTGCCTTGGGGAAGGGTGGCCGCCCCCCCCCCACCCCAAAGCATCTTGTCCCCATGTTGATGAGGACAAGGGCCTCTTCCCGACAACCCTGGCCGTTGGTTGTCGGGGTCTGCGGGCGGGGGGCTTATCGGAATCCGGGAGCCCCCTTTCATAAGGGGGCCGCCGGATACCGGCCCCCCACCCTATGTGAATGAGTATGGGGTACAATGTACCCCTACCCATTCACCTGTGGAAAAAAGTAAAAAAAAACACAACACACAAGGGTTAAAATAGTTTATTGCACAGCTCCGGGGTCTTCCATCTTTGGGGGTCTTCTCACCGGACTCCTCCGCTATCTTCTGCTAGCTCTTTTGCTAGCGGAGGAGCCCGGCTTTCTTCCTCGCCGCCGCCCTCTTCTTCCGACTTCGGGGGTCTTGTCCCCCTCTTCGGTTCTTCTTGCCGGGCCACCGCACCTTCTTCTAGCTCTTTTACAGGCAGTGGCCCGGTCTGCTGTCGCCGCTGTCGCTGCTTTCGCCGTCTTCTGTTCTTCTTTTCAAATGTTGCCTCGTCGCATCCTCCGCTCACAATGGCACGGACGCGACGTGCGGCGACTTATATAGGGACATCACCGGATGATGTCCCCGGCCATTATGGTGTCACAGTCCCAGAGGCTGCTGGGACTGAAGAGAAGAAGAGAAGAACAGAAGATGGTGAAAGCGGCGACAGCGGCGACAGAAGCGCGGTGGCCCGGCAAGAAGAACCGAAGAGGGGGACAAGACCCCTGAAGCTGGAAGAAGAGGGCGGCCGCGGTGAAGAAGAAAGCCGGGCTCCTCCGCTAGCAAAAGAGCTAGCAGAAGATAGCGGAGGAGTCCGGCGAGAAGACCCCCGAAGATGGAAGACCCCCGGAGCTGTGCAATAAACTATTTTAACCCTTGTGTGTTGTTGTTTTTTTTTTTTTACTTTTTTCCACAGGTGAATGGGTACTCATACTCATACTCATTCACATAGGGTGGGGGGCTGGGATCCGGGGGCCCCCCTTATGAAAGGGGGCTCCCGGTTTTCCGATAAGCCCCCCGCCCGCAGACCCCGACAACCAACGGCCAGGGTTGTCGGGAAGCGGCCCTTGTCCTCATCAACATGGGGACAAGGTGCTTTGGGGTGAGGGGGCCGCGCGGCACCCCCTTCCCCAAGGCACCCCCCATGTTGAGGGCATGCGGCCTGGTACGGTTCAGGAGGGGGGGTGCTCGCTCGTCTCCCCTCTCGTCCCCCCTTGCCTGGCCGGCCGGGTAGCGTGCTCGGACAAGGGTCTGATGTGGACTCAGGGGGGGACCCCCACGCCGATTTTTCAGCGTAGGGATTCCCCTTTAAGTTCATACCAGGTGAAGGGGCCAGCGACGCGGAGACGTGCTCAAAATGAGCGGACTTTCCTCCGCATGTGTGGGCGAGTCCGTTCATTTCAAAAGTACGGCAGATAGTCCGGCGGACTTAGTACGCCGTATTAGTCTGCTGAAAAAGTGCCGTGTGTGGGCAAGTAGCCCGTTCGAAAAGTCCGCCGGACTAAGTCCACCGGATAGTCCGCTACGTGTGTACGCGGCATTAGGTAACTCCATAATAAAATTCATAGACAGGTGGGTCCAAGGCCTCTCTCCATTGAGTATGGGTTGAAGGAGGCCCACTGGAAGATGCCATGGTGTCTTACTCTGGGAACACACGGAACAATTGGCTAAGAAGGCTGCTACATCAGCACGGAGACTAGGCCACCAGAATTGTTGATAAATAGCCATAATATTGATTCCTGTCTGGGTGGCCAGCTGCTTTGGGAGAGTGGTAAGTCTGGAGCAAAGCAGTGCAGAGATTCTCAGGGACAAAGCAGCGGTCACAAGGTTTCTCAAGAGGAGACTGGATCTGAGCAGAAAGAATTCTGTCACCCAAAGGTAACGTGAGACTAGTATGAACAGTGGCCAGAATATCAGGAGGTATCACAGGAGCAGGAACTGACTGCATCTTGGAAGCTGAGGAAAACTGTTGTGACAGTACATCAGCCCTTACATTATTTCTTAGTACCAGGTAAGAATGAGACTGTAATTGAAGTTTGACAGAAAAAGAGCCCATCCCACCCTTCTGGGAGATACGCGTTTTGCCTCAGACAAGAATGTGGGATTCTTATGGTTGGTCAAAATGAGGACCACCACGGTGGTACCTTCGGGGAGATGCCTTCATTCTTTAAGAGCTAAAATGATAGCTAACAATTCTCTGTCCCCAATCGTGTAATAATTGCACTCTGCCGGAGACAATTTCTTAAAATTAGCCACAGACAGAAGGGTGCCTACTCCAGTGCATCAGATACATCAACCTCAAGAATGAAGGGTAACGTAGGATAAGGATGTGCCAGCGCAGGAGCTGAAACAAAAGAAGCCTTGAGAGACTCAAAGGCTTTAATGGAATCTGGAGACAAATTATGTCAGTTACCGTCCTTTCTGGTCATATTAGTCAGGGGTTTGACCAGAGAAGAGAAGTTCAGAATAAATTTCCGATAATAATTGGCAAAGCCAAGAAAATGTTGTAGCAGACATAGATGGGTCAAGGACACTGTAGAACTGCAGATAGTTTCTCTAGTTCCATCGAAAAACTGGCAGTAGAAATTACATAATACAGAAATTTAATCTGGCTGACGAGCAGGAAATGATCACCAAGTGAGCCACTGTGGAACGATAGGTGCTGGCAAATAACCGACAGCTAAGCAACCTGAGTACTGAGAAGGGAGGGCTGAGCCCAGCCCTGACAGGGCAAACTCAATATTGAACCCTACAGACTAGGACTGGGATGCCATTACAGTTCATATGCGTGTAAAGGCAGGTGTCCCAATACTTTTGGTAATATAGTGCATATGTCTTACCACTGTATCATATGTAATAAGCAAAAAAACAAATGAATAAACCCCTTGCTAAAATGTGAAATTGTCTCTGGAGCTTTAACTGTCTCTGTCGCAAGAATATATAAATAAATTTACCTGTAAAAGAACTGTAATAATAGTTATCTGTCTGGCCATTTATGGCAACAGAGTCACTTTAACCCCCCTGACGGTATTCCCGAGTCTGACTCGGGGTGGATTTTTCATACCAAAAGCGGTATCCCCGAGCCAGACTCGGGACTGCGTCGCTGGATCCAGGAGGAGGTTTACTTACCTTCTCCCTCGGATCCAGCGTTGTCTCCCCGCTGTACGAGCGAGCCGTGTCTCGCTCGATGCATTACATCGCCGATCTCCGTGCCCTGCGAGCGTTGCGACGCACGGGCACGGAGATCGGCGCCAAATTCAAAAAGTGAAACAAACAGTAAACATACAGTATAATGTAATCTTACAGATTACATTGCTGTATGTAAATATTTCACATCCCCGTTGTCCCTAGTGGTCTGCCCAGTGTCCTGCATGCAGTTTTATATAATAAAAACTGTTCTTTATGCCTGGAAACTGGAGATTGCCCATAGCAACCAAAACTGTCACTGTACATCAAAAATGATTTTAGACCAGCTAGAAAACAGCGATAATAAATTAGAATCACTCGCAGAATTGAGCGATAGCGATTTGTGGGGAGATCCGTCATCAAATACTGAAAAGTAATGACAGTGACAATTCTGCAACTGAGCAAATTTCAGTGTTTTTGATTTGATTACATTATTGAATAATTTTTATTATTGTTATATTATTATTTGGTACAATTATTTATAATTATTTATTATATTATAATTTATTATAATTTATGATTTAATTTTTCAAACTTTATCATACCCGGGATGTCTGCTAGACTGGTTTGGACAGATTTAAGAGAGTTATTCCTAAGAATTGCAGGACTACAATATAAAACGCCAAATTTTCATGCAAAATAATGGTACCGCTTTTAGCACCTAAAATCCGAAATAATCGTACCGCCAGGGAGGTTAACTGGTCAGCTGCTACTACCAAACATCTTACTACATAGTTGTGGTAATATTTCCAAGCATTAATAATTTTCAATATTTTGAATATGATTTTATTAAAATGAGAAAACTCTAAGAAGAAAACAATCAGAGGGGTTGGTTTACTAAACTCTGGAGCAGCTGTGCATGGTAGCCAATCAGCTTATAACTTCATCTTGTTCAAATAACCATCGTCAGTTTTAGTAAATCAACCTCAAAGTATCTTCACTCCCAATGCCACTCAATCCCAATGCCACTCACCTGATCAAAATTGTCTAGTGCAGCATGCAAATTAGCCAACATGCCAGTTGGGGATTCATTGGTAATTTTGATTGCATTTTCCAGGATACCTTGTGGGATGATGTGCTCTTTTAGTGTCATGGCCGGCTCCGCACTCATAAAGACACGGTAATCATGGTGGCTTTCATTACTGTACTTTTCCAGTAATTTTTCTAACACGCTTAACCATTTAGCTACCAGGTGAATATTCTGTGAAAACAGAATGGTCAATCGCATCATACAAGATCATTACATACTATGACGTTTTTACCTTTCCTATTTCTAAGGTTCAGTGTGAGTCACTTGGAAAAATAATAATACATTCTAATTTCATATTTTAGGGTGTAACACCCAGGATTTCAGACAGTGCATCTGTCCTCTGAGCTATAAATTCATGGGCCATTTCCTCACATTAAATTATGCACACAGCAAGGATTTGGGCTAAAGACCTAAAGTGGGTGCATATCCTGCAGCTTTCCTACGGCTATATCCTAAAGCTTCACTTTCAATAGCACCCTACCCACCCCCATTGTTGGGGCCGTTACATACTGTAACTTTCTTGCTACTACTGCATGTACCCTTTCTGCACATTTCAGAGCATACACCACAGCATGGGGTATGTAAGGAATCATCAAACAAATCAAATGAGCAATAGTACCTACACGGTCTGATAACTGTCTTTGCAAGAGAATCAAACATTTTGTTAACCCATCATTTTGTATTTCTGGTCATTCAAATAAATACCAACCATGTACCCATGATACAAAATTCTCACTATTAACATATGTTTTTCCATTTTGTTACAGTTAGGCCAGTATTAAAAAATGTCACAGAGTTTAACCATTTTGGCCATCAATCAATGCAGCAAGTTTGGAGTTTAAGGAATACCATTTATTGGCTAATGGAAGATTTCAAAACACAGTAGGTTTTATGTAGGTTTTATGTTGGTACAATTCCTGACAAAGAAACCCAATATGTTTTGAAAGCTTGTACAGATCATAACATAAGTTAGCCAAAAAAGGATAAGGCAGTAGATGCACACCCTACCTGAATGGCATAGTAGTTTTCTAAAGAACTGTGCATAAAACAATTGCCTTATTTAAAATATATATATAGTTTTCACCCTTTTAACTCTTGTAGAATATCAATGTTGTTGGTTTGTTGTAGCATCTTTGAAGCCACGTCCTGTCAACATACATGCATAACCAATAATGGCTGCATGTCATTTATTAGGACAGATTTCCTTATGGTGACAACAATGAACTGTGTCTGTGTAATGCCTGTCAGCACAACAGCATGTAGTCTCCACTGGGAGATCATGTGATAGGGTGACAACACTGGAGAACAACTGGGAGAAAGGGACAGAGTGTTGTTAACATAAAAGGAAGTGCCTGCAAACCTCATGACAGATATTACTTAATAAAAAGAGTATGTAAAATGAATGTAAATTATTTTAAAAGTAGCATTTTTAGAAAAACATTTGGATAGAATGGTGGATGATTAGACCCTCTGTTAAGGTTTAATGCTTTCTGTGTGCCTGTTCGCCATAATTGATGCTCTAGTTTTATTGGTGAGCACAGTCACAGAGGCAGAAAATGACAAAATTGTCACAAGAACAAAAGATGAGGGTAAATCTTCTAACGCTGACACCATCTGCTCCATAACAACTGTCGAAAAGGGGAATTACTCTCACTTTTGGAGATTTCTTCTAACTTACTCTTGCACTTCTGGTACAGGAAGTAAAGTAAATCTCCCCAACAGTAAACAGACAGGAAAAAGTAAACTGACAAACTGAAAAAATACTTTGGCTATATATACATTTTAAAGTGATTTTATTTTATTTTTAAGTAAAGAAAGCTTTACAAACAACAAATATGTTATACTTAAATGCTCTATGCAATGACTTTGGACAGAGCAGCCCTAATCCTTCTCTTCTGGGGTCCCCCACTGGTGCTCCTGACTCCTCCTCCTGCTGAGTACCCCTATAGGAAGCAGATTCTTATGGGGGCACTCATGTATGCTTGATCCCGAGTTGGGCTGTTTGCATCTCTTCAGGCACATAGCCCAGCTCGACCCAGTTTTCAAGTTTTGACAGCAGCAGGAGCTGGTAGCTCCCTCTGTTCTCAGCCAAGCCTGTGAGACAGGGGAGAGGGGAGAAGAGCTGAGCATAGAGCTGGATCGAGATCAGGCTCAGGTAAGTATTAAGAGGGGGAGGAGCTGGGGTGTGCTACTAATGAACGTTTTTTTTACCTTAATGCAGAGCATGCATTAAGGTAAAGAAAAAAAACTTTACCCTTACAAATACTTTATCATGTAAAGCCATTGTGTGATTTTATTGATTGAATTTAAAACTCAAACGTTAAAAAAAAAAAAAAAAAGATGACTAGACTACAAAAATTGATGCTGAGCTGACCCCTGATTATATCTTGCACCAGGGCTATATGTAGATTTATATAAACGTGAAATGAAAGAATACATATCTTAATTAAGGATGAAAATACCATTAGTAATTCCCCATATAGGTACTAAAATCAAAGTGCCCTGTGCAGTGCCCTCTGTTTTCACAGGCTAGTGCAAAGTGAATTAGAAGCGACTTGACTCTCTTCACAAAACAAGAATGCGTTGCTGTGTTTCTATTTCATAAGACAAGGGCAATGTGTTAGGTGCTATAAGAACTCACAACCAATCAGCAATCTTTTTTCTTACCACCATCTTTCTTTATTTCAACTTTAGTTTGATAAATGATGCCTAATCAGTTACTATAGGTTAGTATATGTTCTTTCTTGTTTTTCCTTACTTTATTGAATAAGCCCACTTGTATTTAAATAAAAAATGTAGGATCTAGATGTGCAGTGCTACAGCTGGAAAAAAATAAAACATTAACAAAATTAAAAGTCCAAGACAATAGTAATAAACCTACGCGTGCCAAACAGTAAATATTGTCTGTTTTTTCAGGCAAATATGCAACATATTCAGGAAGATGTGTTTTCTCTTTATATTCTTTTCAGAATGCTAATTACATCTGCTACACAATTTTTCATTATGTTTACACGGTTTAAATTGATAGTAAAATTGGTCAGCGTAGTGTGAAAAAAACATTTCAGTTTGAAAGAAACACCAATGTATGAGCTGTGATCAATGCTATCTTCTTGAAATAAATAAAAATCCCACTTTCAATCAGCACAATATAACTAGAGTGTATCATTAAAAAGAAACATATTTGGACAGGTACCCAATTTCATTCCACAAAGCGTTTTTGTAGAAAACGTTCTTTCTTGTAAAAGTGCAGTTTTCTAGCTTGGCAATGAAGCACTTCTATAACAAACAGAATCGGCTTACTTGAAGTATAACCCAGTGGCCTTCTTTTGATGCCTTTTCCATCGCTATTTCTGCTATAACTTCCTGCCCTTGACCCAAGGAAATATTGTGAAGTTTTCCTGAGTCAATGGTGAATCCAAGTCTGTCACCTATACGATGCAAGCAATCATATCAGCAACATAAACACACAAGAGAGAGATAGGGTTTATCAACAATGTATAAAGAAATGCACAACAGATTACACAATATGTCAATAGCTAGGCTGGCAAAACATGGCTGGTTTCCTTGAGGATAGTGGGTAGGGAGACATCTGCCAGTCCTCTTTAGCTTCTGCTCCTGTTTCATACGCGACTTGCCTGATGGGCAGAAGTGGTGTATGCACAGACAAAACATTCATTCCCTTTGATCACTCAGGAAAGGAAAGGCTCAAGCCCTATTATACAGATATTTTTCAATAGGTTGGAAAAAAATTCTGTATTTTAACAAACATTGAGTGCTTGTCATTACCTACAGAAATACTAAATGGCTTGATCCTTGCTGCAGCACTGGGAGTAAGACTGGACAATTTAAAGGAAATATATAGTAGTTGTGTACTAAATGTTTTATGTTCTATTATCATAACTGAAAAAAAAAATAGTTTAATTTGATGCTGCATCTGTCCCCCACTGCCTCTACACTGAGAACTGAGTGATCAAAGACAGCTGATCGCTTGGTTCTCGGTCTTCAGTGAGGAGAGAGCCAGTGACTGTCAGTGGCTTGCTGAGAGGCTGAGCCAGCTGCTAGTCAGACATCTAGAGGTATCCTGACATTAAAGTCTGGATATATCCAGAATCTGGACTGGCTGTGTGACCTCAGCCATCAGCAGGTTGGGTGAGAACAGCATTGGATTATTGGACAGGTGAGTGTCTGTTTATTAAAAGTCAGCAGCTACAGTTTTTGTAGCTGCTGACTAAGGTTTTGCAGAACTGACTGAAGCTCCTCTTTAACCAGGGTTTATCCAGGCTAAGATGCAAAATGTGAACCACAGTGTCTCAGGTAAAGCCTATTCAGGCCTGTAAACACATTTCTAAATGTACAGTTATGCCTGAGATTTTTTACTGAGATTACCATGTTATATTTCCAAAACATTGTTTTCTGTGAATTTTGCATGTAAGGGGAACAAAATACCAAAAGAAACTGGTCATTATCACAGGCTTTGACATTTTGTCAGCAAAGATCAAAGCTGATAAAATGTCAAAGCCTGTGATAATCACATATAAGGCAATACAGCACAATTTTGTATTGAAGGGCAGGGGCATAACTAGAATCTTCAGGGCCCCGGCGCAAGAAACCATGATGAGCCCCCCCTGACCCCGCTTTCCATCCGACCCCCGGGCTTCCAATTTTGGGAGGGTGCCCATGGATATCCTCCCAGAACTCTGTCTCCCGCATGCCCCCTGGGACGTGCATCCAGCACAATCACGGTGGCCCTATAATATGTGATTAGCTGATCACATGTAAACAGACTTGCTGGGTATCGGCAGCCCTGTCCTCTCACGCATTATCTGTGTAAGGAAAGGAGATGCATTAACCGCCAAGAATATCAGTAAATTGTTTACACTGATAATCAATGATGCTTATGAGTGCCCCCTATTAGTGCTCATCAATGCTGCCTATCAGCGCCTATCAGTGCCACCTATCAGTGCTCATCAATGATGCCTATCAGTGCCACCTATCAGTGCCTATCAGTGCCATCTATCAGTGCTCATCAATGCTGCCTATCAGTCGCTTATCAGCGCCTATCAGTGTTCAATGCCACCTATCAGTGCCCATCAATGCTGCCTATCAGTGCCCATCAGTATACCTATCAGTGCTCATCAATGCCACCTATCAATGCCCATCAGTACATGTAATGAGTGCTGCTTATCAGTTCTCAATGCCCATCAGTGCTGCCTATCAGTGCCCACCAATTCTGCCTATCAGTGCTCATCAATGATGCCTATCAGTGCCACCTATCAGTCCTCATCAATGCTGCCTATCAGTGCCTATCAGTGCCACCTATCAGTGCTCAATGCCTATCAGTGCCCATCAATGCTGCCTATTAGTGCCACCTACTGTATCAGTGCTCACTGCCTATCAGTGCCCATCAATGCTGCCCATCAGTGCCCATCAGTGCTGCCTATCAGTGCCACCTATCATTGCTCATCAATGCTGCCTATCAGTGCTCATCAGTGCCACCTATTAGTGCTGCCTATCAGTGCAGCCTATCAGTGCCACCTACCAATGCCTATCAGTGCTCATCAATGCCCATCAGTACCACGCCACCTTTCCGTGCCACAGATCATTGCTCATCAACGCAACCTATCAATGCTGCGTATCAGTGCTGCCTATCAGTGCAGCCTATTAGTGCCACCTATCAGTGTCCATCAATGTCTCCTATCAGTACTGCCTATAAGTGCTGCCTGCCTCCACAGCATGGTTCTGAGCAGAGAGTGTCTCTCATACAGCTCAGAGGAGACAGTTCACCTTGCTCCCCCTCACTCCCTCCTTCCTCTCTCACATGGGATGACACAGCCAATCTGCTCCTTCTCCCCCCTCTGCTCTGCCGTATGTGTAAAGCGAGGGGTGTGAGCTTGTTAGCGTCACACTTGACTTCATGCAAAGCACAAACAGGAGAGCGTAGGGGGCGAAGGAGCAGATCGACTGTGTCATTCCCCATGCGAGAAAGCAAAGAGGGATGGAGGGGGGAGCTGGGAGAACTGTCGACTCTGAGCTGTATGAGAGATACGCTCAGAGCTGTGGGACTAGCAACCCCGCTGGGGCCCCCCAACAGTGGCGGAATGACAGGGCCCGGTCACAAGTGTGACTGCTGCGACCCTAGTAGTTCTGCCTAAGGATGTAATGAGATGCTCGAGTGACATGGACTGAAGGGTACAGTGAATCTGCATGTTGAGTGGCTTGCCTCAAGGTCTCACATTGTCAAACAGGCACAGTTAGTAGAATTCAATAAGATTTGCCTAATTCAGGCAAGTATTTTCACCAGTGTCAGTAACATTACCAACACACACAGCAAATTCAGGTAGATCTTATTGCCACCACTTTAACCACCACCACTTTAACCACTTGACCTCTGGAATATTTATCCCCCTTATTTTAATTGACAATTGCAAGCTTGTACTAGGCTGTAATCAATTTCCCCATAAAAAGAGCTTTCTTTTGGTAGTATTTGATCACCTCTGTGGTTTTTATTTTTTGCGCTATATACAAAAAAAGACTGACAATGTTTACTACATGCTACATTTTTTACTTTTTTAAGGTATAGCATCTATAAACTATGGGATATATATTTTTTTAATTTTTAATTTTTTACTAGTAATGGAGGAAATCAGCGCCTTATGGTGGGACTGCGATATTGCAGCAGACAATTGGGCACTGACACTTTTGACACTTTTTTGGGGACCAGTTACACTAATACAGTTATCAGTGCTAAAAATATTCACTGTCGGTGTACTTATGACACTGGCTGTGAAGGGATAAACACCAGGGGCGATCAAAGGGTTAACTGTGTGCCTAGCTAGTGTGTTTGTATACTGTGGGAGGTGCTTTTACTAGAGGAAGGCATAGATCCATGTTCCTGATTTGCAGGAACACAGGATCCATGACTTCCCTACTGACAGAACGGCGATCTGCCTTGCTTACATAGGCAGATCGCTGTTCTGGCTCTCTGCCTAATGATCAGTGGGTGCTGGCAGACATTGAGTCCATGATACCCGCAGATCAGCTCCCGCTGTGTACAATCAGAGTGGAAGCAGGTCAACGGCAGCGTGCATGCGCACCCCAGACTCGGAAGTGTCGGATCACATACTTAGTATGTGATCCGGCACAGAAGTGCCACCTGGCCGCAGTATAAGTACATTATACTGGCAGCAAGCAGTTAGCTATGGCAGCATCAAATTCCTAAAGACTTAAGGTCAGTTCTCAGGTTAGAAATTAAGGACAACTCTGAGCTGGCGTAAAGGGGTACACCATTGCTCCCTACTGCTTATGTTAATGGATCTGCCCACTACCATGTGCTGTCAATCAAAAGTGAAGCAGATCTGATGGGGTAATAGTCTCTCAGATCCCCCTCAGACTCTACCCACCCCTAGTACAAAACTCCTCGGCCACACACCTTTCAGTTTGAGAGATGGTTATAACGGAGCAGAATAAATAGATTATAATATTGAAGAAACTGATTATGTAGCTGCCTTGTCTGACATTATCAAAATAAACATACAGTATCTCACAAAAGTGAGTACACCCCTCACATTTTTGTTAATATTTTATTACATCTTTTCATGTGACAACACTGAAGAAATTACACTTTGCTACAATGTAAAGTGGTGAGTGTACAGCTTGTAAAACAGTGTAAAATTGCTGTCCCCTCAAAATAACTCAACACACAGCCATTAATGTCTAAACTGCTGGCAAGAAAAGTGAGTACACCCCTAAGGGAAAATATACAAATTGGGCCCAATTTTCCCTCCATGGTGTCATGTGACTCGTTAGTGTTACAAGGTCTCAGGTGTGAATGGGAAGCAGGTGTGTTAAATTTGGTGTTATCGCTATCACTCTCTCATACTGGTCACAGGAAGTTCAACATGGCATCTCACGCAAAGAACTCTCTGAGGATCTGAAAAAAAGAATTGTTGTTCTACATAAAGATGGCCTAGGTCAGTGATGGCGAACCTTGGCACTCCAGATGTTTTGGAACTACATTTCCCATGATGCTCAGCCACTCTGCAGTGTAGTTGAGCATCATGGGAAATGTAGTTCCAAAACATCTGGGGTGCCAAGGTTCGCCATCACGGGCCTAGGTAATAAGAAAATTGCCAAGACCCTGAAACTGAGCTGCAGCAGGGTGGCCAAGACCATACAGCGGTTTAAGAGGAGAGGTTCCACTCAGAAAAGGCCTCGTTATGGTCAACCAAAGAAGTTGAATGAACATGCTCAGCGTCATATCCAGAGGTTGTCTTTGGGAAATAGACATATGAGTGGTACCAGCATTGCTGCAGAGGTTGAAGGGGTGGGGGATCAGCCTGTCAGTGCTCAGACTATACGCCGCACACTGCATCAAATTGGTCTGCATTGCTGTAGTCCCAGAAGGAAGCCTCTTCTAAAGATGATGCACAAGGAAGAACATGATTACTAGAACCATGTACTCTGGTCTGATGAGACCAAGATAAATGTATTTGATTCAGATGGTGTCAAGCGTCTGTGGCGACAACCAGGTGAGGAGTACAAAGACAAGTGTGTCTTGCCTACAGTCAAGCATGGTGGTGGGAGTGTCATGGTCTGGGGCTGCATGAGTGCTGCCAGCACTGGGGAGCTACAGTTCACTGAAGGAACTATGAATTGCAACATATACTATTACATATTGAAGCAGAGCATGGTCCCCTCCATTCGAAGACTGGGCCACAGGGCAGTATTCCAACATGATAATGACCCCAAACACACCTCCAAGACGACCACTGCCTTTCTAAAGAAGCTGAGGGTAAAGGTGATGGACTGGCCAAGCATGTCTCCAGACCCAAACGCTATTAAGCATCTGTGGGACATCCTCAAATGGAAAGCGGAGGAGCGCAAGGTCTCCAACATCCACCAGCTCTGTGATGTCATCATGGAGGAGTGAAAGATGCAACCTGTGAAGCTCTGGTGAACTCCATGACCAAGAGGGTTAAGGTAGTACTGGAAAATAATGGTGGCCACACAAAATATTGACACTTTGGGCCCAATTTGGACATTTTCACTTAGGGGTGTACTCACTCTTGTTGCCAGCGGTTTCGACATTAATGGCTGTGTGTTGAGTTATTTTGAGGGGACAGCAGATTTACACTGTTATTCAAGCTGTACAGTCACTACTTTACATTGTATCAAAGTGTCATTACTTTAGTGCTGTCACATAAAAAGAGATAATTAAATATTTACAAAAATGTGAGGGGTATACTCACTTTTGTGAGATACTGTGTATACCTAAATGTATACAATGCAAATGTACAGGGCATTGTGTTAAATCTTACCAAGTGTCTCTACATCCTTCAAGGGATCAACTCCAGGAGATAGTATGAAAACAATGGGAAAAGCTGGACCGCTCTCCTGAAAGGATTTGGCAAACTCTGTCTTGCGCCGCTCTACATATTTGACTCCAAGTTTCTCTTCAACAAAGTTTCTAAAATGTATATGTGCTTTAAATTAGTATTTACCCCATACAAGAAAAACAGACTTTGCAGTGCTAGGTTTGGATCTTTTGTAAAACCATACAATAGTAGATTTAACCCCAATGATTATGTTCTTATACAAGCTTAAATATGTTAAACTAATTAAAAAAAAAAAATTGTGATTTTTTGAATCCTGCATCTTTTATTAACCACTTGCCCTCCAGAAGATTTAGCCCCCTTCATGACCATGCCATTTTTTGGGTTTTTGGCACTGCGTTACTTTAACTGACAATTGCGTGGTGGTCAACGCTGTACACAAACAAAAATGATAATTTCATTTTTTTCCCCACAAATAGAGCTGTTTTTTGGTGGTACTTGATCACCACTGGGTTGTTTTTTTTTTTTTTGCGCTATAAATGAAAAAAAAAAAATGAAAATTTTAAAAAAACAAACAATATTTTTTACTTTCTGCTATAAAACATATCCAATCACATTTCTTCATAAATTTAGGTCAATATGTATTCTGCTACATGTCTTCGGTAAAAAAAAATCCCAATAAGCGTATATTGATTGGTTTACGCGAATGCTATAGCATCTACAAACTATGGTAAATATACTGGATTTTTTTTTCTTTTATACTTGTAATGGCAGCAATCAGAGACTTAAAGTGTGACTGTGATAGAAATGTGGGCAGTCTGACACTAAAGCCCCATACACACTATCAGTTTTTCTGCTGAGTTTTTCTTTCAGATTTACCAAAATCATGTAGTTTGAGTTCCTGCCCGATTGCATACAAATTGAAATTCCTAAGGTTTGACCTCATATTATATGGTTTTTGGTAAATCTGAAGGAAAAACTCAGCAGAAAAACTGATAGTGTGTATGGGGCTTTAGGGGTTGATTTACTAAAGGAAACTAGGCTGTGCAGTTGCTCCAGAGCTTAGTAAATGAGGTAAAGCTTTACTTTGCAAAGAATACACAGTCACGTGCAAGGGAAATAACAATGAAAATTAATTTTTGCTTGTACATGATTAGATGATGGAAGTCAACAAAGCTTCTACTCGTTTACTAAGCTCTGGAGCAACTGCTCTTGCAGAGTGCAACTGCACTTTGCAAAATGCACAGTCTATATGCCTTTAGTCAATCAACCCCTAACTGACACTTTGTGAGAACCAGTGACACTAATAGAGTGATCAGTGCTAAAAATATGCACTGTCACTATACTAGGTGATCAAAGGTTAAATGTGTGCCTAACCTGTGTTTATGTGTTTACTGTATAGTGCATTTAATAAGGAATGTGACAATTTTCTTCCTAAATAAAAAAAATTAAAAAATAAAAACTGCCATACCTCCACTGACAGGACAGAGTTCTGCATTGGTTACATATGCAGAGCTCTGTCCTGTCTTCCTCCTCGCTGAGCAGTGGGTGGCGATGGTCATCCATTGGCCAGCACCCGCTGACTGGCTTGTGCTGTGTCTAATCACAGCACAGGCAGCGCTCCAGTTTGCTCCCTACCCGGAAGTGTCAGATCATATACTAGGTATGTGATGTGGCACAGTAGAGACACTTTGCCATCATATAATGATGTTATGCGGTTAATATTATACCTGGTGATCCTGCTGTTAAGGTCTTGTTCAGTCACTTTCTGTTGTGGACAAATGTCTCCCATTTGTGGTCCTGCCTTGGTGCCCTGTCAAATGCTGGAAACCAAAAGCAGCCATGCTGACACTTACTGTGCACACACAGACCACCTTTTATATTATAAGGGAGCTGGAGCTCTTTCATGTAGACAGGAAGTGGCTGAAAGAGGCTCAAAACAATATTTTTAAACAAGCCATGTTAATAGTTTTTTTTTTGATAGACACCCGTTTAAGATGCTTGCAATGTCATTCAGAATGAATTAATATGTGCATTTGCCCTACATTTTACCTCCAATGGACCTGCGTCTGACCTGCTTCCAGTGGGTTTTGCAATTCTATAAACTTGTATGGGAATGCAAAACCCACTTGAAGCAAACAAAAGCCTGACAATATAGCCCCTAAACCACGTCCTTTAGGAACATCCACCTTTCACCGTGTTCACCAATCAATATGACACCACGGTGCATGGCACACTCTATTAAGCCAACAGAAATCACATGAAAAGGACAAGTTGGCTGTGCTTGCCCCTGCAGTTCAAAGGTTCCCAGTCCTCCACTGGTTTGTAATATACCTGATGGCGTAAGTCATTCGGTCCGGTCTCAGTGCACGCATTAATATCATTTTCTGTAGGGAACATTTGTTTTTCCATTCTTGTGGCAGTCGTTCCCTCTCTGGGCATTCTGATTCAATCACTCTTTTCCATCGCTTTGGTGATCCTTCAATGTCTCTGTCTAGACTTCGGAATTCATCCATGAAGCTCATTGTCTGTACAACACAAATATAAATAATGCCTACACACAAGCAAAATGTAATCAGCTGCAACAAATGACCCAAGAGTGTTTGGTTTCCCATACAAATTCAGTTTTCTATACAAATAATATAGACTTTTTGTATAATGGAATACTTTTGTTTTACTTTTGTGCTAGTAGCTCAGTTGGTATAATTTATTTTATGCTCTTGCACAGATTGGATACTATATGGTCTTTTAATCTAGTGGTGGTTGGGGTGATTCCCTTCCATTTCCTGTGCCAACACATCTTTCCAGTGAGATCACAAGTTGCAACAACATATTTTCCCCCACAGTTATAAAAGCTCTGTGCCTGTCTGTGTCCATGTATATGCTGATGACCAATCAACAAGACAGAAAGTAAAGAGAAATTTTAAAGCTGTCACAAGCACAAGAGGTGAAGATAAATCCTCCAGTGGTGACATTTGTTCTGCTTGCGCAACCAGGATGCCATTAGTCCTCATTTTTTGCACGGATGTCACTGGGACGGGAAATGAGAGCAAATCTCCCCAACGGCAATAAGCTGACAGATGTTCTAACCTTTCCCTGACAACTTTTGGTTTCATTTGAGTTTTAAGAACAGCTTAATAAACACTTGAAATACATATGTTTGTTTAACATGCCATATAATTTGCAGTACTGTTCAGACAATCTTGTAATTTACATCTTCATACAGCACAGTCAGAAAGTTGACACACACATTAATTTTATTGGTTGAGTATTTCAGCTTCCATTGTTGCCTTGCTCCCTCTTCATTTAACAGTTAATGAGCATCGTTACCTCTGTCCATTGAGCTGACCCAGAATGCAGCAATGCCAAACTAGGAAATAGCAAGGTGGTCTTACTGACTAGCAGAAGTGTGACTATCATAAGAATGGTTGGCTAAAACTGCACATAAATTGACAAGTAAAACACAGTCATAAATAAATTATAAGTGTTGCTTTTTTCTACTTGTAGATATGTGCCACAACTGTCAATGCAACCCTACTAAATAGGATTATCAGTTCAACTCAATAGGAAAAAAAACTTAATAGGATGACTGTTATAATTTTTTTTTTTTTATTCAGACACCCCTAAATGATATTCCATTTAAATTATAGGTTGTACAATTTAGATATTCTAGTGATTGCTAAGAAGAATCGATTCATGAACCACCAGCAAGGAAAGCTTTTGCATCACATTAAAAATACCTTAATGGCGCTCCATGCTGAATTTGAAAGAAAGTCCAGTGGACTATTATAGATGTGGTCAATGTTAAAGCGCAGTAAAAAGTCAAGTTCTTGAGCCGAGATTTCTTTATTCATTATCAAAAGCTGAAAAGGTATAACACAGGTAGTTAGATAATTGGCATGCAAAACTTAAAGCCTGTCACAGGTTCATGTCAGACATGACGTGCTTGTATACATTAAAGGGAGTTTCTTTTCTATCTGCTGGAGGGCAAGCAGAGTTCACATCTCCTGAACCATAGATCTCTACCAGCAATCATGAAATATAAAGACAGAATAAGTCTTCACTTTAGAAAATGCCTTACTAAATTATTAAAGTATGTAAAACTGAATCAGAATTCTTCATATAATACCACTCACCCATTACTAAAGCAAATCTGTTACCCATTTTAAACATTTAAAAAGCAAAAGTCCAGATTATAAATCACAGACTGCACAAGGTGCCATTGTTAGCCAAACAAACCCATCTGTGTGGATCTAATTACATTTGGTTACTAGGGCCTGACTTCTTCAACTGAACCTCAACCTAAACCTAAGTACTACCAGCAACCATTCAGTTATCCAGCAAGAGAGTCCTTATTGGCCAATGAGGTGCTTTTATTGGACAAAAGGATAGCTTGCTTACCAATCCTTACACATGATGGCTACATTTGTTTTACTTTTTTTCACCAGAATAAAATTAAAACAAAACAATCCAAATGAATTTGAAGTGCAGATTTTCAGCTTTAATTCAAGGGGTTGGACATAAATATCAAGTACAAATTTTGGGAACCGCAACCATTTTCATAAACAGTCCCCCCATTTTCAGGGGATCAAATGCAATTGGACAAATGAATATAATCCTAAATGAAATGTTCATTTTTTTATATTTTGTTGAGAATCCTTTACTGGCAATGACTGCCTGAAGTCTGGAATCTATGGACATAGAGACTGGGACATAAATACCAAAGACTGGGTTTCCTCCTTTCTGATGCTTTGACATGCTCTACAGCTGTCTTCAGTTGTTCTTTGTTTGTGGGTTTTTCTGCCTTTAGTTTTGCCTTCAGCAAGTGAAATGCATACTCAATTGGATTGAGATCAGGTGATTGACTCAGCTATTGCATAATATTCCATTTCTTTTCCTTTAAAAGCTCCTGAGTTGCTTTTGCAGTGTGTTTTGGATCATTGTACATCTGTACTGTGAAGTGCCGTCCAATCAACTTTGCTGCATTTGGCTGAATCTGGTACAGATAGTTGCAACTGCTCAGACTATACAGAGCAATAACAGGTTGGCAGTGACTGCAGCTGTTTACCAGTGTTCGGATGTAATGGCACTTGGAGCAATTAACTGCGGTTAGCGATATGTGATCGCCCCTGGACACAAAAAGCTTGCATCCAGGAGATATCATCTCACCATAACTGCAGGCAATCGCTTCATGTGCAATTATATACAAACATTAGTGGACAGCTGCAGTTAGGCTGTTATTGTTTTATATAGTCTGACCAGTTGCAACTTTCTGCATCCACCTGTGAATCCACCTGAATGAGTTCACTAGATTCTTGCCCCAAGTGGCACTAAAATATTGTGTAAATGAGGCCCAAGGGAGCTGTTTTACACCCTAAACAGAGCAATTACTGCCTGATTAGGTCTAATACGCTGTTAAAGGCATCTTATGTATGCAGGGCATATCTAGTCTATACTATACAGAACTGGAATTTGCAGTGTCCTGGTGTTACCAGTTTTTTACTTACATGTGTTAGTAAATTTATTAAGTATTACCAAGAGGATTCATAGTGCTGTGGATGATCTTGGATACACTACTAAGCTTTGATGTTTAAGAAAACTAGCATTCCATAAACTTATAGTCAATGCTTGCTCAGTGAAAAAATAACGTATGGCAAAACGATGGATCAAGTATGAATGGCTTCTGTCCATTTTTTGTTCTCACATAAAATTTAATAGAAAAGATAACTTTAAATGTGTGACTTCATCTGAAAGGATAACATGTTCTAACTGTGAACCATTCTTTGTCTGACATCTGTGTCTCACTAACTGAAAATATTGAAACAGGCATTAGGCGCTATTCCTATCTCATTTGAAACAACCAAATGGTGTAAATTTAAACCATTCTGTACAGATGTCTAAGAGTTTTTTTTTGCTAAAATTGATTCCAGTAAAACAGAAAAAAGGGCATTACTGGCAAAGACATAAACCATTAAAACAACACAAATATGCTGCAATCTAATAAAAAACAGCATTTGTTCATTAAATCGGTAAGGACTAAAACACAGAATTAACTGTATATGCTCTGGTCTCACAGTAGGAGTCCTAATTTTCTAACTAGATGTTTCACATTCTGGTGCTCTCTGGAATTGTGTTGCTATTGTAATGATTCTCTGTGTTTTTTTGGGCAAGATATGAAAAAAGATCAACAGAATTATTTCTGCCCAAAGTTTATTCAGATGCCAATAATATATTAGTTGTTTTTTGGGGGCTGAAGGAGCACCCAGGAAAAAAAATACCTATGCAAATACATGGGGAGCAAACAAATGGATCCCTGGACTCAAGCACTAGTGATGGACGAACTTCCGACGGGACGTTTCGCGAACGCGAAACGCGAACGGACACAAACGTTCGCGAAAACGACCGTTCGCCGCGGGCTCCATTGACTTCAATGGGAGGCGAATTTCGCAAACCTTTAGGTCGAATTTGCGGCCACGGGGTAATTATTAGGGGGTAGCACGTAGTCCCACCACCTGGACAATAGCATAATACATGTATGAGGTGAATTTGGGATCGATAACTACAAGCATTTTTTTTTTATTTGGGAAATTGTTCTGACAATTCAGGACTATGGAGCTAATGAAGGCAATGGAGGAGAGGGAAGGTCAGGGACCAGGGTAGGCAAACAAGAGGGTGCAGGAGATACAGAGCACTGACAGCAGCACCGTAATACAGAGCACTGACATCAGCACCGTGACATACAGCGCTGACAGCAGCTCCGTGACATACAGCGCTGACAGCAGCTCCGTGACATACAGCGCTGACAGCAGCTCCGTGACATACAGCGCTGACAGCAGCTCCGTGACATACAGCGCTGACAGCAGCTCCGTGACATACAGCGCTGACAGCAGCACCGTGACATACAGCGCTGACAGCAGCTCCGTGACATACAGCGCTGACAGCAGCTCCGTGACATACAGCGCTGACAGCAGCTCCGTGACATACAGCACTGACAGCAGCTCCGTGACATACAGCGCTGACAGCAGCTCCGTGACATACAGCGCTGACAGCAGCACCGTGACATACAGCGCTGACAGCAGCTCCGTGACATACAGCGCTGACAGCAGCTCCGTGACATACAGCGCTGACAGCAGCTCCGTGACATACAGCACTGACAGCAGCTCCGTGACATACAGCGCTGACAGCAGCTCCGTGACATACAGCGCTGACAGCAGCACCGTGACATACAGCGCTGACAGCAGCTCCGTGACATACAGCGCTGACAGCAGCTCCGTGACATACAGCGCTGACAGCAGCTCCGTGACATACAGCGCTGACAGCAGCTCCGTGACATACAGCGCTGACAGCAGCTCCGTGACATACAGCGCTGACAGCAGCTCCGTGACATACAGCGCTGACAGCAGCTCCGTGACATACAGCGCTGACAGCAGCTCCGTGACATACAGCGCTGACAGCAGCACCGTAAGCAGCCCCAGGAGGAAGTCAGCACAGCACAGGGATGGTGTGATCCCCTCATAATAAGAACCCCCAGGAGGAAGTCAGCACAGCACAGGGATGGTGGGAGCCCCTCATAATAAGAACCCCCAGGAGGAAGTCAGCACAGCACAGGGATGGTGGGAGCCCCTCATAATAAGAACACCCAGGAGGAAGTCAGCACAGCACAGGGATGGTGGGAACCCCTCATAATAAGCAGCCCCAGTAGAAATATGACACCGCTCAACCTCTTCAAAGAGGAGGGTAGGGGCATATAGTACGGTGTGCTTTTTTGGGTCAGGGAAGTGAGCCAAATGAATTAAGAAGGTCTGTGTGCTTGATTCCAAAAATTGTTTATAGACATATACATGGTCTACTGATCACATGTGTTGAATTCCTCCGAGATCCATGCCTCATTCATTTTTAGAAATGTGAGGTAGTTAACACTGTGGTGAGCTAGGCGAGTACGCTTATCGGTCACAATCCCCCCTGCTGCGCTGAACGTCCTTTCGGACAGGACACTGGATGAGGGGCAAGCCAACAGTTCGATTGCAAATTGGGCAAGCTCTGGCCAGAGGTCAAGCCTGCCCACCCAGTAGTCTAGGGGTTCATCACTCCTCAGAGCGTCCACATCGGCCGTTAACCCAATGTAGTCGGACACCTGACGGTCTAGGCGTTCCCTGATGCTGGATCCGGATGACACCTGTCGATGGGTCGGCTGAAAGAATGACCTCATATCCGAAGTCACCAACACATCTTCAAACCGGCCTCTTCTTGCAGGCGCTGTTGGATTGGTACCCGCAAATCCTTCTCTGGGAGTGGGAATTGCTCCTCTGCCAGCGCACGCAAAAGCAGAATGCAGCATTTCTCGAAGCAAGGCCTGGAAGTGCTGCATTCTGACAGCCCTCTGCGACGGCGGTAACATTTCCGCCATTTTGTGTTTGTACCGGGGATCTAAGTACGTTGCCACCCAGTACTGGTCCTTGACCCTCATGCTTTTTATACGGGGGTCCCTATTAAAACACTGGAGCATGAAGGCCCCCATTTGCACTCAAGCGGAAGGTATGTGGTGGTGGTGGTGTTGTTGGTGGTAGTGTCTTTGGGGGTGCACATAGCAGAGAGTGAAGAAGAGGGTGCAGATCGAGAGGATGAGGAGGGTGCAGAAGAATAAGGCTGAGTGAGCCACTCAACCAAGTCTGGTGCGTCCTTTAAAGTAATTGAACGCACCTTCTGCAACTTCCCACTTTGGCTCAAGGCTGTTGCTCCTGCCCTACCCCTACCACCCCTGCGGAAGGGCCTGCCTCTTCCTCTGCCTGTCATTTTTTAAATCACCCTGTGACAAAACTCTTAGTCCCTATACCGCTGAAGGACTGCTGCAGTATAGGGCAGCGGTCAGCAGTAGTGCACGTCAACCCTATGTATTGTGGACCGATAGCGGTCCTTACAGAACAGCAGACTGTACTGCACTCAGGCCTATGTACCGTAGCACCCTATACCAAGTTACCAGTCCTTATAAGAACTTTTGTGGACCAAGCAGGTTGTGTATTAGTGTTTAGCAGACTGTGCGTCAGTCCCTATACCGCTGAAGGACTGCTGCAGTATAGGGCAGCGGTCAGCAGTAGTGCACGGCAACCCTATGTATTGTGGACCGATAGCGGTCCTTACAGAACAGCAGACTGTACTGCACTCAGGCCTATGTACCGTAGCACCCTATACCAAGTTACCAGTCCTTATAAGAACTTTTGTGGACCAAGCAGGTTGTGTGTTAGTGATTAGCAGACTGTACGTCAGTCCCTATACCAATGAAGGACTGCTGCAGTATAGGGCAGCGGTCAGCAGTAGTGCACGGCAACCCTATGTATTGTGGACCGATAGCGGTCCTTACAGAACAGCAGACTGTACTGCACTCAGGCCTATGTACCGTAGCACCCTATACCAAGTTACCAGTCCTTATAAGAACTTTTGTGGACCAAGCAGGTTGTGTGTTAGTGATTAGCAGACTGTACGTCAGTCCCTATACCAATGAAGGACTGCTGCAGTATAGGGCAGCGGTCAGCAGTAGTGCACGGCAACCCTATGTATTGTGGACCGATAGCGGTCCTTACAGAACAGCAGACTGTACTGCACTCAGGCCTATGTACCGTAGCACCCTATACCAAGTTACCAGTCCTTATAAGAACTTTTGTGGACCAAGCAGGTTGTGTGTTAGTGTTTAGCAGACTGTGCGTCAGTCCCTATACCGCTGAAGGACTGCTGCAGTATAGGGCAGCGGTCAGCAGTAGTGCACGGCAACCCTATGTATTGTGGACCGATAGCGGTCCTTACAGAACAGCAGACTGTAACGCACTCAGGCCTATGTACCGTAGCACCCTATACCAAGTTACCAGTCCTTATAAGAACTTTTGTGGACCAAGCAGGTTGTGTGTTAGTGATTAGCAGACTGTACGTCAGTCCCTATACCAATGAAGGACTGCTGCAGTATAGGGCAGCGGTCAGCAGTAGTGCACGGCAACCCTATGTATTGTGGACCGATAGCGGTCCTTACAGAACAGCAGACTGTAACGCACTCAGGCCTATGTACCGTAGCACCCTATACCAAGTTACCAGTCCTTATAAGAACTTTTGTGGACCAAGCAGGTTGTGTGTTAGTGATTAGCAGACTGTACGTCAGTCCCTATACCAATGAAGGACTGCTGCAGTATAGGGCAGCGGTCAGCAGTAGTGCACGGCAACCCTATGTATTGTGGACCGATAGCGGTCCTTACAGAACAGCAGACTGTACTGCACTCAGGCCTATGTACCGTAGCACCCTATACCAAGTTACCAGTCCTTATAAGAACTTTTGTGGACCAAGCAGGTTGTGTATTAGTGTTTAGCAGACTGTGCGTCAGTCCCTATACCGCTGAAGGACTGCTGCAGTATAGGGCAGCGGTCAGCAGTAGTGCACGGCAACCCTATGTATTGTGGACCGATAGCGGTCCTTACAGAACAGCAGACTGTACTGCACTCAGGCCTATGTACCGTAGCACCCTATACCAAGTTACCAGTCCTTATAAGAACTTTTGTGGACCAAGCAGGTTGTGTGTTAGTGATTAGCAGACTGTACGTCAGTCCCTATACCAATGAAGGACTGCTGCAGTATAGGGCAGCGGTCAGCAGTAGTGCACGGCAACCCTATGTATTGTGGACCGATAGCGGTCCTTACAGAACAGCAGACTGTACTGCACTCAGGCCTATGTACCGTAGCACCCTATACCAAGTTACCAGTCCTTATAAGAACTTTTGTGGACCAAGCAGGTTGTGTGTTAGTGATTAGCAGACTGTACGTCAGTCCCTATACCAATGAAGGACTGCTGCAGTATAGGGCAGCGGTCAGCAGTAGTGCACGGCAACCCTATGTATTGTGGACCGATAGCGGTCCTTACAGAACAGCAGACTGTACTGCACTCAGGCCTATGTACCGTAGCACCCTATACCAAGTTACCAGTCCTTATAAGAACTTTTGTGGACCAAGCAGGTTGTGTGTTAGTGTTTAGCAGACTGTGCGTCAGTCCCTATACCGCTGAAGGACTGCTGCAGTATAGGGCAGCGGTCAGCAGTAGTGCACGGCAACCCTATGTATTGTGGACCGATAGCGGTCCTTACAGAACAGCAGACTGTAACGCACTCAGGCCTATGTACCGTAGCACCCTATACCAAGTTACCAGTCCTTATAAGAACTTTTGTGGACCAAGCAGGTTGTGTGTTAGTGATTAGCAGACTGTACGTCAGTCCCTATACCAATGAAGGACTGCTGCAGTATAGGGCAGCGGTCAGCAGTAGTGCACGGCAACCCTATGTATTGTGGACCGATAGCGGTCCTTACAGAACAGCAGACTGTAACGCACTCAGGCCTATGTACCGTAGCACCCTATACCAAGTTACCAGTCCTTATAAGAACTTTTGTGGACCAAGCAGGTTGTGTGTTAGTGATTAGCAGACTGTACGTCAGTCCCTATACCAATGAAGGACTGCTGCAGTATAGGGCAGCGGTCAGCAGTAGTGCACGGCAACCCTATGTATTGTGGACCGATAGCGGTCCTTACAGAACAGCAGACTGTACTGCACTCAGGCCTATGTACCGTAGCACCCTATACCAAGTTACCAGTCCTTATAAGAACTTTTGTGGACCAAGCAGGTTGTGTATTAGTGTTTAGCAGACTGTGCGTCAGTCCCTATACCGCTGAAGGACTGCTGCAGTATAGGGCAGCGGTCAGCAGTAGTGCACGGCAACCCTATGTATTGTGGACCGATAGCGGTCCTTACAGAACAGCAGACTGTACTGCACTCAGGCCTATGTACCGTAGCACCCTATACCAAGTTACCAGTCCTTATAAGAACTTTTGTGGACCAAGCAGGTTGTGTGTTAGTGATTAGCAGACTGTACGTCAGTCCCTATACCAATGAAGGACTGCTGCAGTATAGGGCAGCGGTCAGCAGTAGTGCACGGCAACCCTATGTATTGTGGACCGATAGCGGTCCTTACAGAACAGCAGACTGTACTGCACTCAGGCCTATGTACCGTAGCACCCTATACCAAGTTACCAGTCCTTATAAGAACTTTTGTGGACCAAGCAGGTTGTGTGTTAGTGATTAGCAGACTGTACGTCAGTCCCTATACCAATGAAGGACTGCTGCAGTATAGGGCAGCGGTCAGCAGTAGTGCACGGCAACCCTATGTATTGTGGACCGATAGCGGTCCTTACAGAACAGCAGACTGTAACGCACTCAGGCCTATGTACCGTAGCACCCTATACCAAGTTACCAGTCCTTATAAGAACTTTTGTGGACCAAGCAGGTTGTGTGTTAGTGATTAGCAGACTGTACGTCAGTCCCTATACCAATGAAGGACTGCTGCAGTATAGGGCAGCGGTCAGCAGTAGTGCACGGCAACCCTATGTATTGTGGACCGATAGCGGTCCTTACAGAACAGCAGACTGTACTGCACTCAGGCCTATGTACCGTAGCACCCTATACCAAGTTACCAGTCCTTATAAGAACTTTTGTGGACCAAGCAGGTTGTGTGTTAGTGATTAGCAGACTGTACGTCAGTCCCTATACCAATGAAGGACTGCTGCAGTATAGGGCAGCGGTCAGCAGTAGTGCACGGCAACCCTATGTATTGTGGACCGATAGCGGTCCTTACAGAACAGCAGACTGTACTGCACTCAGGCCTATGTACCGTAGCACCCTATACCAAGTTACCAGTCCTTATAAGAACTTTTGTGGACCAAGCAGGTTGTGTGTTAGTGATTAGCAGACTGTACGTCAGTCCCTATACCAATGAAGGACTGCTGCAGTATAGGGCAGCGGTCAGCAGTAGTGCACGGCAACCCTATGTATTGTGGACCGATAGCGGTCCTTACAGAACAGCAGACTGTAACGCACTCAGGCCTATGTACCGTAGCACCCTATACCAAGTTACCAGTCCTTATAAGAACTTTTGTGGACCAAGCAGGTTGTGTGTTAGTGATTAGCAGACTGTACGTCAGTCCCTATACCAATGAAGGACTGCTGCAGTATAGGGCAGCGGTCAGCAGTAGTGCACGGCAACCCTATGTATTGTGGACCGATAGCGGTCCTTACAGAACAGCAGACTGTAACGCACTCAGGCCTATGTACCGTAGCACCCTATACCAAGTTACCAGTCCTTATAAGAACTTTTGTGGACCAAGCAGGTTGTGTGTTAGTGATTAGCAGACTGTACGTCAGTCCCTATACCAATGAAGGACTGCTGCAGTATAGGGCAGCGGTCAGCAGTAGTGCACGGCAACCCTATGTATTGTGGACCGATAGCGGTCCTTACAGAACAGCAGACTGTACTGCACTCAGGCCTATGTACCGTAGCACCCTATACCAAGTTACCAGTCCTTATAAAAACTTTTGTGGACCAAGCAGGTTGTGTGTTAGTGATTAGCAGACTGTACGTCAGTCCCTATACCAATGAAGGACTGCTGCAGTATAGGGCAGCGGTCAGCAGTAGTGCACGGCAACCCTATGTATTGTGGACCGATAGCGGTCCTTACAGAACAGCAGACTGTACTGCACTCAGGCCTATGTACCGTAGCACCCTATACCAAGTTACCAGTCCTTATAAGAACTTTTGTGGACCAAGCAGGTTGTGTGTTAGTGTTTAGCAGACTGTGCGTCAGTCCCTATACCGCTGAAGGACTGCTGCAGTATAGGGCAGCGGTCAGCAGTAGTGCACGGCAACCCTATGTATTGTGGACCGATAGCGGTCCTTACAGAACAGCAGACTGTAACGCACTCAGGCCTATGTACCGTAGCACCCTATACCAAGTTACCAGTCCTTATAAGAACTTTTGTGGACCAAGCAGGTTGTGTGTTAGTGATTAGCAGACTGTACGTCAGTCCCTATACCAATGAAGGACTGCTGCAGTATAGGGCAGCGGTCAGCAGTAGTGCACGGCAACCCTATGTATTGTGGACCGATAGCGGTCCTTACAGAACAGCAGACTGTAACGCACTCAGGCCTATGTACCGTAGCACCCTATACCAAGTTACCAGTCCTTATAAGAACTTTTGTGGACCAAGCAGGTTGTGTGTTAGTGATTAGCAGACTGTACGTCAGTCCCTATACCAATGAAGGACTGCTGCAGTATAGGGCAGCGGTCAGCAGTAGTGCACGGCAACCCTATGTATTGTGGACCGATAGCGGTCCTTACAGAACAGCAGACTGTAACGCACTCAGGCCTATGTACCGTAGCACCCTATACCAAGTTACCAGTCCTTATAAGAACTTTTGTGGACCAAGCAGGTTGTGTATTAGTGTTTAGCAGACTGTGCGTCAGTCCCTATACCGCTGAAGGACTGCTGCAGTATAGGGCAGCGGTCAGCAGTAGTGCACGGCAACCCTATGTATTGTGGACCGATAGCGGTCCTTACAGAACAGCAGACTGTACCGCACCCAAGCCTATGTACCGTAGCACCCTAGACAGACCAAGTTACCAGTCCTGATAAAGAGCTTTGTGGAACAAGTGAGTTGTGAATGATTAGCAGACTGCAGCAGAAGGGCAGCAGTCAAGTATAATATTCTTTCTATATTTGGAAGAAAGAATATTATACGTGTACAAGCCTATTACCGTACCACTGATACCAGTCCTGAAAAGAACCTTTGTGGAACTAATAGTAACAGCAAGTCTTTAAAATTATCCTCACTGCCTGACACACTGCTTCCTGCCTGTCCCTATACAAATTGGCAAAAAAGAGTAGGCTGGAACGATTAGCTGGAACAGCTCTTTTGTGGACCTGATAGTAACAGCTAATGATGATGATGATGATGATGATGAAGAAAGACTAATCTGGCTGAGCTGTCCCTAAAATAGCAGCATACAGCGCTCTGTCCCTTTATCTAAACTGACAAAAGAAACTCAGGCTGCTGACCTAACACCTATACCAGTCCTGAAAAGAACTTTTGTGTACCAAATAGCTAGCGTTTTCTCTGTCCCTACTCCACACAGGATCCTTTCCCTACAGTGACAGAAGAAAGAATGTAAAATGGCCACCGGATCGGGTGTATTTATAGGTTAGGGGGAATGTCCAAGTGTCCATGAGCTGTCATGTCTCAATTGGTTGTCCTGTAACACATGATAAACGTGTCACGAAAGGTTAAAGTTCTTGTATACATTAAACACGTAAGTCCGCCGGGGCGAACGACGGAAAAAGGCGTTCGAACCCGCGGACGGCGAAAGTCGGAAATTCGCCGCGAAACGACCGCCGGGCGAACCGTTCGGCCATCACTATCAAGCACTACATGACCATTTACCCCTTACCCACTATAGTGCCTACATGTTATACATATGGTCCTGTAACAGTTTAGCTGCTGTAGCCTTTATTTTTTAATTGCTCACATTAAAATGCACATTTTAGATCTGAAGATTCATAACTACTTGCCTACTGGGCATTTTTCCCCCTTCCTGCACAAGCCAATTTTCAGGTTTCAACTGAATGAGAGAGGGTTAGGGTTACAGATGCTCCATGTTAAAGCCGAACTCCAGACTCCACATGTTACTGCACATGAAAGGGCATTTAGGTTGAATCCGACACTCCTGTGAATTAAGCTCTTCCAGTAAACACTGGGGACAACACTGCATCCCTTCTCCAAGTGATTCAACCAGCTCCCCTGATTGCAACCTATTTTAGCCCAGTAGAGTCAACCATCCCCTATGAGACTCCATCCTGTTTCCAGCTTCCTTCAGAAAACTCCACCAGCTATCTTGGGACTCCATTCTGCAGCCAGATGATGAACAGAAGCAAGCCTAAGCTACAGGTGTAAACTCATCTTCTTCTTCCTATAGGCAGGCCTAAAGATGCAGCTCAGTCCATGTTCACCCTCCTGGGGGCCACATCCCAGCTTTAAGAGAGCTTGCATCAGCTCACTCCAAATACTTATACCCTTTCCCATTATACCCCACTGGTAAAGAAACTGCTCATGGTTGGCTGTATAAATATATGAACATTCATAATCCAGACCCATCTACTGACAGAGCCACTTACTGACAGAAAGGAAAACAGACGGTTAGGCTGAGCTTGGGGGAAGCTGAACAAACACAGACTATAAATTGGCATGAGCTGACTACAGCTATGCAGATTACATTTAAAGAGACACTCCTGCTTAGCAGAATGTAGCAGAGTGGCTACATATAAGATGAGGTTGTGTCAAGTTAAATTACATGTGCCTGTGAAACGGCAAAAAACGACAGTACTGAAAATTTTCCATAGGCGATGTTTTACAAGTCTTTACAGTTTTTGAGTTAACAGTAAATGATGGCCCTACATTTTTTACTGTTAATGTGTTTGTATGTATGTGGGGGCAGAAGGAGGCTTTTAAAAATGTGTTTGTTTTCAACATTTTAGTTTTTTCAACGTAACTTTATTGCTATCACAAGGGGCTGACAGCTCTCCTATGTGATAGCAGAGTGCAGGTGACAGGTTCTCTTTAAGAGAACAACATTGGTCTATTAGACACCAATTTCACCTCTGTTGAAGCTGATTAAGCAGTTTGTTTACATGCCTGTGTTGATGTGTGGCAGTTAAAGTGTTAATACTTTACTTTCATGGCATAAATTGGGATAAAATCTTAAGAACAAAGAATGCAGAGGGCATCCCATTGGGTAATAAATTTAAAAGAGCGAACAAAAGTCCTGGATGGCTTAACCCCAATGTAAAAATGCATATAAAAGTAAAGGAGAAGGCCTTCAAAAAATACAAGGTTGAGGGATCATCATAAGCATTCAGACTTTATAAAGAATGCAACAAGAAATGTAAGGGTGCAATAAGGACGGCTAAGATAGACTATTATTGAATGTATTCTTCTCCTCAGTCTTCACGAGGGAATTGGGGGGCTTCAGTAACCAAAACTGCAGTGTTTATCCTCAAGACACATCACAAGAAGCACCTCCATGGTTAACAGAGTAGACATGTGCAAAAGGAAAAAATTTGTTTTGTTTCGTTTAGTTTTAATTCGTTAATTAATTTTGTTTAGTTATACTAGTTAAATTCTTTAAATTTGTTTTCGTATTTCGTTTAGTTTTCTGCCGAATTCGAAAAATCGGTCACATTCGAAAATATTTCAACCAAATTCGAAAATATTTCTACCGAATTTGAAATGATTTCAACATGATTCGAAATTTATTCAACCGCATTCGAAACTATTTCAACCGGATTCGAAAATATTTTGCGACCTGAATTTAGGGCCATGTATCTCGGGGTCACTTAGTGTTAGAAACCCCTAAATGTATATGTTGTAGTACTAGTTCTATTATGTTTGCATACCAAATTTGGTGTTTCTAGCTATAAGTGACCCCGAGATATGTGGCCCCAAATTCGGGTCGCAAAATGTAATTCTCTGCTGCACAAAAGTACTTGACATTTTGTGACCTGACTTTGGGGCCACGTATCTCGGGGTCACTTGGTGATAGAAACCCCAAATTTGTATATGTTGTAGTGCTAGTTGTATTGTGTTTGCATACCAAATTTAGTGTTTCTAGCTATAAGTGACCCCGAGATATGTGGCCCCAAATTCGGGTCACAAAATGCAATTCTCTGCTGCACAAAAGTGCTTGACATTTTGTGACCCGACTTTGGGGCCACGTATCTCGGGGTCACTTGGTGCTAAAAAAACACAAATTTGTATATGTTGTAGTGCTAGTTCTATTGTGTTTGAATACCAAATTTGGTGTTTCTAGCTATAAGTGACCCCGAGATATGTGGCCCCAAATTCGGGTCGCAAAATGTCATTCTCTGCTGCAGAAAAGTACTTTCATATTGCCCATATCTGGGGTCGCTTGGTGGCAGGTGACGTGGCAAGTGGACAATCCACAACTTGGTCACATGCCACTCCTGGCCGGTCACATGGCACTCGTGTTAAGTCACGTGGCACTCGTGGCCGGCCACGTGGCACTCGTGTCAGGTCACATGGCACTCGTGTCAGGTCACGTGGCACTCATGGCCAGTCACGTGGCACTCGTGGCAGGTGTCGTGGCAAGTGGACAATACACAACTTGTGGCAGGTGACGTGACAAGTGGACAATACACAACTTGTGGCAGGTGACGTGGCAAGTGGACAAATACAATACACAACTTTTGGCAAGTTCAAATTTTTTAATGAATTAATTTTACATTTGGATAGAAAAGATTATAATAAAATAGAAAATAGACTAGAAAAACGATAGAACAGAACAGAATAGAATATATTATATTTTATTCTGTTCTGTTTTATTGTTTTTCTAGTCTATTCTTTTATATTCTATTAAAATCTTTTCTATTAAAATCAAAATCATTATATACTAAATTCGAATTTAGGAAGATGGTTATATATATATATATATATATATATATATATATATATTTCCAACATTTGAATTTCATATAGAATGAATTTGAATTTGAATAGAAAAGATTAGAATAGAAATAGAGAATAGACTAGAACAATAGAACAGAATAGAATATAGATACTATCTATTTCATTTTAAATTTTTTTTGCAGATTACCATTTGTTTTAATAAGATCTACTGCAAACTATTAGCATCTATTTCATTTTTTTCACCAGATCTCCTGCAGACTATTAGCATCTATTCTTTTTTAGCAGATCTCATGTAGACTATTAACAGCCATTTCACTTCTTTTTTTGCAGATCTCCTGCAGACTGTTAGACTCAATTTCATTTTTCTTTTTTTTTTTTTTTGCAGATTACTATTTATTTCCATCAGATCTCCTTCAGTATATTAACATCTATTTCATTTTTTGCACATCTTCTGCAGACTATTAGCATCTATTTCATTTTTATTTTTATTTTTTTGCATTAGAACAGCCATTTCCTTTAGATATAGATGCTAATAGTCTGCAGGAGATCTGCAAACAATTAAATATATGTTATTATACTGCAGGAAATCTGATGGAAATAATTAGTAATGTCCAAAAAAAAATGAAATTGATTCTAACAGTGCAGGAGATCTGCAAAAAAAAAAAAGAAGTGAAATGGCTGTTAATAGTCTACATGAGATCTGCTAAAAAAAATAGATGCTAATGGTCTGCAGGAGATCTGGTTAGAAAACAAAATAGATACTAATAGTCTGCATGAGATCTGCAAAAAATTTTAATAGATGCTAATAGTCTGCAGGAGATCTTATGGAAACAAATAGTAATCTGCAAAAGAAATTAAAAATTAAATAGATAGTATCTATATTCTATTCTGTTCTATTGTTTTTCTAGTCTATTCTCTATTTCCATTCTAATCTTTTCTATTCAAATTCGAATTCATTCTATACGAAATTCGATTGTCGGAAAGAAATATATATATATATATTATAAAACCACCATCTTCCGAAATTCGAATTTAGTATATAATGATTTCGATTTTAATAGAAAAGATTTTAATAGAATATAAAAGAATAGACTAGAAAAACAATAGAACAGAACAGAATAAAATATAATATATTCTATTCTGTTCTGTTCTATCATTTTTCTAGTCTATTTTCTATTTTATTATAATCTTTTCTATCCAAATTTAAAATTAATTAATTAAAAATTTTGAATTCATACTATTCGAAATTCAAATTTATTCTATTTGAAATTTGAATTTCAGAAGATGGTTGTATATTCTTTCTATTTTATTCTATTAAATTATATTTTTTTCTAATCTTTTCTATTTGAATTATACATTTGGGAAGATGGTTAGTTACTTATATATATCTGTCACATCAACTTCTCATACTTGCAGTGTACCAGTGCAAAAAAACACACACATCTTATTTCATTTATATTACTTTTCTGCAGAAGAGAATGACATTTTGCGACCCAACTTTGGGGCCACATATCTCGGGGCCACTTATAGCTAGCAACCCCAAATTTGGATATTGATGTTTTAGTGCTAGTTCTACTGTGTTTGCTTACCAAATTTGGCGTTTCTAGTTATAAGTGGCCCCGAGATATATGGCCCCAAAGTCGGGTCTCAAAATGTAATTTTTCGAATTTGATTCGAATTTCGTTTGAATTTGTTAGCGTTGCAATTCGGTAATTCGGATGCATCCGAATGTCCGAATAATGAAAATTCGTCCGAATTTTGATTCGTAACAAAACAAAATGCACATGTCTATAACAGAGGACAGAATTAAAATTGGACTTGGGACCATAGGGTGAGTACATTGATTTAATACTGGCTACAAGGGCGAGTTCAGAGGGGGTGATAAATGGGGAGTACTCGGAATGGTCAGGGGTGGGTAGTGGGGTCCCTCAGGGTTCTGTGCTGGGACCAATCCTATTTAATTTGTTCATAAATGACCAGAAGGATAGGGTAACCCATTCAATCTCTGTATTTGCAGACAATACTAAGCTAAGCAGGCCAATAACTTCTCCGCAAGATGTGCAAACCTTGCAAAAAGATCGGAACAAATTAATGGGGTGGACAACTACATGGCAAATAAGGTTCAATGTAGAAAAATTTAAAATAATGCATTTGGGTGGCAAAAATATGAATGCAATCTATACACTGGGGGGAGAACCTCTGGGGGAATCTAGGATGGAAAAGGACCTGGGGGTCCTAGTAGATGATAGGCTCAGCAGGGCCGTCTTTCATTTTGATTGGGCCCTGGGCAAACATTTTCTTGGGGCCCCCCCTCCATTCTGAGACATACAAAAAATAGCAGGTAGACTCAAAATCAGTTTACTGCAACAGATCATTCAGTGATTGCAATTGTTTGCCAGAGGTTACAGCCTATCCTTACTGCTCGCTGGCTGGTTGCTAGAGGTTACAACACATAATTTCTGCTTGCCGATTGGTTGCTAGAGGTTAATGCACATCATTACCACTTACTGATTGGCTGCTAGAGATTAAAGCAGATCACTAAGGTTCACTGATTGGTTGCTAGAGGTTAATGCACATCATTACCTCTCACTGAGCAGTGGAGCAATCCTAAATAATTGAGCAAGTAAAGGGGCACATTAATACACATACTACAGGAGAGTGTCAGAGAGTGCAGACATACTACAGGAGAGGTTCAGAGACTGCAGACATACTACAGGAGAGGTTCAGAGACTGCAGACATACTGCAGGAGACAATTAGAGACTGGGGACATACTGCAGGAGACAATCAGAGACTGCGGACATACTGCAGGAGACAATCAGAGACTGCGGACATACTGCAGGAGACAATCAGAGACTGGGGACATACTGCAGGAGTCAATAAGAGACTGCGAACATACTGCAGGAGACAATCAGAGACTGGGGACATACTGCAGGAGACAATAAGAGACTGCGGACATACTGCAGGAGACAATCAGAGACTGCGGACATACTGCAGGAGACAATCAGAGACTGGGGACATACTGCAGGAGACAATCAGAGACTGCGGACATACTGCAGGAGACAATCAGAGACTGCGGACATACTGCAGGAGACAATCAGAGACTGGGGACATACTGCAGGAGACAATAAGAGACTGCGGACATACTGCAAGAGACAATCAGAGACTGCGGACATACTGCAGGAGACAATCAGAGACTGCGGACATACTACAGGAGACAATCAGAGACTGCGTACATACTGCAGGAGACAATCAGAGACTGGGGACATACTGCAGGAGACAATAAGAGACTGCGGACATACTGCAGGAGACAATCAGAGACTGCGGACATACTGCAGGAGACAATCAGAGACTGCGGACATACTGCAGGAGACAATCAGAGATTGCGGACATACTGCAGGAGACAATCAGAGACTGCGGACATACTGCAGGAGACAATCAGAGACTGCGGACATACTGCAGGAGACAATAAGAGACTGCGGACATACTGCAGGAGACAATAAGAGACTGTGGACATACTGTAGGAGACAATCAGGGACTGCGGACATACTGCAGGAGGCAATAAGAGACTGCGGACATACTGCAGGAGACAATCGGAGACTGCGGACATACTGCAGGAGACAATCAAAGACTGCGGACATACTGCAGGAGACAATCAGAGACTGCGGACATACTGCAGGAGACAGTCAGAGACTGCGGACATACTGCAGGAGACAATCAGAGACTGGGGACATACTGCAGGAGACAATAAGAGACTGCGGACATACTGCAGGAAACAATCAGAGACTGCGGACATACTGCAGGAGACAATCAGAGACTGCGGACATACTGCAGGAGACAATCAGAGATTGCGGACATACTGCAGGAGACAATCAGAGACTGCGGACATACTGCAGGAGACAATCAGAGACTGCGGACATACTGCAGGAGACAATAAGAGACTGCGGACATACTGCAGGAGACAATCAGGGACTGCGGACATACTGCAGGAGGCAATAAGAGACTGCGGACATACTGCAGGAGACAATCAGAGACTGCGGACATACTGCAGGAGACAATCGGAGACTGCGGACATACTGCAGGAGACAATCAAAGACTGCGGACATACTGCAGGAGACAATCAGAGACTGCGGACATACTGCAGGAGACAGTCAGAGACTGCGGACATACTGCAGGAGACAATCAGAGACTGGGGACATACTGCAGGAGACAATAAGAGACTGCGGACATACTGCAGGAAACAATCAGAGACTGCGGACATACTGCAGGAGACAATCAGAGACTGCGGACATACTGCAGGAGACAATCAGAGATTGCGGACATACTGCAGGAGACAATCAGAGACTGCGGACATACTGCAGGAGACAATCAGAGACTGCGGACATACTGCAGGAGACAATAAGAGACTGCGGACATACTGCAGGAGACAATCAGGGACTGCGGACATACTGCAGGAGGCAATAAGAGACTGCGGACATACTGCAGGAGACAATCAGAGACTGCGGACATACTGCAGGAGACAATCAGAGACTGCGGACATACTGCAGGAGACAATCAAAGACTGCGGACATACTGCAGGAGACAATCAGAGACTGCGGACATACTGCAGGAGGCAATCAGAGACTGCGGACATACTGCAGGAGACAATCAGAGACTGCGGACATACTGCAGGAGGCAATCAGAGACTGCGGATATACTGCAGGAGACAATCAGAGACTGCGGACATACTGCAGGAGGCAATCAGAGACTGCGGACATATTGCAGGAGACAATCAAAGACTGCGGACATACTGCAGGAGACAGTCAGAGACTGCGGACCTACTGCAGGAGACAATCAGAGACTGCGGACCTACTGCAGGAGACAATCAGAGACTGCGGACATACTGCAGGAGACAATCAGAGACTGCGGACATACTGCAGGAGACAATCAGAGACTGCCGACATACTGCAGGAGACAATCAAAGACTGCGGACATACTGCAGGAGACAATCAGAGACTGCGGACATACTACAGGTGATGGTCAGAGAACTTTCAGCAACGCACAGCTTGACAGTTGAATAACACAGCTCAGGGTTTAAGCAGTCAGGCATTTTATGGGTGCAAGGACATACCTGGGCAGCCAAACTCACTACATACATTTAGAGGTATGTGGGCAGGGCTTCCATTCTCTGATCTCACTATAACAGCCGGGAGCTCCACTGATGCTTTGTAGGGGGGCCCGTTACCCGTGAATTGGGGCAACGATGAAGGTTTTGCAGAGTGCACAGAGGACACGGGAGGTTGTATTCCCGCGCTAGCCAGCTGAGAGGAGACGGGGCCGCGAGCTCCACTGACGCTCTGACTTCGCCCCCATGCAGCCTGTATGCTCGGAACAGAGCGGCTGTAGTGAGAGCAGTGATCGGAATGGGAGTGTCAGTGGAGCTCCCAGCCCCGCCCCCTCTATACTGGCTGGAGAATAGAGGTCCGGGGGCGGGGCCGGGAGCTCCACTGACGCTCCCACTCCGATCACTGCTCTAACTACAGCCGCTCTGTTCCGAGCATACAGGCTGCACGGGGGGGGGGGGGGGTCAGAGCGTCAGTGGAGCTCCCGGCCCCGCCCCCTCTCAGCTGGCTAGCACGGGAATACAGCCTCCCGTGTCCTCTGTGCACTCTGCAAAACCTTCATTGGGGCCCCAATTCACGGGTAGCAGTGCGGGCCCCCCTACAAACATTGGGCCCAGGGCAGGTGCCCCGTTTGCCCTGCGCTAAAGACGGCCCTGAGGCTCAGCAATGGTAAGCTGCTGCTAACAAAGAAAACATATTGGCATGCATTAAAAAGGGGATCAACTCCAGCATAAAACGATAATTCTCCCACTCTATAACACTCTGGTCCAGCCTCACCTGGAATATGCTGTCCAGTTCTGGGCACTAGTCCTCAGGAAGGATGTAATGGAAATGGAGTGAGCACAAAGAAGGGCTACAAAACTGAATAAACTGAATAAAGTGTCTGGAGGATATTAGTTATGAGGAAAGGTTTCAAGCACTGAAATTGTTCTCTCCCCCCACTGAACTTATTCTGCGGCCCCCCCACCCCAAAGCACCTTGTCCCCATGTTGATGAGGAGAAGGGCCTCTTCCCGACAACCCTGGCCGTTGGTTGTCGGGGTCTGCAGGTGGGGGGCTTATCAGAATCCGGGAGCCCCCTTTAATAAGGGGCCCCCAGATTCCGGCCCCCTACCCTATGTGAATGAGTATGGGGTACATTGTACCCCTACCCATTCACCTGGTGAAAAAGTGTACAGAAAAAAAACAAAAGGGGCTCTTGGATTCTGATAAGCCCCCCGCCCGCAGACCCCGACAACCAATGGCCAGGGATGTCGGGAAGAGGCCCTTCTCCTCATCAACATGGGGACAAGGTGCTTTGGGGTGGGGGGCGGAGGGCCCCCCTTCCCCAAAGCACCCCCCATGTTGAGGGCACGTGGCCTGGTACGGCTCAGGAGGGGGGGCTGCTTTCTCGTCCCCACCCCCTTTCCTGACCGGCCGGGCTGTGTGCTCGGATAAGGGTCTGCTATGGACTTTGGGGGGACCCCCACGCCATTTTTTCGGCGTAGGGCTTTCCCTTTAAATCCATACTAGGTGACGGGGCTAGCGAGGTGTCAATCTTGCCGATGGAGGCGGCGACATTGACTTCCTGCGCTAGTTTCGTCTACCTGGAGTCACATTCAAAATGAACAGACTTTTCTCCATGTGTGGGCAAGTCTGTTCATTTCAAAAGTCCGGCGGACTCCTGCCATAGTCCGGCGGTGGTTTGTGATAAGGGTGGGGAGGGACATAGGCCCCCCCATCCCATAGCTTGCAGCTGGAGGGGGATTTGGATCATAAGATCATAAATGCCTACAGAGCTGTACATTAGAGAGGAAGAACTAAAGATAACTCTGCTCTATCTAGTGTCTTTCTGGAGATGAGAACTGTACTCCAGTGTATTGCAAAAGTCTTGTCAGTAAAACTGTTTTTTTTTTTTTTTAATCTTTATTCCCTGTGGTACAAGAAGAGGTCAAGTCCTCCATCTGCATGAGGTCCTTGACCCAAAAGAACCGTTGAGACAGAGTCGGTGTAGAGGTCTGCTTCCAAAGAGCCGAAATGCACGCTCTGGCTGCGCTTGCTAGTTGGATTAATCAGGTGTTATTTTAATGAAGGATCTAAAAGATTGAAAATGACTTTTCAAGTGACCTCGACATATTAAAGATGGTAGGCAGTAGGGTGAGCAGGAAACTTCAGGAAATATACAGTATTTGAGATGTAGCCATCCAACTTCCAACCATACTGCATACTGCCAGCAGCAGGATTAAGTTCATAGACTAAAATATTTTCGTCAACGAAATTAATACTATTTTAATCAACTAAAATACGGCTAAAACTAAAACAATTCAGATAACTAAAATACGACTAAAACTAAAATTACATGACTGTGGAATACCAGATATGCCGCTTCCAGAAAAACCCCAACCTTACCTTATATCCCATTAAAATTGACACCACACTGGTTGGAGTAAGAAAGGCCGTAGCAGCCTGCATTTATTATTTTTTAAAACAAATTAAACAAATAAATTCCAATAGGGGAAAAAACTCTGTATGAAAATATGTACTCTCTCAAAAATATAATTTTTTTTAACAATAACAAACAATAACAAACAATATCCCCATGTAACTACTGAGTAGCAACCACTGCATGGCATTGGTCTGTGCAGGCAATTATCACCAAACATCTAAAACCATGACCAACTTGACACTGCGGTCCATCTCCCAGCGTAATAATGGGCCTCAAGCCGACAAGCAGGCTCAAAGACAAACGCTGGCCGCAGTGCCCCATAACACTTTCCGTCTAACCTCTGTTAGCCGGAAACCACCATCAGGATCCCATCCAGCGATAGTTCCTGAACCATTTGCCATATCTCCTTCGCCTGCACAGACCAAAAACCCGCCACCGCATGAGGAAGTAACCCACTTACTACCGCATGCCCCTCCACACCCGAAGCGCCCTCTCAATCCCATCCTGGATCCCAAGAGTCCACAGGTCAATGCCCACGTCAGTTAAGTGCACCCCATCGCTTCTCAGGTATCTCCAAGTCTCGAACTCAAGTTCCAAATGCCTGATGGCCAATCCCCTATTCCGGACCATGAAGTTACTAACCGCTCTGTTCACTTTCCTCCGAGCTCTATTCACCCCCTCAACGGACCTGGCCACCCGCCAAGTGGTGCGGGCCACCATGTCCGACCAAACTATGATCATGTGCGGAAAATCCATCCGGAGACGCCACACGTCAGACTGAATGTCACGGGTAAGATCGATCATAGTCCTGCTGCCCAAGTCATTCCCTCCTGCATGGATAACCAGTACGTCCGGGGGCCTGTCCCTCTGCGCAAAACGATGCACCTCCCCCACCAATCTGCCCCACAACATACCCTGGAAACCCAACCACTTGATACAGACCTCACTTTTTGCAAAACCCAAACGTCTGCCTCCCCTCCTAGCATCACCCCGACGTGCCCCCCAGCACACATAGGAATGGCCCATTATCCAGACCAATCCTTTTGCCGTACCTGAAACAGAAGAAAACAGAAAAAAAAATAAAATAAATAAAACCAGCCATGAGCGCCACAGTCCCGTGTCACCACAACCTGAAAAACAAAAAAACCAACAGGCCCCCAACCCAAAAAACCCCATGCTGTGCTATGTCCTTTTTTTTTTTTTTTTGTGTATTGACTTCACCCAGGAGGTACCAGCCCCTTTAGACCCAGCACCATTCTACCAACCACCCGACCACCACCACGGGTACTAGCTCCAGGGTACCACCCAGCCCCCTCCAAACTCAAACTGCATCCCGCTTTCCAGGCTTCTCAAAAACCAAATCCCACAACCACGCAGGGCAAGGAGTCCCGAACCTTTCCGCCCCAGGCACCAATTACGTATTACGATTAATGACCTGTACCACCCCCATGTTATCCCCATGGAAACGCACCTTCCGGTCCCGGAACGAAGCGCCCCACAGTTCCACCGCCAGAACCACTGGAAACAACTCCAGCAGCACCAGATTCGACATGTGCCCCGCCGCCACCCATGATTGCGGCCAAGGACCCGCGCTCCACTGCCCCCGAAAAAACGCCCCAAATCCAAAAGCCCCAGCTGCATCAGTGAACAGTTCCAGGTCAAAGTTGCTGACCGGCCCTGACATCCACATCGCCCGCCCATTGAAGGACTCCAGAAAGGTCTGCCAAACCTTCAGGTCCGCCTTATGCGACTTTACTAAACACACAAAATGAGTCGGAGACCTGACACCAGCCGTGCTGGCCGCCAACCTGTGGTTGAAAACCCGCCCCATTGGTAAAATCCTACAGGCAAAATTGAGCTTACCCAGGACCGATTGCAATCTCCACAGCTGAACCTTCCGTACACCCAACAACTCTGATATCTCCCGCCTCAAGTCCGCCAACTTGTCCTCAGGCAACCGGCATTCCATGGCCTCGGAATCCAAGACGATTCCTAGAAACACTATGACCGTACGAGGTCCCTCAGTTTTGTCCGGCGCCAAAGGAATGCCAAATTTTTGCGCAATATGCTGCAGCGTCGCCAGTAAAATCGCACAAACCCTGGAATCTGGCGGCCCAATGCACAGGAAATCGTCGAGGTAGTGAATGATCGAATTCACCCCCAACACATCCCTCACCACCCATTCAACGAACGAGCTGAATTGTTCAAAAACCGCACAGGAAATTGAACAGCCCATCGGCAAGCACTGATCCACATAGAAACCATCCTCCCAATGACACCCCAATAAACGAAAACTATCTGGATGCACTGGCAACAACCGAAAGGCCGATTCCACATCCGCTTTCGCCAATAACGCCCCTTTTCCATACCTGCGCACCCAATTCACCGCCACGTCAAACGACGTGTAGGACACGGAGCAAACCTCCTGAGTGATCCCATCATTCACCGACCCACCCTTCGGAAAGGAAAGGTGGTGAATAAGCCTGAACTTGTGGGGCTCCTTCTTAGGCACCACACCCAATGGAGAGACCACCAAGTCCTCCCAAGGAGGTAAAGTGAAAGGGCCACTCATCCTACCCAACGCAACCTCCTTCCGCAGTTTCCCTGAAACCACCTCCGGATGTTGCAACGCCGACTTCAAATTGGGTGCCAACGGGGGAATCACCGTCAACGTACAAGGAATCCTAAACCCATCCGTAAATCCAGCCTCCAGAAGCTTCGCTGCCCCCTTGTCCGGATACCTACCGAGAAACGGCCGCATCCTTGCCACCATCACTGGAGTCCTCCCTCTTGTTGTTAACCTCCCCTGGTCGGCCCTTCCCCTGCTTAAAGCATCTGGATGCGGGATGCGCTCCACCGCAACCCGAACACTCGTGCTTGAACCTGCAACCACCGCCAAACTTGCAGGTTCCAGAGTTGTACTGCCAACACACCCCTTTTTTATTCCCGGCCGGTTGTCCTGGGGCCGAAGGTCCACCGGCCCCCCCCTGAAAAAACTGCCCCGGGGCCCTCGCAGTCGTCATCAAACGCATCCACAAGCTGATGTCCTTGTGGTCCCATCGCAGGTCTGGCCGCACCGCCCTCCTCTGTCTGAACTGTTCATCATAACGTAACCACGCGGAGCTGCCGTACACCCGGTAAGCCTCCCCGATCGAATCCTGGTAGCAAAACAACGCCGAACAATGCTCGGAGTGTTTCTTCCCTATAACACTGGCCATAATGGCAAACGCCTGTAACCAATTCGCAAATGTCCTAGGAATTAATCTATATCTCCGTTTTTCTTCATCCTCCTTCTTGGAATCGTCAGGCTTCACCCTATCCAAGTTGAACTTCTCCAGTGGCAACAAAGAGAAGATCTCCACATACTCACCCTTCCACAGCTTTTCCCGAACCTCCTGCTTCAGATGAGCCCCCAACGGTCCCTCGTAACAAACGTAGACCTCACATCGTGCCGCATCCGCCAGCCTAGTAATGTCCTGCCGTACACCCTCGTCACCGGACGCTGCCACCTTGTCGCCTGCCTGAACCACACTTGCAACACTCCCCTCCCCTTCCACAACCGGCCCCCCAACCACCGGCCCCATAACAGGCCGAGTCGCAGCCACGCACGCCCCGGCCACACCGCCCCCCGGGGGCACCCACGCTGCCCCGGGCCCCACCGTCGGCACAACACCCAGTTCAAAACGGCACACCAGTTCTTTTAAACCCACCAAAAAACCCTGCAAGTCTTGTGAAACCCCAGCCCCCCCAACCCCCGAACCCAGGCTATGCACCCCCCCGCAGCCCCCTGCCCCAAGTTACCTGACGTACCCAATCCCGGTAAAGAAGCAGGTGACTTACCGGGCTGCACAGGAGACGTCCCATCAGCCGATCGTCCGAGCACTCCGGATCCCATCCTGCCACCTGGGACGGCCGCATCAGTCACCCCATCCGAGTCATCCACGGCTCTCGACGCTCGCTCCTCCTCCGATGAAGAGGACCCGCTGGAAGGCTCCCCTCTGGCTGTTGCTGCGCTGGCCGTCCTCCGCGCCCGCCTTCGCTCCGCATGACCGCCCTCCGACTTCCGTGTGGCCTTGCCGCGACCGGCGCAACCCCTCACCGACCCGCAGGCTCCAGCCTTGCTCGCTGTGTCCTTGTGTAGCCGCTGTCCCAGTCCATGGCGATCCCCTGCCGCGGCAACAACAGGCCCGGGGTTCGCAGAGCTCCCAGGACCCATCCATGCCCCCCCACCGCTCAGCTCCGCTCCGGGGGCGGGGCCAGCGCACGGACGCCAATCCAGACCCCCGTCCCCTGCCGTCTCAAATGCAGGCCTGGGAACCACTCTCCCCCTCCCCATGTCCGCATGCTGTGCCTGATCCTGTGCAAGGCCTGCTTGAAGGGGGGGCAAAGTACAGTCCCCTGCCATCTGCAAGGCAGGCCTGGGGACATCCACTCTCCCCCTCGTGCTCCTGGTACGCAGCTCCGTGCGGGGGCGGGGCCAGCGCTCACAGAAGCCACTCGTCTGGTCGGCCTGTGCGCCATCCCCACCGGCCTGAGCCTCCCCCGCGTGCTAGATCCAGTCCGTGGAGCAGCCGATCCCGGGAGCCCAGAGCAGTCAGTAGCCACCTTCTTTGCCGGGGGAGCCGCCGCTCGACCCGCCAGGCCGCTGCCCCACGCCCTCGGACCCCCCCTGACGGTCGGGCGAGAACCGCTCCGGCGGCCGGGACCTCCGCGCCCGCGTACCCACCCCATGTCCACCCACAGCCTCGGGCTCCTGCCGAGACACTAGACCCCCCAGGGAAGCTAGGAGCCAGTCCTCACCCCGGACCGCCGCCTCGTCCCGCAACTGTGCCAGCAGCCACTCCACCGACGCCATGCTGGAACTTTTCTTCCTTCTTCTGTTGACTCCCAGCATGCTCCGGGAGACTATATTGACTCTTCTCTGTCCCCGCCCCCACGGCACCTACGTCCTTCCCCCATTCTTTCTGCTGTCCTCCTGTTAACCCCGTCATGTCCGCCCTACACTTATCGCTTTGCTGTCAGCTACGGGCTCTCTTTATAGTCAATAGACTATGACAAAAACTAAATTGAATTTATATCACAATGGCTAAATCTGTGTCTGTAGTGCATGTTCAAAGCATAATATCATAAATAATAAACATGTTATTTGATTTTTACTCCAGGAGTATATAATGTTTGGCAGTTCTAAAGAAATAATGCATTACATTAAAAATTTGTGCTATTTTCTTTTTTCATGGCCACAATTTCCTCCGTTTTGTAAATATAGTGTACCCTGACCAACCAATCCCTGACCTTTGGGACATGTGTGGTTTTCCAGTGTAGGGGATGAGCGTTTTCGCTTCAAGTAACAGGTGTCTGGAGAGTGATTTCTTGTACTTACATAAAGTAAGAGGGTTAATGTTAATCAGACAGGGAGCAGCATTAAGTTCTATTTTGGTATGCGCGATATGTTTGATCCATTTTTTTATTTCGTCCCAGTAGGTAAGAATTAGAGGGCATTCCCACCAGATATGTAAAAAGGTACCTAGGTGGTTGTTCCAACGCCAGCAAGTATCTGGTGTTGTGTTGGACCGTCTCCTGGCTGTCTGAGGTGTGACGTACCAATGAGTGAAGATTTTGTAGGAAATTTCTTGGTAATTTGAGCTTTCACATTGTTTTTCAGATATATTAATTCTCAGATCGTGTTCCCACTTTGCTTTATGCTTATTGTTATCTTCATGTTGCGTTTGGTTCAGCCATAAGTAGGCTAGAGATGTGGTATTTGCTACCGGAGATTTCTTGAAGCATAGAGTTTCAAGGTGCGTCAGGGCTTTCCCTTTAAATCCATACTAGGTGTCGGGGCTAGCGAGGTGTCAATCTTGCCGATGGATGCGGCGACATTGACTTCCTGCACTAGTCCCGTCTACCTGGAGTCACATTCAAAATGAACGGACTTTTCTCCGTGTGTGGGCAAGTCTGTTCATTTCAAAAGTCCGGCGGACTCCTGCCATAGTCAGGCGGGTATTTCTGCTAGACCTAGTCTGCTGGAAAAGTCTGGTCATGTGTGGGCAGGTCCGCTCGTTCGGAAAGTCCGGTGGACCTCTGCTGCAAAGTCAGGCAGATTGTCCGCCGGACCAAGTCCGCTGGACTAAGTCCGCCGGATTGTGTGTACGCGGCACGAGAGTTCTCATTTTATCAATAATACAAATCAACATCAGCAAACACTGGGATACAGGGAACAAACTGGAAATAGTAATGGGGAAAGTAGATGGACATGAAAAAAAAAGTGTGGGGTGGTGGGGGGATAAGGGTGGGGAGGGACTCCTGGCTTTCTGAGGTGTGACGTAGCACTGAGTGAAGATTTTGTAGGAAATTTCTTGGTAATTTGAGTTTAGTGAACATTTGTGATTCAAAATACATGCCTTTTCCCATTGTTTTTCAGATATTTTAATTCTCAGATCGTGTTCCCACTTTGCTTTAAGGAAGGTGCGTCATTGGGAGGCAGTATGATGATTTATGTTTGCTGTTTACCATGATCTAAACGGACTGATGTTACTATGGTAATTACTCTTAGGACCTCCCTCCAGAATACCACTATCTTCGGACAAGACCAAAATATAAGAATAACATTTCCTAGAATATCTGCACATCTCCAACAATTTTGAGAATTCATTGGAAATATATTATATCATTTATATTGTATTAATTTGTCTCAAAGTGATATTAATATCTGGAATGGAAATCTCCTTATCTCCTCCCAATTCCCCTCTGCTAATTTTGGGACATCTCTTGTCCAACAGTCATTCATATAGCTTGCTTATGTCTGGCAATGTAATCCTTGATAGATAACTGTATATAATTTAAATTGATTTTCACTTTTTTTTCTTACTGTCTGCTCTAATACTGTTTCTATTAATTGTGGGATCCCTTCAGGGAACTGGGCCAATAAAGCATGGGCCAACTGTATGTATGTAAAGTATAATCCAACATTGCCTCATTTCGGCAAATGAAAGAATTTTCCTCCCATGTATTACTTGTGTCAGTTTTTTAACCCCAAATTTAGTCTATACCCTGGGATCTAGGTGTGGAAACTCTGGATTTCTCCATAATGGAGTATTTGTGGATAAATCTTGTAAGGGTAGGGAGAGTCACCCTTTAAGTTTATGCTAATTTTATTATGCTAGGAACTGCTTGCAAAAATATATACATATTTGATATATATGTTTTGGGACAGGATATATATATGGGACAGGAGATAAAATGTCAAAAGCACAAGCTGCAGCAGTTACATATCCAGAGGAGGGATGGGACATGCAACACAGCAGCAATCATATTGTTAGCAACATATAAAGGGACACAATGATGAAAGGGCAAAATTACAGGACCGAATGAGACATCTGGGAGACTCCTGGAATCCATTCTCTGGAGTGGGAGGTTGGTTTGGTTCATTCTGGGATAGTATCATGAATTTCTTTAAGAAAGTAGGAATGATCCTCATCATCATACTTATCCTGGGAATTGCAATTTATGCCACCATTAAGATTGTATTTTGTCTAATGGGTAGAATTACCAAAATCAAACCTTCCACTTCAGACCCAGACACAGCCATGGCTATGTTCTACTCAGAACATAAGTGGTACTGAGAATGATCAAGAAAGGACTTCGTCCTTCATGATCAGAGGAGGGATTTTAAGGGTAGGGAGAGTCACCCTTTAAGTTTATGCTCATTTTATTATGCTAGGAAGTGCTTGCAAAAATATATACATATTTGATATATAAGAGGGCCAGTATGGTGGCCCGTAATTATGGGAGGAGCCCGGAGGGTATATAATCAGACCACCCACAACGGTCTGTGTCGGTTCCAGTGCAAGGTACTGCACGTCAAGGGGCCGACTCTTCTCAGCTCCCTCACGGTTGTCTATCTGTGTGTCCAATCGCAGGTGCACTTCGGCTTCTTCATTCGTGGTCTTCGTCGGCGGTTCCCGCTCATGGTCGCAGATAAGTAGTATCTGAATCTTTTCATATCATGTGCAAACTTGCGGCTTATCATGCTTACTATCCTGCACCCCTTTCGCAAAACATACCTCTGAGTTGTTGAGACTCATGTCCCGACATCTTTCGGCACAGGCATAGTACATTTGTAAGTTCCTTGTACCAAACATATGATTCATTCATAGATCCAAGCCTCCGAGTCACTGTCGGTCGTTCTCCAATATCACTCGCCATAGGCTTCACTGGTTATAAGATTCACTGTTCTCATCCTTTTTTGAGATAAACAGGTATTGTTTGTATGGGTTTCTGTGGCTGATTGAGGTGTAAATAAACCCACCTGATGTCTTTCCTGCACTTGACTAGCCTGGGGGGATGGGTGGTTGATAGGTGTTTGGTTTCACAGTAAGGAATGGCATACACTCTACAACCAATTCGTATCAGATACTCCTTACTGCCAATTTATATCAGATTCATCTCATACATTTTTTAAGCTGATTCGTGTCAAATGCATTGCACAGGCTAACTCTGCCAACTCACTGCGTGTCCACGTAGTTGTACCTTGGAGATCGGTCGTATATCTTCATCGATTGTCCCACGCTCGGACCGCTACACACTCGCTGTCGCAGGTAGGACTTTGTTGTTACCGCTCCTCTAAACTCTAGTAGTTACGTTATCATGTTCGTTTATCATGTTCGTTTTGCAAAAAGTCGCACTTACGCCACCGTAAGTCTTTCTATGTCATCTTTCATGTATTTCATGCTTTCTACCCAACGCGGGTTTACTCGAGCCGTTCACTTCGCGGCGATGCGGTCAAATCCGACATTCAAGCCCCTTACTCACCTTGCGTCTACGGCCGATTCGAATCTAGTCGCAACTTCGCTTCTATGTTTCGGATCCTTGGCAATCAAAGCCCCTTCAACCGCCATCACCATTTAGTTGATTCGAACCCAGCCACATCATCGGCAATACGGTCAGATCTGTCATACGAGCCCCATAGTCACCTCACATCTATGGCCGATTCAAATCTAGTCGCAACTTAGCTTCTATGTTTCGGATCCTCGGCAATCACAAGCCCCTTCAAACCACCATCACCATTTAGTCGATTCAAACCCAGCCATATCATCGGCAATACGGGCAGATCTGTCATACGAGCCCTGTAGTCACCTCGCCTCTACGGCCGATTCGAATCTAGTCGCAACTTCGCTTCTATGTTTCGGATCATTGGCAATCACCAGCCCCTTCAACCACCATCACAATTCAATCAATCCGAACCCAGCCATATCCTTAGCGATATGGTCGGATCCCATATATGAGCCTCTCAGTCGCATCTACGGAGGATTTGAGTCTAGTCGCAGCATCGGCGCAACGATTCCAGTCCTTGCCAAACGCAACTCTAACAACCAAGCCGAATCCTGTTGCATCTCCGACTCAAATGAGTCAAATCTTTCGCAGACTATTCCATAGCTATAACCCAGTTCAAACTAGTCACATCGACTGTACGAATTCAGCAGTACTTACGTTTGACTTTCTCAGTCTATCCATACATGATCATACACAATTCTCTCCACCAATTTGCTCAGTATTGCGCACGGTCATTCCTACATAATCACATTTCCTCTATAAACCTTTTCTTTCGCCTTTCAACAAAGCTCCTTGCAATCGCTGCAAGCATCAATGCAATGGCTCAAATACGGCCACTCATCTCCAGTAGCAACACGGCTGCTCACCTCATTCATCCATTCATTCATTCTCACCTCATAATTCAAATAAAGCCGCTTCCTTGCAATCGCTGCAAGCATTTCAGCAAGTGGCTCAAACTGCCACTCATCGTCTCCAGTAGCAACACGGCTGGTCATCATTTTCTCTGTCGCTTTCCCCTTTTTAGGCCAGTTAGAACACCAGTTAGTCTACCCTGCACCAGGTTTGGACAGTATCTCCCAAAAAAAAAACCCATTGTCGAGGGCTTGCATCTTCACCAGGGAGCTCTTTGCAATCCCCCTTGTCAAAACGAAATTCTCATGTCACCTTACTACAGGCTCCCGGTCAACTCAGTTCTCGACCCCAACCAGTCGACTTCACAACTAGTGCATAAAGTCAGGTGTTTAATTCAATGGGATTCCCCCTTTCTCTTAAACACTCTTTCACTACATATTTTTACTTCACATACAGAATTTGACCTGCTCCTGAGGCGTTAGCAACTGTCACATACTTCTGTGCACTTCACTCTGTTTTCGAAGCACAAGCCTTCAATACGCAGACAAGGTGGCCTAATCTCCATACTTGCTGGCAGTGCAAGCATTAGTAGACCGAACCCACGTCAATTAACTACAGATCGCAACATTCCTACTTAGTATACCAGACTTCAGCTACCCACCCCAGTCCGCCCTGGGGCGCTCTGGTTCATCATTAGTCTGTGCCAAGCACAGACTGACACCCGAGCTATCGGTTACCTAGCCAGTCACCTCCTGGCTCACCTCGGTTGTCATGCATTCTTTTGAGTTCGAGCGCAAACCAACTGTCACTATGGCTGTCGTTCCTTGTCCTATTCTTCTTGTTTCCTTCCGCCTTTCATCTTATCTACCCAACGCAACTATCCCCTCCTACCTTTGCAACTTACCTCAAACATACGCACCCCCCCCTTGCTTTTAGTTGACGCCATGTCGCAGGCAGACAGTGAGGACTTTGCCTCAGCCCTGCCATCACCCTTTACGGGCTCAGCAAGCGGCGGTTTACAGTCTCACAAGAGCTTGGACCAATAAATAAATTAAAAAAAAACTCATAGCAGAACGGTGTCGCAGGAGTAAATCCTACCCTGCCGCAGCCAGGAAACCAAGCCTTTAGGCTACTGTCTCCACCGCCAGTGGCACCCCTTCCAGGCACCACTTCAGTCTATCTTCTTTGCGACTACTCAGCGGCACTCCTGGGTAACCACACTGTCAACAGCAGTCGCCGAAGTCCAAGCAGAGTGACAGCCCTGGAGGTACGCCCAGCCGTGCCCCTACCAGCTCCAGTCACCATCGTCATTCCCGTACCTTCACTTACAGATACACCCAACTTCTGCACCATCGTCTTCCCTGCACACCTTGTCCTAGCAGGGCATCTAGGAGGACATCTTGGATGACAACGACGTTAACTTAGCATCCCTCCTCATAGCAGTACACAACTTGGCCTAGAACAAGTCATATTCGCGGGGAGATGTTTCCGTCATCCTGAAGGCCAGAGACCCTTTACTTAATCGCAAGCTCACTGTCACAGAGTTTGTGCTGGCCTTGGGGACAGTCAGAGACATGTTAGGCAGAGCAACCCCAACAGGAGGGTAGAATTGGACCCGTATCAGCATGCAGCAGGTCACAAGTACGCAGGGTGCCCATCCTTTGACTATCACCGCTCTTTTTCAGCCAAGGCAGCAGCCAGACTCCAGGGGATCCTTTACCTCCCATCTTTTAGTGTTTCTCTTCCAGGTAAAGACCCTGACTAAATCCTTAAATTAAGATGTGCCAGCTATAGTAGATCTGCCCATGGGAGTCGAATTTCTCACAAATTGGAATGGCATGCCAATGTGCATTCCCTCAGCATCTCTCTCTTCATCTCAGGTAGTCATGGTCACCACAGCCTCCACAGGTCCTCACCTCAATTTTTGGCCAAATTGGGTTTATAGGGCCATGGCAGTCAGAAATCCTCTTGATTCCTGGGTTCAGTTAGTCCTCCTCTTTGTTCGACCTCTACCCCATTGTCGCAGCAGCTCAAGTCTGGTGCAACAACTGGGCAGGACAAACAGTGACGTTCGCCACAGACAACCAAGCCACAGACAGTATTATGAATAAAGGAGGTCCTAGTAGCCTGCCATTGTGGCCTTCCTGCGCAGGCTGGTGCCACTATCCCCACAGCACCAATCTAACGTCCTATGCGTCCACATCCCAGACAAACGCAATAATCTGGCCGATGCACTACCCGTTAACTTTGCTTCGTTATTTTTTGCAGGAACCTGGAACCGACCCGACCATGTCTCTTATCCCACACTGGTCGTAGCTAACCTCGAATTCAAACACTTTCACGACGCTACCTGCCTTATTAATCTTTCACTATCTCCCAAACACCCTGAAGGCCTACCGTGCAGCCTAGAGGTTCTATGTCAGGTTACTAGCCTCAAAGCCCAGAGCAATACCAAGAGTTCTCCATCACATCCTGGTCTTCATATTATGCCACCACACACAGTTGGCATTGTCACACAATACCTTAGACCCCACTCAGCTAACATCCAGTATTTCATCCCCTTATGAGATCCTAACAAACCGTCTTGTTTGCCGCCCATATGGTCAAGACCATGTTGTGTGGTATTCACAGGCAATGACCCCAAATCAGTATCAAACGGCTACCCGTCACCAGCGCCATATTCCGAGACGTGTCTTTCATCCTGTCACATTCCCCTTTGGCTAAATTCAGCCTGGTCGTTCAAGCAGCCATCTACCTGGCTTTCTACAGCTTCTTACGCCCCAGTGAATACTGTCACCATCCCAGTTGTAAAGTGTTACGTAGACGCCACCTCACACGCCATCAGACTTCATCTTGCTCCTCAGGGTGTCCAAAACACAATAGTCCAGTCCAGGGGTTGACATCAAACCTTTCCAAACTCTCAAAGCCTGGTGCCCCGTGTCCATCCTAGATCAATTTTTGGCCCATATGTTTGATCCCTCGCAGGACAGCCCATTACTACCGTTCCCGATTAGTACCCCAGGCAGCAACCAGTTCATTAGTCACGTCGGGTTCCTTTTGAGCAAATTAGGCCAGGACCCTGGTCATTTTCTTGGACATTCTTTCGCATTGGTGCAGCATCAGCAGCCTCACGAAACGGGGTCCCAGTCCACGCGATCAAAGATGGGCAGGCGGGAATCCACCTGCTTTACTCGATACATCTCCAATCCACAAGTGGAAATGTCCTGAGCCTTCAGCAACTTTGCCCCGTAGTGTCTTGTTGTACATAAATTAATAATTACCTCCCTAAACCAAGTCTTTTGCGGCCTTCTCTTGGCATATCGCCCAGCAGACCAGGGCTCACCAGGGCTTACCTTACAGCAGACCAAGGGCACAATTCAGGTCTATTTTATGTTGTTAGTCTTGTGACGTGTTTATGTGTTCTTTCATATCTCTTAGAGCGGAGGGCTCCGATCATAAATAAGAGGGCCAGTATGGTGGCCCGTAATTATGGGAGGAGCCCGGAGGGTATATAATCAGACCACCCACAGCGGTCTGTGTCGGTTCCAGTGCAAGGTACCCACCCACCCATTTCCCTTCTCAGAGTACTTCATTTAAAACACGTTTCTCTACAGAAACATCCATTTACTTTCTTAAGGTATGCGGCCTTCTCTTGGCATATCGCCCAGCAGACCAGGGCTCACCGCCCAGCTCACCAGGGCTTACCTTACAGCAGACCAAGGGCACAATTCAGGTCTATTTTATGTTGTTAGTCTTATGACGTGTTTATGTGTTCTTTCATATCTCTTAGGCCGCGTACACACGCGGGGACTGTTCGCTCAACTTTGTCCGCTGAACAGTGTTTCAGCGGACAGTCCGCTCGTGTGTGGGCTTTCAGCGGACAGTTTCAGCGAACAGTCTGCTGAACAAAGTTTTTCGGAATTTCCGAAAAACTGTCCGCTGAAACTTTGTTTCAGCGAACAGTCCCCTCGTGTGTAGGCTTGTTCGTCAAACTAAGTTCCGCGCATGCTCAGAAAGGATTTACACGCCGAAGGTTGCATTGCAGTGTATAGGACGTCGTTTTCTAGTCCCGTCGTACGTGCCGTTCACGTCATCGCGCACGGTTTCAGCGGACTGTTCGTTCATCGTGTGTGGGCAAGTCCGTCCATGCTAAGTTTGAGCGGACTGTCCGCTGAAACTGTTTGACAAACAAAGTTGAGCGAACAGTCCCCGCGTGTGTAGGCGGCCTTAGAGCGGAGGGCTCCGACCATAAATATGTTTTATAAAGGAAATAGCTTCACCTGCAAAGCTTTTGCAAGATTCTTCTGAAGTGCAAAATCGCTTGGAAAACAGGATGCGCTTGTGGTCGCAGCTGGCATTTAAGTTTACAGATTTAGAACATTGTAAGGCGAAATTAAATATTGTGGTTTTATGTTCAAATTATTATAGACAGCTTAAGGTCAAAAAACATATTTTTATATATATATGTCTGGGTACCTTTTATCAGAAATTCCCCTTAAAAATTTTGCTTAATGTATGATGAACATATATGTGGATGTATATGATTGGTCATTCAAAAGGCCATTGTGTCTTGTATAATTTTGATTGGCTGACAAGAGGCCTTCCCTCTGTCTTTATGCAATGTCTGAAGCACATAAAAGTGCAATACAGGAAATAAAGGATCGTACTCATGATAAACCATCAACGCCTATGGTTGTCTGATTTACCCAATTGATTGAGAGGGCTTTCCAGTGACCACTAAAGTCCAGCTCGAGCTAATCAAGGAGGGGCGCACCTTACAAATCTGTTCTCGAGTATCCTTCTTTTGTTCCCTTAATCCCTTTTGCTACAGCAGTTCTCCATATTTTTACTGTCGTTATCATCGAAGGTGTCAGATCTCGTCCCGCTTCCTTTGATGGATAGAACAGTCGTCCAATGGCAGTGCCGGAGATGGGACCTCCTATTACAGAGGCTGCTGTGTAATCAGGAAATACTCCTGAGTGCACGGCACTCATCCCGCCTCCTCCCTCTGAGACAGTCAACCTATATATCATTTGTGACCCCCGGCACTGGGAGATTGTCGGGGGTCACAAAAGATATACATGTTTAAATAACGAGGTGGGCCGTTCAAAACCGGACCGCGGGCCGCGTTTGGCCTGCGCCGGACTTTGGACATACCTGTTTTAAGCCCTGTAAATACTGAAAAAGTATCCAACAATTCTAGAGTTTCCTTCAATGATGGTTCTGGATCTCTTAAACACAGCATATTATCGGCATACAGGGCTACCCTCTCTTTCAGCCCTCCAACAAGGAGCCCTTGAATATTTGGCAAGTTCCTAAGGGCCTCTGCTACTGGCTCTATTGCTATCACAAAGAGTGCTGGAGAGAAAGGGCAGCCCTGCCTCGTACCTCTATATAACTGAAAGAAGGATGAGAGCTTTCTTGCCAATTTTACCGCTGACATGGGTTTCTTATATATTGTTTGTATCCATTTAATGAATATTAGCGGAAATCCCATCCTTCTAAGTATTTCCCACAGAAAAGGCAATTCGACTGTGTCGAAGGCCTTCTCTATGTCTAAAGAAGCCACTGTCCTAGATCCCTCATGCACATGATGAGTATGTATATTTGTATATAATCTACGTAAGTTGACATCCGTTGTTCTCTGTGGCATAAATCCTGTCTGATCTGAGTCTATAATATTTTTTAATAGAGGTTTTAATCTCAGTGTTAGTATTTTCTTCAATATTTTAAAGTCTATATTTAATAATGCTATCGGCCTATTTGAGGAGCATAATTTTGGGTCCTTCAGTGCTTTATATATTAAAGTTATGTGTGTCTGCCTCATTGAATCTGGAAGGGCTCCTTTCCAGAGACCACTTGTAAATACTTCTGCGAGTTTTGGGGCTAGTAAAGCTCCGTATTTGTTATAGAATTCTACAGGAATTCCGTCTGGACCTGGTGCTTTCTCCCCTAGTAATGTATGTATAATCTTCATAATCTCCTCGCTTGTAATTGGGCTAACCAATGCCTCTCTCTCCCTATCTGACAACCACCCAAAGGGCTACTCAGTCCAAAAGATCCGCCATAGCCCTCAGGTGGAAGACAGAGGGGAGAGAAGAGGCATAGAGCTATAATACTCTCTGAAGATCTCCAAAATCTCCCCAGGTTCTTTTACTCTCTCTCCTTCTAAAGTCTCAATTTCTAATATAGTTGTTGCTTGATATTCTTGTTGCGCCAATCTTGCCAGGAATCTCCAACTTTTATTTCCTTGCTCTAAAAGATTTTGTCTGTTTCTGTATAGTTCTAATCTTGTTATTTCTTCCACATGTAGGTGTAAACCAATTTGTGCAGCCATCATTTGATCAAAGTTTATAGCACTAGAATCTTGACTGTATTTTTCCTTCTGTACTTCTGTTTTTGCAGTTTCTGCGTCTTGGCCTTCTGTTTTTTATTAACCGCTGCAATATTTGAAATGTATGGTCCTCGCGGATACGCCTTAAATGCATCCCACACTATGCCTACTGAGGACGACCTTGCATTCTTTTCCCAATATTCCATTATTATAGATGTAATATTTGTTGCCCTATTTCCAGGCATGACATCCATTGCGGAGTCTCCACAATGATGCATTCCTCGGAATGGGGGTACGTAATGACAGAAAGCGAGGGACGTGGCCAGAAAGACCATTCGGTAGCTATGTGGCTTCTGCAATTTCTGTTAACATTGTCGCATCCGTGAATGCTAGGTCTATTCTGGACACCGTTTTATAGGAGGCAGTAAAACAGGAGTGAGCTCTTTTTTCTGGGTTCCTCCATCTCCCAATTATTGTTACTCATGTTGCCTGTGTCCAGTTAGATCCACTAAATACTGCTTAGGAGGTTTTGGTCTATCCAACTCTGGAGATAGAATTGAATTAAAATCTCCAATAAGCAATAATTTTGCTGGGGGATATGGGATTATTTTCTCCATTATCTCATTTAGAATAGCAACAGAAAAGGAGGTAGAATATATACTGCTACTGTAACATATCTCTGTTGCCCAATCTTATATAATACAATAACATATTTTCCTTGTATTTCTATAGAGACCTTCTTTATTTCTCAGAGGAAGGTTTTAGTCACTAAAACTGATACTCCTCTAGCGTAGGAAGAATAAGTAGCATGATACGCTTTTTGTATCCAGGCTTTTTTTAAAGTTATTAATTTGAGTATAATCAGCTGGGGACTATATTTTCTTATATATTTAAACATTAATGCCTGTTTAAATTTAGAATTGAATCCTCGAACATTCCAGGATATTATTGAATAACAATTATTAATATTTTTGTTTAACTGGCATTGTATCAGGTGTATGGGATTGGCAGATATCTCTGTCCTATCTTACGCCTCCTAAGTTTTAGAGGATACATCCATAGAGTCTTTAAACCACACTATTGCCCTTCCTGTAACCACCCAGCTCTTACATTCACTTCACCTCCCTCCTCCCATCCCACCCTATCCCTTTCCACTCCCCTCCCTATTCTACAACCCCATCCATTCATGGATGGGAGCAAAGAGAAACTTCTTCTATCCCCTACTTCACTGAGTATAGTATCTATTCCATGCTCAGTACCCAACATAACCCAACACACCTACCGATCCATTGTGTGGCGGGCTCTCTAATAGCAGTAGATCTGACAAACGCCTTATTAATGTACCCTTAAACATCTATCTTTTCCTTCTTTCATTTCAAAAAGTGTATTATTAATATATAATGCTGAAATAGTTATTTACAAAAATCCGCATTCAGTGTAAAAATCTTCTCCCAACCACCCTTCCTTTACAATCCTCTTATTTCCCATGTGTCATGTGTCTTTATATTTCCTTCTGTGTCGTATCATATGAAACAACGACCAAAGCAAAAAAAAAAAAAAAACTATATGTTACTATTCAGTGCTGTTAGATCTTTTGCATTTATTAATACTTATTATTTTACATTTCCTTATGTGCAGTCCCCCCCCCCCCCCGACAAAAAACACACACACACACACACATATATATATATATATATATATATATATATATATATATATATATATATATATATATGTATATATATATATATATATATATATATATATATATGTATATATATTATTTTTCAGTGCTGTTATATCATTTGAATCCACTAATATTTATTTTTAATGTGCAATCCCCCGCTCAAAAAAAAAAAAAAAAAAAGACAAGAATATATATTATTCAATACCATTGTGTCCTTTTGCCACAATTATATACTCCCCCCCCCCCCCCAAAAAAAATAATAATAAAAACACCATTATCTAGTGTCCAACCACTCTGATGCCATTATCGGTGTTTCAAAAAACTGGGTGTGCGAGCTGTCCATCACCCATAATTTACTGGGATATAGAAGGCTAAATTTTATCCCCTTCTCTCTCAACCTTCTCCGTACTTCTGTATTGGCTCTTCTTTGTTGCTGAATTTCAGGGGGAATAATCAGGAAAGAACGATACCTTGGCGTTTTCATATTGTAACTCTGTCCTTATCTTGGCCGCTGATAAAATATGATCTCGATCTCTATAGTTCAATAGACGCACTAAAAACGAGCGGGGGTGCCCCTGGTTTTGAGGAGCGGAAAGGAGATCCTATGCTCTTTTTCCACCGCAAATGTTACAGACATATCTGTTAAGCCTAATATTTTTATCAAGAATTTCTGTGAGAATTCAATTAGATTTTCTCCTTCCACTTGCTCGGGTAGACCTACAATTCGAATGTTGTTTCTCCTCAGACGGCTTTCTGTATCAATTGCTCTGTCCTGTAAAGCTCTGATTTGTTTTTTCAACATTTGTCATTCTCTATTATCTGTTTTTAATTCTTCTTCCACCTTTGAGACATGAATTTCCATTGTTGAAATTCTTTCTTGTATTTTATCAAACTCTTGTCTCATTGTGCTGACATCCACCGGTAAGGCATACATTTTTGTTGTAAGGGCCTCACTGCTAACTTTAATGGCTTCCATGATATCTTTAACAAAGGGAAATTGCTCTACCTCTTTCTCTATTGTAGTCTGAGTTTCTACTGATATTCCAACAGCTTGAGGGGATTTTATTTCTGGGGGGTTTTACTACTGATTTTCCTGATGTCTTCACTGCCATTGAGGTGGGAGAGGAACAAAGGGTAACAATCTGTGCTTTGACATGGGGTTTATTAGGGGCCATCCAGACCTACTATTTGGGGAGCCTCATGGCTCTCAAAATCCCCGCTATTTAACAAAGGGCAAAGGTCCACGTCTTCCCTCACTTCCCACCTCTCTTCTCTCCTCCTTTTAAAATGCTTTTCCCCTCTTCCTGGGCAACTTAAGGCCTGGCATTATGAGTTTGTGTTCCGCCTCTACTCCTTTCCCACCTGTCCCCTTATTTCTCCGTCCAAATGCAGACAGAGAAAAAAAAAACAGGACCTACTGTTTTGTTGTTTTCTGACTGTTGTATCGCAGGATCACTCAGATGGAAACATTCGTCCAGAGTCTCTGCCAAGAGTTGATGGCTGGTAGCCAGAGAACGGAGAGAGGCAGGAGCCAGGAGCCAGAAGCCAGAGGGCTGAGGAAGCCAGGCACCGAGAGCCCAAACCCAGGAACCAGAAGCCTAGGAGCCAAGGAAACCAGGAACCAGGAGCCACACACCAACAGCCAGGAACCTGAGCCTGAGGAGCTGGGGTCGGGGATCATCCACTACCCCTCCTACTGCTCTGCTTTCTAAACAAGCATCTGCACCAGGCTGATCGAGCCACCAATCAGTGCCCATCAGTGCCGCCTATCAGTGCCCATCAGAGCTGCATATCAATGGTGTATTATCAGTGTAGTCTATCAGTGCTGCATAGCAGTGTAGCCTATCAGTGTTACATATCAGTGCCTATCAATTCTACATATCAGTGCATCATCATCAGTGCCTATCAGTGACACCTCATCAAAGCAAAATTTTATAACAGAAATTGAGAAAAACTTTTTTTTTTCAAAAACATTTTTAGTTTGTTTAGCACAATATAAAAACCCCAGTGGTGATCAAATACCACCAAAAGAAAGCTATATTTGTGGGAAGAAAATTATGAAAAATTTCGTTTGGTTGTAGTGTTGTATGACTTTGCAATTGTCATTCAAAGTGCAACAGCACTGAAAGCTGAAAATTGTCCTGAGCGGAAAGGGGAGAACGTGCCCAGTATTGAAGTGGTTAAAATAGAACTAAAACTAAAATGGCATTTTAGTCAAAAGACTAAAATACGACTAAAACTAAAATGGCATTTTAGTCAAAAGACTATAACTAAAACTAAATCAAAATTTGATGTCAAAATTAACACTGGCCAGCAGAATAATAACCTTGATATATTAAAATCAGTATACAGTATTAGTGTATTTTGAGGTCTATTTGTTACCATATCTCATGTTGATTTTGCTGGTAACCAGCATATTGCACTATAATGCGCAAAAACATCCTACAAAAATATAGATTGATATTATATAAAACCTAAAAGTGCCCACTGATAAGAACATTTTAATTTGCATAATAAATCACAATAATAGTTACTTATATGCAAAATTATTTTTTCAACACAAGTATTGCAAATGTTGTGTGAATCCATAATTTTTATAAAAAAAAAAAAAGAAAAGAATTTTACAATAAAAAATATTTTCCATTTTATAGGGTATTTATGAATTCCCAAAAAACTAATATTTTATAACTGTCGCTTGCAGCCAACAAGCTCTTGGTTACTCTCCAGTTCTACACCAAGCTGACTTACCACTATATTGTGAGTAGTGATGGACGAACTTCCGACGGGACGTTTCGCGAACGCGAAACGCGAACGGGCACAAACGTTCGCGAAAACGACCGTTCGCCGCGGGCTCCATTGACTTCAATGGGAGGCGAATTTCGCAAACCTTTAGGTCGAATTTGCGGCCACGGGGTAATTATTAGGGGGTAGCACGTAGTCCCACCACCTGGACAATAGCATAATACATGTATGAGGTGAATTTGGGATCGATAACTACAAGCATTTTTTTTTTATTTGGGAAATTGTTCTGACAATTCAGGACTATGGAGCTAATGAAGGCAATGGAGGAGAGGGAAGGTCAGGGACCAGGGTAGGCAAACAAGAGGGTGCAGGAGATACAGAGCACTGACAGCAGCACCGTAATACAGAGCACTGACATCAGCACCGTGACATACAGCGCTGACAGCAGCTCCGTGACATACAGCGCTGACAGCAGCTCCGTGACATACAGCGCTGACAGCAGCTCCGTGACATACAGCGCTGACAGCAGCTCCGTGACATACAGCGCTGACAGCAGCTCCGTGACATACAGCGCTGACAGCAGCACCGTGACATACAGCGCTGACAGCAGCTCCGTGACATACAGCGCTGACAGCAGCTCCGTGACATACAGCGCTGACAGCAGCTCCGTGACATACAGCACTGACAGCAGCTCCGTGACATACAGCGCTGACAGCAGCTCCGTGACATACAGCGCTGACAGCAGCACCGTGACATACAGCGCTGACAGCAGCTCCGTGACATACAGCGCTGACAGCAGCTCCGTGACATACAGCGCTGACAGCAGCTCCGTGACATACAGCACTGACAGCAGCTCCGTGACATACAGCGCTGACAGCAGCTCCGTGACATACAGCGCTGACAGCAGCACCGTGACATACAGCGCTGACAGCAGCTCCGTGACATACAGCGCTGACAGCAGCTCCGTGACATACAGCGCTGACAGCAGCTCCGTGACATACAGCGCTGACAGCAGCTCCGTGACATACAGCGCTGACAGCAGCTCCGTGACATACAGCGCTGACAGCAGCTCCGTGACATACAGCGCTGACAGCAGCTCCGTGACATACAGCGCTGACAGCAGCACCGTAAGCAGCCCCAGGAGGAAGTCAGCACAGCACAGGGATGGTGTGATCCCCTCATAATAAGAACCCCCAGGAGGAAGTCAGCACAGCACAGGGATGGTGGGAGCCCCTCATAATAAGAACACCCAGGAGGAAGTCAGCACAGCACAGGGATGGTGGGAACCCCTCATAATAAGCAGCCCCAGTAGAAATATGACACCGCTCAACCTCTTCAAAGAGGAGGGTAGGGGCATATAGTACGGTGTGCTTTTTTGGGTCAGGGAAGTGAGCCAAATGAATTAAGAAGGTCTGTGTGCTTGATTCCAAAAATTGTTTATAGACATATACATGGTCTACTGATCACATGTGTTGAATTCCTCCGAGATCCATGCCTCATTCATTTTTAGAAATGTGAGGTAGTTAACACTGTGGTGAGCTAGGCGAGTACGCTTATCGGTCACAATCCCCCCTGCTGCGCTGAACGTCCTTTCGGACAGGACACTGGATGAGGGGCAAGCCAACAGTTCGATTGCAAATTGGGCAAGCTCTGGCCAGAGGTCAAGCCTGCCCACCCAGTAGTCTAGGGGTTCATCACTCCTCAGAGCGTCCACATCGGCCGTTAACCCAATGTAGTCGGACACCTGACGGTCTAGGCGTTCCCTGATGCTGGATCCGGATGACACCTGTCGATGGGTCGGCTGAAAGAATGACCTCATATCCGAAGTCACCAACACATCTTCAAACCGGCCTCTTCTTGCAGGCGCTGTTGGATTGGTACCCGCAAATCCTTCTCTGGGAGTGGGAATTGCTCCTCTGCCAGCGCACGCAAAAGCAGAATGCAGCATTTCTCGAAGCAAGGCCTGGAAGTGCTGCATTCTGACAGCCCTCTGCGACGGCGGTAACATTTCCGCCATTTTGTGTTTGTACCGGGGGTCTAAGTACGTTGCCACCCAGTACTGGTCCTTGACCCTCATGCTTTTTATACGGGGGTCCCTATTAAAACACTGGAGCATGAAGGCCCCCATTTGCACTAAAGTGGAAGCGGTGTGGTGGCCTGGCTCCTGCTCATCATCCAGGATAATGTCGTCCTCTTCATTCTCCTCTCCCCATCCTCGCACAACAGGGATCCCAGAAAGGTTTAAAGCATGCTCTTCTTGCTCCTGCTCATCCGCCCCGGCACCATCCTCCTCTGACTCCTCATCAGACTCCTGTTGTTGACTTGTCTCAGATAGAGTAGCCCCCCCTGGGAATTCATCCAGCATTGCGACTTCCTCATCTTCCCGCTCCTGCTCCTCCACAGCCTGATCAATGACACGACGCAATGCACGCTCCAGAAAGAAGGCATAAGGTACCATGTCACTGATGGCGCCATGGCTGCGACTGACCAGTTTGGTGATCTCCTCAAATGGCCGCAGAAGTCTGCATGTGTCGCGCATGAGCAGCCACTGGCGCGGTGAAAAAAAACCCAGCTCCCCAGAACCGTTTCTTTCGCAGAGTTCATACAGGTAGACGTTAACTGCACGTTTCTGCTGGAGCAGCCTATCAAGCATATAGAAGGTTGAGTTCCATCGCGTCGGGCAATCGCAAATAAGACGTCTGACCGGCAGATGGTGTCGCCGCTGAATGTCAGCAAGGCGAGCCATGGCCGTGTAAGATCTTCTGAAATGGGCCGAGATTTTCCTTGCCTGCCGCAAGATGTCCTGGACCCCAGGGTATTTGACAAGGAATCGCTGCACGACCAAGTTTAAGACGTGTGCCATGCACGGCACGTGCGTGATTTTGCCCTGTTTCAATGCGCTAAGCAGATTGGCACCGTTGTCACACACCACTTTACCAACTGTCAAATTGAGCGGTGTTAGCCACTCATCTGCCTGTGAACGCAAAGCTGAAAGGAGTGCCGGGCCAGTGTGGCTCTTTGCTTCCAGGCACAACAGACGCAGCACGGCATGGCAACGTCTCACCTGGCATGTGGAATAGGTTCTGGGGAGCTTGGGCGGTGCAGTGGAAGAGACGCTAGCAGCGGAAAAGGAGGAGGCAGCTGAGGAGGAGAGGGAGGAGGATGGAGTAGGAGGAGGAGAAGAAGAGTCAGGCCTGCATGCAATCCGTGGCGGTAAAACCAAATCTACACGGGTGCCACGGGTTACATGCTTGACGGCCGTCAGAAGGTTCACCCAGTGGGCAGTAAAACTGATATACCTTCCCTGCCCGTGTTTGCTAGACCACGTGTCTGTGGTCAGATGTATCTTGGCACCGACACTGTGTGCCAGAGATACATTCACTTGCCGCTGAACATGGCCATATAGCTCTGGGATGCCCTTCTCTGAGAAATACTTCCTTCCTGGGACCTTCCATTGTGGTGTTCCAATGGCCACAAATTTGCGAAAGGCCTCCGAGTCCACCAGTTTATATGGCAGTAGTTGGCGGGCTATGAGTTCTGACAAGCCAGCCGCCAACCGTTGGGCAAGAGGGTTATCCGGCGTCATCATTTTTTTACGCTCAAACATTAGGCCCACGGAAGCCTGCCTTTTTGCAGAAAAATGTGAGCTTGGCGTGATGGAAGGTGGAGTGGAGGACAATTGTGAGGAGAGAGGAGAAGGAGAAGTAGAAGACGAGGCTGGACGGTGAGAGCCTGCAGTGTGGCTTTGTGTGTTCCGTTGCTCCCACTGGGCTCGGTGATGGCTGCTCATGTGCCTTCTTAAGGCGGTCGTCCCTAGGTGAGTATTGGGCTTACCGCGACTAACGCGTTGACTGCAAAGATTGCAGATGGCAACGCTATTGTCAGCAGCGGACACGTTAAAAAAAGCCCACACTGCGGAGCCATGTGCCGGTGTCCTGGGAGCGCCAGATGTGACCGTACATGGTCGATGACTCGCTCCTGATACATTTGCAGTCTGCTTTGTCCCTGCTGTGCAATGTAAGTCATTGCTGCTTCTCCTCCCTATCTGCTGGTCCATATCTCCCTCTGAACTCCCCTCCTCTTCCTCTCTTGTGGGCACCCACGTGACATCACTAGACACGTCATCATCAACGTCACCTTCCCCACCGCTATAAGTAGAGTAGGCAGCAACACCGGGGACCAACCTCCTCCTTGGGCTGATCTGGGTACTGGCGTCAGACTGCTGAGTAGCGCTTGTTGCTACCTCCTCTTCCTGATCCAATACCAAGAGTGGCTGCGCATCAGAAATGTCCTCTTGATATGGATCGGAAAATAATTCCAGTGACTCAAGCGGAAGGTATGTGGTGGTGGTGGTGGTGGTCGTGTTGTTGGTGGTAGTGTCTTTGGGGGTGCACATAGCAGAGAGTGAAGAAGAGGGTGCAGATCGAGAGGATGAGGAGGGTGCAGAAGAGTAAGGCTGAGCGAGCCACTCAACCAAGTCTGGTGCATCCTTTAAAGTAATTGAACGCACCTTCTGCAACTTCCCACTTTGGCTCAAGCCTGTTGCTCCTGCCCTACCCCTACCACCCCTGCGGAAGGGCCTGCCTCTTCCTCTGCATGTCATTTTTTAAATGACCCTGTGACAAAACTCTTAGTCCCTATACCGCTGAAGGACTGCTGCAGTATAGGTGAGCGGTCAGCAGTGGTGCACGTCAACCCTATCTATTGTGGACCTATAGCGGTCCTTACAGAACAGCAGACTGTACCGCACTCAAGCCTATGTACCGTAGCACCCTATACCAAGTTACCAGTCCTTATAAGAACTTTTGTGGACCAAGCAGGTTGTGTATTAGTGTTTAGCAGACTGTACGTCAGTCCCTATACCGCTGAAGGACTGCTGCAGTATAGGGCAGCGGTCAGCAGTGGTGCACGTCAACCCTATCTATTGTGGACCTATAGCGGTCCTTACAGAACAGCAGACTGTACCGCACTCAAGCCTATGTACCGTAGCACCCTATACCAAGTTACCAGTCCTTATAAGAACTTTTGTGGACCAAGCAGGTTGTGTATTAGTGTTTAGCAGACTGTACGTCAGTCCCTATACCGCTGAAGGACTGCTGCAGTATAGGGCAGCGGTCAGCAGTGGTGCACGTCAACCCTATCTATTGTGGACCGATAGCGGTCCTTACAGAACAGCAGACTGTACCGCACTCAAGCCTATGTACCGTAGCACCCTATACCAAGTTACCAGTCCTTATAAGAACTTTTGTGGAACAAGCAGGTTGTGTGTTAGTGATTAGCAGACTGTACGTCAGTCCCTATACCAATGAAGGACTGCTGCAGTATAGGGCAGCGGTCAGCAGTAGTGCACGGCAACCCTATGTATTGTGGACCGATAGCGGTCCTTACAGAACAGCAGACTGTAACGCACTCAGGCCTATGTACCGTAGCACCCTATACCAAGTTACCAGTCCTTATAAGAACTTTTGTGGACCAAGCAGGTTGTGTGTTAGTGATTAGCAGACTGTACGTCAGTCCCTATACCAATGAAGGACTGCTGCAGTATAGGGCAGCGGTCAGCAGTAGTGCACGGCAACCCTATGTATTGTGGACCGATAGCGGTCCTTACAGAACAGCAGACTGTAACGCACTCAGGCCTATGTACCGTAGCACCCTATACCAAGTTACCAGTCCTTATAAGAACTTTTGTGGACCAAGCAGGTTGTGTGTTAGTGATTAGCAGACTGTACGTCAGTCCCTATACCAATGAAGGACTGCTGCAGTATAGGGCAGCGGTCAGCAGTAGTGCACGGCAACCCTATGTATTGTGGACCGATAGCGGTCCTTACAGAACAGCAGACTGTAACGCACTCAGGCCTATGTACCGTAGCACCCTATACCAAGTTACCAGTCCTTATAAGAACTTTTGTGGACCAAGCAGGTTGTGTGTTAGTGATTAGCAGACTGTACGTCAGTCCCTATACCAATGAAGGACTGCTGCAGTATAGGGCAGCGGTCAGCAGTAGTGCACGGCAACCCTATGTATTGTGGACCGATAGCGGTCCTTACAGAACAGCAGACTGTAACGCACTCAGGCCTATGTACCGTAGCACCCTATACCAAGTTACCAGTCCTTATAAGAACTTTTGTGGACCAAGCAGGTTGTGTGTTAGTGATTAGCAGACTGTACGTCAGTCCCTATACCAATGAAGGACTGCTGCAGTATAGGGCAGCGGTCAGCAGTAGTGCACGGCAACCCTATGTATTGTGGACCGATAGCGGTCCTTACAGAACAGCAGACTGTACTGCACTCAGGCCTATGTACCGTAGCACCCTATACCAAGTTACCAGTCCTTATAAAAACTTTTGTGGACCAAGCAGGTTGTGTGTTAGTGTTTAGCAGACTGTGCGTCAGTCCCTATACCGCTGAAGGACTGCTGCAGTATAGGGCAGCGGTCAGCAGTAGTGCACGGCAACCCTATGTATTGTGGACCGATAGCGGTCCTTACAGAACAGCAGACTGTAACGCACTCAGGCCTATGTACCGTAGCACCCTATACCAAGTTACCAGTCCTTATAAGAACTTTTGTGGACCAAGCAGGTTGTGTGTTAGTGATTAGCAGACTGTGCGTCAGTCCCTATACCGCTGAAGGACTGCTGCAGTATAGGGCAGCGGTCAGCAGTAGTGCACGTCAACCCTATGTATTGTGGACCGATAGCGGTCCTTACAGAACAGCAGACTGTACTGCACTCAGGCCTATGTACCGTAGCACCCTATACCAAGTTACCAGTCCTTATAAAAACTTTTGTGGACCAAGCAGGTTGTGTGTTAGTGATTAGCAGACTGTACGTCAGTCCCTATACCAATGAAGGACTGCTGCAGTATAGGGCAGCGGTCAGCAGTAGTGCACGGCAACCCTATGTATTGTGGACCGATAGCGGTCCTTACAGAACAGCAGACTGTACTGCACTCAGGCCTATGTACCGTAGCACCCTATACCAAGTTACCAGTCCTTATAAGAACTTTTGTGGACCAAGCAGGTTGTGTGTTAGTGATTAGCAGACTGTACGTCAGTCCCTATACCAATGAAGGACTGCTGCAGTATAGGGCAGCGGTCAGCAGTAGTGCACGTCAACCCTATGTATTGTGGACCGATAGCGGTCCTTACAGAACAGCAGACTGTACTGCACTCAGGCCTATGTACCGTAGCACCCTATACCAAGTTACCAGTCCTTATAAAAACTTTTGTGGACCAAGCAGGTTGTGTGTTAGTGATTAGCAGACTGTACGTCAGTCCCTATACCAATGAAGGACTGCTGCAGTATAGGGCAGCGGTCAGCAGTAGTGCACGGCAACCCTATGTATTGTGGACCGATAGCGGTCCTTACAGAACAGCAGACTGTAACGCACTCAGGCCTATGTACCGTAGCACCCTATACCAAGTTACCAGTCCTTATAAGAACTTTTGTGGACCAAGCAGGTTGTGTGTTAGTGATTAGCAGACTGTACGTCAGTCCCTATACCAATGAAGGACTGCTGCAGTATAGGGCAGCGGTCAGCAGTAGTGCACGGCAACCCTATGTATTGTGGACCGATAGCGGTCCTTACAGAACAGCAGACTGTACTGCACTCAGGCCTATGTACCGTAGCACCCTATACCAAGTTACCAGTCCTTATAAGAACTTTTGTGGACCAAGCAGGTTGTGTGTTAGTGTTTAGCAGACTGTGCGTCAGTCCCTATACCGCTGAAGGACTGCTGCAGTATAGGGCAGCGGTCAGCAGTAGTGCACGGCAACCCTATGTATTGTGGACCGATAGCGGTCCTTACAGAACAGCAGACTGTAACGCACTCAGGCCTATGTACCGTAGCACCCTATACCAAGTTACCAGTCCTTATAAGAACTTTTGTGGACCAAGCAGGTTGTGTGTTAGTGATTAGCAGACTGTACGTCAGTCCCTATACCAATGAAGGACTGCTGCAGTATAGGGCAGCGGTCAGCAGTAGTGCACGGCAACCCTATGTATTGTGGACCGATAGCGGTCCTTACAGAACAGCAGACTGTAACGCACTCAGGCCTATGTACCGTAGCACCCTATACCAAGTTACCAGTCCTTATAAGAACTTTTGTGGACCAAGCAGGTTGTGTGTTAGTGATTAGCAGACTGTACGTCAGTCCCTATACCAATGAAGGACTGCTGCAGTATAGGGCAGCGGTCAGCAGTAGTGCACGGCAACCCTATGTATTGTGGACCGATAGCGGTCCTTACAGAACAGCAGACTGTAACGCACTCAGGCCTATGTACCGTAGCACCCTATACCAAGTTACCAGTCCTTATAAGAACTTTTGTGGACCAAGCAGGTTGTGTGTTAGTGTTTAGCAGACTGTACGTCAGTCCCTATACCAATGAAGGACTGCTGCAGTATAGGGCAGCGGTCAGCAGTAGTGCACGGCAACCCTATGTATTGTGGACCGATAGCGGTCCTTACAGAACAGCAGACTGTAACGCACTCAGGCCTATGTACCGTAGCACCCTATACCAAGTTACCAGTCCTTATAAGAACTTTTGTGGACCAAGCAGGTTGTGTGTTAGTGATTAGCAGACTGTACGTCAGTCCCTATACCAATGAAGGACTGCTGCAGTATAGGGCAGCGGTCAGCAGTAGTGCACGGCAACCCTATGTATTGTGGACCGATAGCGGTCCTTACAGAACAGCAGACTGTAACGCACTCAGGCCTATGTACCGTAGCACCCTATACCAAGTTACCAGTCCTTATAAGAACTTTTGTGGACCAAGCAGGTTGTGTGTTAGTGTTTAGCAGACTGTGCGTCAGTCCCTATACCGCTGAAGGACTGCTGCAGTATAGGGCAGCGGTCAGCAGTAGTGCACGTCAACCCTATGTATTGTGGACCGATAGCGGTCCTTACAGAACAGCAGACTGTAACGCACTCAGGCCTATGTACCGTAGCACCCTATACCAAGTTACCAGTCCTTATAAGAACTTTTGTGGACCAAGCAGGTTGTGTATTAGTGTTTAGCAGACTGTGCGTCAGTCCCTATACCGCTGAAGGACTGCTGCAGTATAGGGCAGCGGTCAGCAGTAGTGCACGGCAACCCTATCTATTGTGGACCGATAGCGGTCCTTACAGAACAGCAGACTGTACCGCACCCAAGCCTATGTACCGTAGCACCCTAGACAGACCAAGTTACCAGTCCTTATAAGAACTTTTGTGGAACAAGTGAGTTGTGAATGATTAGCAGACTGCAGCAGAAGGGCAGCAGTCAAGTATAATATTCTTTCTATATTTGGAAGAAAGAATATTATACGTGTACAAGCCTATTACCGTACCACTGATACCAGTCCTGAAAAGAACCTTTGTGGAACTAATAGTAACAGCAAGTCTTTAAAATTATCCTCACTGCCTGACACACTGCTTCCTGCCTGTCCCTATACAAATTGGCAAAAAAGAGTAGGCTGGAACGATTAGCTGGAACAGCTCTTTTGTGGACCTGATAGTAACAGCTAATGATGATGATGATGATGATGATGAAGAAAGACTAATCTGGCTGAGCTGTCCCTAAAATAGCAGCATACAGCGCTCTGTCCCTTTATCTAAACTGACAAAAGAAACTCAGGCTGCTGACCTAACACCTATACCAGTCCTGAAAAGAACTTTTGTGTACCAAATAGCTAGCGTTTTCTCTGTCCCTACTCCACACAGGATCCTTTCCCTACAGTGACAGAAGAAAGAATGTAAAATGGCCACCGGATCGGGTGTATTTATAGGTTAGGGGGAATGTCCAAGTGTCCATGAGCTGTCATGTCTCAATTGGTTGTCCTGTAACACATGATAAACGTGTCACGAAAGGTTAAAGTTCTTGTATACATTAAACACGTAAGTCCGCCGGGGCGAACGACGGAAAAAGGCGTTCGAACCCGCGGACGGCGAAAGTCGGAAATTCGCCGCGAAACGACCGCCGGGCGAACCGTTCGGCCATCACTAATTGTGAGTATCTTGAATGGCCTGTGAAATGTGATCTGTTGCTATTCAGATCTACATACGCAGAGTAGTGATCCAGAGAAGGAGCTGCTTGTAAGGCTAAGTCCCCTGCCCTTTCTCTGGCCCTAGGCGGAACCTCACTTCTGCTGACACCACCAGAATACCTTGGCTGGGAACTCCCAGCAGTCAAGCAAAGTCAGCACATACTGACCTTTATAAAATAAGACGATTATATTGGCAGACCAAAGTAAAAAGTAACACAACAGATAAGTAATTCAGTGTCAATGTATGGAAATCAGTGCAATATAAATACAATGCAATACACCTCTTTAAGACTAGACTCAGCCTGTACTGTAGTACCAAGAGCATAAATAAAAGCTCTCTGACTGAAAGATTGTGCTCCAAATGACCATGGAGGACTAACAATGAGTACAATAGGCTAGTTCACTTGAGGGCTCCCAGACAAGCCAGCTAGGCTTAGGCCTGAGAGTTTAATACACTACAGCAACCCAGTATTTCCCCTTGGCATGTAACAACATCTGGATAGTTCTTGGAAGTTAGCTTCTGCCGGCACAGTTGGGGTCCTTTAATGCACACAAAAGCAGTGTAATGTTTATAAGGGTGAAGTTCAAAAGCAGTTGAATTAGACTCAATAAGTGGGTTTCCCCTTTATGGCACCTAGATGGGGAAAAACAAGTTGAAAGAAAAGGGAAGAGCAACGCAAAGGGAGGATTAGGTGGAGAAATTACCAGTCTGAGGTCATGCCCACTTAATTGCCTTTTCTCTGAGGTTAATAGCAGCTGCTCTCAGATGAAAGTAACATTAAGTGTGTTTAGCTAGCTTCCAATGGGAAAAGTGTCAGTGGAAGATAATGGCCCTTCCTTGGTCTAGAGTTGAAAACCGGGTTAAGTGTTAGTTATAGTTGTTGTGAGGGTCAAGGACCCTCTCACCAGATCCCTCTGTTGCAGTCCATGTGTGGCAGTGAGCTGTCGGTTCGGTGGTGGGTCCCCTTAAACAGAGATGGAAGTCAAGATGAATACGGCTTGAACAGCGAATTTGGATGATGGGTGCTCCATCTCGGTTTACCTCTATGGCTCAGCGTGCAGCTCAGCAGTCTGCCCCTTGGCTCTGGTACAGCCCCATTAAATGCATTTAAACTTGGCCTGATTCAACACAGCATGGATAACAAACCTTCTTGTATGGCACATCTCTCTCCAACTGCCCAAATCCTTCCTGGGCTTCTTCTTATGCTGGTGCTTGTGGGCCTTTTAGTTGTGGTCCCGGTTTGACTGTGAACAAAGTCCTCCTTTCAAACTACAACTTCCAGACTGCCCTGGGCACTTGTGTTCAAATTATGGTTAGGCAAAGTAGTGGACAGTCAGTGTCATTTTGTGGACGAATAGAGTTCTGCATCTCAGTAACAAGGCCCAGTGTTACACACAATACACACACACACACACACACACACAGATGAAGGAGCCAGAGGAGGGACCCACCTCCACCTTACACCAGTCAACTCTAGGCCACAGGTGGTCCCACAGAAATCCACTGTATGGAAATCTAGTGTACCGGTGTGGTCAGTGCACAGAAGATTTTCATGATTCGGGAGGTGGCAACTGCTTGTTGTAAAGTGCACTTATCCTCTAAATAGCAGTGTTTTATAACACTGGGGAAATTACATTCTATATTACATTCACCCCTCTCCCTGAGCCCAAATATGGGTGCCTTTATTAGTAATGAAACGTTTTGTCAATTTTCCTTAAAGTAGAACTATAGCCAAGCCTTTTTTGTTTAAGGGAGGGTTATAACCCCTATCATTTTTTTTTTTTTTTTTTGCCATCTGTGTCCCATTGGGAAAATGTACCTTCACTTCTTGTCCCATAACCAAAACAGAAAGGAGAAAAATCCCTGAAAATTAAAAGAATCCTTTGTGCCCCCTAACTTACCAGAGCTAGTGTCACTATTGGAAGATTTCCCCTCTATTACTGTTCTAGGGACAATCCAAAATGTGGGATTTTCTTTTACTTCACTTTCAAGGATAACGGTAAACAGGTCTAATAGACAGGATAAATCTCCCGGGGGGCACAAACAGCAATAAAAACAGACAGGTGTTCTAATTCATCTCTCCTCTATCCAAAACTAAAAAAAAAAAGTTTTTTTTCTATCTCTCCTCTATCCAAAACATTCTTCATTCAATCTGAATACTGGTGAGTTAATTAATTATGTAATTTGACTAGCAGGACAGCTTTCTTATTATTAAAAAAAATGAAAATCCAAAGACACTCTCATAAGTGAGCCTGCTCCTGCACTGGCCCTAATATGGTATGTACTATGTATGCATGAGCGATAAGGCCTTAAGTTTGCAAGTTCCTTAAGGCAGAGACTAATGTGACAGGATAGTTTGTAACACATGTTGTAAATTCTGTGTGTCCAAGCTCTACTGTAAATTGGGGGAAGGTGGTGTACTCATTTTACAGAGGACAGACAGTAGGGCCTGTTTACCCAACATGAGGAATAAATTGCAATAATTAAAAAATCTCCAAAGATACACTAGTAAGCAAACTGACTCCTGAATATGCCCTAGTATTGTGTGTATGTATGCATGTGAAATCAGCCTTTTAGATTGTAAAACTCCATTCACACTATTAGATTTTCTGAAGATTTTTGTCTTCAGATTTACCAAAACCATGTAGTGCAAGGGCCTACCTGATTGCATACAAATTGAAACTCTTAAGGTTTGACCTCATATTATATGGCATTGGTAAATCTGAAGACAAAAAACTGCAGAAAATCGAATAGTGTGTATGGGGCCTAAGACCCTTAGGGCAAAGACTGATGTAAAGGAATAGTAAATAAAGTGCAGTGTAAATTGTGTGTTTCCATGGTTGGCTGTAAAATGGAGAAAAGGGTGTACCCCTTTACCAGGGGACATACAGAAGGGCCTGTGCATCTAGAATTCATCATAAACCAAAATAAGTAGTATTGTATGTACTATGAAAGAATGCATGAGAGATAGAGCCTTAATGGCAGAGACTGATGTGAATGAATAGAATTGTAGGGCAATATAGTTTGCAAGCTCTGTAAGAGCATTGACTGATGTGAATGAGCAATATGGCCCTATTGCATACCTAGCAACAGTCCTGGATTCTGTGGGACTGCCCTGGGATTGAAACAAAATCCTGGCACACCGCAGATTTCAGCTATGCATGTCCCACTACTGGCAATGCCCAGAGTTCACAGCCTAATTTCAAGCAGTTCAGTAATCAGTGCCCAGCACTATACAAGTATTTCATTCATTCATTCATTCAGCACCCTGACCTGCTTTGCATCCAAGAATTACCTAACACGACATTTCTCCAAGACTATACTTTCTCTTGACAGCCCCATCCACAATACAATTCATAATGAGTACGGAACAACAAGTAGAACCTTTGAATCTTGAAGACTGTATCCCTGGGATGGATTAGACTGTATGGTGCTCAATATGTGGACAATAGTGTTCCGAGTATCAGGCCAGCAAGCCCAGTGTGCCTGTCTGTACGGCTTCAGCTCCTCCTGTGTTGGAGCAGCTATGTGCAGTAGTACAGCAGTCAGTGGCTGGCATGCATCCCTAATCCATTTTTCTTGCCTCAAACCAAAATCTACCACTTTCCTCATCCATACCTACCTAGTTCCAGACTTTAGCATTCAGTTTAATAAGGAGCCTGACAAGTGAGACAGTTCTCCACACCTGTCCTTTTTTTACCCTCTTCTTTGTCTACACCTGTACCCTCTTCTTCCCTCCACGCCTTTATCCTCTTCTTTCCTCTCATCTGTACCTTCTTTTTCCCTCCCACCTGTATCATCTTCCTTGTCCATACCAGTGTCCTCTTCTTTATCCACACCTTTAACCTCGTCTTGCTCTTCCACACTTGTACCTTCTTTCTCCCCCACACCTGTACTGTGTTCTTCCCTCTCACCTGGACCCTATTCTTCCCTCTCACCTGTACCCGCTACGTCATCAACAACTGTATCTTCTTCTTCCCTCTTACCTGTGCTCTCTTCTTTCTCCTCCACACCTGCACCATCTTCTTCATTCTCAACTGTACTTTCTTTTATTTCCTGCTCACTTGTACCCGCTTCTTTTTTTTCTTTCTCCACACTTGTTCCCTCTTCCTCCCTCTCACTTGTAGAGACCTATCTAGACCAGGACATCAGCATCAAGGAGTTCAATCAGAGGCCGAACAAGTGAGACACAGAACTTCCTTCTCCACACCTTTCTCCTATTCTTCTTACTCCACACCTTTACCCTCTTCTTCCTCCTAGACACCTGTACACTTTTATTCCTCCACACCTTCACCCTCTTCTTACTCTTCCACACCTGTGCCCTCTTCTTCCCTTTCACCCGTTTCCTCTTCTTCCTACTCCTCACCTGAACACCCTTCTTCCTCCACACCTGTATTCCCTTCTTACTTTTCACCTCTGCCATTTCCTTCCTCTTCTGCATCTGCACCCTCTTTCTCCCTCTCAACTGTACCCTCTTCTTTTAAATCCTCTACACCTGTTCCCTCCTTCCCTACATTTTACACTCATCTTCACCTTCTTTTTCTTTCTGCTAACCTGTACCATCTTTGATTTTGTCCACCACACCTGTTCCTTCTGATTCTTTCACCACACCTGTCCCCTCTGCTTTTTCCTGTACCCTCTTTCTCAATCCTGACACCTCCACCCTCCTTCCTCCCCTCCACCCTCCTCTTCACCTGTACCCTCTTCCTCGCCTTCGCCTGTACCTTTTTTTCCTTCCCTCTCACCTGTACCCTCTTTTTCATCCTCCACTCCTGTCCCCTTTGCTTCTTTCACCGCACTTGCTTCTGCTTCTTCCTCAGCACCTGAGCCTTTTCTACGTCCTCTACACCCATGCCCTCTGTGGCATATGTGCAGTGTGTACTGTGAGTGGGCTTAGACTATATTTAACCATGTTGTTTAAACCACTCCAAACATATTGTGCAATTTAGCCAGGCCCACATTTTTCCATATCACATTCTGCATTGGACACAGAGGTGTCCCTCTTTCTCACGTTCTATTAGACCCCTTTCACACTGGGGCGTTTTTCAGGCGTTTTTCAAGCGCTTTAGCGTTAAAAAAAGCGCCTGTAAAGCGCTTGAAAGAAGCCTCATCTGCAGTCCCAATGTGAAATGTCAGTGCCCGAAAAACGCTCGTAAAGCGCTGCTTAAACTAGCAGCGCTTTACCAGCGTTTTTTGAGCGTTAATTGGGCGCTTTTAACCCCTGCTAGTGGCCAAATAAAGGGTTAAAAGCGCCCACAAAACGCTGCTGCCAATAGCGTTTTTCAGGCGTTTTTCGGGCGTTTTACAAGCGCTTCCCATTGATTTCAATTGGAAGGGGCGTCTTAGGAGCGTTGTATTCACCGCTCCAAAAGCGCTGCAGAGAAGCTGCTTGCAGGACTTTTTTTGACGCTCTGCCAGCGCAGCGCCTTGGTGTGAAAGCACTCGGGCTTTTACATTGGGATTGCAGTTGCAGCTTCTTTCAGGCGCTTTTTTTAACGCTAAAGCGCATGAAAAATGCCCCAGTGTGAAAGGGATCTTGGTGTGAAAGCACTCGGGCTTTTACATTGGGATTGCAGTTGCAGCTTCTTTCAGGCGCTTTTTTTAACGCTAAAGCGCATTAAAAACGCCTGAAAAACGCCCCAGTGTGAAAGGGGTCTTAATGGAAGGCATGAAATCACATGACAATGGAAACACCATTGCTTTCAATGTTCTCCGTGCACATTCATGCACCGCAGCCACAATGCAACTTGGGAAAAGGGTCCTGTGCAACTTTGGTGCAATTTACAGTGCAATTTGGCCCCATAGAATATGCAAATCACATCCAAAAGGCAACCAAAGTGACAACATCAAAGTCGCACTACATAATTACTAAATTAAGTCCAGTTGCCTTCTCTCTCCTGGAAACCATAACATGTACATATACTGTACCTGGAAAGCCAGCTGGGCTGTGAAGGTTATTTTATCCCTTTCAAACAGTCCTCTGCTGATGTATATGAATGTGGAATATGTCACGCAGTCAATGAGGTTATTCACTCTCAATCGGACATCATCAGATGGTTCTGCTTGCTGCACAGCCTTGTGAAACACGATATTAAAAGCCTGCACATGAGAAATGAATTCACATTACGGTATGTCAATTAACAGTGAGGACCAGAGCAAGACAACTCTTAATAGCTCTACAATTAACCCTCCAGTGTTAGTAAAAAGGCTTGTTTCTAGTGGGTGTTATGCTGAGTAAAGACTTTAAATATCTTGAACATCCAACAGGTAACCTCACTTTTTTTTTTATTATGATGAGATGACATTACATACCACGACTTGGTAGCCTGCAATAAGTCATCAATACAATGCACTGAAACATGCAGCAGGTCACTAATTAGATTACATAGAATGGTGTTTTTTCTAAAATGTTGTATTAGGGATTTAAAACAAAAAAAATACCATAAAACGCAAAAAAACATAATTATTCGCTATCATTCAACCAAAATATTGAGGACATCCTGTGAGTACAGGGTGTCATGGACCGTCCCCTGTAGTTACATACAGAGATGCAGAAAGTGGCACTTATGTCATCACACTCATTGCCAGAGAAGATCCAACCAACGCATCCTATGGTCAGTCTAGAGACATGTGGAAAAACTAAGTATAAATAAAAAGTACTGCTGGCTGCTGGAGGAAAGCTGCTATCTATGTAAGATATGCTATGTAAGAAAGCTGCTTCCAAGGGAAGAGGTGAGGTAACTAAATTAGCCCACATTTAAGCTTTACTGTTAAACGGCAGTATCAGATTTACTCTCAATTCTATCCTGCTCAATTAAACTTTGTGCTACAAAATCAGAACATGCAAACTCCTAATTGGGTCTTTTTAGCTCTTAGTAAAATAAACCTCTGCTTACTTTAAACATCCACTCAGGCACAGGAGAAACTACCATGTTTGAGTCTTTAATTCTTTTTGCTACCAGAGCCATTTATGCCTTAATTTTTTTTTTTTTTAAACCCCCAAACGTTATAAATTTAAATGCAGACTTTGGTACCCTATAGGTAACATTATGGAAACCCATATAGGCCTTCAGTTTAAAGCTAAAGTGGTAGTAAATCTCACACATGAAATATGAACAAAGCCCACCCTTCTATCCTGTGTACTCGTTTCTATCCAAAGCCCTGAGTGTGATTTCTCTCTGCTGCCTCATTCCTCTGTTACAATGCCTTGAAAAAGTATTCATACCCCTTGACATTTTCCACATTTTGTGATGTTACAACCAAAAATGTAAATGTATTTTTTTGGGACTTTATGTGATAGACCAACATAAAGTGGCACATAATTGTGAAGTGAAAGAAAATGATAAATAATTTTCAATTCTTTTTTACAAATAAATATCTGAAAAGTGTGGCGTACATTTGTATTCAGCCCCCCCCCCCCCCCCCCCCCGGAGTCAATACTTTCTAGAACCAACTTTGGCTGCAATTCCAGCTGCAAGTCTTTTTGGGGATGTCTCTACCAGCTTTGCACATCTAGAAAGTGACATTTTTGCCCATTCTTCTTTGCAAAATAGCTCAAGCTCTGTCAGATTGGATAGAGAGCGTCTGTGAACAGCAATTTTCAAGTCTTGCCACAGATTCTCAATTGGATTTAGATCTGAACTTTGACTGGGCCATTCTAATACATGAATATGCTTTGATCTAAACCATTCCATTGTAGCTCTGGCTGTATGTTTAGGGTCATTGTCCTGCTGGAAGGTGAACCTCTGCCCCAATCTCAAGTCTTTTGCAGACTCTAACAGGTTTTCTTCTAAGATAGCCCTGTATTTGGTTCCATCTTCCCATCAACTCTGACCAGCTTCCCTGTCCCTGCTGAAGAAAAGCATCCTCACAACATGATGCTGCCACCACCATGTTTCACAGAGGGGATGGTGTGTTCCCGGGGGATGTGCAGTGTTCGTTTTCCGCCACATATAGCGCTTTGTTTTTAGGCCAAAAGCCTGGATTTTGGTCTCATCTGACCGGTGCACCTTCTTCCACATGTTTGCTCTGTCCCCTACATTGCTTCTCACAAACTGCAAACGGGACTTCTTATGGTTTTCTTGCAACAATGACTTTCTTCATATCACTCTTCCATAGAGGCCAGATTTGTGGAGTGCACGACTTATAGTTGTCCTGTGGACAGATTCTCCCACCTGAGCTGTGGACCTCTGCAGCTCCTCCAGAGTTACCAAGGGCTTCTCTGATTTCTGCCTGGCCTGTCAGTTTAGATGGATGGCCATGTCTTCGTAGGTTTGCAGTTGTGCCACACTCTTTCCATTTTCGGACGATGGACTGACAGTGCTCCCTGAGATAATCAAAGCTTGGGATGTCTTTTATAACCTAAGCCTGCTTTAAGTTTTTCTCCACAATTTTATCCCTGACCTGTCTGGTGTGTTCCTTGGCCTTCATGATGTTGTTTGTTCAGTAAGGTTCTCTAACAAACCTCTGATGGCTTCACCGAACAGCTGTATTTATAATGAGATTGAGTTACACACAGGTGGACTCTATTTACTAATTCAGTGACTTCTGAAGGCAATTGGTTCCACTAGATTTTAGTTAGGGGTATCAGAGTAAAGGGGGCTGAATACAAATGCACACCACACTTTTCAGATATTTATTTGTAAAACATTTTAAAAAACACTTATCATTTTCGTTCCACTTCACAATTATGTGCTACTTTGTGTTGGTCTATCAGATAAAATCCCAATAAAATACATTTACATTTTTGGTTGTAACATGACAAAATGTGGAAAATTCAAAAGGGTAAGAATACTTTTTCAAGGCACTGTATCTGCACGAGGCACTTCTGACAGGTTTTCCTGACACCAAGAGATAAAAAGGCAAAGGGGAGGAGAGCTTTAGCACACAGTCTATGATAGATAGCCACAACTGTGCATGCTCTCAGTGTACTGTAAGGAGGATGGTGTGTCCCTTTCCTCCAATCAGGGCTCATGGCTCTCTTCACTGAGCTCAGCAGTGTGAAGCCGCGTACACACGGGCGGACTGTCTGTCCAACTTAGTCCGCCGAAACACATTTCAGCGGACAGTCCGCTCATGTGTGGGCTTCAGCTGACTTTTTCAGCGTGCAGTCTGGCGGACTAAGTATTTCGGAATTTCCGTAATATTGTCCGTCCAACTTTGGTTTCAGCGGACAGTCCGCTCGTGAGTAGGCTAGTTGGACGGACTAAGTATGGCACATGCTCAGAAAGGATTTACACGGTGGAAGGTTGCATTGCTGTGTATTGGACGTCCTATTTCTAGTCCCGTCGTACGTGCTGTACACGTCATCGCGCAAGCTTTCAACGGACTGTTTGTTCATCGTGTGTGGTCAAGTCCGTTCATTCGAAAGTAGGACGGACTGTCCGTCGGATTGTCTGACGGACTAAGTTGGCCATACAGTCCGCCCGTGTGTACGCGGCTTGAGACTTCAGATCCCTGCTTTCTCAGAACTGAGACATTCTGTGATAAAATTCTGGTCATTGAATGGCTGTAGAGGGGAGATGGTTGCAGATAGAGGTACAACTTATGTAGGATGATCTGCTTCATCTCTGTGTATTATCTGATGCTAGTTACTTCACTGGGCATATGTGAGGGTTTTTAATCACATTAGCCATGAATAATGAGCCTAGACTTATTGCTTTCACAGTGGAGTTTACAGTGATATGTTACATGTTTTTTGCAAGCAATCTTATTGTACATAGGAGCCAATGGGTGCATTTAAGTTTGTGTGCACATATAATATTTTTTGAGTGTAACTGTTTTTGTTTTTGTTTTGTTTTTTACTTTTATACTTTCACTAAAATGTTATTGATATCGCATAGGGGACAAAAAAGTATTTCTGTCAATTCAGCTCTGAGATATAATTAATTCTGCCACACAGCACAGCCCTGTCTGACAGTAAAGGAGTCCAGTGACAATTAGGCCTGGTTCACACCTATGCAATTTTTTGTGTGTTTTCAGTTTTGCAGAAACACACTTAACATTTAACACACATTAAACATGGTTTCCTATGGGTCACATTTACATCTGTGCATTTTATGGAAAGGGCCAGGGACTTTTTTCCTGGTTTTTGGTTCCATAGACAATGAATCAAAAACATGTGTTGAAAAACATAAAATGCACCTGGAATAGGCAAACTTCAACCTGCATAGGTGTGAACCAGGCCTCCTCTCTATCCCTACCCTGTACTGGACAGTGAAATGAGAAGCAAGAGACTGAAGAGCTTATCTCTCTGTCATACTGCTCTCTCCTTCTGTCTACATGTTCTCTACACTGCAGCACAACTAATTAGCTTCTGGTGCTGCTTCTCCTTCTCCCAGTCTGAGTTATGCTGTACAGGGACTACAAATCAAAATCACATAATTACACTGCTTGAATTAAACAAACAAAAAACACATTTATTGATGTATTAATGAACACAAATCTACATTTCTGGTGTATTTTATATTTGCCAGGGATTCGGCTTTTACTGAAAGTCCTAATTGATCACTGCTGTTTATTCAGGAATAACATTATTGTCACAAAGTCAATTTTGTATCGCATCACATGGCTGTACAACACTAATATAGAGTCTTCAAGATATCTATACTCAGATGCAGGCTTATGTATTCGTTTGAAAGCAACACGTGCTATGTTTACTTCTAGTGTTGGGAATCCCAGATCTGTATAAATGAATCTGGTCCCCCAGTTTTGAAAGAAATTCTTTTGAGCTGTTTGGATATTTTAGGCAACTTTCACTTTGTACTGCTTTGTGAGAGCAGAGATGGGTGAGATTATTGCTACAGTTCCCATCCTGTAGACAGCATGCACAAAATGTAATGTTTATGTGCAGGTCAACTTCCACAATTTTTTTATGAGGGTTTTCTTTTTCTCTAACAACATGTAAAGGTAAACTTGTCCTATGCCGACATCTGGTTCTGACACAAGGCTATTAGCAAAACGTTAAATAGTCAGGCCAAACAAAACTTTGGGAGATAGAGTAGTTGAAACTCCTGACAATTTCTATCTCACAGGGACTCTGTTGAAGTGATCACTGCACTTGAGATCTTGGGACTACACACCTGTTGTGGGAGCAATGCAAGTTTCTAATTTTCTGTTTGATGTTTGCTCATACTTATATACTATGGAAAGTGCACAAGGAGTTGGTAGAAAAAGGAACGGTTGGCAGGAACACCTAGAACTCCCTGGTGGACAGGAACAGAGATAGGAATTATGGTATGGAGGTCTCACAGTTGAAGTATCCAAGATATGAGCAGCCAGAGACTGGCTCAGCATACTATTTGCATGTATAAGTGAATTGGCCATATAAACATTTAGAAAACACAGTTTTTTTGATAACAGTCATTGATAAAATTGTAAAATGTGTCAGGAGAAGATACTATATTTAAAATGTGAAGAAATATTTGCAAGCACACAGTAATTTACAAGAATCCTGCAGAGACAAAGCTATTGACATCATTTCATTTTGTTCCTTTCTGTTGTTAGATGTGGGCTACTGCAATCTTTGTACAGAATAGAGAGAATCTTATAGCAGCTTTCTTATAAAGCAACTTTTAGGCGTGGTTATCCCTAATGGCTTGCCATAAAGTTACAATAAGACATGGACTATTCCTTTGTTACAACCTTAAGAGAGAATTGGTACATGGGGCTGATTTTCTTCAAGTCATTCATAATGAAGTAGAGGAGAGAGGCTCTTGCAGCCACAGGACGATAATGTTCCCGAGCTTCATTGATCTTCACTTCATTGACTTTGGCTTCTAGTACCTGTGTGCAAAAGAAAAGAAAATCTTAAAGGTTTATTACAAAGGAAAAAAAAAGTTTTTGTCCTTTCTCAAACCCTGCTCCATTTCATTATGAGACTATATTGGTACTCAGATGTTAATAAAATTACTTGTTACTCATCTTCAAGTTTTTTACTTATTGCATGTGGTTCCTTATATGTACTAATGAGATTATATATCATATCAGAAATATACTAACCAGAGCGTATAAAAATAGTAATCAGAGTGTAAAAGTTGTATTATATGGTAATGCTAATGTGCTTTAATCTACTGACAAGAAAGTGTAAACTTAATGGTTATGGACTGAATGGCTATACTATATAATATTAGGATGTATATGTCCTATTCATCAGCAGTTCGGAATGTATAGCTGGCCATTGGGCTGAAAAGGACTGATATGACCATTGTCATAAAATGAGGAACAATCCTCCTATCTTGAGATTTGTGACAAAATGAGACATCTGGTGTGCTACACCAATGAACAACCATACCTAAATAGATTTTTTCCATTTTGTATAAAGAGAAGTAAGGTTTGATCCTTGGCTTTTTGATGCTAAACACATACACACGATTGGCATACAAAGAGTGGCTTTTCAGCCAAGTTACTGCTGTCACCAGTCTGTGACCTGCTCCTTCTGGGGGATTTTCTTCATAAATAAGTGGAGGTTCAATTTTGTAATGTAGTATATGAAAACAATAACAATTACATTTTCGTATTTGCTACTTTTTAGTCCTGCTAGATATCCAGTGCTCTCCTTTTTTTTGTGCAATCTGCAGTGTTATCTGAAACAATGATCATTTTTTTTCTGTGTGAACTGCATAACGCCTTTTCCCTATGTTATGAGATGGGGGGGGGTTGTTCTATAGTGAAAATCATGAGCCTAGTTTGACAACACTGCTCCACCCAGATATAAAATATAATAAATTCTTGTTTTGGGATTAAACTGTATCACGCTCAATACAAAGAAGAGAAGATGTTTTTGATGGTAGTTGATCTTTAAAGATCAGTTTAAAAATCACAACAAACAGACTGTTCAATTCACATCAGGATCACTCATCCAGGGAGTGTCTTCAGAGATGGGTTACTATGGACATGCCACTATTTACTTGTTTTAAATTAACATTTCATGAACCTGAAGTGTAATCTGCTAATATTGTGCTTTCCTTGGTCCTTTACCCCCTTCATCAACATACTACTGTTTTTTTTTAAATAAAACCTTTCCATTTTTATTACACACTTTTTTTAGACCCAGTGATGACATCTGTGCTTCTCTATGCAATGCAGACAGATCATGGCTGGTAGGCGGGGTCATCTAGCTAATGTAACACCCAGCCCCGGTAATACTTTCAAGAGCTCTCAGACCTGATGCAAGCAGGGGGTTGCTCTTGGGAGGAGCTATGGAAATAACAAATGCCTTGATGGGTGGATCTCAGTCTCTAGGCAGAATCTATTTATAATCTATTTTCATAAGACTGTACTAGGTTAAGTTCAGATGTAATGCTAAGCCTCCATGATTGAAAGAACTGAAATCCAATGAATGGAAGGGGCTGATCAGGGATAGTAAGGCTGGAGAGAAAAAAGCTAGATGGCTCTGGACATCCTACAGCAGGGGTCTCAAACTGGCGGCCCTCCAGCTGTTGCAAAACTACAAGTCCCATCATGCCTCTGCCTGTTGGAGTCATGCTTGTAACTATCAGCCTTGCAATGCCTCATGGGACTTGTAGTTTTGCAACAGCTGGAGGGCCGCCAGTTTGAGACCCCTGTCCTACAGTGAGGGAACCTGATTCAGCTTCTAATGCACACTGTGAGAAGCTCATAGCGTGACGTAAAATCAGAGTATGCAAAATCACTACAGAAAAGAAGCCTGTACAAGACTGAAGGTAACACTGAAGTTTGGCTTTAATGTTAAAATTCATGTTTCATAATATAAATAAGTGAATGATACAGCATAAAACCCTGAATACAGTGCTATGATCTACATAAAATAGTACATCATTATAGTCCACCAAACATTCACAGACATGTCTCAATAGCAGTGCTGCCGACTCAAAACAAGTGCTCAATATTTATCAAACGCTATGCTGTTGGATGTTTAACATGCATTGCTCAAGTTGGTTATACCTATTCCAAATATAGTCAGGCATGGCCACTTTGAGCAACTGATAACATTTAAGTAATACTAAAAGAAACAAGGGGAAGCAATTACTGATATCTATCTATCTTGTTACTGACCTATATCTATCTATTTAATGAGCTATTGTTTAATCACCATCATCTACCTCTATTTTTATTGTAAAAAATAAATCTATTTTTAATTAGTTAAGATTTTCACCAGTGGCTATAGAGGTGTGTTCCCATTCAAACGCTTCGTTTTTTTTCCCTAGATGAACATATGAATACTGTGCAATGCTGTAGAAAACACTTGTGTTCACAAAGCCAGACAGAAATATTCATTGCAATGCTCTGAATATTAGAAATCATATTTCATGCTTGTAAGTCTAGAGGAATGTGCATAATTGGTTCCAAAATATTCAGAAACAGTATAAATGGTGTTAATTTAGTTCCTTCATTGCTCTGTAACCTCTGCAAATAAATGTGCTACGACTATAAACAGTCTGAAAAAGTGAAGGTCAAGCAGCAAACAGTGACTCTGAATAATAAGCAGCAGCTAACTTTGTGTGTATTGTTAACTGGGAAGATTTAGAGTGAATGGAACCATAGAAGTATTGAAGGGTTATAAAGAGGTAAAGAGCCACCAAAAAATCACAATAAACTCTGTTGAATTGAGACTAGTTTTGCTGAGAAAATAAATTTTATTCTGGTTAGTTATATACATTGTTAGAATGTGATGCCGATCACTGCTGCTCTGCTTGCTATACACCTGTGTAAGGGACTAATCTCTCAATACTCCCTGATAGCTACTAATAAATTACAGGTGTAAGCAACAGAATGGAACCAATTATAGTTAGATGTGTGGTTTTGGGAAAAAGACCCAACAGGAAGAGAATGGAAATCTCTCCAATTTGAAGGGAGATTCCTCCTGACCTCTGTAATGCCACAGGCACAGGGGAGCCGTGTAACCAGGAGAAAGGCCCAGGCTGGGTTTTAAGCCAAAGTCACAAAGCGATCTCTTGTAATGAGGGATCTACTGGAGCTGGTAAGCAGTTAATTCAGCTGCTGGTGGTGGCACTGTTGCACAAGGTGGTGGATGGTGAGTCTAACAACAATATCCAAGATTCACTATTTTAATAATTTATGGACTCTTTATATACTATTATTAGAATGTTAGCAGTTTATTGCAGTCCCTTACCTGCTTCTGCCATGAAGACATTGAGATGAGTCATTTCAATAAACTTCACTAAAATCACTTGTGAAAGTTTAAGGAACTTCCATTGTGGTAGGTTTACTTCAGGCTAGCTATACAGTATAGTTTTGTTAGGCTGATTATTCCACTATGGGAGCGCAGATATACTCACCCTCTGTACACCTAATATACAGTATTATATAGTTCTGTACAGTGTGACCAAGTTTTCTAAAGCCTTCAGCTATTACACTTTGTAGTTACTGCACCTATGGCCGGGCTACAAAAATCTAACATCCCATGTTGGCTCTTCTTTTGGGAATAAGGACCAATATATCCAGCGCTGCAGTTGGAGACAGTTGCCTTGTCATGATATGATCCTGCTGTGTAATAGGAAGTGTCCATGTCACCAAGGCAGGCATAGAAACCAAAGAGTGACCCGCTTCCTCCATGATAAAGAAAAAAGAAGACCCAAGACCTGCAGCATCACATTTATTTATTTCAGATACTTGTATAGCGGCGTCAATTTATGCAGCGCTTAACATATTATACATTTACATCAGTCCCCACCCTCAAGGAGCTTACAATCTAAGGTCTCTAACTCACATTTATACATTAGCACCAATTTAGAAATGAACCAATTAAGCTACCAGCTTGCCATTGAAGTGTGCGAGGAAACCAGAGTACCCAGAAGAAACCCATGCAGGCACAAAGAGAACATGCAAACTCCAGGCAGGTAGTGTCATGGTTGGGATTTGAACTGGTAACCCTAGTGCTGCTAGTCCAGATATGCTAACCATTTAGCCACTTTGCTTCCCATCACGTGATGACAGACTTGGGCAAGTAGAAGGGGGTCTTACCTCCAGCTATAGCAGATCAGGGCAACCTACTGTCAACAGTTTACTGCATATATTAATATATATATTAATATGGCAGGGAAGGGAAGTTGACAGGTTGCCTTGATCCTTTTAATCCCTTTTGATTTGTGATTAAAAGCTGGTAATAGAGGGGGGGGGGGAGGGCGGACTCTGAACAGAGCAGTAGTGCTGATTTAGAGCTCCACTCCAGAGAGAACAACACGGAGGTTACCACGTAGCTAAGGCTCCACAGATGGCACCCGCTGATACCCGCTGTCTCAGGGCACCCGCCAATCACGTTACCATGGTCCTAGGAAGCTCAAAGGCAAAGATAAAAACTCATACCATTAAAGACGCGCTGGCCCGCTCATCAGCCAAGATGGTGGCATCCCCCTCCTCACAGCACAGCATGCCATGCTCAGCCAAGTCCATGATCCACTCACAGGCACAGCCTGAGGATGATGGTGAGTCTGATTCAGATACTGGCAGCACACACTCTGTCATCCAGTCAGGTATGTTCAAACAGTTTGAGAGGCTGTTACAAAAAGCCCTGAAACAGACATCAGTCCAAATAGCACACAGAACAGCTGAGTTAGAAGGGAGGATGGATGAGCTGGAAAATCACACTCAGGATTACACAGCTGAAATTGAGAATCTTAAGGAAGATAATTTAGTGCTGCAGACGCGTTTAGAAGACCAGGAGAGCAAGGATTGATGTTACAATGTAAGAATCAGGGGGATTCCTGAAACGGTGCTTGATTTTCAAGCCACTATGATTGCCTTTTTCCAGGAACTACAACCAGCAATCCCTGTTGAAAGATTAGAGATGGACTGGGTTCACAGGGCCCTATCCACCTGTAAAGCCAACGGTCTACCACAAAACATTATAGCCAAGTTTCATTATTATAGCACCAAAGAGCAGCTACTTGCAGCAGCCAGGGGCAAAGAATCCTTGTCCTTCCAAGGACATTCATACCAGCTCTATGCAGACCTGTCCCTGCTCTTAAGCCACATCTACTGATTCTTCAAAATCACCAGAGTGCATACCACTGGGGTTTCCCCTTTTCAGTACACTTTACCCACTTGGAAACCAAATATGTCTGCTGCACAGCAATAGACCTGAGACAGCCCTACAAGACCTGGGCCTTCTCGACCGGGAACCCCATAAAGATACATCTCGCAAGCGTTCGGCCTCATGCTCTTCCCAAAAGCCTGTAGGCTTTTAAACAGCTGTAGGCAATGTCAGCAGAAGTCACTCCCATCAAAACCTCTACAAACTTGGCCATTTTGATAACGTGGCAGCACCCACTGAAGATTTAATGGACTGACTTTGCCCACCTGGTATCACCATGTTATAATCATCCCCCTTACTATTCCCACAGATAGATGAAACGTCTCTACATTGTCCTTATTCACCCCCTCCCACAGACACTGCCCTTGCCTTGTCTTCAAATGAGGGATCAGCTTATTTGATGTTCATTGACACTCCCCAAGGCTTAGAACAGAGTCTTTTTGCTCTTTTTGTCTTTTTGTATTTTCTTTTGGCCAAAATATTTTTTGGGACAGGCACTAAACTCGTTAATGGCCCTTTTTTTTACCACGTGTGTTTTTTTTTTGTTTGTTTTTTTAGGCAGGAGGCCGCCGCTGCTCCTGAGTGCTGCCGTAGTAGCACCATTGAGCTACATACCTGTGTTAGACCTGTTTCTGTTTAGGGTTTATCTATCCTTATGTAACTGTTATTGGTAAGGGAGTATACTATGAGTATCTATGCAACCCCCATAGGTATTGGGCTTCTTGTTAGATTCAGAAGCACAATTCTAATTCTATGTTTTAGCCAGAGATAGGATCTCAGGGGTACCCACCTGTTAACCTCCGTTAATAGCAATGCCAAGCTACGTATGTTTTAATGGTTTTTCTTGATCCTCCGGTGTTGTTCCCCCTCTGGAATTCCTTGCTCCCCATCTACTGCTGTCAACTCCCTGAATCTATTATGCAGATCTATTACGCATATAATAGGTTTACAGGAAACACACTTTGTTGAAAAATCTACTCAGTATCTCCTATCTACAATTCTATACAGCCTGAGGCACTACCAAACAACGAGGAACCCTTATAGGATTTCATCGTTCCTCACTGTTCATTCTTTTATCTCAAATTAAAGACCCCAAAGGTATATTTGATCCTTACTGGTCATTTATCAGACAATGCGATCACAATAGTGTCCTACTATGCTCCTAATAAGTGTCCGACAGCCTTCCTCTCACATCTTTTCCAAGTCGTGGACAAACATAAGTTCAGAACGGTCATTCTCTGTGGTGACTCCAACCAGGTGATATTCTTATTCCTAGATAAATCCCCGCCAGCGCTGTCCTCGTTCCCAGTCAAGTTGTCATTCCAAAACCAAGTTTCCAAACACAACATAGCAGATACCTGGTGTGAAGCCAACCCTGCTCGTAAATGTTACACACATTATTCTTACCCGTATGAATCCTTCTCCCGCATTGACCATATCTTTTTAGCTACCGGTACGATACCAGAAATACAATCCTCTGTCATCACCCCCTTTTCATGGCCTGATCATAGCTCAGTTTGTACAACAATAATCTCCCCAATTCCCAAGTCGCAAGATACCTGGGCCCACCGCCTACTGGAGCAGAAGTCTGCGTCCCTGGATAGCCTTGATACCTTCTTCTTGGCGATGTCCCAGCTATATGAGGACCCCCAATTGACTGCAACTGCAGAAGCCGCACTACACCCTCTCCAACAAGGTCGCAGAGTGGCCGAGGACTATGCGGTTGAGTTCAGACGCTGGAGTTCTGACACGGATTGGAACGACGCCGCCATGCGCCACTAATTCCGGATGGGGCTATCTGACCCACTCAAGGATAAGTTGGCACGAGTGGGGATACCTCAATGCTTGGATGAGCTTATCAATCTCTCCATCCAGATTGATCGTCGCTTAAGGGAGCGACGGTCAGAGAGATCTTCCAGCCATTTCCACCCCACTTGGATGCTCCCCAAGGTTCCAAGTTCTGCCGGTCAGTTTCCACCCACCTCTACTGCTCCAGCTCAAGAAGCTCCCGAACCAATGCAGCTTGGTTTGCTCCGGCCCTCGCTGACCCCTGAAGAAAAACAGCGCAGATGTACCCACAACCTGTGCCTTTACTGTGGGGAACCTGGGCACTATGTAAGGGCCTGCCCCAACAAGACACGTAAGTGTGTAACCACTTCTTCCATGTGTGCATCTGTTCTACATAAACCCAGTTCTCACCTTGCTCTTCTCATCACACTACAGCTTCCAGGAGGGAATATTCCAGTGTCAGCTATCATTGATTCCGGAGCATGCAGCTGTTTTATCGATCAGACCTTCGCTGCCAACCATCAGATCCTGCTTCAACCCAAGGCCCAGGGGCTTGCTGTACACCTTGCAGATGGCTCCGCCCTTAGTTCTGTTCCAGTCACACAAGAGACCGTCCCTTTGTTGGCTACTATGGGCACCCATCACCAGGAGCACCTACGTCTGGATGCCATCTCTCCCCTCTTTTTCCCATCATCCTGGGAATGCCTTGGCTGCAGGCCCACAATCCCAGCATAAACTGGGCCACAGGAGAAGTCAAATTCCTTTCGGAGTACTGCCAGCAACACTGCTTAGGCCGGCCGTCTGATGAACCCTCTCAACTTCTCTGCTTGGATGTTGATCCAGAACTATGTCAGTCCATCCGTGCACCTTATAGAGACTTTCTAGATGTATTCAGCAAGAAAGGAGCAGAAACACTTCCCCCTCACAGGCCTTATGACTGCCCTATAGAACTGTTACCAAGCACCGAAGTTCCTTTTGGAAGAATTTTCCCACTAACGGAGCAGGAGCTAGATACGCTGAAAGACTATATCGATGAAAACCTGAAAAGGGGGTTTAGCCGCCCTTCCACCTCCCCAGCCGATGCTGCCATTTTCTTTGTCAAAAAGAAAGACCATTCTCTGCATCCATATATCCACTATCGGGAGTTGAATAAGATAACTATTAAAAACCGTTATCCCCAAGTCCTAGTACCTGAACTTTTTCAAAGGCTTGGAACCGCAGTCATCTTCACGAAATTAGATCTTCGTGGAGCTTACAATTTATCCATATCCGAGAAGGAGACAAGTGGAAGTCGACTTTCTGTACTCGATTTGGGCACTTTGAGTACCTTGTTATGCCCTTCGGGTTGTGTAACGCCCCTGCAACCTTTCAACTATTTGTCAACGACATTTTTCGTCATTTTTCGTGACTACCTGGACTTATACATAATCGTGTTCCTGGACGATATACTCATCTTCTCCTGATGATCACCGTAGACACGTCCGGAATGTTCTAACCCAGCTCAGGCAACACGGGCTTTATGCGAAACTCGAAAAATGTGAGTTTGAACTCCATTTGAAAATCCAATTTTTGGGCTTGGTCATATCAGTCGAGGGCATCAAAATGGACCCCCAAAAGGTGTCTGCCATCATGGACTGGCCTGCGCCTGTGGATAAGAAGGGTGTACAGCGCTTCATTGGCTTCTCTAACTTTTACCGGAAGTTCATCAGAGGCTTTTCTGCAATTATTGCCCCCATTGCCGAACTGACCAGGCAGGGTACCCGATTCTCTTGGACCCCCAAGGCCCAGGCGGCCTTTGAAAAACTTAAGGAGTTGTTCACTTCAGCTACCATTCTGAAACATCCTGATCCAGCTCTGCCCTTCGTCCTAGAGGTTGATGCTTCGGAAATCGCTGTTGGGGCAGTGTTCTCTCAGTGGCAGGGTGCCAAGGCCCTCCTCTATCCGGTAGCATTCTTTCAAACTCTCGATGTCTGAGAAGAACTATGATGTAGGAGATCGAGTACTTCTGGCCATCAAGGTGGCTCTGGAGGAGTGGGGTTACCTATTGGAGGGTGCTGCAAATCCCATCTTGGTCTACACCGACCATAAGAATTTGGAATATTTGAGAACAGCCAAAAGACTAAGACCACGGCAAGCCAGATGGGCCCTTTTTTTTTTTGCGATTCCAATTCCATATCACCTACAGACCTGGTTCTAAGAATGTTAAGCCGGATGCGCTTTCTCGTATGTTTTCTGATTCTGAAAAGACTTTGCCTTCTGATACAATCCTCCCTTCTGGGAACTTCTTGCTCCTCCAAGGGGACCTTATCTTCCGGATCAGACAGGCTTCTGTGGGAATGGCTCCGGTTCCTGAAGCCAGCTTAACAGAAGGTTTATTCTGGCGTAAAGGCAAGATTGTGGTTCCTGAGGCCTTAAAGGTGAATGTATTGGAGCTCTGCCACGACCATAAAATGGCCGGACACTTTGACTGCCGAGCTGGTCCAACGCACCTTCTGGTGGCCCCAACTACTCAGTGATTGCAAGAATTATGTGGACTCGTGTAACACTTGTGCCCGAAGTAAGAACAGCCGGACAAGAGCTTGGGGTCTGTTGAAACCCTTACCTGTTCCTGAGAGACCATGGAAGATGATCTCGATGGATTTCATCGTGGAACTTCCCCAAACGAGGGGTTCTTTACCATCTTCATTGTGATGGACAGGCTGTCCAAGATGGCTCACTTCCTCCCAATGAAGGGCACCCCCTCAGCGATGGAAACGGCCAAGATCTTTGTTAAGGAAATCATAAAGTTGCATGGGGTCCCAGCGAGCATTGTGTCCGATCGAGGTGTCCAATTCACCTCAAGGTTTTGGAAGGCGTTCTGTGGATCCCTTGAAATCGAGTTGGAATTTTCATCAGCCTATCAACCCCAGACAAATGGACAAAATGAAAGAACGAATCAGTCCTTGGAGCAATACATCCGCTGTTTTTCTGCCTTCTCTCAGGACGACTGGGTATCCTTATTACCTGTTGCAGAGTTTTCTTATAACAACTCCTTGCATTCCGTCATCAATCAAACACCATTCTTTGCCAATTATGGCTTCCAGCCAGCTTTCCTACCCAGCTCAATACCAGAATGTACTGTTTCTGCAGTTTCCGAAACTATGGATTTTTTCTCCACCAACAACAAACTCCTAAGGGAGACTATGGCTAAGTCTCAGGAGTACTATAAAAAGATGTACGATAAGAAGAGACGTGGAGAACTTATCCTGGAGCCCGGCAACCAAGTGTGGTTGTCCACAGTTAACCTGAAAATGGCCTGTCCCTGTAGGAAATTAGACCCTAAATTCATGAGTCCCTTCACAGTGAAGAGAAAAATAAATGACGTCACCTATGAACTTGATCTACTTGACTCTCTTAAAGTCCACCTGGTCTTTCACGTGACCCTACTGAAACCGGTTACCCCAAACCCCTTTGCTGGCCGCACTTCCGGCCCATCTGAACCTGTGATAATTGACAATGAAGAGGGGTTTGAAGTCGAATACCTCATTAAATGGAAAGGGTATGGCCCTGAGGACAACTCCTGGGAACCCGAGAGCAACTTGCATGCTCAGGAACTTTTTACGGGCTTTCAAGAACCACCATGCTTCCAGATTGGCCCAACTGGGAAGCCGGAGTCTGCCCTTAAGGAGGGGGCACTGTCAGAGAAGTTACCTGGTTGGTCGCGGTGCTGGCCTTGCTGGTGTGCGTCGATCTGCAACAGGGCGCGCTGGCGCATGTTCCTGTGCGTGCTGTGGAGCGCGCCCCTGCTGGAGCGCACCCCGCACCTGTTAGAGCCGGTGTGTGCCGATGCGCACCAGTGCGCGCTGTTGTGTGCACTCCTGGTGGCACTGGTGTGCGCACTGGCGCTCCGGCGCGAGCACGTGCGCCTGTGCGCGTTGTCACGCGCGGTGTTGGTGCCAATCGGCCTATTTAGGTCTGCCGCATACTCCATTCAAGTGCTGCCTGATCATCAGCTCCCCCGTTCCCTGCTCCATTGCCTGTATCTGCATGCTCTTTGGACACCCCTGATCTCCACCTGCACCTGACCTCCGCCTGTTCTGACCTTGTTCCTGCCTGTTCCTATTGTACCATTGCTGCCCGCCTGTTGCCGAATCCTGCCTGTACCTGGACCCTCCTGCTCAGCCCCTGCTCCGTACCCGATTGCCTGTGTTTCAGCCTATGCACCTGCTGCTTTGGGGTTCATCCTACTTCCAGCTGCTGGACCCTCTTCACAGGCTCTCATACCACTCCACACTCCCAGCCACCTGTCTACTCTACCAGGGGTTGTGAGTTGGACACGTATGGGAGACCACCCTCTGCCCAAGCGGACTCACTGCTCTGGTAAGTGTAAGTCTGACAGTATCAACGATACCACTCTCACCCACCCCACTCACCGCTTAGGCATAAAAATGGCCCTCAAAGAATACATCTCAGACAATGCTACCGATGATATATCGGCACTGACATTGTGGAAAGCGCATAAATCTGTTATATGGGGCAGGTTAATCCAACTAGCAACGACCCTTAAACGAGAATGCAAATCCCTATTTCAAAAGCTAGGAGCAAACTTCGATATATGCCATGCAGCCTTACAGACTGACCCCAATCCCACCACTAACTTGTGTCTTGATAAGGCTTGACTTGATTTTGACCTGTTCCTAACTGACTTTGCTGACAAACTTATCCCGTATCACCCTCCTATCACTTAACCAAGAGCAGCAGGATTTATTTGAGAGCCCTATTACAGATATTGACATGTCAACGTCCATAAAAGTGTTGAATCCGCATGAGAGGCCGGGACCTGATGAGTTCTCGGCAGCCTATTATAAAAAATTTGCACCCATATTGGTTCCTATGCTGACAAGTGCCTTCAATTCCCTGCTAGGAGATCACTCATTTAGATCTGAAACAAACACTAACTTCTATAATTTCTATGATACCCAAACCTAAGTCAGACTTCTTTCTGGATGGATTACTGTCCTATTTCACTCCTAAACCTTGACATTAAATTACTAGCCAAAATCTGGCAACACGTTTGAACAACATTATTGGGCAAGAAATAAACCGAGACCTAACAGGCTTTCTCCCAATCCACAAAGCTGGCAATAATATCAGACATGCCCTCTTATTTTCTCAAGCAGCAAACAATAGACTTATCCCATCCTGCTTTCTGTCCCTTCACATCAGAAAGGCATTCAACTCGGTCACTTGGCCATATCTCAACTATACCCTCCAGCGATGGGGCTTTGGGAACCATTTCCTGACCTGGGTCTCTTCATTATATGACAACCAGCAAGCATACATCAAATACGCTAGCTATAGATCAGCAATATTTGACATAAGAAGAGGCACTAGGCAGGGCTGTCCCCTATCCCCACTGTTGTACGCCTTACTTGTAGCACCACATTACCTTCCATACTTAGGGGTCCAACTCACAGCCTCTAAAGGAGATTTAATCTCCGCCAATTACTTACCCCTACTAAAGCAAGTTACTAACCTCATAGCTCAATGGTCCTCTCCTGCCTTATCCTGGTTAGGTAGAATTAATACTACCAAAATGGCTATACTGCCCAAATTCCTATACCTGTGAGTCTTCTGCTTCTCACCTGCTCTTGTATGGTTTCTTTCCCCTGTCTGTCCTCTGGGATGTGAGTGCATTACAGTATTCACTCATGGACCATGTATTGTAATGATTTTGATCACTGGACCTGCTCACACTCATACTATCTTCTCTCACTACCCCTTTTCTCTAATGGTACATCCCCGGCAACCTTCTTCACCCACTTGAGACATCGTCTCCCTCTTCTGAGCCACCAACTGACAATAAGCTTTAATTATCTACCACTCCAGTGATGACTGTTTACCTCTTGGCTCTTGTTTGCAAACTATATCAGTAATCGTGTGTAAGCATACCCTACCTTAGTTATGCTATGTTTATATTTTTCCCATACAAGACTATGTATGTTTGGAAGTTTATTATCTTGTCTATACGATGTATGATGGGTCTCATATGTTTGAGTACCATCTTTACTTTCCATTGTATTGTAAATCTCAATAAAACCTTTTGACAAGAAAAGGTTTATGACACCCAGCATGTTTTTTCCATGACAGTTTACAGTTTTCTCTTAATCATTTTAACGTAGCTCCCCCAAATTATTAGAAAATTGCTATTGCGGACCTATAACTGTTGTACAGTGTAGGTAACCGTTCCGTGGAAGGGATCATTCTAGCTTAGAAGATAAACTTATACTGCAGGTAAGTACAAGAAGAAACATATCAACAGTTGTAGAGATACAAAACATATTTGTAGGTTAAATCAACATAATTATTGTAAGCTGAAATTGTCAACAAGGTTTGTGGTGATTTAACATCGTAACTCAGGGTCTCCCGATGTATGATTTTAATCAGGGATGATTGTGAGTCTTTCTATGCCTCTTAATTTTTGATAATACATTTCTTTCAAGTTACATGTTACTTTTTCCTTGTGAGGAAGATTGTTCTAATTAACCCGGGAATATAATTAGGCTCATGCATCAAAATTAGTCCTATTCGTGGTCCAAAAATAACACTAATTTGATGTTACGATGCTAGATATGTGTCAGAAGATCTACAAGTACTTTCGTCATAAGATATCGTAGATACTGAAGTTAATGTCACCTGATAGATTTAATGTTAAAACTCAAATTACTTCGGAAAGTAAAATAGTCACGCAGGAAAATGCTGCCATAGAGGCAGAGTCATTTTATGTTTCATTAAAAAAATCTGTTAAGGTTTAAATAAAAAAAATCAGGTGAGAAGACACCCGATTAGGCACGTGGGTGACATTCTTTGGTGGTAGTCCATGGTGGAAGATTTTCTGATACTGTGGAAGATTTATCTTTATTGGAGGCACAAGTACTGTGGTGGCTGTTTTTTTCTGGACACTTCAAACCAAATTGGATGACATATGGCACTGTTTCACACTTTTTTTATTTATTTACTACTATTTGATTGTATACATTATGAGCTTTGTTGTATATACCGTATGCACATTCTGAGTCAACATTTTGTAATTTTTTTTATTAGGAGGCACTTTAGGGCCGGTTCACACTGCAGGCGAGGCGACTCCGACTTGCCTCGCCGCGACCTGCCGCGACCTCAGCGGCAACTTGCAGATGACTTCTGTATAGAAGTCAATGCAAGTCGCCCCGAGGTCGCCCAAAAGTAGTACAGGAACCTTTTTTCTGAGTCGGAGCGACTCGAGTCGCTCCTCTCAGAACGGTTCCATTGTACAGAACGGGGGCGACTTGCGAGAGCGAAGGCGAGGCGAGTCGTGTCGCCTCGCATCGCCCGCTGTGTGAACCGGCTCTTACTGTTATTGGGTATGCATCTTAAATTTGCCAAAATCTTCCAGTGCAGTTCTCAAAACCGTAAAATAAGGAAGTTTAATTTTGTACCGTGTTAGGCTATCTCTTTCATCCTCTGACATATTGGCTATATGCAGAAAACTTCAATAGATAGAGGTATACACATGAACTGTAAGGTGCTGTGCAAAGACTGTAGGAGTTTGTTTAAGTAAAGGTTTTATGTAAAAAATACAGCCTGGTTCTAGCCCGTGACTAAACAATGAAGGAGCAGCAGTGCACTGATGAGGTGATCCTTTTGCTGTTCCCTCCTGTAAGCATTTTTAGGTAAAGCAATAGAGCTCTGGCTGACTGAGTGCTGCCCCTCCATCTCACAGTCTGCTGCTGCACAGGGGATTATAGGAGGCTGATATCCATACACATTTGAATGATACAGCCTACCTCTATTTAAAAATATATTGCCTAAAGTTTGTGGATACCTGACAATCGCACCTATATGATTTTTTTTGGGATATCCAAATCCAAAACTAAGTGCATACAATTAAGCACATAGACATACAATCTCCATTGGCATACCTCAACATACAATGACATTTTTGCCGATTGCGCATTTTATCTTTGCAGCAAAAGTTTTGGGAAGGCCCTTTTCTGTTCCAGCCTAATTGTACCCTGTGCACAAAACCAGCTCCATGAAGACATGGTTTGATGAGTTTGGTGTTGGGGAACTCAAATAGCCTGCACATAGCTGTGACCTTTAAGTGATATTAAAGGCTTTTTTTTTTATAAAAAACATGTCATACTTACCTGCTCTGTGCTGTGGTATTGCACAGAGCAGCATCCTCCTCCTTTTTGGGCCCCCCACTGGCACTCCTGGCCCCTCCCTCCTGTTGGGTGCCCCCATAGCAAGAAGCTTGCTATGGGAGCACCCGAAGGAAGCTCGCTCCCGAGCTGATGCTCTGTGTTGTCCATTCACACATGGAGTGTGGCTCGGCCACTCATTCGCTCACTGGCTGTGATTGACAGTAGTGGGAGCCAATGGCTCCCATTGTTGTCTCAGCCAATGAGGAGGAAGAGACCCGGGAGAGCTGCTGCTCTCATGCACATTGCTGGATTGAGATGGGGTTTAGGTAGATAATGGGGGGAGGGGGGGGGCTGCTGCACACAGAAGGTTTATTACCTTCATGCATAGAGTGCACAAAGGTAAACAACCTTGAGCCTTTACAACCAATTTTACCTTATTGGACACTTTTGTGATGAATTGGAATCGTGATTGCTAGCCAAGTCTTCGGGATCTGACCTTACAAAAATAACTGGAAAGCATAAGTTGATACTCAGACAAAAAAAGTTAAACAAAATAGAACACAAGAAAGACAGACTTGGTGGCCCACCTGGTCTTTTTCTGCCATCAACCTTCTGTGCATTTAAATAAACCCTGTGTTAGCTCCAAAACAACCCAGGGTTATAGGCGAGTGGTGGTGAGGGTGTTTATTGTCACTTTATCCATTTACAGCTGTAATTCCCTCTGCATTGTCTTAGCAGTTCATTTAATAAAGTAGTTATGAACATACTGTACAATGTTATAGACATTTTTTATTACAGGTATAACTATGCAGACACCATAACTGCTTTTGCTTCGTTTCAGAAATGATCTGTCTTACCTTTTTACATGATTAAAAAGTTCTGTCTTTTGACCATGCATCTCTTCTTCTTGATAGTGGGGACGGAGTTATAGGACATTGTGCAGACACACAGTGTGCCTGTATTCCATAGTGTGTTCAGTGTCAGGTAAAATGCAGGCTGTGCGTGAGCAGAGGGTGTGTTCAGGAGGCAGGCTGTGATTAGGAAGGGGTGTGCGCCAGAGGCAGGCTGTGATTAGGAAGGGGTGTGCGCCAGAGGCAGGCTGTGATTAGGAAGGGGTGTGCGCCAGAGGCAGGCTGTGATTGGTCAAGGGGCATGGTGGCTGCAAACTACCCAAAACAAGCATGCTGTGTATCTGCACAGTGTCCCATACCTCTGAATGGCTGACCAAAGAATGCAAACTTATCAAAAAAATATAGATATCTGAACACATACATACAAAAAAAATAGAAATATTTAGAGCAACTTGCAAGTTTACTTTCTACTCGGAGCTACATCCTAAATAACCTTATATACACAAAATAAGTGACATAGATATTCTTTTCTAGCATACACAACAACCCAAGTAGCACTGTGCAGTCTCTATGTATTAAGATTTGATACACCTTTGATATAGTCAGACTGGCATTGCAAAAGACAGAAAAATCCTCAATCCTAGACAAAAGCCCATTGATAAAATATTCTCATTCTATAATGTTAGATTTTTGATCTCTAATATCCTGCTGTATATTTCCAAACAGACAGCAGTTTATCACAATGCTGTACTTACCTTCATTTCTATTTCGGCTGCTGTGTGTTTGGTCGTTTCCAGTTTTTCCACCAGAAGTGTGTCCCCCAGGAAATTACTTTCTGCTGCCGATAGGCGTGTCAGTAATTCATCCTCAAGCATTTTCAACTCAATTTTGAAATAATTCTGTTGCTTTGTGAGCTCAGACTGAAAAGAAAATGGCAAGTTTTAGACCTGTAATTCGAAGCGCGCTAACAATGGGAATACACTTTGCTACCTTTTAATCTTCCTTATTATTCAACATTTTACAATAGTTCTAAAGCGCTTAAGGTCAGGCCTAATATCCAGAGAGAAAGGGGAGTATAATTTAGGCCCCTATCAGCTACTTTTTAGTGACCATTTTATTTTGTAATTTGCTCCATTTACATGAAAAAAAAACTTCAGGAAATGCTTTTTAGGTTCATTTGCATATTTTTTTCATTCAATAAAGTGAGTTTTTTTTTCTTCATTGCAGGCATTTGAGATGTAAAATATCTTAACATAAATATGTGATAATTTTAGCATAATGGGCTTATATTCATCTCCAGTATTTATTAAAATATTTAAAATGTTCTCTAAACACATTGCATGTAAATAAACAGGTGTGTACAGAATCGTCACTCTCTGGTATAGTAGTAAAGTCAAAAGATACAAAATGATGACAAATTGTTATACTCATACTTGTACATGATATAAATGTGTATGTGAAAAGCCTCTAAATACAGAGGAAATGTGCTGAAATTCCCTCCAGTGAATCAGGCTTAGCTTGCAACTTAGTTAGAACCTTCAAGACATAGTAGCTCTTCCACCAGACAGGTTTTGTTCACACAAGCGAGTCACTGAGGGGTAATGCATACCTGAGACTGATTAATGAGGGTTAATGTACATACTATAGGGACTGATCACTAAAGAGTTATTGCTTATACACTGCAGGCTGGTAATTGAGCGTTTATTGCATATGCACTGGAGGCTTGTCACAGCGAGGCCTCATGTACACTGTTGCTGGTAAACGGATGTTCAGAGGCAGCTGGATGCTTTTTTCAGCTGCCCGTGGACTCATCCAATGTTATCTTATTTGTACATTTACACAGGTTTGTTTAATGTCACTTTTAGGCGGTTGAGTTCAGAGGCCTTTTTTTGGAAAGCAAAACAATTAGTTCAGACGCTGAGTTTAGAGGCATTTCAAGTGCTAACCGCTTCTAAACGTGGTAACTCGCATTTAGCCGCGTTTTGTTTACAAGCGTTTTTCATTTTGGGCTATTTGGGGGGGGGGGAATTTTTTTTTCTCAAACGTTTCCAAATGTAAGCACGGCAAACGCAACATGTAAACGCAGCAAAACTCATGTTTTAAACTTGGGTTACTATCTGTCAAGTAAAGATTGGTCATAGAGTTTAATATATAAAACCTGTCATGAACATGAGGACAAGGTGCTTTGCCAGTGGGTCCTCCTGGCAAGTTACCCCCCATGTTGAGGGCATGTGGCCTGGTATGGTTCAGAGAAGGAAGGGGGACACATGCTTATCTCGCCCCTTTGCTGACCACCCAGGTTTGGATATTGGGAGGATCCTCACTCTTTTTTGCAGGAAGTTCCCCTCCCTTAACATCCACACCAGATTAGAAGCTCCTGGAATGGAATTTGTGGGGGCCCCATGCTTTTTTTCCTTCCATGTGGCCCCCTTAAAATTTATACCAAAGCTGAAGGGCCTGGTATAAATTTTTGGGCTCATACTGTGTTTCTTTATAATATCTCTGCTATTTGTTTACTCTCACCTGTCAGTCTGGAAATCCTGGCTGACAGCTGAAAGTGCTGGGTGGGGATGAGTCACTTGTTGTTAGGATGCTGGCATGTGCTAGCTCCCTAACAACCAGGAGGAGGCATTCACATTTAGCTGTGGTAATAACACCACTGCTAAATGTTTTGCTTCACTCTGCAGCTAGAGGTTTGTTTGGCTGTGCTTCCATTTGTTCAGTAATTTGCCCAAGTTTCTACATAGACTGCACACAGTGTGTGGAATTCTCCCTCATATTAAATTCCCTGCTGGTCAAACATTCTTAGCCCATTAACTCTCGTGGTCAAATGTTCTTAAACTATTTTTCTCTAAGGATCAAATGCGTTGTTACAGTGCCTTGCAAAAGTATTCACCCCCTTGGCTTTTTACCTATTTTGTTACATTACAGCCTTTAGTTCAATGTTTTTTTAATATGAATTATATGTGATGGATCAGAACACAACAGTCTAAGTTGGTGAAGTAAAATGAGAAAAATATATACATAAAACAATTTTTCAGAAATAAAAAAATGATAATTGGCATGTGCGTATGTATTCACCCTCTTTGTTATGAAGCCCATAAAAAAGCTCTGGTGCAACCAATTACCTTCAGAAGTCACATAATTAGTGAAATGATGTCTACCTGTGTGCAATCTAAGTGTCACATGATCACATATACACACTTTTTGAAAGGCCCCAAAGGCTGCAACACCTAAGCAAGAGGCACCATTAAACAAACACTACCATGAAGACCAAGCAACTCTCCAAACAAGTAAGGGACAATGTTGTTGAGAAGTACAAGCCAGGGTTAGGTTATAAAAAAATATCCAAATCTTTGATGATCCCTAGGAGCACCATCAAATCTATCACAACCGAATGGAAAGAACATGGCACAACAGCAACCCTGCCAAGAGACGGTCGCACACCAAAACTCACGGACCGGGCAAGGAGGGCATTAATCAGAGAGGCAGCACAGAGACCTAAGGTAACCCTGGAGGAGCTGCAGAGTTCCACAGCAGACACTGAAGTATCTGAACATAAGATGACAATAAGTCGTATGTTTCATAGAGCTGGGCTTTATGGCAGAGTGGCCACAGGGAAAGCCATTACTTTCAGCAAGAAAACAAAATGGCACGTTTTGAGTTTGCAAAAAGGCACATGGGAGACTCCCAACATATATGGAGGAAGGTGCTCTGGTCTGATGAGACTAAAATGTTACTTTTTGGCCATCAAAGAAAATGCTATGTCTTGGCTGCAAACCCAACACATCATATCACCCAAAGGACACCATCCCCAACAGTGAAACATGGTAGTGGCAGCATCATGCTGTGGGGATGTTTTTCAGCAGTCAGGACTGGGAAACTGGTCAGAGTTGAGGGACGGTGATGGACGGTGCTAAATACAGGGATATTCTTGAGCAAAACCTGTACCACTCTGTGTGGGATTTGAGGCTAGGAGAGAGGTTCACCTTCCAGCAGGACAATGACCCCAAACACACTGCTAAAGCAACACTTCAGTGGTTTATGGGGAAACATGTAAATGTGTTGGAATGGCCTAGTCAAAGCCCAGACCTCAATCCAATATAAAACCTGTGGTCAGACTTAAAGATTGCTGTTCACAAGCGCAAATCATCCAACTTGAAGGAACTGGAGCACTTTTGCAAGGAGGAATGGGCAAACATTTAAGTGGTAAGATGTGGCAAGCTCATAGAGACGTATCCAAAGTGACTTGGAGCTGTGATAGCCTCAAAAGGTGGCTCTACAAAGTGTTGACTTTAGGGGGGTGAATAGTTATGCACATTGACTTTTTCTGTTATTTTATCCTTTTTTTTTGCTTCACAATGATAAAAAAAAAATCTTCAAAGTTGTGTGCATGTTCTGTAAATGTAATTATGCAAATCCTCAAACAATCCATGTTAATTCCAGGTTCATCTCAGTACCACAATCTTTTAGGCTTTCAACAAATAAAGCAAAGATAGCTTCTGAATAAAGCACCACACTTCCAAAGTATTCATTATGAGCAAAACATTATTGAATCAGTGAAGATATTGTTCTTTACCTTATCTTATATTTTCATTTCTCTGCTGGGCTACAGCTTTACTCTGTACTACTACTTTTTTTTTTATGGTTATCATATCTTCAAATTTCGTGCCAATGTTTTGTAACTAGGAGTCATTGTAATAATACAGGATTTATACAGCGCTAAAAGTTTGCACATTAGAGAGACAATACAATATGATGCAAGACTAGGGTTAAGAGGAAATGATCTACAATTACCTTTTTATATTATTTTTTCCTGGTTTGAAAAAAAGATACAGATACTGACTGGGGCCAATCTCTGATGCTACACAGGGAGACCCTTGTCACAGCACCCCAACTTACCCCTCTGATTCCCCACACGTCTCCCACTCCCACCACCCTCCACCACATACATCCGGGGAGAAATTGCCAACTCATACACAGTTGCTGCCACTCCACACCTCCTGTGTGCAAGGCACCAGACCCTCTACTGCTGCCAATCCCCATGCCGGCACAAAACACTTTCTTAATGGGACCATCACCTGATGAACTGATGCAAATTTATAATTTGAAGATTTGGAGCACTTTATGATGAACATTATTTATGCACTGTTGAGAAACACTTTGTGCAAGAGCACTTTATGATGGGACTTAATTTAGGCACTGTTGTGAAGCATTTTTTGTGTTTTAAGCACTTTAATCATAAATGATTTATTGTAATATATATAGTGGATGCACATTGCACTTGATTTTCATTCAGTTAGGGTATTCACTGTATTTGTAAGGGTAAGCACAGGTCTTTTATCCAACTTTAAGCATCAGGGTGTATGGCTCACAAGATCGCCGTCCTGGCTCAGGTATAACTACCTGGGCTGGGGGAAACAGTGCACACATCTTTTGCGGCCAACCCCCTGCATGCCACCTGTGCCTGTGGGTGAGGCCCTAAGAAAACAGTCAGGCCACCAGGTTTCACCAGAAAAGGGTGTGACGGACTAGGAGCGTCAAGAGAGCACAAAGAGGTGGATGACACAGAATCGGAAGTGCAGGCATTGATTGGGAGACTGAGTGTACAGGAGAGATGGCATTGGGACAAAACCCAGAGAAACAGTCCACAGGGCAGTGATATAAATCACAGTACAGATATACAGTCCATTAAATAGCAGTATGGCACAGGCACAGAGTAACTATATGGCATTGCATGGGGATATGAGTCTCAGAACAGAAATGGAGCACAACAGGGAGAGATTATCATCAGGGCAGCACTATGGCACAGCAAGGGATAACAGTCTGTGGAGTGGGAGTATGGCACCAAAATGGGTTAACAGTCTATGGAATGGAAATAGGACACAACAGGGAGATAGTCCACAAGGCAGCAATAGGAAACAGCAAAGAGAGAAAATGATCCTCCGGGTATTATGGCACAAGGGGAGAAGATCTTCAGGGCAGAATGTTGGCACAGCAAGAGTTTACAGTCTGTGGAGTTACAATAAGGCAGAGCATGGAGAAATAATCCTCCAGGTATTATGGCACAATGAGGGGAGAAGATCGTCAGGGTAACAATAAGGGACAGCACAGGTTAACAGTCTGTAAAGGGGAAATATAGCACAGAAAATGGTGAACAGTCCATGGAGGAGGAATATGGCACAGCAAAGAGGAGATACAGGAAGGTTCCGGAACTCACACTGAGGATGCTTGCAAGCCAGAAGCTAAGGTTCTCTAAGGAAAGCAGGCAGGGTGCTCTCAATCATTTCAAGTGGCTCAGCTTAGATACTGCCAGACACAGCAGCGGTTGCAGGCTCAGATCAGTCCTAACAGTACTGCCCTTCTCCCTGGACTTCCCCTGTATGTCTAATGCCGTGTACAAATGATCAAACTATCCAGCGGAAAAGTCCGGCTGACTAGAGTCAATCCGCCTATGTGTGGGCTCCAGCGGACTTTTTTTACCCAAAAGTCCGGCGGACTTAGAAAGTAGTTTTGACTCAAAAACTGTCCGCTGGACTCACAGTCCGGCGGACAAAATGGCCGTGTGTGTGCTAGTCCGCCGTACTTTTGAAATGAACGGACTTTCCCGCACAGAGAAAAGTCTGTTCATTTTGAGTGCAGCTCCAGGTAGCCAGGACTAGCGAAGGAAGTCAATGTCGCCACCTTCAGCCTGTCACCTGGTATGGACTTAAAGGGGAAGCCCTACGCCGAAAAAACGGCGTGGTGGTCCCCCCTAGGTCCATATCAGACCCTTATCTGAGCACGCTACCCAGCCGGTCAGGAAAGGGGATGGGGACGAGCGAGCGGCCCCCGACCTCCTGAGCCGTACCAGGCCGCATGCCCTCAACATGCGGGGGTGCTTTGGGGAAGGGGGTCTCGCGGCGACATTCACTTCCTTTGCTAATCCCAGCTACCTGGAGCCGCGTTCAAAATGAACGGACTTTCCTCCGTGTGTGGGCAAGTCCATTCATTTCAAAAGTACGGCGGATAGTCCGCCGGAAAAGTCCTTTGTGTGGGCAGGTCCACTCATTTGGAAATTTGGCGAACTTTCCGGCGGTTTGTCCGCCAGACTAAGTCCACTGGATAGTCTGATCATGTGTACGTGGCATTAGAGCCTCTGATGGAAATCTTTTGCAAATCTAGGGGCAGAAATGTTCTCTTCATCTGTCCTATATCCTTACCATTGAACCAGATATTATAATTTGTTCCTAAAGATCCTAGAATCAAGAGTTTTCTCTGCCACAAATTCTTCTTCGTCCTGTACCTCCAAAAGGTGGAGAAGGTGGAAGAATTCTTCCAGAAAAAGGATTTTCAGGAAATGGTTTGAGTAGCGACATGTGAAAAACAGGGTGAATCTTCAGACTGTCAGAGCGTTTTAAGTGAATGGTGACCGGATTGATTTGAGCAGAAATTTGGAAAGGTCCCACAAACCTTTGGCCCAACTTTGCAGATGGAAGTGACCTGTGATGTCTATCCGCAACCCTCATATAATATGCCTCCTTCCATCAATCAATTTTTCATGAATCTCCTGTAATGTAGTTCATTTGTTGGTAACAGCAGGAATTAGAGTTGGAACAAAAACTGGATGATATCCTGTATTTAAGAAAAGGGGCTTACGAAAGTGGAGTTATGTTTATAATTGGTATAGGCAAACTTTGCTGTAGGAAGATGCACCCAGTCATCCTGAAGATAACTAACATAACATTGTAGGTACTGTTGTAAAGTTTGATTGGTCCTCTTGGTCTAACTATTAAGTTGAGGATGAAAAGCAAAAAGACAGTTTCATTGTTATACCTAAAGCTGAACAAAAGATTTTCCAAAATTTCAAAGTAAACTGTACTCTTCTGTTAGACACCATGTCATCAGGAATTCCATGTAGTTTAAACATTGCTTAAACCTTAAACCCTGCAATTTGTTCAGAAGAAGTTACCCCCTTAACAGGTATAAAAAGCCAACTTAGTGAGACAATTGACGACTACTAAGCTAGAGGTCATCTCTTTCAAGCAGGGGGGGGGGGGGGGGGATCAAGCATGAAGTCCATGGTATTGATGGAACAGGGAGTGGTTGGAGCAATCCCAAAAGTGCAGATCAGGGTGTCTTACTATGTGCACAGGTCAGACACAAGGCCACATAGTTCTTGACATCTTTCTTATAACCAGGCCACCAAAAGAAATGTGATAAATGTTCCATCTTAGAAACTCCAAAATACCCAGCAAGTTCATAGGTTGGACTTGATGGACTTGTGTCTTTTTTAAACCTCACCTGCTATGTAATTATGTAAGTTTAGAGTCATGCATCAAGCTGAGGGCTTCTACCCAAACTGATCCAGTTACATTGAGACAGTGGGGTTGATTTACTAAAACTGGAGAGTACAAAATACGATGCAGCTGTGCACGAGCTGCACCATATTTCACACTCTCCAGTTTTAGTCAGCCTCAGTGTGATTGGGTCCAAAAGCTGTTCTTGTACTTGAGGTAATGTCCTTAGGAGGATGATTGAAAAGTGGGCCATTCTCATACTGGTCTTTAAGGATACTCAAGAATGTCTTGGAATTTGTGGCCCCTAGGAAGTTCTTCTAAGACAGGATTGTACATTCAGAATTGCCTTCCTGGAGAGACTCATACAGCATCCTCGATAAGACATCAGCCTTACCATTCCGTGACCCAGGTCGATATGAGATGATAAAATTGAACCTGGAAAAGAATAGAGACCAACGTTCCTGTCTAGAAGACAATCTCTTAGCAGAACGAACAAGTTCCAAATTTTTATGATCGGTGAGAACAGTTACAGGAGGATTAGCCCCTTTCTACAGATGCCTACATTTGAAAAAGGCTTCCTTAATTGCCAGTAACCCTTTATTCCCAATCCGTGGTGGCTGATGCTCCAAATTTTTGGGAAGATGCAAATAAACTAAAAATTAAACTGTCAGTAATGCAAGATTGTAAATTTATTGATCATTTATCAGGTGATTATGTATCATTACTGCTAGATAAAACTATGCCCATCATATGCAGCATCACCTTGCCTATCAATTGCAGCCTCACTGTGTCCAAAAATTGCAGCCTCACTGTGCCCATCAAATGCAGCCTCACTGTGTACATCAATTTCAGCCTCACTGCGCCAGTCAAATGAGCCTCACTGTGCCCACAATTTCAGCCTCATTTTGCTCACAATTTCAGCCTCACTGTGCCCATAAAATGCAGCATCCCATCAAATGCAGGCTCGCTGTGCCTGTTATGAGGGGTTCCCACCATTCCTGCACTGAGTTTCCGGGTCTGTACACCTTGCTGTTGTGCCCATTATGAGGGGTCCCCACTCCTCAGTGATGCAGTGCATCAGCAATGCAAATGGTAGCCCACTGCACTCGCCTTGCTAGTTGTGGTGCACCCTATTCGTAGTGACATGCCATTACATTTTTGCAGTTGAACAGCACTGAGTGGCTGCATCTCCTTTTTCAGGTGGGGTGGTCGGGGGTGGTAAAACTTCAGCTCAACTGCCTGCTTGCACTGCTCCACCCAGCTGTGTGAATGAGCCCCTAAGGTCTTCTTTACAAGTGTGGTCTGAGATCTGGGCATTCCTCTCTAGGGGTCCACACACTGACTGTCTGACTGACACCCTTTCCATCCCACATTACTTTTTATCTCTTTTAACTGTTCAGCAGCTTTGTACATTCTCAGCAGTCATTTAAGGTGGCCATAGATTTTTTTTTATTTCATTCCTACTATGGCCACCTTAAATGAGAGCAGAGAATGTACTGAGCTGCTGAACGGTTAAAAGAGATAAAAAGTAGGGATGATCCGACCACCCCCCCCCGCTTCGGTTTGCACCAGAACATGCGAACAGACAAAAAAATAACATGTGAACACCATTAAAGACTATGGGAATAAAAAAAAATTCCAAAGGGCTCATTTTAAAGGCTTATATGCAACTTATTGCCATAAAGTGTTTGGGGACCCAGGTACTGCCCCAGAGGATATGTATCAATGCAAAAAAAATGTTTTTAAAACAGACATTTTTCAGGAGCAGTGATTTTAATAATGCTTAATGTAAAACAATAAAAATGTGGTAATGTAAATGGGTGACCCCACCCCCTCTGACATCACATGGCGTCTGAAGAGGCGGTTCACCCATTTGCGTCACCGGGTGGCCCGTCCTTGGCTATATAACAGGTGTCACCGCAAACAAGGCTGCAGTCAGCGGGACGCCTCCCATCGAGACAGAGTTTTTCCGTTTATTTAAATTTTTTTCTCAGGAACGTTGGCGCCGTGATTGACAATAGAGTTACATCGAGGGACACTTTTTGACAATTCCTTTATTAAAAAAAAACTGTCTGCTGTCGTTTTTAATTTCTTGACACTTTTTTTGGTGAATGGGTAGGGGTACAATGTATCTCATACCTATTCACATACGGGGGGCGGGATCTAGGGGGCCAGCATCTTCAAGATATCAAATACACTGCTTGTACTGACTTGAATATAGAGTCTACACTGAATATATAGTCTGCGCTAAAATGCAGACTGTATGTGTGTGTATGTGTATGTGTATATGTCTATCTCCTCTCTCTCTCTCTCTCTATATATATATATATATATATATATATATATATATAAATATATAATCTCACAAAAGTGAGTACGCCCCTCATATTTTTAAAGATATTTTATTATATCTTTTCATGTGACAACACTGAAGAAATTATACTTTACTACAATGTAATGTAGGGATTGCACAGCTTGTATAACAGTGTAAATTTGCTGTGCCCTCAAAATAACTCAACACACAGCCATTAATGTCTAAACCACTGGCAACAAAGGTGAGTACACCCCTAAGGGAAAATGTCCACATTGGGCCCAAAGAGTCAATATTTTGTGTGGCCACTATTATTTTCCAGCACTGCCTTAACCCTCTTGGGCATGGAGTTCATCAGAGCTTCACAGGTTGCCACTGGAGTCCTCTTCCACTCCTCCATGATGACATGATGGAGCTGGTGGATGTTAGAGACCTTGTGCTCCTCCATCTTCCCTTCTAGGATGCCCCACAGCTGCGCAATAGGGTTTAGGTCTGGAGACATGCTTGGTCAGTCCATCACCTTTACCCTCAGCTTACAAAAATGTGAGGGGTGTACTCACTTTTGTGAGATACTGTATATACATTATATCAAATACACTGTCACTAACTAACCTGCCTACCTAATCTAGTGTGGGGCCCCCCGATCCATGATTGGCCAAAGGCACCCTGTCTTTGGCTAATTATGGCTCTCTCAGCAGAGTGCACTACGATTGGCAAAAGCATTCAGGTCAGGTGCATGCTTTGGCGATTCATCATACAGCAATGCACTGCTATCCTGCTGTGCATTATGGTGCATTTTGCGGTGCTCGAACTTCCCATGAACACCCTATAATATTTGCTGTTCAGCAAACGGCGAACACCTGATTTTTGAGTAGAACTTACTTCCCATTAAAAAGTAATGTGGGGGGGAAAGGGTGTCAGTCAGTGATTGGAATGGTCAGATCTGACCCTGGAGGCAGCAGGATGTGAGCATATGAGGGGAGAGCAAACAAACAGCAGAAAGTGAAGGAGGGGGAGTAGGGGAGGATCAGTGTGATTGGGAAGATGTACAGACTTGCATTACATGGGGAGAGGGGGAAGTAAAGTTGGAGCTGAAAGGTGCTGCTGTAGCAGGAGTCAGAACAGGGAAAATAGCATAGCTGGTGCCCCTTTTGCCCCCCCCCCCCCCCCCCCACAGTCCTGGCCCTGCATGTACTGTACCATGACTTCTTTGTGTGTTTCCAGTGATCCCTCTGCATGCACTGCTGGCTGCTGACTCTGTCACAGGGAGATGGAGAAGGACATGCACTGCTTCCTTTGCCTCTGCATGCTGCATGGGCCTATTGCTTCCTGAGCCTGCCACTGTTCTTCTTCTGTTCAGCACTTACTTGCTGAAGGAGGCAGGCAGTGTAAGCTGAGTCACTCCTCCACCATGTAGCACAGGGACTGAGAGAGCTGGGACCTTAATCTTATTATCGGCAAATGGGGCCAGTGTAAATCCTTACATTTTTTTTTATCACTAGCTTTGGGGGGCGCCTATTGGCAGGCTGCCACTGTTCCCAATGTCATAATTCCTTTTGATTGAAGACATAAACAAGAAAAATACACACAGGGATGAAAATGCATCTTTTCTCCTTCTCACTGAGTAAGGATAGCTCCAACAGCAGAGTCTGAAGCATCCACTTTCATAATAAAAGGAAGTTTAGGATCTGCACTTATCAATATTGGTGCAAAAGTGAAGAGAGTGTTTAGCTTGCTAAAAGCTGTCAGTGCCTCAGGTGACCACAGAAAGGGCATCCCTCTCTTTGTCAACTGCGTAATTGATGCTATCACCCTATAGAAGGTTCTGATGTATTTTCTGTAGAAGTTGGCAAATCCAACAAATCGTTGTAGTTCCTTTTGCAGTTGTATACCTGCAAAAAACAAAACAAAAAAAACAACAACCTGTAAGGCAAAGGCATAATGAGCTAGTATGCATTGCATATTAGCTTGTTATGAAATATTTACCTTAGAACAAGGCCCCCGCATTACCTCCCGGTCACCGCTGAGGGAGCTGACATGTTCCCTCTGCATTTCTTCCGGGTTCTTCTGACGTCCGCGGCTGCATGCAAAGTAAATATATCTCCTAAACCGTACAACTTGAGGAGATATACATTTTACCTACAGGTAAGCCTTATTATAGGCTTACCTGTAGGTAAAAATCACCTACAAGGGTATACAACTTCTTTAACATTTCCAGCAGCAGGCCAATTCACCACTGCATTGATCTTCTCAGGATCCATATCCACTCCTTTTGGAGAAAAAATATATCCAAAGAACTGGATCTGGGTTCATTCTCACATTTCTCCAGCTTGATGTAAAGTTGCTTCTTCCTTAATCTTTCAAAGACTGTGTAAACATTGTGATGCTCCTTCAGGTTATCAGAAAATAAAGAATTTCATCCAGATAAGCAATCACAAACTGGTCCAACAGATCCCAAAAAAACATAATTGATGAAGTGTTAAACGCTTGGGAGTGTTTAAAAAGGCATAACCAAAGACTCAAAATGCCCATATGTGGTTCTAAAGGCAGATTCCCATTTGTCTCCTTGACGAATCGGGACAAGGTTATATGCGCCCCGTAAGTCTAGTTTTGAAGAAATTCTGGCAAAACAAAGTCTTACCCACATTTCAGAGATTAAGTGGAGTGAGTAGGGTTTTTTAATAGTGGTCTTATTCAAATCCCTGCACTGATGCATTGACACAAGGTGGTGTCCTTTTTTTTTTTCAACAAAGAACAGAGCTGCCCCTGCAGGAGACGTTGACTGCCTAATAAAGCCCTTCTCTAAATTCTCATCAAGCCATTCCCTGAGCACCTTTAATTCCGATTCTGACAGATTTAAAAGGTGACCAAAAGGTATTTCTGCCTCTGAGAGAAGGTCAATAGAACATTCATACGGGCAATGAGGAGGTAATTGATCAGCATTCTATTTATCACAGACATCCCTAAACTCATGGTATTGAGGAGGCAGGGATATGACTGAGTAGCTACCACATCAAATTGTGCTTCCTTGATCAGTGGAAAACTTGTTCAACAAGGTTCTCTACAATGTTCCTCACAATGAGGGGACATAAAATTTAAAATCGGTGCTCCCTAGTAGATGGAGGGATTATGGGTACAAAACCAAGGAATTCCCAGGATAACAGGAAGATTGTGTAACGTAATCAGCTGAAAGCCTCAAATTGGAGTAACAGAAGAACCATTTCATGGTTAACAGGTCCTGACGAAAAGGTTGAGACATCAACTGTATCCATATCAATAGGGACATATTTATTTATTTATTATTATTATTATTATTATACAGCATTTATATAGAGCCAACAGTTTGCGCAGCTCTTAACAAAATTAAGGTAGATATTACAGTTACATTCCAATTTGGTACAAGAGAAATCAGAGAGCCCTGCTCATTAGAGCTTTCAATCTAAAAGGGAGGGTCAATTGATACAAAAGGTAATAGCTGTGGGGGATGAGCTAATGGAGGGAGTAAAACCATGTATTAGTTACAAGCAGGAAAGGCTTCTTTAAAGAGAAGGGTTTTCAGGGAATTGTCTAAAGATGGATAGATTAGGGGAAAGTCTGACAAATTGGTGTAGAAAGTTCCAAAGGATGGGAGAAGCTCTGTAGAAATTCTGGTGGCGAGCATGGGAGGAGGTGACAAGGGAGCTAGAGGCTTGGTTGGTATTTTGTTAATATTATTGCTTTGGGAAAAAGTCAATAAAATTCCCTCAGCCCCAGAGTCTGGCATAGCAGAGCAAAGAATTTCAGAGACCTTGTGAAAAGTTTGATAGGGATGACAAAATGAGATAGTAGAGAATCAACTTTATTCTCTTCATAAATTAATGGGGAAATAGACTGGATAATGAAGTTTATTTGTTTAGACACTATCATCAGTTCTTTTAACTTTGTTGGGATAATTAATTGCATAATGTCCCCACAATATAGACATAAGTTTTCCAAACATCTCTCTTTCTCCAGAGTAAAAATGGATCTGTTAAGAGCATCATCCTGCATAGGTTCGGGAATGTTATAATCCAGAGAAACTTTTGGATCCTCCTGAATAAACTAAGTAGAAGAGAAACACATGCCACTATTACCACCATTGGTTTTTGCTGCATGTAGTACAAGGCTGCGGTCATCAGGATCACCCCACCAGGAGGTGAGCAAGTCAGGGTCCAGTAGCAGATATAGCAGGTCAGGATCAAGCAGAAGAGTAGTCAGTAAACAAGCCAAGAGTCTTTAACAAGAGGTTACAGATTGAGTATGGCACCGCAATGGTTTAACAGTCCTTGGAATGGCAATTGGACACAGCAAAGGAGGTAGTGCACAAGGCAGCAATGAGACAAAGCAAAGGGGGAAATGATCCTCCAGGTATTTTGGCACGACAAGAGGAAAAGATCCTCAGGGTAGCACAATGGCATGGCAAGAGTTAATAATCTGTGGAGTGACAATAGGGCACAGCAAGGGGAAACAATCCTCCAAGTAGTATGTCACAATGAGGGAAGAAGATCCTCAGGGCAGCAGTAAGGCACAGCACGGGTAAACAATCCATGGAAGGGAAATATAGCACAGCAAGGTGACAAGATGGTCTGGGAAACAGATGGCTTTTCTCTGGGGGTCCACAGAGGTAGGGTCTCAGGCAGGTGCTGGATCCAGAGAGGTAGCAAGGGAAGCCGGAGATGCAGGCAGGGAGACAAGGGGAGGCAGAGTAATTCCTGGTATCCTAGCTCACCCATACAAGTATATGGCTATTTTCTCAGCACCATTTAATCAAGGTTCTGCTACTCTACACTTTAAAAGTGTAAGGGGAACTCAGGGTATTACTAAACTGTAATGAAACATACTGTAGGTCCATTCAGAGCCTGCAGCAGAACTGAGTTAAACATTTTACTGGTTCACACTGCTGGAATACTTCATTTTACTAAAAACAATGTAGGCCAACACATCTAGAAGCTTAAGCCCCATGCAAACTAGCAGTTTTTCTCCTGAGTTTTTTGTTCAGATTTACCAAAACCATATAACATGAGGTCAAACCTTAGGAGTTTACATTTGTATGCAATCAGGCAGGCCCTTGCACTACATGGTTTTGGTAAACCTGAAGGAAAAACTCAGCAGAAAAACTGATAGTGTGTATGGGGCTTTAAATGTAACATCTCGAGTTGTTGTTCTCCAAAGAAATTCATCAGTCCGATCACCAAATTGTAATACACGGTCCTTTAGTGAAGAATATATTTCAAGCCCCTGAACAGGTACTCACAGTTGTTTTTACAGAACAGCAATTTTCAGTCATTAGATTGTCAAAAGCCACATACATATGGCAAAGCTATAGAAAGTGCCATCATAATATTGACAAAATATTTTAACATACTTGTAAAGAATTATTAACAACTTTACACATTTTCATTTTGTAAAAGTAAAACATATTTTTCTTTTGGAAAAGTTTTGTTGGGTATACCAATATAGCAAAAATGTGCATATAAAGCATATAAACAATAAATACCTATATAAGAAAAAAGGTGTAAATTTGAGATGATGGTACCTTGAAATCCTCTAGGTCGGGTCTCTCCAAATTAACCACATCAGCTAATAGCTGATCTTCCAAACCATCCCGCGTTACAGTGAAATTGATTAGTGTGGTCTGTGCTTGGATTTCAGGCTTGTAGTGTGGATTGGCAAGCTTAGTGTGAAGAATTAGTCGAAATTTTGGGTGAAACTTGATCTTCTTATCCCCAATTCGGATGTACCTGTTAAGCAAAACCAACTCTTATGTGTTAATTTTAATAAACCTATGAAAGTTCTTCATAGACAGACCCTGGTAAACCTCTTTTGGCATTACGTGTCTGTTAGCATATACAGTAATGTGGTGACTAGATTTTTAAAATGAAATCTAGGAACAATCTACTGGCTCTTTCTTAAAATATTGCCCTCATTTGCAGCCACACCCACAAAATCACCAAAAATCAATATGACTGCACAGGGATTAGGAAAGTCAAGTCAGCCCATTAGATGTTTGGTGCACATGCAGGACTGACTGCAGCAGTGCCACATTGGGGCGACACCTGCAATTCTATTCCTAGCATGGTTACCTGGTAGGATTGTGAAAGACCCGGATCAACCTTGGCTACTCTGAGGAGAGGAATGATAGGTGTGGTTAAACTGCACTGTAGAAGGGTTTTAAGGGGGTGTGGTTAAATTAAATCTGAACCTACTCTGCTTTGGGTCAGGAGTGTGTAACGCACACATTGTGTGTGTAATGACTCCCAAACTCAAATAACCCCCTCCTCCTTGAATTACTCACTGGACTGGATCCTGAGACTGCAACTGCCCATGTTTTTTTCCATCAATATGTGAATTATGCTATTGCTGATATTTGTCCCTGTGGGCCAACTGTCAGACTTTAAAGTACTGCATTGCCTGATAGGTGATGCTCTATCACCAACATCACAGATCGTAAAAAACAAGAGGATTAGTCTGCATTTTAAACCAGTTAGTGGAGCCATGCTCATATCTTTATGTCCCAGCAGCCAACTGTACATCCAGAACATCACAAATATAGCCTTATATTACAAAGGTATTTCTTCCAACTTGTATATGATATGTCTAGCATTTAGGCCATTATTAGTGCAAGTTATGAAAACAATGGCTTCTATAGAGTAGGGCTTTGGCGGTAATAAGACAGGGAAACCAACCAGGTCACAGTTAGGAGGTCAAAAGGGACCATGAAAGAGATAACTTTTGTCTTAGAAAAATGGGTAATGTGTCTCCAAGTAGAACATCAAACATCAGTACTGCCAATCAGTCTGAAGATGGCCTCTTTTTTTCTGGTTTGCCTGCAGAAAGTAACTGTTTGATCCCTTTAATAAAATGGATCTAGTTAATTATAATCCTAGATGATAATGTTATAGAATATTTTGAAGCAATGCAGAAATTACCTTCACTTATTGTATTCCTGCTGTGATTTGTGTTTGCTCAAAAGTCAAGGAAAATTACTACATGGGTAAAAATGTTCTGCACCATCTAGCCTTATACAGTTGCAAAAAAAGTATGTGAACCCTTTTGGAATTATATGGATTTCTGCACAAATTGGCCGTAAAATGTGATCTGATCTTCATCTGATCTGTCACAACAATAGACAATCACAGTCTGCTTAACCACTACAATACAGGGCACTTTCACCCCCTTCCTTCCCAGCCCAATTTTCAGCTTTCAGCGCTCTAGCGCTTTCAGTGACAATTGCGCGGTCATGCTACACTGTACCCAAATGAAATTGTTATCATTTTGTTCGCACAAATAGAGCTTTATTTTGGTGTTATTTATTCACGACTCCGTTTTTTTTTTTTGCGATATAAGCGCAAAAATAGCGGAAATTTGGAAAAAAAACTATATTTTCTTTTTTCTATTTAAAAAGAAATCCAATAAAATCACATTTTTTCATAAATTTAAGCCAAAATGTATTCTGCTACATGTTTTTGGTAAAAAAAATTCCGTTAAGTGTATAATAATTGGTTTGTGTGATCACGGACATATGTACGCAAATGATCATGTACATATGTGTGCAGGTGATCACGTACATATGTGTGCAGATAATCATTGGGACATGTGATTTTAGTGGGACATATGTGGGGGACATGTTTTTATTATTAGGGACATGTGTTTTTATTATTTGGGGACATGTATGTTTTGGGGACATGTGTGTTTTGGGGACATGTGTGGGGACTGTGTGGTGTGTTGTGTGTTGACACTACACTGATGATCAGTGAGTAAAAAGCTGTAAAAAGCAGCCCATACTCACTGATCATCAGCCGGCTGCAGCGTTCTGCTCTCCTCTCCTCAGCGGTGACTTCCGTGTGAGGAGAGGAGAGCCGATTGCCTAGCAACCGGCTGTTTGTTTACATCACATGACGGCCGTGATTGGACACGGCCGTCATGTGATCAGGAGGGCCAATCACAGAGCCCTCCTGCCGATCTGAGATGTGCCGTGTCCGGGTGACACGAGCACATCGGGATCGCGCCGCTGCGCGAGCGCGCGCGCGCGCGATCCCGCTATTCCTGAAGGACGTTCCTGAACGGCCTGTCAGGAATAGACGGCTCCCACCCGGCCGTATATATGCATTGGCCGGGTGGGAAGTGGTTAAACTAATAACACACAAAGAATTAAATGGTACCATGTTTTTATTGAACACACCATGTAAACAATCATAGTGCAGGTGGACAAAATATGTGAACCCCTAGACTAATAAGATCTCCAAGAGCTAATTAGAGTGAGGTGTCAGCCAACTGGAGTCCAATCAATGAGATGAGATTGGAGGTATTGGTTACAGCTGCCCTGCCCTATAAAAAACACACACCAGTTCTGGGTTTGCTTTTCACAAGAAACATTGCCTGATGTGAATGATGCCTCGCACAAAAGAGCTCTCAGAACACCTGCAATTAAGAATTGTTGACTTGCATAAAGTTGGAAAGGGTTATGAAAGTATCTCCAAAAGCATTGCTGTTCATCAGTCTATGGTAAGACAAATTATAAATGGAGAAAGTTCAGCACTGCTGCTACTCTCCCTAGGAGTGGGAGTCTTGTAAAGATGACTGCAAGAGCACAGCGCAGACTGCTCAATGAGGTGAAAAAGAATCCTAGCGTGTCAGCTAAAGACTTACAAAAGTCTCTGGCATATGCTAACATCCCTGTTAGCGAATCTACGATATGTAAAACACTAAACAAGAATGCATTTCATGGGAGGATACCACAGAGGAAGCCACTGCTGTCCAAAAGAAACATTGCTGCACGTTTACAGTTTGCACAAGAGCGCCTGGATGTTCCACAGCAGTACTGGCACAATATTCTGTGGACAGATGAAACCAAATTAGAGTTGTTTGGAAGAAACACACAACAGTATGTGTGGAGAAAAAGATGCACAGCACACCAACATCAAAACCTCATCCCAACTGTGAAGTATGGTGTTGGGGGCATCATGGTTTGGGGCTGCTTTGCTGGGTCAGGGCCTGGACGGATTGTTATCATCGAAGGAAAAATGAATTCCCAAGTTTATCAAGACATTTTGCAGAACTTAAGGCCATCTGTCCACCAGCTGAAGCTCAACAGAAGATGAGTGTTGCAACAGGACAACGACCCAAAGCATAGAAGTAAATCAACAACAGAATGGCTTAAACAGAAGAAAATACACCTTCTGGAGTGGCCCAGTCAGAGTCCTGACCTCAACCCGATTGAGATGCTGTGGCATGACCTCAAGAAAGCGATTCACACCAGACATCCCAAGAATATTGTGGAACTGAAACAGTTCTGTAAAGAGGAATGGTCAAGAATTACTCCTGACCGTTGTGCACGTCTGATCTGCAACTACAGGAAACGTTTGGTTGAAGTTATTGCTGCCAAAGGAGGTTCAACCAGTTATTAAATCCAATGGTTCACATACTTTTTCCACTTGCGCTGTGAATGTTTACATGGTGTGTTCAATAAAAACATGGTAACGTTTAAGGCCGCGTACACACGCGGGGACTGTTCGCCCAACTTTGTCCGCTGAACAGTGTTTCGGCAAACAGTCCGCTCGTGTGTGGGCTTTCAGCGGACAGTTTCAGCGAACAGTCCGCTGAACAAGGTTTTTCGGAAATTCCGAAAAACTGTCCGCTGAAACTTTGTTTCAGCGAACAGTCCCCTCGTGTGTAGGCTTGTTCGTCAAACTAAGTTCCGCGCATGCTCAGAAAGGATTTACACGCCGAAAGTTATAATGCAGTGTATAGGACGTCGTATTTTTCGTCCCGTCGTACGTGCCGTTCACGTCATCGCGCACGGTTTCAGCAAACTGTTCGTCCGTCGTGTGTGGCCATGTCCGTCCATGCTAATTTTGAGCGGACTGTTTGCCGAAACTGTTTGACGGACAAAGTTGGGCGAACAGTCCCCGCGTGTGTACGCGGCCTAATTCTTTGTGTGTTATTAGTTTAAGCAGACTGTGATTGTCTATTGTTGTGACTTAGATGAAGATCAGATCACATTTTTGACCAATATGTGCAGAAAGCCATATCATTCCAAAAGTGTTCACATACTTTTTTTTGCAAATGTATGTAACCAGGGCTGCCATCACTGCAAAATAAGAGGTTTTGGATCCTTCTATGTATATATCTAACGCTATGTAGAAAACCACATGGAGTTGTCAGCCTTGGAATTTTATGGCAATTATTCAAAATGGTAATGACTTCACTGAATTTACGATTAAACTGAACCTGAATACTGACAAACTTGGCAGTAATGATATTTTATTTAACTGCCGAACCATTTCTCTGTTCCTGGAGACAAATTCCTTTTAAACCTACTGCCTGGCACAAGGATTTGTGTCCTCTGTTGATTCTTCAAGTTTTTTTGTCACCTCTATCTACAAAGTATTTGTTTTGAAGTCAACAGGCATTGAAATTCAGAGTCACAACCAATGTTGCTCTAAGTAGTAGTCATTTTCTGAGTCACAACACGCCACAAAATCACTCCTTGAATCAAATACCCCCAAGAGAGTGAGAAATTAAACATACCTTTCAAAGTTGTGTTGAACTGTGCAAGCGCGTTCCGCTCGATCAATACTCAGCATGCTAAGGGCTCTGCTACAGTTATGAACTGGGGGTGGCTGACAGGGCATTTGTGTAAGGAAGCCAAACATTTTGCAAGGTTTAAAAAAAACGAGGCTAATCCAGCTCCTGTCACACACACACACATCCTGTATTAGCAGGTAATTGGAATGATGACTAGCTGGGCTAGCTCTACTGTGCTTTCAAAATAAATTACTGTAATTGATCAGCTTAATTAGACATTGGGAATAATGAAGTGACCCTAATCAGAGATGAAATGCTAGTTGTTTGCAATAAAAACACCATGTATATATTATGATTGGATGAAATCTCAGACGCTGTAATTATGGTAAAAATAGACATTTACAGAAATGAAGACACTTGCTAATACCGATGGTTAAAGGTGAGGAGATTGACAAGACACTTATTACTCATAAGATACACTGGAATCTTTTTAAAGCTTTAAACTTAGTTTTTCAAGATTTAAATATGGGGAACATTTAGAACCTCTATCAGATTTTGTTTTTTATTGATTTTTTTTATACTCTTTCAGGGGATTTTCCCTTACTCTTGTTTCACAGACACTTTTCATTAGCACCAAAGGCCAATGCAAATCTTGCCTTGAGATACACAGACAGTAAAAACCTTAGAGTAGACTGGGAAAGGATTGGAGAATACAGAATGCAAAGTTCATATTTTTTGCCCATTAGCTCCTTCCTGATAATTTTTTTGTCAAATCTTAAAATACAAAATTTATCATCCAGTCTTGTTCTTTATGACTACACAAGGTCATACATTTTGTACTGCCAGTCTGCCACCAATGGGGAATGTTAACATTTTGCTTGCACTAGTAACTGTAGTAATTTAGCCATACTTTCTGTCTGTCTCTATTTTGCCCAAACAAAAAATGGGGAGTCACTGAAAAAGAAGAACACGGATGACAAAAAAAAATTGTTAAACATTTTAACGTTTCCCCAATTTGATACTGATCTTACTAATTGTAATGATCAGTCAATCAGAACTCTGATCCGGTGGTTTTGTGGACAGCACATGGCGGGAACCTGGAGCAGTCTTTTCCCAAGAAAGATAATCATCTCACCCTCTCTTACTTTTACATTAAGAAAGTGGCTCTTTAAAGAAAGAATTAACAGCACTGAATGTACAGCATAAAAAAAGAAAACAAGTATAGAATAAGAAACTGTAACTTGATTATTACAAAAGTGGGGTAGATAAACATTTACCCGCAGCTGCAGGTATGTACATACAGAGGTCAAAGCAGCAATACATGAAGACATATGCAGGTGAATAGGCTTTCGATAAGGAGGCATTGTTACATTACATAATTACAGCTTCTTCTAAGAATTGAAAATGTATTAGTTTAGCAAGAACAAGATGAGTAGGCGCAGCACCAATCTCAGTGAGTTTGATTTGGGGTAGATGAAAATTATTACATGCTATTAAGTCCTGGCTTGTTGTAGCCAGTGTCATGGTACTACTTGCAGCGAACCCTCAGACGAGCAGGTGACACGGGATCCCCCAGGGCGTGGAATCTAAGAGTCAGCCGGTGTTCCACCAGTGACCCTCTCACGAAGGTTTGGACTTAGCTGCGTGCTGACCCCAGGTCACGACCCCCCGAGTTCACCCTGCTCGTTAGGGAAGTACCCGAAGACACTGTAGACAAGGATGGATGGATGAAGCAAGGAATTCCAGGTAGTGAGCCAAGGTCAGGGCGGGCTGCAGACAACGTAATCAGAACAAGCCGGGCCGGTACACAGAAGATCAGATCACGAGAAGACAGGTAAACAGGTTACACAGGGGAGCTAGGAACAAACGTTGCTCAAGCAACCAGTAGCAGGTTTGAAAGGGGTTTAAATAGAGAAGCAGATGAGGGCTGGACAGGAAGTAGCAGGAAGGAATCATATATTAGGCAACAGGTGAAGGGCGTCGACACCCATAGCTGGAGAGTGCACACAGCTGAACACCAGACAGTGGACAAAAGATGCCAGCCGACCCACTGCAGTAAAGGTGAGACATAGATCAGCTCCGCAGCTGATCTGTGACAGTACCCCCCCTCTTACGAGGCCTCCCTACACGTCTGGGGGCTGGCTTGGAGGGAAATTTCTGATGGAAACTGGTCACCAGACGTGGGGCACAAACATCAGTGGCAGGGACCCAAGACCTCTCCTCTGGACCATAGCCCTTCCAATCAATGAGATAGAATAACTTCCCCCGGGAGTACTTGGAGTCCAATATTACTTTAATCTCATACTGATCCGAGGTATCAGCCACAGGAGCAGGGTGAGAAGAAGGGCAAGAGAAGCGATTGAGGACCAGTGGCCTGAGCAGGGAGACATGGAAGGTGTTGGGAATCCTGAGATGAGAGGGTAGAGGGAGCTTGAAAGCCACTGGATTGATCTGGCGGAGAATAGGAAATGGACCAATGAAACGAGGGGCAAATTTCATCAAGGGTACCCGTAGTCGGATGTCCTTGGTAGAGAGCCAAACTCTATCGCCAGGCAGGAACTTAGGAGCTGGACGGCGATGACGATCTGCCGCCATTTTATGCCTGGAAGCAGCTAGATGAAGATTCCCAGAGACTTCTTTCCAGATAGAGTTGAAGGACCTTTGGGTCTCGGCTGCTGCTGGTACCACAGGAGAAATGGGAACAGGAAAGGGAACAGATGAATGCTGCCCATAAACTGTGAAGAAAGGAGATTTCCCAGAACTGGCATTGGCGTGATGGTTTAAGGCAAACTCTGCCCAGGGCAAAAGGTCTAGCCAGTCACCTTGGTGAGCAGAAATGAAGGCACAGAGAAAACGTTCTACATTTTGATTGACACGTTCCGTTTGCCCATTGGACTGGGGATGAAAGGCAGATGAAAAATCCAATTTAATCCCAAAAGAGCTAGCCAAGGCTCTCCAAAACCGAGCAGTAAATTGAACTCCTCTGTCAGAGACAATATGGGAAGGCATCCCATGAAGACGAAAGATCTCCTTTATGAAAGTTGTGGCAAGACTGGGAGCAGAAGGTAGGCCTGGGAGAGGAATCAAGTGACACATTTTGGAGAACCGATCCACCACTACCCAGATGACTGTAGAATCTGTTGAGGGAGGCAGATCAGAGATAAAGTCCATGGCAATACAACGCCAAGGTACATCGGGCACTGGTAAGGGCAAAAGCAACCCAGCAGGGGCGGACGTGGAAGATTTGGGAAGTACACAAACTGAACAAGCTTGAACGTATTCCTTGACATCCTTACGAAGAGAAGGCCACCAATAATGACGCTGAAGAAGGTCACCAGTATGAGGAATGCCAGGATGTCCAGAGAACTTGGAGTCATGTGCCCAAGCAAGGAGTTTGGGACGAAGTGCAAGGGCTACAAAAGTTTTACCAGGAGGAGGCTGCGTGGACTGGAGCTAAGTGATGGCTAGAATACGATGCGGAGGAATGATGGGACCAGGATCTAGGTGATTCTCAGAATCATTGACATCAAACAACCTGGACAAGGCATCGGCTCGAAGGTTCTTGGCACCTGGACGGAAAGTAATGTTAAAATTGAAGTGGGCGAAAAAGAGGGCCCAGCGAGCTTGACGTGGGTTCAAGCGTTTCGTGGATTGTAAATACTGCAGATTTTTAGGATCAGTATAGATGGTAATACAATGGGGAGAACCCTCTAGAAGATGTCGCCATTCTTGAAGAGCTAGTTTAATGGCAAGTAGCTCACGGTCCCCAATGGTATAGTTTTTCTCAGCATCAGAAAAGAGCTGGAGGTCAGAGGTGATAGGAGCGTGTGATTCCCAGAGTGGAGAGGCCCAAGCTAAAGCATCATCGGAGAGGAGAGAGATGATGTATGCGACTTTGGTGCGATCAGTAGGAAAATGGTGGCTGGAAAGTTCGAAGTGGATGGAACACTGATTAATGAAGCCCCGACAAGCCTTAGGATCACCGGAGAACCGAGGTGGTGACAGCAGATGCAGGCAGGGATTGCCAGGTGCAGCAGGTAAGACCGGAACAACTGAAGCGGGAGCAGGAACGGGAGGAGCTGAAGTTGCAGCGAGTTGCAGACGATCCAGAAGAGAGGCCAGATCCTGGAGAACCAGCATTTTTTGCTCTTGATTAGCTTGCTGGGAGTTAAGTCTCTGAACTAGATGTTGCATGGGATCCTCGGTCAATGGCCGATTCTCAGAGACGCTCATGGCTTGAGCAAACTGTCACGGTACTACTTACAGTGAACCCTCAGGCGAGCAGGTGACACGGAATCCCCCAGGGCGTGGAATCTAAGAGTCAGCCGGTGTTCCGCCAGTGACCCTCTCACGAAGGTTTGGACTTAGCTGCGTGCTGACCCCAAGTCACGACCCCCGGGTTCACCCTGCTCGCTAGGGAAGTACCCGAAGACACTGTAGACAAGGATGGATGGATGAAGCAAGGAAAGCCAGGTAGTGAGCCAAGGTGAGGGCGGGCTGCAGACAATGTAATCAGAACAAGCCGGGTCGGTACACAGAAGATCAGATCACGAGAAGACAGGTAAACAGGTTACACAGGGGAGCTAGGAACAAACGTTGCTCAAGCAACCAGTAGCTGGTTTGAAAGGGGTTTAACCACTTGCTTACTGGGCACTTAAACCCCCCTCAGTCCCAGACCAATTTTCAGCTTTCAGCGCTGATGCACTTTGAATGACAATTGCGCGGTCATACAACACTGTACCCAAATGAAATTTTTATCATTTTTTTCCCACAAATAGAGCTTTCTTTTGGTGGTATTTAGTTACAGCTCGGAGTTTTATTTTTTGCTAAACAAACAAAAAAAGATGCAAAAAAAATAAAATAAAAATCATGTTTTAATAGTTTGTTATAAAATGTTGCAAACGGGTCATTTTTCTCCTTCATTGAAGTGCGCTGATTAGGCGGAACTGATAGGCTGCATTGGTGGGCACTGATGGGATGCATTGGTGGGCACTGATAGGCTGCATTGGTGGGCACTGATAGGCTGCACTGGTGGGCACTGATAGGCATAGTTAAGGCGGCACTAATAGGCACAGATAAGGCGGCCCCCGATGGGCACAGATAAGGCGGCACTGATGGGCAAAGATGGGCACAGATAAGATGGCACGGATGGGTGGCACGGATAGGTGGCACGGATGGGTGGCATGGATGGGCACTGATAGGTACCACTGATAGATGGGACTGATGGGCACTGATAGGGGGCACTGATAGGTGGCTCTGATAGGTGGCACTGCTGGGCACTGATGGACGGCACTGCTGGGCACTGATGGGCGGCACTGCTGGGCACTGATGGGCGGCACTGGGGTGCAGCACCTTTGAGGCAGATTGTGGGCACTGTGGGTGGCACTGTGGGTGGCACTGCTGGGTGGCACTGTGGGTGGCACTGTGGGCACTATGGGCACTGCTGGGTGGCACTGACGGGGGGCACTTACTTTTATTCAGGATGGCACTGCAGGGGGCAGGTGGGCACTGGCAGGGGGCAGGTGGTCGCTTGTATTGCTGGCCGTGATCGGGACTGATGTCCCGATCACGGCCGCCGGTGATCGGCTTTTTTTTTTCTCCTCGCGCTATCAGCGCGAGGAGGAATAATAGCCGATTACCGGCTCCGTTCTATCACATGATCAGCTGTCATTGGCTGACAGCTGATCACGTGATAAGGGGTCGGGATCGACCCCTTGCACGGATCGGTGATCAGGCGAGTCTCATGGACTCGCCGATCACAGAGCGCGCCGCGCGCGCACGGGACAACGTCAATAGACGTAGTCCCGGAAAAGTAGGTCCGCGCTAATGCCGTCATTTGGCAATAGCGCGGATCCCAAGTGGTTAAATAGAGAAGCAGATGAGGGCTGGACAGGAAGTAGAAGGAAGGAAGGAATCATATATTAGGCAACAGGTGAAGGGCGTCGACACCCATAGCTGGAGAGTGCATAGAGCTGAACACCAGACAGTGGACAACAGATGCCAGCCGACCCTCTGCAGTAAAGGTGAGACACAGATCAGCTCCGCAGCTGATCTGTTACAGCCAGCAGTTCCATATTTTAATATACTTGGAGGGACACCCTCTATGAAGATAAATACATTTTGAGGCAGGGAAGCAATGACCTCCCCCTCTCTTACTTTTAATTCATCCATCCAACTAAGAGAAGAGAAAAAAAGGGATATTTATATTGGGAAGATACTGTATATTATATTATGCTTTTCTTGAGAAAGCTTTGAATACTAGTTACTGTATGTGGGTAACATATGAAAATGTAAGTATTGTTAAATATATCAGCTAACCCTGGGTTAGAAGCTACCTCTATGTTTTATTAGAATTGTTATTGTAGCGCTGGCTCCTGAAGAGCACGCGCTATGTGTTTTGTCATTTAGCTTTTGCTGGAAGAGCAGTTTGGTTTTGGGTTTAATTACTCTAAATTTTGACCTCAGTACCAGTCTGGCTGGACTGCATGGTGTTCTACCAGACCATGAGTGGCGCTGTCACCCCTGGCAAGTTCCAGAACATAGTCTAGTTGGGTGCATCCAGGATTTACTCTCTCTCTGAAAAAAAGCCTAGTGGGAGTGTCACTCTTGCTGTACATTCTGGGAGAGGGTACTTAAGGTGCTGACATCATGTGCTTTGGGGTTCCGCTGAAGAAGTGCTTTCTGGATGATAGTCCTGATTCTTCTGACCAGCCCCCAGGACTCTCATGGCCTGGGGTGCGGATCCACCCGACTACAGGTCTCGGGGCCGGCTAGCCCGAGGCAAAGAAACTGAAGGAAGGATTCAAAGGTGGTCCGGTGCCGTCTCCCTTTAAGTGGATCTGGCGTCAATCTCTACAGCTCTTGGGCCATCTACCTCGGGAAACCCCTAGATGCACACAAGGTGAAGAAGGTGACGGTAAGCCCAATTAAATCAGCCGCTCCGTCGGGAGTTAGTACTACATTATTTTTTATTAGAAAATAAAAAAAATAAAAAACAAAAGTAAAACAAATTCTCATATGACACCATTGAATGTGGCCAGACAGCTTCAAGTTTGAGCATATTGGGATTGTGGCTATCTCCTCAAGGTCAAAAGTGCAACATATTCATCAAATAAGATTTCTTCAAGAGATTAAATAAAATGAGTTTCTGGGGAGGCAACTCATGAAGAGAAAAAAAATAAAAAGGTGGAGAAATGCACCTGAACTCTAAATGTCATAAAAAACAAACACTAGAAAGAAAATGTTTTGGGTACTTCTGCAAAATGTCATCATAAGGGCCGGTTCACACTGGGTTTACAGTATGGTCTTCTAGGGGACAATCGGTTAATAAAGTTATATTTTTTCATCACTTTGTTTTTCTTTTCCATTTTCTTTATATATTTTGATGGAATTTTGGAGAAGTACTCAAAGCTCTTTTTCTTTCTAGTTTTTGCCATTTGTTAAATAACTTGACTCACCCTCTTCATATATCCTTTTTGCTTGTTCCAATGAAATATTGAGATTAAGGTGGCTAGACATGTAAGCCCTTGTACACACTGTCGGAGATTCCGACAACCAAATCCGTCGGATTTTGGTCCGACGGATCTTGTCCGAAACTGTTGCGCACACACGGTCGGACAAATTTGTCGGAAAATCCGATCGTTCAGAACGTGATGACGTAATTTCGTTACGATGGGACTACGTTCAGGCTAGTAGCCAATAGCTTTGATGTAGGAATTTGATCTGAGCATGCGTGGCACTTGGTCCGATCGGAATTCTCTACACATGATCGGAGTATGTCCGATCGGACCAGTTTGTCGGAAAATATTTCCAGCAAGTTGGAAAATTTGGTCCGACGGATATTCTGACAGAAACAGTCCGATGCATACCACACACAGTCGGATTATCCGACAAAACGGTCCGATAGGACACATTCCGACCGTGTGTACAAGGGCTAAGAAGAACATTGTCAGATGACATTGTAGACCAAGGATTGCTTGACTATAATGCTTGTCTCATCTGCTCACTTTTGTCCAGATCAAGCAATGAACTCATGTCTTTTGGACCATGCCAAATACCCTTGTGCTAAATAAGCTCAGAGGAAAATCTCAGATGATCTCAGCATGCACATTTGCAAACCAATTAATGAAAAACAAACTGGGCTATTGGCTTGTGCCAGCACTTCCAAATGCCCTGGAAATTCTTGTGGCTGGCTATAGACTCAAACGAATAAATCACTGTTACCTTCCTCTTTTAAGCATGTGTCTACCAAGCAGGGGATCAAGCACTGGGTCAATAGTTTCTTCCAAATTTTCAATCAAAACAGGGTCTCCTGCTACAACTGCTTGTTCAATGACATCAACATACCTGTATGAGGAATAAGTGAAAAATAATGAAATAAATTGGTTGATGTTTTATACCTAGAGCATTGGTTGCCATGCATCATTGAAACTCCAATCATAGATTATAGAGGATTAGGTTGCTATAAATTACTACACACCACTGTTCTTTTCACTATATTATCAAGTGCACTCTCTATTTAAAACAACAGACTCTTATTTTGCCAACAAATACACATCAACGCTGCCATACACTATAACAGTGAAAGATCTGTTCAGCTCCGACACATGTTAATATAACCTCCAGGATGCTGAGTCATGTCCCGTCATATAAATCACACTCCTATATTACCTCCCTCACCCTTCTGATTCTCCTAAGTTCTGGTGATATATCCCCAAACCCTGGGACTCCATCATTTAACTACAGTGGTGTGAAAAAGTGTTTGCCCCCTTCCTCATTTCCTGTTCCTTTGCATGTTTGTCACACTTAAGTGTTTCGGAACATCAAACCAATTTAAACAATAGTCAAGGACAACACAAGTAAACACAAAATGCAATTTGTAAATGAAGGTGTTTATTATTAAAGGTGAAAAAAAATCCAAACCATCATGGCCCTGTGTGAAAAAGTGATTGCCCCCCTTGTTAAAACATACTATAACTGTGGTTGTCCACACCTGAGTTCAATTTCTCTAGCCACACCCAGGCCTGATTATTGCCACACCTGTTCACAATCAAGGCATCACTTAAATAGGAGCTGCTTGACACAGTAAGGTCCACCAGAAGATCCTTAAAAGCTACACATCATGCCGAGACCCAAAGAAATTCAGGAACAATTGAGAAAGAAAGTAATTGAGATCTATCAGTCTGGAAAGGGTTATAAAGCCATTTCCAAAGCTTTGGGAATCCAGCGAACCACAGTGAGAGCCATTATCCACAAATGGCGAAGACATGGAACAGTGGTGAACCTTCCCAGGAGTGGCCGGCCGCCCAAAATTACCCCAAGAGCACAGCGACAACTCATCCAAAAGGTCACAAAAGACCCCACAACAACGTCCAAGGAACTGCAGGCCTCACTTGCCTCAGTTAAGGTCAGCGTTGATGCCTCCACCATCAGGAAAAGCCTGGGCAAAAATGGCCTGCATGGCAGAGTTCCAAGGAGAAAACCACTGCTGAGCAAAAAGAACATCAAAGCTCGTCTCAATTTCTCCACAACACATCTTGATGATCCCCAAGACTTTTGGGACAACATTCTGTGGACCGATGAGACAAAAGTGGAACTCTTTGGAAGGTGTGTGTCCAAGTATATCTGGCGTAGAAGGAACACTGCATTTCATAAAAAGAACATTATACCAACAGTAAAATATGGTGGTGGTAGTGTGATGGTCTGGGGCTGTTTTGCTGCTTCAGGACCTGGAAGACTTGCCGTGATAAAAGGAACTATGAATTCTGCTGTCTACCAAGAGATCCTGAAGGAGAATGTCCGACCATCTGTTCGTGTACTCAAGCTGAAACGAACTTGGGTTCTGCAGCAGGACAATGATCCTAAACACACCAGCAAGTCCACCACCGAATGGCTGAAGAAAAACAAAATGAAGACTTTGGAGTGGCCTAGCCAAAGTCCTGACCTGAATTCTATTGAGATGTTGTGGTATGACCTTAAAAAGGCCGTTCATGCTCGAAAACCCTCTAATGTAACTGAATTAGGACAATTCTGCAAAGATGAGTGGGCCAAAATTCCTCCAGGACGCTGTAAAAGCCTCATTGCACGTTATCGCAAATGCTTGGTTGCAGTTGTTGCTGCTAAGGGTGGCCCAACCAGTTATTAGGTTTAGGGGGCAATCACTTTTTCACACAGGGCCATGATGGTTTGGATTTTTTTCACCTTTAATAATAAACACCTTCATTGACAAATTGCATTTTGTGTTTACTTGTGTTGTCCTTGACTATTGTTTAAATTGGTTTGATGTTCCGAAACACTTAAGTGTGACAAACATGCAAAGGAACAGGAAATGAGGAAGGGGGCAAACACTTTTTCACACCACTGTATGCCCAACTCTCCCATCACCCCACGCCCTCTGGCAGCAGCTGCAATCCACACAATTTACTTTCTACTCCTCTTCTTCCCAAAATCATCCTCCCCTTCTCTTGTGATGCTCACTTTGTCTGTAACAAACTCACCCCCCCCCCCCACAACCTCTTTATCACCAACTCATTTAACCTACTTGCCCTTACTGAAACCTGGCATGATGAATCCAACATTGCTTCTCCTGCTTTCCTCTCCCATGACCTAGTGGATGGAAGAGAGGAGGGGTCAGGTACTTCACCCACCTCCCTCTCTGCCACTCTCCACCTTTTCTCCCGTTTCTCTAAGAATTTTTGGAATCTACCAGCCCCCTGAACAGGTATCAACCTTCCATGAAGACTTCTCTGCCTGGATAGCCTACTTTTCTCTCCTGAAATTCCCACAATCATTCTCAGTGACTTCAACATCCTTGTTAATGCTAATATTCCTGCTACTTCTAAACTTCTTAGTCTAACCTCCTCTTTTGACTTGAAGTAATGGATACAAGCTTCTACTCACTCTGGTGGCAATACCCCTGACCTTCTTTTCTCCTACCTATGCACTTGGTGCAACATTTCCAACAGTCCTTTCCCTCTCTCTGATCACCACCTTATAATTTAAACTCTCTCCCTGTCTTCCACCCCCTCTCGCTCCAGTTGCCTAGCAGTTACACCTTAGGAACCTTTGCCACCTCAGCCCTTCTCTACTCCACTACTGACCACCTCTATGACAAAATCTCATCACTCTCCTGCCCTAACCTAGCCACTACTGTCTACAACAGTTCACTGCCATCCTCCCTAGACAAGCTTGTCCCCCCTCCCCCCACTATGCACAGAATCAGGCCCAACCCCTACCACCTTGACAAACACAGGACACCAGAAGTTTTAAAAATGTAGAATAAGTCTCAGAAAGACTTCAACATATAATATAGATCTGCCCTCCAAAAATACAATTCCTACAACCTCAGTGTCAAGCAGTCCTATTTTATCAATCTCATTAACACCTTCTCATCCAGACCCCATCAACTCTTCTCTACCTGTAACTCTCTACTTCATCCTCCACTGTCTGCACCCGCTAACTCACCGACTGTCCAGGAGATCGCCATTCACTTAAAAAATAAGATTTATACTATTTGTGAGGTTGATCTCCTCTGTGCAGATACCTCCCCCACTTAACACTCCATGTCCACAGATACAATCATTATTTCCCTCATTCAACCCCACTACCATAGGCAAGGTTGCTAAGCTTTTTTCTAATGCCTACCTAGCCACCTGCCCCCCTGGACTCCTTTTACACGCAAACACAAAGAGAGGGGTGCCTCTGGGTGCAGATTTGTTTAAAAGTGCAATTTTATTTTAAAACTATTTGAAAACAGACTCACATTTTCCATGAACAATCAGAGCATTAGAATCCATCCAAAACATTTTGATCGTTCATCACATCCGCCTAATTTACAGTCTGCCTGGCCGCTTTTCCCTATGTGTCCACCATTTAGATGTAAAGCTGCCGGCCACAGTGGACACAATGTTTGTCAGACGAAAACGAGGCTTGAGGCACTGCTGCAAGCGGGACGCGGGGAGATTGCGTCACTACTCTGCGACGCGTTTCCTGAGCGTGCGGGTCGCAGTGGAGAGGCGACCGCGCTCCTTCTTCAAAGCTGATGATGGATAACATTTGTGATGGAAAATGTGAGTCTGTTTTAAAAAAAAATTGTACTTTTAAACAAATCTGCACCCAGAGGCGCCCCTCTCTTTGTGTTTGCATTACAGTAATTTGGAAACCTGGTTTCAGTTCCTCCTTGGTGGCAGCCCTGCTTGTGGAAACCCCTGGAAAGAAATTCGTTCATTTTTATTGGACTACACGTCAAAATCGAATGGACGTTTAAACCTGTATATGGACTGTTTTTAGAGTTCTTTTTCCCATTCTGTTTATTGCTTCGGTTAAATTGCGCCTTTACTTGCCCCTTTCCCATGCATCATGTGGCTCTATCCTAGACTCTCTAATTCACATTTTCAATCTCTTCGTCCTTCTGGCATCTTCCCTAACTCTCTAAAACATGCACTACTCACCCCCATACGACCACCATTTACCAGTGATGCAAACGATCACCTTGTAAAACAACCTATTGTCAGGACTGGGCTCAGCCCTTCCTTCTCTGAGCTGGCTGCTCAACTGTCAGTTATTTGCCAGCTCCTATCTCTCCACAGTGACTCACCTGTTGATGATATCCTGCTTGTCAGTCCTGCTTACTTAAGCCATCCAGCCCAGATGATCTCTGCCTTTGCCTGATCAGCATCACAGAGATTGTCTCCTATGTGCCTGTTAAAGACTTGCTTGGCTGACGTTCCTTTTGGCTCCAGATCCTGCTTCCTGTTGCCTTGTCTGACTATCCGTTCCGGTTACCGAACTTTGGCTATGTTTTGACTAAGTTTGTTCTATTTACTTTTATTATTAAAGGAGTGTGATTTAACTGTACTTCTGTCTCATTCTGATTCATGGTTTCTGACAGTAGGCAAAGGCCATGAATTCAGAAGAAGCAGTCAATCCATTTGTTGGTAATATTTTTTCCAGATTGGATGAGCAGGATCACCACCTGGATCAGTTTGCCATGGCGTTACAAATACTCCTGAGTCACACGGCTCACCTGAAATCTCCCACTGTGGCTGCTCCGGTACAACTGTGGGCTCCTTGAGGGTAGGGACTGATGTGAGTGTGCAATGTACAGGTATAGGGACAATTGTAGACAATCAGGTTGAACTGGATGGACTGGTGTCTTTATTCAACCTTTCTAACTATGTAACCTGTGTTGCAGGCCGTCTCTGCTGCTACTCTGTGCAGGCACCCGCCTCAAGTTATGCCTCTATAAGAGGTATGTCTGGTTCCACTCCACTTCACCAGCGATTTGGGGGTGATCCAGTCCAATGCAGAGGATTTCTCAAACAGTTTGACATTTACTTTGAGATGCTGCCCCAGGCATTTCCCACAGAGAGAAGCAAAGTAGGTTTAGTGATATCTTTGCTCTCTGTCCTCCTCTGTGATTTCCATAGACGTTTTCCCCTGAAGACTGGTGGTCCTCTGAGGGGGAGGGGTCGTTGAGGAGGGGGTTACTGTCAGGGCTGGGCTTGGCCCTTCCTTCTCTGAGCTGCTTGCTCAGCTGTCGGTTAATTGTAAGCTCCTATCTCTGCTTAGTAACTCACCTGTTGATGATATCCTGCTCATCTGTCCATCCAGCCCAGATGATCTCTGATTTTGCCTGGTCAACATCAGAGATTCTCTCCTGCATGCCTGATACAGACTTACTTGGCTGACGTTTCTTCTGGCTTCAGATCCTGCTTGCTGTTCCACCATGCTGATTCCTGGCTTCCTGACTTACTGGCTTGTCTGATTATCTGTCCCAGTTAACGAACTTTGGCTATGATTTGACTATGTTTGTTCTATTTACTTTTATTATTAAACAAGTGTGATTTAACTGTACTTCTGTCTTGGTCTGATTCATGGTTTCTGACACCCATTTAGTTTAAAATAGAAATGAAAGGCAAAACCTGTTTGTATAGATGTATGTAGCGGCCATAGCGCGTTGCAGGGCAGCCTTGACTTAATGGGCATACCAGTTACCTTCTCTTAGCCTGCTCTTCTGCTTCTAGGGGTTCCCAGGGTTGATACCCAACGATTTGTACACTGACACAGATGAAGTCCTTTTAAAAAGGTTTTATTTTGCAGTAGAACTTTCAATTAACACAGTCTCTTAGGGAACAGAGGGCATGGGTGAAGAACTGTCTAGAAAAGTCTCTATTTCCACCCAGAGAGTAGCCAGTTGGGCACTTCAAGGCTGAACAGATCTCTAGCCAGAGATCATGGCAGTCAGCACGTTGACTCAAACTTGAACAATCAACTAAGGGTGAACAGGAACCTTTTTCCTCCATACCTGGAACGTTTCCCGTCTCCTCAATGGTATTGGAAAAGTGTGAATTTGTCAATGTCCTTCTCAACTCAGTAACCAGGCACTTCTCAGGATGCCACTTGCCGGCCCTCCTCCTAAGAGTCCTTCCCCGGTCACTTCCACAAGCTGCGGTGTCCCTCCAACCCGAGAGCACACCCAGACACTTTAACTCCTCCCTCAGTTACTGCGCCTTGGACCAGCAGGTTCCGAGACTCGGGAACGGACGGATCCCTACCCCAGACCAAGCAGTTCTATCAGGGGCCACTGACAGGAACATGTTGTGGGGTGTCGAACACCCCGTGACCGAGACCCCTCACGGGGGTTCCCCGGTCCTGGAACCTGACCAGACCACACGTGTCTCGCAAACAACTCCGGAACCCCCGAACACGTGACCCACACCCCTTTAAGTACCCCTTCCCAGACTCCTCAGCGGGCCCCAGCACTCCCACTGATTGGCTCTGAGAAGGCCGATACCTAAACATCCAACCAGACTTGGTTCTAGCCTGTCATGTGCACCTCACCGTTCACATGACCAGGTAGAACTTCCAAACATAGCCTGGCCAGACTGGTGTTAAGGCCTACCTACACAATTAACCCTCAGAACCTTTACTGTTCTGAGGCCAAAAACTAAATTTACATGCGTGTGACATTTGATCCCAAATGTCATCCGCTACATGTAAAAAAACATTATTATTCTGTTTTTTATAAGGAATCACATATCCTCTGTTCCCAGCTGCATAAGTGCTGGGGGGAGGAGAAGTAACAGTACACTAAGCTTCCCAGTGAATGGCTGTACAGCGGGGGCATGTCAGGACAAGTCAGATCATTGGAGAAGAGCACACTGAGTACCCAGTAGGGATGAGCTTCGTGTTCGAGTCGAACGTACGTTCGACTCGAACATTGGCTGTTCGGGCGTTCGGCGAAATCCGAACTCTTGGTCCGTTCGCGTCAAAATTCGTATGGCGCGCGCGGACCACAATGCACTGCGATGGCGCAGTGCATTGCTGGCTCATGATTGGCCAAGCATGCACTGTGACCCCGCATGCTTGGCCAATCGCAGCCCCAGCAGCGAGGAGAGCCATGATTGGCCACAGGCATCCTGCCTGTGGCCAATCATAGCTCAGGCTGTGTAGTGCACGCCCCACACTATATAAGGCCGCCTTTGAGGCGGCCTCGTGTAGTGTGTTGGAATCTGAAGCAGTGGGTGTTCTGTGTACCTTCAACACAGTTACACACCAATCGTTTTTGGCTGATTTCCTATCTTGCTCTTGTGTAGTGGTTATTGTCTGTGCCCTGACCGCAGTATACACCACTACACTATATTCACCTCACCTATATAGCTAGCTAGTGATCTATCTTTAACCACTTAACAACCGCCCATTGCCGATTAACGGCTTCAGGGCGGTTGTTTAACTCTGAGAGGCCGTTAATTAACGGCCTCCCAGAATTCTGCTCTCACGCGCCCCCTGGGGCGCGCACTCGAGAGCATCCGTGACCGCCGGGTCCACAGGACCCGGCGCATCACGGATCACGGTAAACGGCCGCTCGTCGCGGCCGTTTATCACGTGATCGCTCCGTCAAATGACGGAGTGATCACTTGTAAACAAACCGGCGTCATGTTATGACGCCGGTTCCTCCCTCCCCTCTCTGTACCGATCGGTACAGCGGAGGGGAAAGAGATCGGTGTCAGCAGCGATGTGGGCTGCATCTGCAGTGCCCACATCGCTGCTCACCGAATTTAACCCCTCAATTCCCTGCCAATACTCTGCAATACCAGTGCATACTCTGCAGTACCCTGCCATTACTCTGCAGTACCCCCCATTACTCTGCAGTACCCTGCCTTTACTCTGCAGTACCCCCCATTACTCTGCAGTAACCCCCATTACTCTGCAGTAACCCCCATTACTCTGCAGTACCCTGCCATTACTCTGCAGTACCCCCCAATACTCTGCAGTACCCGCCATTACTCTGCAGTACCCCGCCATTACTCTGCAGTGCAGTACCCTGCCATTACTCTGCAGTACCCTGCCTTTACTCTGCAGTACCCTGCCATTACTCTGTAGTACTCCCCAATACTCTGCAGTACCCTGCTATTACTCTGTAGTACCCCGCCAATACTCTGCAATACCAGTGAATACTCTGCAGTACCCTGCCATTACTCTGCAGTACCCCCCATTACTCTGCAGTACCCTGCCTTTACTCTGCAGTACCCTGCCATTACTCTGTAGTACTCCCCAATACTCTGCAGTACCCTGCTATTACTCTGTAGTACCCCGCCAATACCCCGCCAATACTCTTCAATACCCTGCCATAAATTGCCATACCCAGCCATACTCGGAGATACCCAGCCATACTCGGAGATACCCAGCCATACTCGGTGATACCCTGAAATACCCAGCCATAGACGCCCCCCACCCCTCACCGCCCTCCGGTGCTTCTACCAACTCGCCAGTACGATCAAAGCCAGAATCTTTTTTTTTTTTTTTATTTCAGGCTTCCCAGCCTAGAGGTGAGATGTGGGGTCATACTGACCCCCAGATTTCACTGTAAAGAGGACCTGTCACCCCATATTCCTATTACAAGGGATGTTTACATTCCTTGTAATAGGAATAAAAGTGATCAAAAATATATTTTTGGGGAAAAAAATGTCAAACTAAAATAAATAAAGTAAAATGAACAATAAAAAATAAATAAATAATTAAAGCGCCCATGTCCCCATGTGCTCGCATGCAGAAGCGAACGCATGCGTAAGCCCCGCCCACATATGAAAACGGTGTTCAAACCACACATGTGAGGTATTGCCGAGAACGTTAGAGCGAGAGCAATAATTCTAGTCCTAGACCTCCTCTGCAACTCAAAACATGTAACCAGTAAAAAAAAATTTATGAAGAAAAAATTACTAATCTGCAAAATTTTATAACAGAAACAAAGAAAATTCATTTTTTCGCAGAATTTCCGGTCTTTTATCTTTTATAGCACAAAAAATAAAAAAACTGAGAGGTGATTAAATACCACCAAAAGAAAGCTCTATTTGTGTGAAAAAAAGGACAAACATTTCATATAGGTCCAGTGTTGCATGACTGAGTAATTGTCATTCAAAATGTGAGAGCACCAAAAGCTGAAAATTGGTCTGGTTATTAAGAGTGTTTAAGTGCCCAGTGGTCAAGTGGTTAATAATAGAGCTTGCAGTCAGTAGTGTTAGGAGATAGTGCGTGCTGTCTGCGTGCTCTGTACCCAGTACATACCGCTATAATATAGGGCAGGCCCCTACTTTCAAACATCCAACTTACAAACATCTCCTACTTGCAAACGGAAGGAGACAGCAGCAAGTGAGATGAAAAAAGACGTATGGCAAAACAAATTATACAGGGGTGATAACCCTTCCCTATGTTTTCCAAAAAGCTTAAAAATAGTTTTTTTGACTGGAGCTACACTTTAAAAATGTACCAGTTGAAAATTACAAACAGATTCAACTTAACACAACAAACCTACACAGTCCCTGTCTTGTTTGCACCGCCTGTATACTGCTGTTCTGAGTATATAGGGCCTGGGGGCCACACGCATTTCCTTTTTTTAATATGGGTACAGGGTTCCCCTTAATATGCGTACAAGACCCAAATAGGCTGGTAATGGGCAGGGAAGGCTACCCATGCCATTTTTCTGAATGATTTTCAACCATATTGCAGGAACCAGATATAACATTAAAACCGCAAGCAGTTTTAAATGGTGTTATTTCCGTTAAATGTCATTTTGTGCATGGACTGTTCTAAACACGGGAAACACGTGGCATTTCACAGGCATACTACAGACACCCCCCAGGCACCATATTTAACCACTTGCCGACCGCCGCACGCCGATGTACGTCGGCAGAATGGCACGGGCAGGCATAAGGGCTTACATGTACGTCCTTGCCTGCCCGCCGGTCGGGGGCCCGATCGGGCCCCCGCCCGGTGCCTGCGGCGGTCGGTATTCGTTCGACGAGGGGACGGCCATTCATTCATGGCCACCCCCTCGCGATCGCTCCCGGCGAATGAAAATGTCCGGTGACATCACTTCCTCTCCTGTAATGTAAACACAGGAGAGGAAGTGATGTATTCTCTCCTCCGTGTCGGTAGTTTTCGTTCCGGCACCGAGGAGAGAGGTTCGGTGAGTTGCACCAACACACCCCACATACAGTAGAACATGCCAGGCACACTCACACCCCCCCCCTTTACCCCCCGATCACCCCCCAATTACCCCTGCCCTCCCAGTCACAGTGACACCAATTGCTTTTTTTTTTTTGCATTGGTGTCATTTGTGACTGTAATAACTGTTAGGGCAGTTAGGGTTAGCCCCCTTTAGTTCTAAGGTACCCCCCTAACCCCCCCAATAAAGGTTTAACCCCGTGATCACCCCCCGTCGCCAGTGTCACTAAGGCTGGGTTCACATTGCAGCGGTTTATGAGAACGGATGTGATTCGCACCGCACTGCAGTGCAAATCACATCCGATCTCTGTGCGATTCGAGTTCAGCCATACAGATAGTATGGCTGAATTCGTGTCGCACCCGCCGCACCCGCCGCAAACTCGCACGGGACCCTTTTTTTGGTCCGCAGCAGAATCGGATCGCATGGGTGTTCACACCATGCGATCCGAGTTTGCAGATCGCACTGCGATATGCGAACTTATCTGGGGGTGTCATTAACATTTCACTGACACTCCCAGCAGTTCGCATAGGGCAGTGTGAACTGCCGCCGGGAGGCATGTGATCCGGGACCCCGCCGCGGATTCGTGGCGTTCCCGCATCGCTCCAGTGTGAACCCAGCCTAATAAGCGATCGTTTTTCTGATCACTGTATTAGTGTCACAGGTGACGCTAGTTAGGCAGGTAGGTATTTAGGTTCGCCGCAGCTTTTTATAGCGCCAGGGACCCCCATATACTACCACATAAAGCCCCCTGATTGCCCCCTAGTTAACCCTTTCACCAGTGATCACCATATAACTGTTACAGGTGACGCTGGTTGGTTAGTTATTTTTTTTATAGTTTCAGGGCACCCGCCATTTATTACCTAGTCTCACTAGTGTACCCCTAAATTTAGGGGTGTCTACTTTCCAAAATGGGGTCATTTGGGGGGGGTTTGTGCCATCTTGGCATTTTATGGCCTTCAAAACTGTAACGCCCTTAGAAAGCCTGAAGGCGGTGCTTGGTTTTCGGGGCCCCGTACGCGGCTAGGCTCCCAAAAAGTCCCACATATGTGGTATCCCCGTACTCAGGAGAAGCAGCAGAATTTATTTTGGGGTGTCATTTCACATATGCCCATGGCATGCGTGAGCAATATATCATTTAGTGACAACTTTGTGAAAAAAAAAAAAAAAAAAAGTTTGTAATTTTCCCCCAACTTGTGGCAAAATATAAAATATTCCATGGACTCAACATGCCTCTCAGCAAATAGCTTGGGGTGTCTACTTTCTAAAATGGGGTCATTTGTGGGGGTTTTATGCCATCTTGGCATTTTATGGCCTTCAAAACTGTAATAGGTAGTGAGGAGTGAAGTCAAATATTTACGCCCTTAGAAAACCTGAAAGCGGTTCTTGGCTTTCGGGGCCCCGTACGCGGCTAGGCTCCCAAAAAGTCCCACATATGTGGTATCCCCGTACTCAGGAGAAGCAGCAGAATTTATTTTGGGGTGTCATTTCACATATGCCCATAGCATGTGTGAGCAATATATCATTTAGTGACAACTTTGTGAAAAAAAAATAAAAAAAAATTAAAGTTTGTAATTTTCCCGCAACTTGTGGCAAAATATAAAATATTCCATGGACTCAAAATGCCTCTCAGCAAATAGCTTGGGGTGTCTACTTTCTAAAATGGGGTCATTTGTGGGGGTTTTGTGCCATCTTGGCATTTTATGGCCTTCAAAACTGTAATAGGTAGTGAGAAGTGAAATCAAAAATTTACGCCCTTAGAAAGCCTGAAGGCGGTGCTTGGTTTTCGGGGCCCCGTACGCGGCTAGGCTCCCAAAAAGTCCCACATATGTGGTATCCCCGTACTCAGGAGAAGCTGCAGAATTTATTTTGGGGTGTCATTTCACATATGCCCATAGCATGTGTGAGCAATATTGTCAGGGATCCGCTCGTCCTGCGCGATCGGCTCTCCGTGCGCGCGTGCACGTTCGTGCAGCGGGTCGTCGTAGGTACGAGCGTCTTCCAACGCGCGCGGGTGCACGCCGTTCGTGTGTGCGCGCGGTACACGCACGCACGGGCGAGCGTTAGCACGATTGGCGCCAGTAGCCCTTTTTAAAGGCACAGTTGCAGCAGCTCTGTGCTGTCTCGTCTGCAGCTTGTGCCTGTGTATACCTGCTTGTCTACCTGCTACCTACCTGATATCCGACCCGGCTCCGTCTGACCTTGTTGACCTCTCCTGCTCCGACCCCGGCTTGTTTGACCCTTCTTGAACTGATCTCCTGTTGCCGAACTCTGCTTGTACCTGACACCTCTGCTTGTTCCTGCATCGCTACCCTGTATCCTGAGGACCCATCCAACCTGATCCAGTGGCCTGCAGTCCTCAGCCTTCCTACCACAGAGAGTCCCTGCTTCTGAGAACCCTCATCTCCGGATACCTGCTACTGCTCCTGGCTGGACTCTCCTACCCCACTGCGCTCCGGTCTCCCTGTTCCCATTCCAGTGAGACCAGAACCAGAGCCGTAAGAGAGGTCCCCTTCTACTAAGACAGACTCAATACCTGAAGTTCCTAACAGTACGAGACAGCCATGTCTGAGTCTGCAGAAGGGGCCTCCGCCATGAAGGAGATTTGCTCTCACCTTGCGGCTCTCACCCAGGCCGTGAAATCCCTTCAAGACGGCTACACCAGATTGGAAGAGCGGGTCCAACATCTCTCCATTTCGGGATCCCCGGACACTGCACATCAGTCTCCTCCAGTCCAGCCTGCAACTCATCCGGCAGTCGTGATGCTCCCACCTGAGCCTAGGGTTCCCATTCCGGAAAAATTCTCTGGGGACCGTTCCAAGTTTCGGGGTTTTCGTAATGCTTGCCAGCTTTACTTTGCCCTCCAGCCCAGGACTTTTTCGCTGGAAGCAACTAAGGTGGGATTTGTCATTTCTCTCCTGCAAGAAGAACCTCAGTCATGGGCCCACCATCTCCTGGAGAATGACAGTCCTCTTACACAGACCCTCTGTGCCTTCTTTGAAGGGATGGCACAACTCTATGATGACCCCCAGCGGACTGCCACCGCAGAATCCGCATTAACTGCGCTCCAGCAAGGCCGTAGGACGGCCGAGGACTATGTCTCGGACTTTAGGCGCTGGAGTGCAGATACCTTATGGAACGAGTCGGCCCTTAGACACCAATTTCGCATGGGCCTGTCTGAAGGCCTCAAGGACGAACTAGCCCGAGTTGGTATCCCAGATGCCTTAGAGGACTTAATTGCCCTAGCCATCCAGATCGATCGTAGACTCCGTGAGCGGAAGGCCGAACGCTCTTCTCAACCTCTGAGACCTGCCTGGATGACCGCCAGAACCCCGTCTCCCAATCCGTTCTTCTCTCCGCCCCCTCCAAAGGGGCCTGCCAGTACCTCTCTTGCTCCTGAGGAACCTATGCAGCTTGGACTACTCCGACCTACTCTGTCTCCGGAAGAGCGTGCCCGTCGTCGACATATGAACTTGTGTCTATACTGTGGCGGCTCCGGACATTATGTGGCCAACTGCCCTGTGAAGCCTCGTAAGTGCCTCTTTTCTGTGTCCCGCAGTTTCGTTAACTCACCTTCCAACTCTCTACATGTTGCCCTTCTGCTTTCTTTTCAGCTTCATGGAAGAACGATTCACGTCAACGCCATCCTTGACTCCGGAGCCTGCGGTTGCTTCATCGACGCTGCCTTCACCAACCTGCATTCCATTCCACTTCAGCCAAAATCTCATGGACTTTCTATCTTCTTGGCCGATGGTTCTCAGATCAAGTCCGGCCGGGTCACCCATGAGACCCTTCCTCTACCCACCTCCACCTCCTGCCGACATACGGAACTACTAACTCTTGATGTCATTTCATCACCACTCTTTCCTGTGATTCTGGGCATACCATGGCTGCAAGCCCACAACCCCTCCATTGACTGGTCCTCTGGGGAGGTAAGATTCCTCTCCACCTACTGTCAGGACCACTGCCTCTCTGGGGCTCCTGCACAATCCAGAACACTTCTCTGTCTAGATCCAGACCTGGACCTATGTCAATCGGTTCCAGAGCCTTATCATCAGTTTCTGGATGTCTTCAGTAAACGGGGGGCTGACTCCTTACCTCCGCATCGCCCTTACGACTGCCCCATTGAGCTCCTCCCTGGGGCTGAGATTCCTTTTGGACGTGTCTACCCCTTATCCGAGAAGGAGCAGGAGGCTCTGAAGGCATACATCTCCGAAAACCTCAAGAAGGGGTTCATCCGTCACTCCACATCCCCTGCCGGGGCTGGGATATTTTTCGTCACTAAAAAAGACCAGACCCTCCGACCCTGTGTAGACTATCGGGAACTGAACAGAGTCACGATTAAAAATCGCTATCCCCTACCTCTGATCCCAGAACTTTTTCAAAAATTGAGGTCGGCTGTTATCTTCACCAAACTTGATCTGAGAGGAGCCTATAACTTGGTCCGTATACGAGCAGGCGACGAGTGGAAGACTGCGTTCCGAACTCGTTTTGGGCATTACGAGTATCTGGTGATGCCTTTTGGATTGTGCAATGCCCCAGCCACCTTCCAGCACTTGATTAATGATGTCTTCCGGGACTTCTTGGACATTTTTGTCATCGTTTATCTTGACGATATCTTGATCTTCTCCAGGTCCCTGGAACAGCACCGGGGGCACGTCAGCAGAGTTTTACTTCGGCTCAGGCAACATGGACTATACGCCAAAGCCGAGAAATGTAAGTTCGAGCAACAAGAGATCCAATTCCTTGGCCTTGAAATCTCCCCAGCAGGCGTCAGGATGGATCCGCAAAAGGTCGCTGCTGTTCTCGAGTGGCCAGCCCCCACCGACAAGAAAGGCGTCCAGCGCTTTGTGGGCTTCGCCAATTTCTATAGAAAGTTTATTAAAGGGTTCTCGGCCATTATCTCCCCCATCACCCAGCTTACTAAGCAGAATATGCGCTTTCTTTGGAGTCCTGAAGCCCAGGTCGCCTTCGAAAAACTCAAGGACTTGTTCACCTCTGCCCCCATCCTCAGTCATCCGGATCCATCTAGACCCTATATTCTGGAAGTAGACGCCTCTGAGATAGCAGTAGGGGCGGTGGTCTCCCAACGTTTTGGTAAAGACGACCTGATGCACCCCGTAGGGTTCTTCTCCCGAAAACTCTCTCCAGCGGAGAAGAATTATGATGTAGGAGATCGGGAACTACTTGCCATTAAATCGGCCTTGGAGGAGTGGAGATACTTACTGGAGGGGGCGGTACACCCCGTGCTCATCTACACGGATCACAAAAATCTCGAATACCTCCGCACCGCTAAACGACTGAAACCTCGGCAGGCCCGCTGGGCCCTCTTTTTCTCCCGATTCAGTTTCCACATCACCTATCGCCCTGGATCAAGAAACACCAAGCCGGATGCACTCTCTCGCATGTTTGACAATCCTAAGGACTCTGCACCTCCGGATACTATCCTCCCTGCTAACTCCTTTCTCCTCATCCAACCGGGCCTAGTTTCTCTGCTCAAGAGTGCCTCTTCCACATCTTCCTGTCCCCCAGGAATCTCATTAACATCCAGAGAGGGCCTGCTCTGGAAAGACAACCTAATCTTCGTTCCTGAGGAGGTGAGAGTTAAGGTTTTGGGGCTCCTCCATGACCATCCACTCGCGGGACACTTTGGTGTCCGCAAGACCTTAGAGCTGATACAACGTTCCTTCTGGTGGCCAGGCATGAGGGAGTTCTGCAAGCAGTACGTGAACTCTTGTCCAGTATGTTGCCGGAATAAGATTCCCAGGAATCGGGCCTGGGGCCTGCTTAAGCCTCTCCCCGCACCCGACCGCCCCTGGCAGATGATTACTATGGATTTCATCGTAGAACTCCCCCCCTCTGAGAACTGTACCGCCATCTTTGTTGTGTGTGACCGTCTGTCTAAGATGGCCCACTTTCTTCCCTTGAAGGGGACTCCTTCTGCTACCGAAACGGCTCACGTTTTTATTAAGGAAATAATCAGGCTTCACGGGGTACCCACCAACATTGTATCTGACAGAGGAGTGCAGTTCACCTCCCGTTTCTGGAGAGCCTTATGCGGAGCCCTGAAAATTGAATTGGCCTTGTCCTCCGCCTACCACCCACAGACTAACGGGCAAACAGAACGCACCAACCAAACCCTCGAGCAGTATATCAGATGTTTCTCTTCCTTTGTCCAGGACGATTGGGTTTCCCTGTTACCTTTGGCGGAATTCGCCTACAACAATGCCAGCCATGCTACCACCGGGCAGTCCCCGTTCTTTTCCAATTATGGTTTTAACCTGTCTTTTCTTCCCGATATCCCTACAGAATCGCATGTACCAGCAGTTCAGGACACAGTATCCTTTCTTCAGCAGAACAACCGGATCCTGCAGGAGGCTATAACCAAGGCTCAGGCTGACAGCAAGAAGAGTTTCGATCAAGGAAGAAGGGGAGAGTTGATCCTTCAAGTCGGGGACCAGGTATGGCTGTCTTCCTCTAATTTAAAATTAGCATGTCCCTCCAGGAAGTTGGCACCAAAGTTTCTGGGTCCATTTCCTGTTAAAAGGAGGATTAACGAGGTATCTTATGAGTTGTCTTTACCCGATTCCATGAGAATACACCCAGTCTTCCATGTAGCTCTACTTAAGCCTGTCATACCTGACCCCTTCCCTGGTAGAGGAACAAGACCACCCGATCCTGTGCTGATTGATGGCAGTGAGGAGTTCGAAGTGGAGGCCATCTTGGATTTCAGAAGACGACGGGGACAAGGTCAGTTTCTGATTAAATGGAAGGGCTATGGCCCAGAGAGTAATTCATGGGAACCTGCTACTAACATACATGCCAATAGACTAATACAGGCCTTCTTTGCTGCACACCCAGAGAAAAGAGATACTAGGGGCACCCGGAGGTTGCCCCTTGTGGGGGGGCAATGTCAGGGATCCGCTCGTCCTGCGCGATCGGCTCTCCGTGCGCGCGTGCACGTTCGTGCAGCGGGTCGTCGTAGGTACGAGCGTCTTCCAACGCGCGCGGGTGCACGCCGTTCGTGTGTGCGCGCGGTACACGCACGCACGGGCGAGCGTTAGCACGATTGGCGCCAGTAGCCCTTTTTAAAGACACAGTTGCAGCAGCTCTGTGCTGTCTCGTCTGCAGCTTGTGCCTGTGTATACCTGCTTGTCTACCTGCTACCTACCTGATATCCGACCCGGCTCCGTCTGACCTTGTTGACCTCTCCTGCTCCGACCCCGGCTTGTTTGACCCTTCTTGAACTGATCTCCTGTTGCCGAACTCTGCTTGTACCTGACACCTCTGCTTGTTCCTGCATCGCTACCCTGTATCCTGAGGACCCATCCAACCTGATCCAGTGGCCTGCAGTCCTCAGCCTTCCTACCACAGAGAGTCCCTGCTTCTGAGAACCCTCATCTCCGGATACCTGCTACTGCTCCTGGCTGGACTCTCCTACCCCACTGCGCTCCGGTCTCCCTGTTCCCATTCCAGTGAGACCAGAACCAGAGCCGTAAGAGAGGTCCCCTTCTACTAAGACAGACTCAATACCTGAAGTTCCTAACAAATATATAATTTAGTGACAACTTTGTGTAAAAAAAAAAAAAAAAATTTTTTTGTCATTATTCAATCGCTTGAGGCAAAAAAATAAAATATTCAATGGGCTCAACATGCCACTTATCAATTTCCTTAGGGTGTCTACTTTCCAAAATGGGGTCATTTGGGGGGGTTTTGTACTGCCCTGCCATTTTAGCACCTCAAGAAATGAGATAGGCAGTCGTAAACTAAAAGCTGCGTAAATTCCAGAAAACGTACCTTAGTTTGTAGATGTGACAACTTTTGCGCAAACCAATAAATATACAATTATTGACTTTTTTTTTACCAAAGACATGTGGCTGAATACATTTTGGCCTAAATGTATGACTAAAATTGAGTTTATTGGATTTTTCTAATAACAAAAAGTAGAAAATATCATTTTTTTTCAAAATTTGCGGTCTTTTTACGTTTATATCGCAAAAAATAAAAATTGCAGAGGCAATCAAATACCATCAAAAGAAAGCTCTATTTGTGGGAAGAAAAGGACGCAAATTTTGTTTGGGTACAACATTGCATGACCGCGCAATTACCAGTTAAAGCAGCGCAGTGCCAAATTGTAAAAAGACCTCTGGTCATTTACCAGCAAAATGGTCCGGTCTGAAGGTGGTTAAAGTAATATTTCACTTTTTTTTTTTTTCACTTTAATCGTCATTAAAATCAGTGCTCCCGCCAAAACGGCCGTTTTTAAAACTTTTTTTTGCATTGACCCATGTCCCCTGAGGCAGGAGTCAGGTCCCCAAACCCTTTTAGGACAGTATCTTGCATATTAGCCGTTAAAATTAGCACTTTCCATTTCGAACGGTCGAGTCCCATAGACTTCAATGGGGTTCTAACGTTCGTAACGAACACGGGGGCCGTTCGCAAGTTCTGGTGCGAATCGAACCGGGGGGTGTTCGGCTCATCCCTAGTACCCAGCATAGCTAGAGAACTGACCACGCTGTGCTCCCCTGCTTAGTGTGGTCAGTTTTTAATAGGAAAGCAGAGGGACTGGCAGGAACATGCAGAGATTTCACAAAAAGGAAGCAATACAAAGAGAACAGGATAATTTATTATACAGGTACATGGTACAGCAGGTATATATCTGGAATACAAAGTGTTGGGGTAACAAACACTTTTAAAAAGTCTTCATTGCATCCCCCCAACAATCTTAGCAACCTATCCCCTTGCTCCCCTTTTCCTCCAAACATCTTGAACATCTGGTCTACAACCGACTGAGCAACCATCTCACTGAGAACAACCTTCTTGATCCCCTTTAGTCTGGATTTTGTCATCAAAACTCCACAGAAACTGCTCTTTTAAAACTCACAAATGCTCTACTAACCGCTAAAACCAATGAACACTACTCTGTACTCCTACTACTGTATCTCTCTGGCTTACCTTTACATAGGCTATTCCCTCTTTAGTCCATCATGAATGCTGCTGCCAGGCCCATTCATCTTACCAATTGCTCAGTGCCTGTTACCCCTCTCTGCCCATCACTCCACTGGCTTCTGCTCACATAATTATTTAATTCTAAATACTAACAATGATTTACAAAGAAATCCACAACTCGGCCCCTGGCTACATCAACCTAGTTTCAAAATACCAACCAATTTGTTCTCTTCGTTCCTCCCAAGATCATCTGCTCTCTAGCTCCCTTGCCTCCAGGACTTCTCCTGAACCTCTCCCATCCTCTGGAACGCCCTACCCCAATCTGTCTGACTATCTCCTAGTCTGGGCACTTTTAGACTTTCCCTGAAAACCCTTCTCTTCAGAGAGACGTACCCTGACCCCACCTAGAACTGTACTTTTATTTTTCTCCATCAGCTCATCCCCCACAGTTACCTTTTGTATCTCTTGACCCTCCCTCTTAGATTAGAGGGCCATCTGATTCCTATTGTATTACATTTTATTGTAATTGTACTGTCTGCCCTTATGTTCTAAAGCGCTGCATAAACTGTTGGCACTATATAAATCCTGTATAATAATAATAATGGCAAAACATGCTATTTGTCAAAGGCTGTGTTCAGATAGAGCCTTTAACTGATATTAGGTATGTATGATATCCCTTTTAATATTAGATTAGATTATAGCACATTACAGTGCCTTGAAAAAGTATTCATACCCCTTGAAATGTTCCACATTTTGTCATGTTGCAATTTAAAAACGTAATCATATTTTATTGGGATTTTATGTGAAAGACCAACACAAAGTGGCACATCATTGTGAAGTGAAAGGAAAATGATAAATGGCTTTCAATTTTTTTTACGAATAAATATATCAAAAGGGAGACATGCATTTGTATTCAGCCCCCCTAAGTCAATACTTTTGTAGAACCACCTTTCGCTGCCATTATAGCTGCAAGTTTTTTTGGGTATGTCTCTACCAGCTTTGTACATCTAGAGATTGAAATTTTTGCCCATTCTTCTTTGCAAAATAGTTCAAGCTCTGTCAGATTGGATGGAGAGTGCCTGAACAGCAATTTTCAAGTCTTCCCACAGATTCTAAATTAGATTTAGGTCTGGACTTTGGGCCATTCTAATACATGAATATGCTTTAATCGAAACCATTCCATTGTAGCTCTGGCTATTGAAGGGATATTTAGCTTAACCGCTTTCATTCTTTAAGAAATTCGGTTTTCATTTTGTGTCTTTCTAACATCCACTTCACCAATAGATATGCTCAAGTTTTGCTAATCTAGTTTAGTTTCTCATGTTACTGTTATCTTCTTTAGTTGTTTCGTTTCTTGGAAAGCACAAGATTTTGAGAAATCACTAGTTTCACTTTTGTCATAGGCTGTACTTGTATATGATTGGATAATCTGTATGACACGTTCAAAGGGCAGTACTTTCTGAAAGCCCCCTTTAAATATTCACAACAAAGAATAAAGATTAGATTTGCTCGGAGAGACTTTGTTGTTTTGTGTCATTTTCTCCGTGGGCTAAACTCACAGGCCTGTGGGGATTGGAAATCACACTTTAACAGACATTGAAGGCTTAAAAAACCACCTCTAGACAATCTACATTCCCTTCAGCTATATGTTTAGGGTTGTTGTCCTGCTGGAAGGTGAACCTCTGCCCCAGTCTCAAGTCTTTTGGAGACTCTAACGGGTTTTCTTCTACGATTGCCCTGTATTTGGCTCCATTCATCTTCCCATTGACTCTGGCCAGCTACCCTGTCCCTGCTGAAGAAAAGCATCCCCACAACATGATGCTGCCACCATCATGTTTCACGGTGGGGATAGTGTGTTCAGGGTGATGTGCAGTGTTCGTTTTTCACCACACATAGCGTTATGCTTTTAGGCCAAAAAATTCAATTGTGGTCTCATCTGACCAGAGTACCTTCTTCCACATGTTTGCTGTGTCCCCCACATGGCTTCTCACAAACTGCAGATGGAACTTTTTATGGCTTTCTTTCAACAATGGCTTTCTACTTCTTCTTGGTGAGAGCACTACTAATAGTTGACCTGTTGACAGATTCTCCCACCTCAGCTATGTATCTCTGCAGCTCCTCCAAAGTTACCATGGGCCTCTTAGCTACTTCTCTGAGTAATACTCTTCTTGACCGGCCTGTCAGTTTAGGTGGACGGCCATGTCTTGGTAGGTTTGCAGTTGTGCCATACTCTATTTTTGGATGATGGATTGAACAGTGCTACATGAGATGTTTGGGATATTTTTTAAAACCTAATCCTAGTTTAAACTTCTCCACAACTTTATCCCTGACCTGTCAGGTGTGTTCCTTGGCCTTCATGATGCTTTTTGTTCATTATGGTTCTCTAACAAACTTCAGAGGGCTTCACAGAACAGCTGTATTTTTTATTGAGATTATTATACACACAGGTGGAGTTTATTTACTAATTTGGTGACTTCTGAAGGCAATTGGTTCCACTATATTTTAGTTAGGGGTATTTAGTTAGGAATAAAGGGGGCTGAATACAAATGCGCACCACACTTTTCACATATTTATTTGTAAAAAATGTTGAAACCATTTATAAGTTTCCTTCCACTTCACAATTATATGCCACTTTGTGTTGGTCTATTACATAAAATCTCAATAAAATACATTTACATTTGTGGTTGTAACAAGACAAATTGTGGAAAATTTCAAGGGGTATGAATTTTTCTTTAAAGGCACTGTAGCTAGAGTAGCTGGTTAGGATTACTTTAGGTTTTAAGAGCAATTTAATGCTACGTTCTCAGCTGCAACTGCAAATCCTAAGGCTATTGGATTTTTTTTATATCACTGTTGACTAGAAAAAATTCAGACATGCACCTAATTGCAATTTAGGAATAAGCCACCAGGATGAGAAGGAAGACACCACAAGGAAGGATCACCACAATGTCCGTGACTTGCCCAAACACCACCGCATTCCTGAGGTGCAGACTGGCTGGCAGTAGTGGGAAGGGCAAAGCTGGGGAATTTGATAAAGCCTGCTATATGTATGTGTAAAGCTACAGCCCAACTTCTTATTAAGACATATACTGGTATTTAACACACCCACACAGAGGTGAAATAGATACTTGTAGCTCTTACATAAATGCATCAAACATCATACTCTGCAGGCATGTGTTTACAAGTGAAGATTAAAAAATGTCCATGGGAATAATGCAACGCTCAATATGAAATGTTAAAGTCATAGGTTGAGAATATTATTAACAAAGCTTCAATAGATTTCAGTTATGTTAAAAAATGCTATTTTCATTATTTTTAGAGTTATAATAAGCACATTGTACAAATATCACATATAGTATGTTTAAATAATTTCTGAATTATATCACATGGGCTGATTGTCTAAAGTAAAATATGTATCCTTTGAAAGTTATTATCACATTCTCTTACCCCTTCTGTCCTAAGTGAATGACTTTTAGCCTGGACCCGTATCTGCTTTTAATCCATTTAATCCCTTGTAGCTGGGGGTCTATCATCAAAGGCCACCGCTCACAGTTTGATAGTATTGTACCATTTTGAATAGACATAGTATCACTAGGCAGTCCTTCATTGTTCCATTTTGCAATTGTTGCATCATCTGCCAGCATACATATTGGGTCAAGTCCTTCCGTCATTGGAACTGAAAACTAAAGTAGGCAATAAAAAACAGTAAAATAAATTAAGATACACAGGCAATGCCATTCAACAATAAATACTGTCACTAAAATGTTTTTTTTTTTATATTTTAAGTTAATTATACTTTACCTTCAGAGATCTTAAAAATGGCATCCACAAATGCTCCACAAGCTCATGGCGATACTTTTTGGAGAAGGAGCCAGCATAAGAGACAAAGGCAGCTGTGAGCAGGACATCCCCACACAGAGTTTGTTCTTGCTTGCGATACAAGGCTACAGACTGAGCCCATCGGACATTCTCTGACTGCATTGCAAGTAAAAAGTTGTTATTACGGTGGTACTAGTGCTCCAAAACAAAGGTGTTTTGCAGCAAGTCATTAACTTCTACATGAAACAATTGGTTCTACTTTATTATAGAACCATACTGTATATGATCCCTATTAGGTTTTATGAGTGTTGGCACATATGCTAAATTCCTCAAAGACTATTTAACTAAATAATCTTTCTATATCACAAAAATGATTACACATCTTTGTTTCTGCAGATGAAGCTACAACTGGCAAATGAAAAACTGCTAGAAATGCTCATTTTCATTTTATAAAGGTGGAGGCAAGTGGCTCTAAGATAAATGTTTATGCCAAAAGTGAGGCTACCAGTACCTAGCAATAAAAAACAGAATGCAGACCCAGTAAAAAATATATTTTGGGTCCTGTTGCAAAAATGAGGCATGTATGCGATGTGGGTTCTTAAAATTACACATATACGCAGGACTATCTAAAACCCTTTTCTTATGGCCCAGGCCATTCTGACAGGCAAAGCTGTCCACCTTTTTGTACTTTCTACACTTTCCTATTGGCCTCTGTGGTGTTCCTCCATAGTGGTGGGCAAATCGGAATGTGATGGCTGGACTTATAGGCAAGTTGCAACACTAGCTAAAGAAAGAAATGTATTGATACTCACGCAGGTCGCAACCTACCTATTGAAATCTTAAATTGAATCCTGCCATTTATTTTGTGCTCCAGGATACTGGGTAGTGATGGACGAACTTCTGATGGGACGTTTCGTGAACGCGAACCGTGAACGCGGCCAAAAGTTTGCGAACCACAAGGTTCGTGGCGGACCCCATTGACTTTAATGGCAGACGAACCTTAAAAACCTCCAGGTCATATTTTCAGCCACAAAATACTTACTAGCTGTGCACATATAGTCCCACAACCTGGGCACTGACATAACAAAAGTATTAAGTGAATCTGGGATCGACAACGACAAGCATTCTTTTTTTATCTGTGAAATTTTGACAATTCAGGAGTGCATGAAGGCCATGGAGGAGAGGCAAGGTCAGGGCAAGCTATGAAGGGGGTGCAGAAGATGATCAATTCCACAGTCAGGGCAGCGCAGTCCTGTGCCAGTGTCCCAGCATGCCAACCTGTGCTTGAGCCCCTCCCTCCGCCCGGCCCTTACCCCCACCTATGCAGGGCTCCACTGCAGTCCAGTGCTGATCCTGAGCCATGGTGCTGGCACTGCCTGCTGATTGGCTTCTCCGCTGCTATCTCCCTCACTGTCTGAAACCAGCACCGCGATAGAGACTGAGCACTGACATCAGCACCGCGATAGAGACTGAGCACTGACAACAGCATCAAGATAGACAGCACTGACACCAGCACCGTGATAGAGAGCACTGACACCAGCACCGTGATAGAGAGCACTGAGACCACACCAGCACTGAGATAGAGAGCACTGACACCAGCACCGTGATAGAGAGCACTGACACCAGCACCATAAAAGCACTGACACTAGCACCTTGATAGAGAGCACTGACTCCAGCACCGTGATAGAGAGCACTGACACCAGCACCGTGAGAGCACTGACACCAGCACCGTGATAGAGAGCACTGAGACCACACCAGCACCGAGATAGAGAGCAATGACACCAGCACCGAGATACAGAGCACTGACACCAGCACCGTGATAGAGAGCACTGACACCAGCACCGTGATAGAGACTGAGAGCACTGACACCAGCACCGTGAGAGCACTGACACCAGCAACGTGATAGAGAGCACTTCACCAGCACCATGATAGAGAGCACTGACATCAGCACCGTGAGAGCACTGACACCAGCACCGTGATAGACAGCACTGACACCAGCACCGTGAGAGGACTGACACCAGCACCATGATAGAGAGCACTGAGACCACACCAGCACCAAGATAGAGAGCAATGACAACAGCACTGAGATAGCGAGCGCTGACACCAGCACCGTGATAGAGAGCACTGACACCACACCAGCACCGAGATAGAGAGCACTGACACCAGCACTGATACCAGCAACTCGCTGCAGGACCTCGCTGCAGGACCCGCTCAACCTCTTCAAACAGGAGGGTACAGGCATATAGTATGGTGTGCTTTTTTGTACAAGGAAGTGAGCCAAAGGTAGAAAAAAGGTCTGCGTGTTAGATTAAATAAATTGTTTATAGAATTATGCATATACATGGTCTACTGGTCACATGTGTTGAATTCCTCCAAGATCCATGCCTCATTCATTTTTATAAATGTGAAATAGCCAACACTGTCAGGAGCTAGGCGAGTATGCTTATCGGTCACGATCCCCCCTACTGCGCTGAACGTCCTTTTGGACAGGACACTGGACGAGGGGCAAGCCAACAGTTCCATTGCAAATTGGGCAAGCTCTGGCCAGAGGTCAAGCCTGGCCACCCAGTAGTCCAGGGGTTCATCACTTCTCAGAGCATCCACATCGGCCATTAACCCGATGTAGTCAGACACCTGTTGGTCTAGGCGTTCCCTGATGCTAGATCCGGTTGAGACCTGTTGATGGGTCAGCTGAAAGAATGATCTCATATCAGAAGTCACCAACACATCTTCAAACCGCCCTCTTCTTGCAGGCGCTGTTGGATTGGTACCCACAACTCTTTCTCTGGGAGTGGGAATTCCTCCTCTGCCAGCGCACGCAAAAGCAGAATGCAGCATTTCTCGAAGCAAGGCCTGTAAGTGCTCCATTCTGACAGTCCTCTGTGATGGTGGTAACATTTCCCCCATTTTCCCCCCGTGTTTGTACTGGGGGTCTAAGTACGTTGCCACCCAGTACTGGTCCTTGACCTTTATGCTTTTTATACGGGGGTCCCTGTTAAAACACTGGAGCATGAAGGGCTCCATTTGCACTAAACTGGATCGGTGTGGTGGCCTGGCTCCTGCTCATCATTCAGGATAATGTCGCCCTCCTCGTTCTTCTCTCCCCATCCACGGACAACAACAGGGATCCCAGAAAGGTTTAAAGCATGCTCTTCTTGCTCCTTCTCATCCGCCCCGGCACCATCCTCCTCTGACTCCTCTTCACACTCCTGTTGTTGACTTGTCTCAGATAGAGTAGCCCCCCCTGGGAATTCATCCAGCATTGCGACTTTCCTTGCCTGCCGCAAGATGTCCTTGACAACGAATCGCTGCACGATCAAGTTTAAGGCGTGTGCCATGCATGGCACATGTGTAATTTTGCTCTGTTTCAATGCGCTAAGCAGATTGGTACCGTTGTTACACACCACTTTACCAACTGTCAAATTGAGCGGTGTTAGCCACTGATCTGCCTGTGAACGCAAAGCTGAAGGGAGTGCAGGGCCAGTGTAGCTCTTGGCTTCCAGGCACAACAGACGCAGCACAGCATGGCAACGTCTCACCTGGCATGTCGAATAGGTTCTGGGAATCTTGGGCGGCGCAGCGGAAGAGACGCTAGCAGCGGAAAAGGAGGAGTCAGCCGAGGAGGAGAGGGAGGATGGAGTAGGAGGAGGAGAAGAGCCAGGCCTGCATGAAATCCGTAAAACCAAATCTACACGGGTGCCACGGGTTACATGCTTGACGGCCGTCAGAAGGTTCACCCAGTGGGCAGAAAAAGTTATATACCCATGTTTGCTAGACCACGTGTCTGTAGTCAGATGTATCTTGGCACTGACACTGTGTTACAGAGATACATTCACTTGCCGCTGAACATGGCCATACAGCTCTGGGATGCCCTTCTGTGAGAAATACTTCCTTCCTGGAACCTTCCATTGTGGTGTTCCAATGGCCACAAATTTTCAAAAGGCCTCCGAGTCCACCAGTTTATATGGCAGTAGTTGGCGGGTATCAGTTCTGACAAGCCAGCCGTCAACCGTTGGGCAAGAGGGTTATCCGGCGTCATCATTTTTTTACGCTCGAACATTAGGCCCACGGAAGCCTGCCTTTTTCCAGAAAAACGTGAGCTTGGCATGATGGAAGGTGGAGTGGAGGACAATTGTGAGGAGAGAGGATAAGGAGAAGTAGAAGACAAGGCTGGACAGTGAGAGCCTGGAGTGTGGCTTTGTGGGTTCCGTTGCTCCCACTGGGCTTGGTGATGGCAGCTCATATGCCTTCTTAAGGCAGTCATCTCTAGGTGAGTGTTGGGCTTACCATGACGTATGCGTTGACTGCAAAGGCTGCAGATGGCAACACTATTGTCAGCAGCGGACACGTTAAAAAAAGCCCACACTGCAGAGCCACACTGCCGGCGTCCTGGGAGCGCCAGATGTGACCGTACATGGTTGATGCCTTGCTCCTGATACATTAGCAGTCTGGTGTGTCCCTCCTGTGCAATGTAAGTTCCGCCTGCTTCTCCTCCCTATCTGCTGGTCCATATCTCCCTCTGAACTCCCCTCCTCTTCCTCTCTTGTGGACACCCATGTGACATCACTAGACACATCATTATCGATGTCACCTTCCCCACCATTATAATTAGAGATCTAGGAGTAGGCAGCAACACCGGGGACCAACCTCCTCCTTGGGCTGATCTGGGTACTGTCATCAGACTGCTGAGTGGCGGTTGTTGCTACCTCTTTTTCCTGATCCAATGCCAGGAGTGGCTGCGCATCGGCAATGTCCTGTGATGGATCGGAAAATAATTCCTGTGTCTCAAGCGGAGGGTATATGGTGGTGGTGGTGTTGGTGGTAGTGTCTTTGGGGGTGCACACAGCAGAGAGTGAAGAAGAGGGTGCAGATCGAGAGGATGAGGAGGGTGCAGAAGAGTAAGGTTGAGTGAGCCACTCAACCAAGTCTGGTGCGTCCTTTGATGTAATCGAATGCACGTTCTGCAATTTGCCACTTTGGCTCAAGCCTGTTGCTCCTGCCCTACCCCTATCACCCCTGCGGAAGGGCCTGCCTCTTCCTCTGCCTGTCATTTTTTAAATGACCCTGTGACAAAAGTCTCTAGTGCAGTATGTATGTGGAAGAAGGTATATAACACCCCGCTGCAATCTGTCGTTTTGGGGGGCCACTGGTCTATCACACCAGTTATAATACTTTTTTCTAATTGAGTTTGCCAATCTTTGTAGTATCGCTGCAGAACCACTCAGCAGTCACAATGCTGCACAGTGAAAATGCACTATACTATGCTTTCTATATTTGCAAGTATTTTATATGTGTATTACACCCCTATATACTGCACACCAAATAGTACACCTATACCAGTCCTTAAAAGGACCATTGTGGACCTAATAGCTAGCTAGTAGCTAGTGAATTGCAGACTGCCCCTGCTCCAAACACCAAACTGTCCCTTCCTACACTGAGAAACGACTGCTGCAGAATTGGTCAGCAGCACAGCAGTGCAGTGCACTATAATATGCTTTCTATATTTGAAAGAAAGTATATCATATGTGTATTACAACCCTATATACTGTACACCTATACCAGTCCTTAAAAGGACCTTTGTGGACCTAGTATCTAGTGATTTGCAGACCGTCCCTGCTCCAAACACCAAACTGTCCCTCAGTCCCTACACTGATAAAAGACAGCTGCAGAATCGGTCAGCACTCAGCAGCACAGCAGTCAGCAGTGCACCATAATATACTTTCTATATTTGAAAGAATGTATATTATACGTGTACAACCCTATATACTGTACACCTATACCAGTCCTTAAAATGACCTTTGTGGACCTAGTAGCTAGTGATTTGCAGACTGTCCCTGCTCCAAACACCAAACTGTCCATCAGTCCCTACACTGATAAAAGACAGCTGCAGAATCGGTCAGCACTCAGCAGCACAGCAGTCAGCGGTGCACCATAATATACTTTCTATATTTGAAAGAAAGTATATTATACCTGTATTACAACCCTATATACTATACCAGTCCTTAAAAGGACTTTTGTGGACCTAATAGTAATAGCTAGTGATTAAACTGACTGTCCCTGCTCCACACAGCGTCCTTTCCCTACACTGACAAAAGACAGAATGTAAAATGGCCGCCAGATCAGGTCTATTTATAAGGTAGGGTGTATGTCCAATTGTCCATGTGCTGAAATGTCTCAATTGGCTGTCTTGTACCCCATGATGGATGTGTCATGGGTCAAAGTTCTTCACAATGTAAGCGCATATGTCCGCCGTGCAAACAGTGCCAGAAGTCCGCCGGTTTGGCAAATCGCGAATGAGCAAAATTTGCCAGGAACCGACTGCCAGGCGAACCGCAAGGCCATCTCTAATACTGGGTGCAAAACTTCCCTTACAGTTGTTAGAAATACATGTAACCAGAGTCTGCAGTTCTGTCCAGATGTACAGCAAAAAACCTGCTGAATCTCACTACAATGAATTGTGCTCTAATTTAGCTTATTTTCCTCTGTCAATGAAGAGACAGCGAATACAGGATAAAACATTTTAAATAACAGGGGAGCAATGGGCTAACACGTAGTTGGTAGCATAAAGCAACTGGGTCGATTTACTAAATGCAAATAGACTGTGTATGTACATGTAATGTGGTAAGGTTTTACTTTGTAAAGAATACCCAATCAGGTGCAAGGAAAATTAAAAAAAAGCATTTTTGCTTCCACATGATTGGATGATGGAAGAGCATAACCACATTTACTAAGCTATGGGGAAAATTAGTGCAGCTGTTCTTACAGATTGCCACTGTACTTTCTAAGCACACAGTCTATTTGCATTTAGTAAATCCACACTAATGATTCTAATCAAACACATCTATTATTAAATTCTATGATTTTTTGACCTGACAGCGGGCAACTAGGAAGAACAGCTCTGCACCCTCCATGTCTGCACTCCCTTTCCTTCTCTTACCAGCAACTGCACAACCTTCTCTCAGGATCCACCTTTATTTGTCCTACCACCCACTGTGCCAGAAGCCCCTCTTCTTTTAGAATCCACTACATCTGCAGCTCCCCTTCACTAACCACGAACTGCACCTATACTCCCTTTCTCCCAGCACCCATTGCAACTAGCCCACCTTCTCTCAACACTCACCATGTCTTAAACCCCCTTCTCTCAGGACCCACTGTACTTACAGCCCATTTCTCTCAGCACCCACCATACCTACAGCCCTCTTCACTTAGCATCTATTGTGTCTGCACCCTGTTTTTCCCTGTATCCATTTCAACCTCCCTTCCCTTAATGACATCCCCTGTGCCTGCCTGTCACCTCCTTCTAATGAAGACTGCACCTTCTCTAATCACCCTCCTCCACCCATACAAGAGGGGGACATGCTATTTGACAGGTGGCTACTTTTACAAACTTGGCATCAAGGTCACTTTGGGAGAGTAGGCAAAGAAAACTTCCAGAATTACTTCAACATAGCTACACACAGTATAGGTTTTAATAAGGCAATATATCCCACAACATCCCAACTAGGATTGTCTACTCTCAAACCCAATACAATAAGTAAAATTTAGCAAAACTTTTGTTATGTGTTTATCTCCCTTTTACCTTCCTCATTGTTTGGCTTTGCAATTGAGATTCAATCAAATTCCATTACAATGCTACATTAAGTAGCGCTCAAGCATAGGAAAAAATCATTGAATTAATCTTTAAATGGGCATTATTGGAATTTGAATAATTTAGTGAGCGGATTAAAATTGATGTCAAGAGGAAATATGTCTAATTCCTTCCAGATATAGAAATAAAAATACAGAGTCAATGCTTTGCCTAAAAAAATAACACTTAACCTGAAACAGTTAATGAATGTCATGATGAATTAACCCTCTTTGTACCAACCCTGAGTAGTTCACAAAGAGTTGATGGCATGGTCTTTATCATTTAAGGGTTAATTAACTGGCCTAGTGATAACCTATTCATGGACATAGTGGTCCTTAAAAGCTCCATTAACATTGTTTTATTGTTATTAGCATTTCTTGCATTTTAATTAATCACATTTACAGCAGCTACATAATACTTAATATTCCAAAATGTGCTGCTTCTGATTCAGGCAAGGCATTTTACATCCTTGTTGAAGCTCAACAAAGAGATGCTGGAAATGTAGTAAGGTCAGAAACAGATTTCTGCCATGAAAATAAATGCATGATAATGATATAATTCCTTTCAGCTCATCAGTTTCCCAGCTAAGTGCTTCTGTTATTGCCAGATCAGTAGTGTATAACAAAGAAGTACTTTCTGTAGGTTGCTTCATTAGCCTGCCCTGTAGGACCTCACCTCCAGACCTTTCACTAATCTGTTGGCCAGCTCAATGGTCTTGTTAGTTCTGTTCACTTCCTCTTGACAGCGGATTTTCTCTGCGGTAGCTCTTTCGAAGGCAGCTGTTAAGACGGCCAGGTTGGTGTCTAGCTCCTGTAAATCAAGAAAGGGCAAAGAGAGCAGAGTCTTCATTTTACCAAAACTTTATAGACAGATGAAAACATCAGTAAGTTTTTAGAGTTTATTATCTGCCTAATACAAATAAATGAACAGCAGCACACTTATCAGGCAATAAACACTATTAGGAACAAAGAACATGGAGGAGAGATGGGTTCGCTTTAGGAACATATTAAATAAGGGTATTAGCCAGTGCATCCCATTGGGTAATAAATTTAAAAGAGGGAACAAAAGTCCTGGATGGCTTAATGCCAATGTAAAAATGCATATGAAAGCAAAAGACAAGGCCTTCAAAAATACAAGGTTGAGGGATCATCATCAGCATTCAAACTTAATAAAGAATGCAACAAGAAATGTAAGGGTGCAATTAGGGCAGCTAAGATAAAACACGAAAGATACATAGCGGAGGAGAGCAAAAAAAATCCCAAGAAATTCTTTAAGTATGTAAACAGTAAAAAAAGTGAGGACGGACAACATTGGCCCCATAAACGAATGAGGAAGGACATCGGGTTACAAAGTATGGGGAGATGGCGAGGGTATTGAATTTATTCTTCTCCTCAGTCTTCACAAGGGAATCGGGGGGCCTTCAGTAACCAAAACTGCAGTGTTTATCCTTGTTACACATCAGCAAGGTTCCAACCTTGCAGGTTGGAAGCTAAACAGTGGAGACCTTGAGTGGAGAGTGTGAATAAGTTTTGCTTTTCACTGTTGGTGATTGCTGTCTTGCATTTTTAGGTTCTTTTTGGGGTTTTCCTTGCAGCTTCTTAACAATACCTTTTTTCTGTCACTTGGTTTGGCAAGAACGATTCTTCATGAATCCATGCCGATTACTGCTAATGATACCATTCTCATTACTAAAATCTTGTATATAGTCCCTTATAATCCCCTCCAAGAGCTTGCATACTATTGATGTGAGGCTAACTGGTCTGTAATTCCCAGGGATGTATTTTGGGCCCTTTTTAAATATTGGTGCTACATTGGCTTTTCTCCAATCAGCTGGTACCATTCCAGTCAGTAGACTGTCAGTAAAAATTGTTCTGGCAATTACTTGACTGAGTTCCCTAAGTACCCTCGGTTGCAAGCCATCTGGTCCCAGTGATTTATTAATGTTAAGTTTCCCAAGTCTAATTTTAATTCTGTTAACCATGGAGGTGCTTCCTGTGATGTATCATGAGGATAAACACTGCACTTTTGGGTACTGAAGCCCCCCGATTCCCTTGTGAAGACTAAGGAGAAAGATAAATTCAATATTCTGGATTTTGCAAAAGCATTTGACACAGCTCCCCATAAACGTTTACTGTACAAAATAAGGTCCGTTGGCATGGACCATAGGGTGAGTACATGGATTGAAACCTGGCTACAAGGGCGAGTTCAGAGGGTGATGATAAATTCCCATTTGCCTAAGGAAAAAAAATATCCCAGGTCAGTTATATACAATGGAAGAGTAACAAGCTACATTGTACATTGCTACCAGTTTCTATTCTGCAGATACTGTGACAGGCCAGTCCATTGACTTTCTCAAACACCAGGAAGGTACTATGTGGGAAGGTATTTTTGCTCTAAAAGTAGTAAACCCATTCATGAACAGGAAATTATATTTGCCAACGCTGAGCTACAAAACAAACTGTATTGTACTGGAGTTAAGTTTCAATGTTCCCAAATTGTAGTCAATTAATGGCAGGATCAAGGTTCATCCCAGGGTTCATGTAATTTACCATCCAGAATATGCTGCCCCATACTCAGGAGATAGACCAAGTGGAAGCTAGTGCAAAAGACTGAAGAACATGGTGCACTATGTACCCAGCACTAATGTATATGAATCCTTAAAGGATATTTCCACTTTTGCAGACAAACTGGGATAACACCTATTTTATATCTGATACATGCTCCCACTCACATAGTATAACTATGTAAAAATTGCTTAACTTTTTACTTACTGAAAATTCTTACTTGGCTCCTCCCTTATATATATATGTTAAGGAGGAGGCTGGGAGATATGTTTACGATAATTAACCTTTTTTGTAATGGAAAAACTCATTATCACTTGTAAACTAGATGTGGACACTGTCTGTTCAAAAAATCCTTACAGTAGTTCTAAAGGCTCAAGGTTTTTTTTACCTTCATGCCTTCTCTGTGCAGCACCCCCCCTGAGCCCAATCATGATCCAGTGATGTGCATGAGAGCTTCTGCTCTCTGGGGACTCTCCCTCCTCGTAGGCTGAGACAGAAGCAGGAGCCATTGGATCTTGCTGCTGTTAATCACAGCGAGTGAGCCAATGAGGAGAGGGGGTGGGGCTGAGTCACAGCTCTGTGTGTGAATGGACACACAGAGCAGTGGCTCGGCAGTGAGCCTACTTAGGTGCCCCCATTGCAATCTGCTTGCCCTGGGGGCACGAGACAAGAAGGAGGGGCCAGGAGCGCCAGCAGGGGACCCAAGAAGAGGAGGAGGAGCATGGCTGATCTGCGCAAAAACCACTGGACAGAACAGGAAAGTATAACATGTTTATTATTTAGAAAAAAAAATGCCTTTAATATTATTTTAAAGATATCAAGGCTTGGGTGATACACTGTATGTTAATATTCTTAAAAAAAATCTGCCCCTCAGTCTGTCCCCTAGTTGCACATTTCAAAGTTATTCTAAACCATAGAAGCTGATTCCTATGTATACATCTGCTTTAAAGAAACAACTAAATAAGAAATATTTTTTCTTTTTAAATTATTTTAGGTGTCCTGTGTGAATAGGAGTCCTATGTGAGTAGTGAGGGTTTCTTAAATTTGACTCCAAAGGCGTAACTACATAAAAAATAAAATAAAAAAATAAAAATAGATGTAAGCATCATCGAGATATAATATAAGATAGTACAATGGAAATGGCAACAATGCAGTTAACTTTTGTGTATCAGTACGGGACTGTAGAAGAAGTGGGTTGATGTTTGAAAGCCTGTTGAGAAATATTAACTGTTACTGCAACAAAAGAAAGTATCATAGACAGTACTGTATTTCACACACATAGATAACAGCGGAATTTACGTAGATGTGTGACTTGTAGTGCAATATGCGATATATATTTAATTATGAGTTAGTTAACACTTTGGTCTTTATCTGGAAATTCTATAAGGATCTAAACTTAAGCTAGCCTGCCGTAGATTTGAAAAAAATAAATAAATCTGCTCTTCTTGCAATGCAAACAAAACAGTATCTACTAATTTCAGTGATATCATTTTTTTTATATTGCATATTTTAGCTTTACAACAATTGCAATTTTTGAAGATGAGACAGCAACTTGCCTGTTTTTTGCTGTAAAAATCCATTGCTTAGATCTGATGTATGTTAATGGGATTAAATGAGAACAAACAAAGAGCCCTAGCACAAATGTCTCATTTTAATTTTTTTTTTTATTTTAAACTTTGCCCTTTTCTAGACAAGGGGAAAGGCAACTATTTTTTAGCTACTGTGATCAAACAATGTCACATCACTATGGCAATCATTGTCCATATCCGGAATACAGAGCAACGTTAATTGTGCAATGTAGCATTGCTAGTGCATGTCAATCAGAGTCTATGAATTGAGAAAAATTTGCTCTGTTCATTCTCTTAAATGATGTACCCAATTAAACCTGTTAGAATTCATGATCTTCAGTCAAGGTTAAATGAAAGTAGTTACTCCTGTCAGCTAGGTGATTAAATGCTGCCTACATCAGGAACATTTATGTGCAAAATTAAAATTTTGGTATAAAGCATGAATCTTTATGCATGCCCGTTAATTATCTCACCGTTGTTCTACTTATTAAATGCCCGCTGCATCTTTCCTTCATCATCAGCTTTCTTTCACAACTTATTGTGTAGTTCATGTAATGCCAAAATTCAGTGCTGTGCCAGGAATATTGTTAGGCTAGTTCACAATAGGAAATTTGTTTCTAGGCTTATTAGTAATTAAAAGGCTGCAAGTAGATGTGGGAATTCAAATTTAAAATATTATCTCTGATTTATACATTACTGGTTTTGCCTAAACTTTGTTTACATAATTAGGATACAATCTAACTACTTTGAATGCAAATCTTTATCTGCACTCACAAAAAGATCAAAATTACAGTATGACTTTTTTCTTCATCAAAGTTGTCAAGAATCCCTCCCCATGTGTCAAGGAACACCTCAAGAAGGGAGGGGTAAACAACTTGCCTAGATAGGCAGAACATGAAGTACATTATTATTATTATTATTATTGGTACTTGTATAGTGCTGTCAATTTACACAGCGCTTTACATATACATTTTACATTCACATCAGTATAAAAAGACAAACCGCACTAAATAAAATAAATGAACAAACAGCAGCAGCTCAGCCAGCAGCAGCTCAACAGCAGCTCAGCCACAAATACATACTGTGAGGAAAAAAAGGAAAAAGAGAAGCTGCGCTAATAATAAATATGAAGTTAACATGGTGAACCTAACTACCACAATGAAGAAAAAAGGAAATTACATAGTGAGCAAAAACACCAGAAAGTGTAAAAGGTGCAAATCTGTGAATCACTCTTCAAAGTTAAAGAAGTCAGAGTCCTCAATTGATGTTAGTGACTCTCAAACACAGAAAACCCCTCCACCACATAGATTTCATGCTTACCAGATAGCAACCGGTGCAGCGCTTGTGGCTAATTATCCAGCCTTGATCACCGGTGAGATTTAGATGACAGCTCACATCCGAGAAATCCTCCTATGATGGAGCAGGATGGATGGTCTAAGACTTAAAAGCGAATCCAAGGGAGCCAATCTCATTCATTGAGAGGAATCAAAGTAACCCAAAAAGTAAGGAAGACTCGCCATAGTGTAAAAACCAGAAGAACAATTATTTAAATAAAGTAATGCACTTACTCGCATGGGAATATAAACTGCATAAAAACTAAAGCTGGCCAGCTTTATATAAAGGTAAACGTCCATCTCACAGGGTTCATGGCAATGCGGTGACATCAGTATGTCCCTCCTCCCGGCACATTTCGTCACAATATGAGTTTCCCTGGGGCTATACCGCTTGCTATCTGTTAAGCCATGAAATCTATGTGGTGGAGGGATTTGCAGTGTTTGCGAGTCACTGACATCAATTGAGGATTCTGAAAAGCGGTTAATTTACTTTGAAGAGTGATTTACATGCTTGTACCTTTTTAAATTTTCTGGTCTTTTTGCTCACTATGTAATTTCCTTTTTTCTTCATTTTGGTATTTAGGTTCACCATGTTAACTTCATATTTACTATAAGTGCAGCTCCTCTTTTTCCTTTTTCACATTTACATCAGTCTCTGTTCTCAACAAACTTACAATCTAAGGTCTCTAACATTCATGCATACGCATATTAGGATCAATTTAGATGAGAGCCAATTATCCAAACAGCATTTTGGAGTGTGGGAGGAAACCTACCCACGCAGGCACAGGGAGAACATGCAAACTCCATGTAGGTAGTGCGGTGGTTGGAATTCAAACCAAATATTACTATTGTTACATATGGCAGGAAAGTGACCCTTACAATTTTTCTAAGATTGTTGGAAAGTTCACTATATAAATGGCTTATACCGCATACACACGACTGGACTTTCTGGCAGACTACTGACGGTCTTCTCTACAGACTTTTGGTGGAGTTCCGATGGACTTTCTGAACAAACGGACTCGCCCACACACGAACGGACTAAGTCCGTTTGAAAGTCCGTTAGTTTTGAACGTGATGCCGTAAGATGGGACTTAAAAAGGAAGTTCAATAGCCAGTAGCCAATAGCTTCTCTTGCGTCTTATTTGGTCCGTCGGACCAGCATACAGACAAACATTTTTCACGATAAGAATTGAGTCAGTCGGACAGATTTGAAACATGTTCTATTTCTAGGTCCATCTGATTTTTTAAATGAAAAACGATCGGATTAGCTCACACACGATCGGATTGTCCGACGGACTGATTCCGTTGGACCTAGTCGTGTGGCGCGGCATTACACAAACTGCATTACAGCACACTAAAGACAGCTATCAAAAATGGGGTGTACATTTTTTAAATATTTATCACCTGAATATAGAGAGACCAGTCATTACCAAGGCATCCCCTAATGGGTTTTAAGTATACAGATGCGTAATATAAAAATTATTAGGGAGATTTACAATTTTTTTTGATTATGAGAAATATTTAACACATTTCACAGCTTGATTTATGGATTCCACCCTCTGCTGCTCAAAAAAATCACTGTGTCAATTTAACACCACCCCTGATCTTGCACACAAGTCATCCTTGTGTAGCAGATACCAGGAGATCACTTACAAGATCTTAACGCGATGGTACAGGACCCCATCTGTACTAGCATTAATATTCCCGGGCCATAGTCCTCTATGTTGGAGGTGTGGCTCCCACACTGGCACTCTACTTCACATTTTCTGGGACTGCCCAGAACTGACCCTTTTCTGGAGGCAAGTACTGCAGATTATTTACAAGATCACGGATATCTCCCTTCAGGGTAACCCAGCAGCAGTACTCTTAAACCTAACCCCAATGTCATGTAAGCGCTACCGCAAATCCTTACTGAAACATCTCCTGAACGCGGCACGGGCATGCATTCCCAGTGTATGGAAGCAACATTCTCCACCTGTGGTATCACAATGGTTTGCTAGGGTGTGCAATATTCAGAGGATGGAGCAACTCACAGCTGCCCTAGGGGAAAGGGAGGAGGAACACAACACCCGTTGGACACACTGGGATCTCTTCCGATTCTCATACGAATACAAGTCCTATATTTGATTAACCTGTCTTGGAGGAATTTGAAGACGGTGTCCCCCGGCCCCACCAGGATCCGCTACCCCCCCTCCCCCCTTACTTACCCTCTATCACCTTTTCCCTACTATTATTCTTTACTTTCCTTACCGACACCTTAGGTGTCGGCCACTCTGCTTTCCCCCTTAAAAAAAAAGAAAAAATTCTCTTGGATTGCGGCAAGCCTTCGGTTCCGCTCCCATGAACCCAGGACAGATAGCTATATACCGTAAAAGATACATTTTCCAAGTATAGTCCTCCAAACTATAATGGTTAGATACATGTCTATGAGGAACAATTTCGCTTTAGATTTCAGGTTGTCTTTCCCTTTTAACACTTTCAATGACTTGCCTACATAGACTCAATAAAACCTTCCCTTTTTTGGGGTTTGAGGTCCCTGCTGTTGAGCAGGTCCAGCTACAACATACAATAGTTGTGGAGATATTATATTATAGACTCCTGAATTGTTATCATTAAGCAATTGCACAGTGATTGGTTTCTTTCTACATTGTATTATACAATGACTTCTTTAGCGAGCTGTTTCTCTTGTTAATTACCAAATTTCGTAGGTTGACGCATGTGTTACAATGTCAAATGTGTATTAACCGCATTCCGTAAAATAAAGATAAAAAAAAAAAAAAACACCACCCCTGATCACCTTAGCCCTTGTACACACGGTCGGAGATTCAGACGGAATGTGTCCTATCGGACCGTTTTGTCGGATATTCCGACTGTGTGTGTGGTCTCCATTGGACTGTATCTGTCGGAATATCCGACGGACCAACTTTTCCAACTTGCCGGTAAAATTTCCCGACAAAATGCTCCGATCAGACATACTCCGATCATGTGTAGCCTACTCCGACGGACAAAGTGCCACGCATTCTCAGATCAAATTCCTAGACCAAAGCTATTGGCTACTAGCCTGAACGTAGTCCCGTCGTAACGAAATAACGTCATCACGTTATGTACAATCGGATTTTCCGACAACTTTGTCCGACCGTGTGTATGCAACAATTTCGGACAAAATCCGTTGGACAAAATATGTCGGACAAAATCCAACGGATTTGGTTGTCAGAATGTCCAACCATGTGTACAAGGGCTTATAGTTATATGTGTGTTTTTAATGAAAACTGTTAAAATTGGCGGGGGGGGGGGGTGTTCTTTAAAATACTGTGTTGTGGTAATGTGTGCATTATCCCAACACAGCAATATTACATTTGTTGTCGGGCTGTAGTGCCATTCTGAAAGGCACTCCATAGCACATGCACACTATATTGTGTAGTGGTGTGTTACAAATTTTTTGACGTCTGATTTTCAGGATGTTTTGGTGCATTGACAGCACATTATTTTCAATGGGCTGCCTTAATGCAACACACATTAACAAACATTAATGTAATACAAAACTGTAAATGGGCACTACATGCATTTATATGCATTTAGAAATGTCCTGCAAAAGAATATAATTTCATTATGTCGCACGGTATTGCAATGCACTAAAATGTAAAATTAGATGTGCCACAAAATTTGTAACACAAAGCACTATTGTGCATTGCATATAGATATGGGAATTGGAGGTCATCAACTCACTATTATGTGTCTGCTGCACCACTAATTAGCTGTGCAAACAGATGCTGCATCCCTGAACTTAAAGACTCACCATATAAGGTGTGGTCTCCGGGACTAGGATTACTAAATTAAAAAAATAATATAAAACAGTGGGAAAGAGACCCCCTGAAAAGAGTCATGGGCAGACCAAGCTATTTTAGAAAGGGAAATATTTTATTGCACAATATAAGTATTATGATAGTAAAAATCATCACCAACACCTAGATGGTCATTAAAAGTGATACAATGTTGTCTATTTAAAAAGCAGCTGTGTCAGGTGTAAAGCAAGCACAAGCCATATACAGGAGCAAATTGATACATAAAGTGCAAAAAAATTACACTGGATAGATTCACAAGTCCCGGTGAGAGTCACCATAGAGCAATGTGTCCAGCCAGTTACTGTGTTTATAAATAAGCCCTCAACTGGAGGATACATGAGTATATGGTTCATTGATTACACATTGATGAAAAGGGTCCCAAAGATAAGCATAACTCAGGTTAACCTGTAGAGTAGTTTTAAGGCTAGTAAAATATCCTGTATAGTGTGAGAGTATATGTATAGAGTGTGGTATATAGCCACTAGTGGTAATTAGTCCAGGTAGCTTATTTGCAGGTTAAACCATATGAACCAGATCAGCTCTGAATGGGATCCCACAAAGTAAGGCAGTGGGTTGAATTTAACCACAGGTTAGAACAGGCATATTGTAGATAAATGATGATTGTCAAAGGACCAATGGTCTTCTCACCCAACTGTGCTATGCAAGAGGCCATAGATTCCAATAGATGTCCCTCATGTCCCCAGGATGTATTGTTTCATGGGGGCGCACTCTACGCGCGTCTTGTCATCTGGAGTGCTCTATTGCCACACGGTATTACAGGTATCTACACTAATAGATATCCTGCCCCCAATGTAAGGCATTGTGGATCCTCTGGATAGACGTTCTGCAGCAGCTCAGTCAAAGCTGGCTGCTGCCGTTTTCAAAATGTGTACTTCGCTTGTGTCAATGTGACATGATGCGCTATCCGTGATGTAAAAATGCCACTGCCGTGGTGTTTTTACCAACATGTTTCACCCAATCATGTGGGTTTTATCAAGGATGGGAGGGATCAGTGGACGTCACCTATTTATACTGTTCATAGACATCACATAATTGACTAGAACTTGCTATTACCTGAACTGACCACTGGATGGCAATACAAACAGATTAATCTACTGCTGGCCAGAGGCAATCAGAGAGGCTTATAGTTGTAAAGAGGGAACTTTTTAAACAGGGGGATTATCCTTATTATGTGGGGATCAGTGCACGGGGGAAGGAAGAGCAGGAAAACCTTGGTCATGGGGAAGGAGCAAAAATTTTACGGAATGAAGTAAGATGAAATAAAATAAAATAATATGAGATGGAATAGGTAAAGTAAGCAAATGAAGTAGTTAATGGCTATATAGCATTCTTAACCATCTCAATACCGGGCACTTTCACCCCCTTCCTGCCCAAGTCATTTTTCAGCTTTCAGCGCTGTCGCACTTTGAATGACAATTGCGCGGTCAGGCAACGCTGTACAAAAATTAACTTTTTATAATTTTTTCCCCATTATTATCATTATTATTGTTCAGGTTTTATATAGCGCCAACAGTTTGCGCAGCGCTTTACAACATGAGGGCAGACATTACAGCTACATTACAATTTGGTACAAGAGGAATCAGAGAGCCCTGCTCGTTAGAACTTACAATCTAAAAAGGAAGGGTCAATTGATACAAAAGGTAATAGCTGTGGGGAGATGAGCTGATGGAGGAAGTAAAACAGTGTTAGTTCGAAGCAGGATAGGCTTCTTTGAAGAGAAGGGTTTTCAAGGATTGCCTAAAGATGAATAGATTAGGGGACAGTCGGACAGATTGGGGTAGGGAGTTCCAAAGGATGGGAGAAGCTCTGGAGAAATCCTGGAGGCGAGCATGGGAGGAGGTGATAAGGGAGCTAGAGAGCAGGGGGTCTTGGGATGACCGAAGAGAGCGTCTTGGTTGGTATTTTGGGATTAGGTTAGTGATGTAGCTGGGGGCAGAGTTAAGGTGTATGAGTCTGGCAGCAGCATTAGAGCTTTCTTTTGGTGGTATTTGATTACCTCTGTAGTTTTTATTTCTTGCGCTATAAACAAAAGAAGAGGGACAAGTTTGAAAAAACACAATATTTTTTACTTTTTTCTATAATAAATATCCAAATTTTTATTTTTTTAAGAAATTTTTTCTTCAGTTTAGGCCGATATATATTCTTCTGCATATTTTTGGTAAAAAAAAATTGCAATAAGCATATATTGATTGGTTTGCCCAAAATTTATAGCGTTTACAAAATAGGGGATAGATTTATAGCATTTTTATTATTATTTTGTACTAGTAATGGCGGCGATCTTGAAGTTTTATCATGACTGCGATATTGCGGCGGACATATCGGACACTTTTGACACATTTTTGGGACCATTCGCATTTATTCAGCGATCCGTGCTATAAAAATGCATTGATTACTGTATAAATGTGACTGGCAAGAAAGGGGTTAACGCTAGGGGGTGATCGAGGGGTTAAATGTGTGCCCTAAGGAGTTATTCTAACTGTGGGGGGAGGGGAGTGACTGGGGGAGGTGATCGATCGGTGTCCCTATGTACAAGGGACACACCATTGGTCTCCTCTCCTCTGACAGGACGTGGATCTGTGGGTTTACACCCACAGATCCACGGTCCTGCTCAGTTACTGGGCAATCGCGGGTGCCTGGCGGACATTGCGGGTGCCCGGCAGAAATCACGGCCGCCGGGCACATGCATCGCAACCCTAGTGATGAGGTGGGCACGCCCCCTAGTGGCCCGGGAAGCAATCATGTCATATGACGGTGGCCCAGAACGAGAGCTGCCTCGTCCTACCGTCATATGACAGTGGGCGGGCAGCTAGTGGTTAAACCTAAAAAGGAGCACCCTGTCAACAGAGCTGGTTATCTGCTAAAATTATATTCACATACAAATAAGTAGATTATGTTTAACATTATTGTTCAAGGAAGGGCTGAAAGCTACACTCTGTGCTCAAGCCCAGAGGCACAAGTGTATTAAGTCTAAATATCCACATTTTTTCTTTTTCCAGCAGGATGGTATCAAAGTTGCCTCTATGTGATGGCAAATTGAGGGTATAAATCCCCTTAATACTAATACCATCCATGCTGTCTCCGTGGCAGTCTGAAAAATGCAAAGCTAGTGGGGACATGTCTTCCCTTCTCCTTTTTATTCTTCTCCTTGGTTGAGCTTTTTATGCTTCTCACCGATGCAAATTCAGAGTTGCCTCTTAGTCTTCCCTATATAGTATTTTTTACATGGACATTCCAGCATGTATATCATTCTGGAAGTCACACAGTGGATGATCTTTGGATTGAAAATTTGCACTCTGATTTGCATCGGTAGAAACTGCAGTGTTTTTGACTAATCTACACATTTGGCAGAGCATTTTTAACTTTTCCCCATTGTACTCCATAGGTCATGATTATCCTTAAAGGGGATTGTTTGGATGATCTCTTTTGAGTGTCCTTGTTACTAGCTAGAAGATCTCTCCTGTATTTAGAACATGCTTTTTTCGTGCCTTTTTAGTACTCTATGGGGGTAACCTCGATCTCTGAATCTATCAAGCATCTCACCTGCTTCCCTATGGAAATCATCATCCCTGGAGCAGTTCCTGCAGGAACTGGCCCATTGGGATTACCTTGACTAAATGGTCTGGGTGATGGCTAGAAGCTTGCAAAAGCGTGTTTGCTGCAGTCGGCTTTCTGAAGGTGCAGGTAGTTATTTTATTATCCATTATAGAAATTTGTAGGACGAGAAAGGAAATCATTTTTGGGTGAGACGGGCATATGACAGGGGCCATGGTGCTCCCATGGCTGTTCCGCTTGTCTGTTGGTAGAACCCATCAAAGAATTGGAAATAGTTATTGGTTAAAGCGAGCTCCAGAAGTTCTAGGATAAACTAATTTTGTACACAAAATTCAGGGTGGGTTGCTTCCAAAAAGGAGACCGCCCTGAGGCCCCAGTCATGGGGTATCGACGTGTAAAGATATTCCACGTCAATCCCCACCAGTAGGGTCCCAGGGAGATCTCTACGTCCTGTAGTTTGGCCAGGACATCACAGGTGTCCCGGACATAAGATGGCAACTCGGTTACCAAGGTTTTAATAAATCCATCAACATATTTGCCCACTCGTTCCAGAAGGCCCTTTATCATCAAGACGATAGATATACCAGGTGGGTTTGTGAGAGATTTATGAAGTTCAGGGATTATATAGAAGGTGGGATTATTGTATTCTCTCACCCTCAGTCCCATTCCTTATTAGTCAGAAGATTAGCTTCGGGCCAGAGATAGCTGTTGATTACGTTTATTAGCTAGAGCAGGAAAGGGGTTAACAGACAGCTTTAGGTAGGTGGAGGTATTGCCTAGCTTTCGGAAAATTTCCTTTTCATATAGATCACCAGACAGCAGGTCAACATTACCCCCTTTGTCACTACCTTTAACTATCAAATCCCCTGCCCGCTCCAGCTCTGACAGGGCTTTTCTTAATTCACTGTAGAGGTTTTCTGGGCCACGCCTGGACCAGTCGATTTTTATTTAGATCATCCCTCACAAAGTCAAAAAAGACCTTCATCCAGTGATGCTTGTAGATAGGAGGCATTTTAGTAGATTTAATATATAGGTTACTGGGTCTCCCAATCCTGCCAGGGTCAGGTTCATCCTCAAAACCCGTCTGTTCATCCAGGAGAGCTATCCAGTTCTCCAAAGCTAGTCTTTCTTCTTTTTCCTTGGGGGTCACAAGCAGTAGGCTACCCATTTGGGAAGTGTCCTTCTGACTAGCATGCCAGATGCGAAAAATGACTTTACGCAGAAATAAATGTATATCCTTATAAACTGTGAATTTGTACATGTGCGTTGCTGGTGAGAAGGACAGTCCCTTACTTAGCAATTTAATATGTCTTTCCTCAAGTGGGAAATCTGATAAGTTAATGACGTTCATATCTGTTGCTGGGGGTGTTAGTGGAACCCGAGTGTCACTCCGCTCTCAGTCACGCCCAGTCCCGCCTCCTAGCCTTTACGTCCCGCCATTGGCCCGGTGTTGTGTCCATCACAGGAGCCAGGACAAGGGGCGGGACGGGGGCGTTACTGCGAGCAGAGCCGAGTAGCCGAGTACCCTCGGCTCGGCTCTGTCTATGTCGGAGGCGGGAGGAGCCGAAGATCTCGACAGTGGCGGCGGGAGGAGCCGAAGATCTCGGCGGCGGCGGGAGGAGCCGAAGATCTCGGCGGCGGCGGGAGGAGCCGAAGATCTCTGCGGCGGCGGGAGGAGCCGAAGATCTCGACGGCGGCGGTGGGAGGAGCCGAAGATCGCAGCGGGAGGAGCCGAAGATGGCGGTGGTAAATTTAAAACAAACCATACTGCGATTTTGTGGAAGGCTGCAGGGGGACAGTGTAGGGCTGCAGGAGAACAGTGTAGGGCTGCAGGAGAACAGTGTAGGGCTGCAGGGGGACAGTGGAAGGCTACATTGATGGGCATTTAAAATGTAAGGTTTTTTCCTTAAACTTGCCTCCTAAAAGTTTTTTTCCTTAAACTTCCCTCCTAAACTTGGGGTGCGTGTTATACGCCGGCGCGTGTTATACGCCGATAAATACGGTATATTGTGAAATAAAATATTTCCCTTTTCTAAAACAGCTTGGTCTGCCTGTGACTCTTTTCAGGGGATCTCTATCCCCCTGTTTCATATTATTTAATATTGTGCATTGCAATGCATTGTAGTGCACTAAAATGCATGTGCATTTCTTTAGTGTGTTGGTGCACTCCAAGTGAACAGATGTGAATAGGCCTTTAAAATATTGCAGCTTTGCATACCCGTAGATGCAGTGGCTGCATATGTTTTTCTTTCCATGTTGTTTTCCTTTATTTTTACCCGGCAATCCTGTGAATAACACTTCATTTTCCTGAGTGGCTATGCTCAACCAACATATCTATGTATAGAGTCCTGGTTGTCACATCAGGACTACAAGTATATCTTCCTCTTTTCATCTACATTCCAAAGAGAGGTGCGTGAATTAGTAGTTTATAGAAGATAACTTCAAAGGAAGATACTGTAACATTGATATTTTTGTGACAGGGACACTGAATTACTGGAAAAAGCAGCAGGCATTTTCTGTACTTGCTAAAAATGTTAGCAGAAAAAATTAAAATGATTGCAACCACCACATCACTGGTAAACTGCCATCCGTGTCATGGGGGATACATTTTGCTGCGGTCATGAAGCTTTGCATGTAAAAACCCTTGTCCACTTCTATGGGGTTCCACCGTGCTTCCCAACCACAAGTCTAAACGAGCCCTTTGAACCCCCTCTTTTCCCCTTTTAAAGATTGTGCTTCTTGATTATTAGAAATCATTTTAATTTTCAGAGATTTTTTTGAATAAAATCTCAGTGACAGTTAAACAGTACAAAGCAGGTACTTTTTCTATCATGAAGGTCACGCTATGCATTCAGCTTAAAACAGTAGCCAGCAAAAGCAAAACAATGATTATATCTGGATGGCTTTCTAAAGAATAGCACACATGCTAAAACCCACAAATAACAGTCAACATTATAGTGACATACCTCAAGCTTTTTTCTGATGATTTCCAATTTCTCAGCTGCATAGACCAAGTCTGTGTTTGCTTGAGACAGTGACTGACGCTTGTTATCCACTTCACAGTAAATCTAAAGAAATATAATAGTCACCAGATATCTTAATTTACATCACTGCTCAGTGACAATTACATTTTGCCATTTTAACTAATCCAAGTTTAAATGTCAGTCCATCCAAAAGTGATATTTCAGCATTTAGTAGAGCCATAGTTTTGTGTGCTCCTGCCATAATGTGCTAGTATGGCGTATGCATAGTATATGGCAAACTCACATGGCTGTTAGCTCTCTACCTGTGCAGACAGTTCCCAGCTGTCGCTCACTGTTCCTCGCTGCCCCTCATTGTTCATGCTTCCATCATCTTCTTCCAGGTCCTCATTGCCTCTCTGGGGCCAACGGGTAGCCACTGATAATGTAACTTCTGTGTATGCACACAGGACTTCCATTATACTGGCAACTGCCTCCATTTTTGACAGAGATGCTAGGAATGGGATGAGAGTACACACTGCACTGCCATGCACCACATGCAGTTTACACAACAAATTGCTAGAGGACATAGAAAAGGATCTACCCCCTAGCTTATTTTTCCACTTTAAAGCTGAATTCAGAGATAACTAAAAGTCTTCCCTTGCAGTGAGGCTGCAGCGCACTGCCAATATTGACTGCTTGTTTATATCTCTGGGGACCAGGTAAAGCAGTTTTAATTATCTTCTATTCCCACAGGCTCCTCTGCATTATTAGACTGGCCACCGCGGTCTCTTTTCCTCTGCACTTTGGCAGTCTAAGGTCCTCTGGTGTCATCAAGCATTAAGAAGGACCATACCCCTGTACTGGATGTTAGGCTGCCATGGGACAGTCCTAGGCTAGAGCATAGGAGAGTGCTGACTGCCAAAGGAAGCAGGGGAACAGGTATGTAAAAGTGTTTTTCCCTTCCCACAGACAGAAATGAGCAGGTAATCAACAAACAGAGGACTCTGCTTTCCTGGAGTTGGGGTTTGAACTACCTAACAGTTCCTTATTCCTCTTGTGAGCTCTATTGGTGAGAACTCTGTGTCAGTTGCTGGGTCTGCACAACTGCTGTGGCCATTATAAAGCAGTCCAACTCTCCTTGCTGAATCCTTAATTTATATTATATATTATGGAGAATGAAACTGTGGGAGAAGAACACCCCTAAATAAGCAGAAACACCTAAAATTCCAAAGTGTGCAGGCAAACAGCAAAGAGTTATGAAGGGGAGCTCTCACTCCTTCAGTAGATATAAGATACTAAAAGATAGCTTAGCCCAGTGGTCTACAAACTGCGGCCCGGGGGCCAGATACGGCCCTTTGCTTGTGTTTGTTTGGCCCTTGGGACACTATTCCTTTCATTTACACCAACAATAAGGTATTATTTTTCCCACTGATACCTACAACGGGGAACTATTTCTCCCACTGACACCAACGATGGTACATTATTCCACCTCCTAATATTAAAGATAGGAAACTGTTTACACTCACAACACCAGGACAATTTCTACCTCTACTGGTCAAAGTTTCTCTGCTAAAGTCTGAAAGATTGCAAACTGGAACTTTGTTTAGAAAGTCTGAAGACTCCTGGCTTAGCCCAACAGCTCACCTTTAAATGAAATATTACTTTTATGAGAACCAGCTCTTTAGCAAAATGGGTGACATAATTTGCTAAGCTTTACGTTACTAACATGTTGATGGTCACTTCATTTGCAACACCTTATGGTTGATTTACTAGAGGAGTATGTTTGCTCTACAAAGTGAATTTTCAGTTAGTGAATGAGCAGTGCTGACTGCAACCAGCCAATCCTGATTTTTTATTTCTCTTGTACACAAATAGATAATATTTGTAAAGTGGATTTTCACTTATCTTCAACTCATTCACAAGTGAAAATTTACTTTCAAAGTGAACTCCTTTGGAAAATTAACCACACTGACTTTAATATGCTTTAAATGGAGGCATTTGTCACCAAGCAGTTAAGCTCACGCTACTGAGCAGTTTATAACCTCTCATATACAGCATTTTCCTATCTTTCACAGCTTTACACAAACCACTATGATCTGAGAAATCGGAGCCAAAGATGAGGTAGGAAGATGTCACAAGATGAAGAATGAATGCTCCTTTACTGCCGTCCTGGTCAGTTCACAGAGGAATTTAATTAATTAGAATAAAAATTGACTTTCACACTTCCTTTAAAAGTTCTTGCTATTCTCCAGTAAAATATTTATCATAATAAAAAGTACAAAGCGATATCAATATTTTTTTATTTTAAAAATAAATAGTGTTATTGTAACTGCAGGCAAACCTGGAGAAGAGTACAAATCCACTAGTGACATTGCTATTCTCATATTTATGTTTGGCTTTAATTGACAGGAGTCTATATAGGGAAATACAAATCCTTACCTGCCCAAGAAAATAAAAAAAGAGAAACGTATTGGTTGCACAAGGCAACACAGACACTATTTAGATAAAGTTACGGTATCCAAGGGGTCTAAAATGGGATGTAGGCAGAGTCTAAACACAGATGGCATTAGACGAACTACCTAAGGCCCCATTTACACTTGACAATGGTGCTGTTTGCGAATATCTGAAGAAGACCCAGTGGAGCTTTTCTATTATAAGCTGCAGTTGGGAAGCTCCATTGAAAGCTCCTGCAGATATTTACAGCCAGTTGCATGTAATCGCTCATGGGACATAGGGCAACAATGCCTTGATTTGCTATAATGGACCTGACATAAGATATGTTTTTTCAAGTGATTGCAAGGTTGAGCCTTGCTTTTTACTGTCCCTTGATCATCCCCCCTAAAATGTAACAGCAACTGGACAAGGTTGCAGCCATGATACCTTACTTTGTGGCTGCAATATGTCTTTGTGGCTGCCCCCATGTCTCGTCCAGTAGGCAATACCCCCAACATTACATATTTTCTGAAAGCAGAGGCCCTGCAGAATAAAAAGGTGGCTGTTTCAATTTTTTACGTCGCACAATAATGTGAAGTTGTTTATTAAATGAAAATTTTCAGATATTACAAAGTATTGTCTTTTTACATACTTTGTAATAAACAATTTTGGTAAAATATAAAAGATGATGACGCGCCAAGTAAATAGATACCAAACATGTCAAGATTTAAAATTGGGCATGCCGTAAAATGGCAAAAAACTACGATACTTAAATCTGTCTCTTGGTGACGTTTTACAGTCACAGTTAACCTTGCTTTGTGTACTGGTGCGCAGTCATGTTAGAACAGGAAGGGGCCACCCCCAAACTGTTCCCACAAAATTGGGAGCATGAAATTGTCCAAAATGTCTTGGTATGCGGAAGCTTTAAGACCTTTTATGGACCTTGCAAAAAGCAAGGTCCATAAAAACACGGATGAGTGAGTTTGGGGTGGAGGAACATTGACTGGCCTGCACAGAGTCCTGATCTCAACCCGATAGAACACCATTGGGATACATTCGAGCGGAGACCGCGAGTCAGGCCTTCTCGTCCAACATCAGTGCCTGACCTCATAAATGCACTTTTGGAAGCATGGTCAAACTTTCCGATAGACACACACCTAAACCTTGTGAACACCCTTCCCAGAAGAATTGAACTTGTTATAGCTGCAAAGGATGGGCCAACTCAATATTGAACCCTAAGGACTAAGACTGGGATGCCATTAAAGGTCATGTGTGTGCAAAGGCAGACCTCACAATACTTTTGACAATATAGTGTATATACAAGTCCTGGACTTCAAGTGGGTAAAACTTGCAGCTGCAGTTGTGCATTTGCTACCATATTTTTCAGCCCGTAGAGCCGCCTGATTACTTTTACTGTATTGTAAAGGGTCGGCATGTGTTCCCGATTACTTCTATGTTGAAAGAAGCAACCTTTATTGCAGAGTCCTACCTTTTGTTATTTTAAAGAAATAGCTGTTTGTTTTTTTGTGTCCATGTGCAAATTTAATCGAATTAGAGTAAATTTGTAATTATCTATCAGTTGCTGCACTTGGGTTCTAATCAGGAAAGTGTCAGGGTCTGCATTCCTTTGGACATGATTTCTATTTGGGAGCAGCTCACCTAAAATGTCATTTTTTTGTTGCAGGGGATGCCCAAAATCTGACTTGTATCTTAGTGCAGACTTCAGGCAAAATCAGCAATCCCATCTGTGTACAGAAGGTCTCCAGGTTGCCATATTGCATTGCATTTTACTGAAAATTATAGTGCTGCAGTTTTAAATTGAAAGGTAGTTTTTAATATAATTTAATTACAATATGGCTTGTATAGCAATTGTATATGCTATAAAAAAAATTGTTTTATTTACTATTTTTTAACCCCCAAATGTAGAGTTACCCTTTAACATGTAAAACTTTAGTTGCTTATGGACCATTATGGGTACCATCATTTTTGTGCCATTTCACAGGTGTGCGTAATTTTACGGATTGACATGTCTGGTATCTATTTACTTGGTGCAAATCCAGTTTTTTATATTTTACAAAATTTTTGTATATTATATTGTGTTTGCATGCACTAAAATGTATTTTAGTGTATTCTTTCCTGAAAATATAGATTTAATAAACATTTGACGAACATGAAGAAATTGCAACTGCCACCATTTTTCTACAGGACCTCTGCTTTCAGACAATATATAATTGTTTGGTGGGTTTTAAAGTGGAGCTCCACCCAAAAGGGAATGCCCCGCTTGTCTGACTCCCCCCCCCCCCGCTGCCACATTTGGCACCTTTAGGGGGGGAGTGGGTACCTGGTTTTGCCATGGCAAACTGAGCTGTAAGTTTCCTCCTTTCCCCACAGCCTTCTCGAACACTTCACAGGTCCCAGAAATCTGCAGCCCATTTACAAAGTGCAGCACACTTGGTGCATGTGCAGAAGGAATCCAGCTGTGAAGCAGAAAGGCTTCATTGGCAGTTGCCCTTAGTCAAGATGGCGGCACCAGCATCCAATAGCCAATTGAATAATCGCTGAGGTGAGGACACCGCTGAATGCCTGGACAGGTAAGTGCCCTAATATTAAAAGTCAGCAGCTACAGTATTTGTTATTTTTTTCTGAAGGAGCCTGGAACTCCTCTTTGAATAATTTTTAAGCACAAATGCAGATTTTAACATATGTGTGATAAATGAAAATATTGCCCTGGATGTGAAGTGGTTATTTATCAAGCTATGTCCACCAATGGACAATAGAGAAAATTCTTCTTCTTTCAATGTGCATCCTCAGATTGTCCAAGCAAACGTCAATTTCCATTAAGAAAATGGGGGGCACAATACAATCAGCCAAAAGATCCCTCACCACTAATCACTAGTGCTGCAAGCAACTATCTGCAGTTTTTCTTTGTAGACATCATAATTGTTACCTAACTCGTCTAAAAGCGGTAAGATGGGGAACCCGTGATTTCATGTATGTAGGTTTCCCAAGCATAGATAAATGTGTGGAAGCTGCCAGTCATGTTGTGTGTACACCTGATATGATCACCCTGTTCTTAGGATGACTTCTTATCTTGGATTTGTCTGGTTGCATGACCCTGCTAAGGAGTGCAAAAAAATAAATAAACTATCATATAAGTATCAGTGGAGGTGCACAATGCGTGCATCGACAAAAACAAATACCCATGCCTCTGGAAAATGACATAACAACAACAATCTAGTATAATGATAGTGTGAAAAATCAATGTGACATGTCACAATAGCTTTATATTCCAAACCAGTGATAACTTTCATATCCTTAAAGCCCACCTACTGTAATAAACCATTTCTGCCCACCTTGCAAACCAAAGCCTCAGTAATGATTGATATGATCTGAAATTCTCTACAGATATATATTGCAGACAAGAAAAAATATGAAACATTAACACTTCCACACTTTGTGAAGTCATTCTAGCACAATAAGAAATAAAGTACTTACATACATCTTGTTGAAGTATCCAGCAGATATGAGAGCAGATTGATAAATAACACAGAGAAAACGAAATATTCATCATGACAAATAGTGAAAAATTATGCAGCATTAATTATGCTTGTGTAAGATGAATAGGACCTCTCACAATTAATGAGGACATACACCTTTGTCTAAGTTTTATACCCACCTGTGATAAATGCTCCAGTGCTGACAAAATACATCATGCAAACATTTCAGTTAACAGCATGTTAATAGATTGACATATGAGGATGAACAAAGCCTTTAATCATGCACATTGCACCACTCCCAAGTTTAGTTTCCCATATACATCAAATTAGAGGAGAAAGTGGAAAGGAAACAGCAAAGTCAGTACAACAAACAGCTTGTAATGGAAGCCAAAACAATTTTCGATCAGCTTGGCCCAGCGGGAAAAAATGATTTAGTATGGCCTTTATGATGTAAAAGGTCATTTGAACCTAAGAGCATTAACACATTCATGAAGCCAGGCAATTCAAAAGATACGATAATATGAAAAATGCTGAACTCCTAGCAAACAATCAGATCTCAGTTTACTTGAGTAAACTTAGTGGTAGTGTTATTTTGTTTGGATCCTATGTGTTATAGGACTTTGCACATTTTCTGCATGCCGTAAGAATACAGAATAATCCCTTAGGGCACAGCACTGTGGATGCCCATGAGGTTATTGGGCTGCAGCATAAGTGCTATTTCCTCTATGTATGTCCTTTATGTATAAAACAGCTTTTCTATATTCCCTTTTCTTCTGGTATCTGTTTTTCCATATACAGTATGCAGTGTGTTTGTAAGGATTTAAAAAAGGGACATTTGCCAAAGGTTAATGCCAATTAGCAACTGGAGGGCTGAACTCTAGCACAGTTTTCATACATTATAACAGTAGTCTCCAAACCTTTTTTTTTGCAATCTGTACCCCATTGGGGAAATTTAGCTTGATTTCCTGTCCCAAAACAGGCAACGAGAGGAAATTCCAGAAGATTTAGGAAAATATACATAAATGGACAAGGAGTCCGAAGGAATTCACCCACCATTACCACAGAGTTTTATTGTTTTACCACAAAGTTTTATTGTTTGTATTGTGATTAATATGATTTTTTCTCTCTCTTTGTAGTATTATACAATATCTCTGTTTTTAATAACATTATATATATATATGCAAACAAAGCTCCTGAAGATGCAGTGAATTATTCACAAAAAATTTTGAGCATGCCAATATGATTGTGTAAAAACAATTGAAAATCAATTGCGTGAACTCCGCGCCAAAAAAACAATAAATAAATGTGAAACAAAAAGCTGCACCCTTGATAGGGAGTGTATAACTCCTCAATGATATAATAATGGTGATTTATGGGGCACTCTAATTAATTGATTTAAATTAGCCATAGTGATAGCCATAGTGATAGCAAAATAAATAAATAACAAATGTAATATACGTATAGCATAAATTACTGCTTACAGTGTATCTATCAAATTAATACCATTGGTGATCATGTGGCTACAAAATAATTAATTCCAAACTGATTAAATTGTTTGTAATCTTATATTCAAAAAGTCCCATCCATGTAACACAAAAATGTATAAGATAAGTGATTCCAAATCCACCAGCATGGAAACTCTTGCAAGATGTGAAAAAAATTCTTCCAAATAAGTTGCATAAACCTCCATCAGAGATCTCAACAAACGACACCCAATCGTGATTGAAAATGCAGTATGCTTATCAGATCCGTTTGACCACTTTAATTAAAAAAGTAAGTCAAAAAACGCCTGTACAGGTTTGTGCCTGTTCACATAAATGATAGCATGGGTACAACAAAAAAATCTCTCCCTCTTCACAGACTCAAACGGGATATATGGAAAGAGCAAGAAACATCCATAGCGTAATACTGTTTTTATTTAAAATAAAGAGTTTAAAACAAAGCCAAATGGCTCCTTACATTGTCGTGTGCCCGACCCCGCACTGAGGCTGCTCGCCTTTCAATTTGGGATTCGCCGGCTGGAGTATTCCCACTATGAGCTGCCACTATGGCGTGCATTCCAAGCCGTCAGGCTGACAACTAACGTACCGGATATGGCATCAAAGAAAGCGTGACCGGGTAAATCACCATGCCAATATGATTGTTACAGGGTGAACTGATACTATCATTCTTTCCAGTTGCACCCCATATGTATTAATTTACAGAGTTGTTTTAAAATCTATATGTTTTAATATGTTGATGTTAATTTAATAAAACTCTATTTGTTTTATCTACTTTTGCATCTCAAGTGTTATGGTACTATTAAAGTCCAATATATACTCAAACCACAAATGTTTTCACATGCATACTGATGTGTAATGGTCTATGGGCAGCAAAGAGACCACAATGAGGAAGGTAATAGGGGGATCAATGTGGTGTTCAACTGGTCAATCAGTGCAGACCAAAAATTTAAATAAGGAATGCACAGGTTGATTAAGCCTATTACAGTTCCAGGACATTGGCATAAATCACATATATGTGTTAGTAGTCATACTATGTAGGTATAAAGTATATAAGTAAAGCAATTTCCTAGGATGGAGATAAATCGCTAGGGACTATAAGCCGGTGTGAAAAGTAAAGGATACGCTTGATGATAGTATATCAACGAGGGTGATAAGAGGGGGGAGATATCCCACTCCCTGCACATCCAGCACCACACATTACAGTCTCCATATATACTGTCCTGCTTGTAGCCACGGCTCGTGTGCAGCGGGGATAGGTTTGGTGAGGGGATGTCAGCAGAGGGGTGGATGTATAAACCCAACAGGGTGTAGATAGTTCCAATATAGCTCACCACTCCCCGACCATTCCAGACGACATCACACCGCCCTGTCCCCCCCTATCTTCACAGGGGGGAGTGATCCTGCTCCCCGCACATCAAGCACCACACGTTGCAACCTCTGTATGCACTGCCCAGCTACTTCCACAAGCCATGGTTAATTTCCAGGGGAAGGCAGAGTGTACGTGGGAGACAAAATGTGTCCTAACATCACAGATGTGATGAAGTCATGCTGATGCGTTTCATTTGTCAAGTGAGCTTCTTCTGAGCCAAATTAAGGGAAACCCTTGGAGCCCCCCATGTCACCCGAACTAGTGTCCCCTTTGGAAGATTTCCCCTCTATTACTGCTGTGGGGACGACCCAAAATTTGAGATTTTCTTTTACTTTCAATGATAATGGTAAACAGGACAAATATAGAGGGTGAATCTCCCTAATGGGGGCACAGAAAGCAATATAAACCTGACAGGTGTTATAATCCTTTTCCACTCTGTCTAAAACAAAAAAAAATGTTTAGCCTTTAGTTCTACTACTTCCGGACCACCTACCGTGAATATATGTTGGTACTTTGACGATAAATACCATTGTTATGGCAGCAGATATCTGTCATAACCCCGGTATATTTCACCACAGCCAGCAATCCTCTTTCACATAAAAGTGGTCTCAGCGGCGGATGCACTGTGAGATCATTTTTATGGGTGGTGGGAGAGGTGGCACCCCTCCCGCAGTGTCCCGGTACTCTCTGCAGCTTACCGGAGCCGTTGGAAGAGCCGGAGATGATCTGATCCCGGGTACAGATGGGCAGGAAGTTGAGTGAGGACAAGATGGCCCCCACTTGACTCTGTGCCCTTGGATCACTGGAGCGATGTGAAACATCACTTCTGCCCTCCGGCATTAACCACTTCTGGACCGCCCGCCGTTGTTATACATCAGTACTTTGAGATTAAATACCATTGTTATGGAAGCAGATAGATGCCCAAACCCTGGTGTCTTCTGAAACGGTCCACTTTATGATAAAAGTGGTCTCAGCGGCAGATGCTCAGCAAGATCACTTTTATTAGTGGCGGGAGAGGTGCCCACCCACCTCCCGCCCAGATCTGGTCATCTCCACCGCTTACGGAGCTGTCAGTAGCGGCAGAGACGATCTGATCCTTTCCATTCAGTGGCACTAAGTCCAGTGAGGGAATGATGGCGCCCACTCGACTCAATGCCATTGGATGACAGAAGCAATGTCACTTCCGCCCAATGGCCTTAAAGGGACTTTTTTTATAGGAAAAACATTTTGTTTTTTTTTATTGCATTTAAAAGTAAATGTGAGATCTGAGGTCTTCTGAAACCATTTTTTTAAGGAACAGTGTAAAAATATAAAATAAAATAAATAAGAAAAAAAAAACATTTAAAGCGTCCTGTCACTCCGAGCTCGTGTGCATATTCAAGTCGCACCCACATATGTAAATGGTGTTCAAACCACAAATATGAGGTATCGGTGCTGTTGTTAGAGGGAGTGCAATAATTCTAGCACAAGATCTCCTCTGTATCTCAAAACTTGTAATTTGTAGAAATTTTTAAACTTCACCTATGGAGATTTGCAAAAAGTGAGAAGTGCAAAAGTTTGAACATTATCTTTCACACCATAGAAAAAAACAGGGCTAACCTTACTGTTCTATTATCTTTAAAAATAACAAAAAACTGTTTTTTCCCCAAAAAAATTGCGTTTGTAAGACCTGCACAAATACGGTATAACATAAAGTATTGCAAAGATCTCCATTTTCTTCTCTAAGCTGTAATTTTTCTAGAAAAAAAAATGATTTTAACTTGTAAACAATAAGTGTGAAAATAAGGCTCGGTCCGAAAGTGGTAAAAGAGTAACTCCAACCAAACTTGTGTCATTTTGGATTGAGATGAAATAGAGATTGGAGCGTCTGCCAGGTTTTTATTGCACCTGTTTCCCCATTAGGGAGATTTCCTCTACTTCGTGCCAGGACTAGAACTAATGTGAAATTTCTCCCACTGAGGGTACAGGAAGAAAGGGAAACAGAAATTAAAACCTGACAAAAACTGTAGCTCTCTCCCACTCTATTCAAAACAAAAAATAACATTTTTGCTGGAGTTAGACTTGAATAATAATAATAATAATAATAATAATAATAATGTTATGGAAGTATTTTTTTATTTTATTTTACTTTCTATTTAATGATGTTACATTGGAAATAAAGATTAATAGCCTACAATTATAAAAAAAAAATACACATTTATATAAAAATTAATTCACCATAGAAATACAAACCCTGAGGCCTCATGCACACTGGCCTTTACAGGCATTTGCCCCCTTTTTTTTTCCTCAGCATGTAAAAGCATCTTTACGTTAGCCTTTGTGTCCATGGGCATTTACAGGCGAATTAGAAGAGAAGTGTTTACAAGCTGAAAGAAAATCACAATCACCAGTGCATTTAGGAGAGGAACTTTTGCGCAGAAAAATGCTGAACAGGCATTTGCATGTTTGCATGTTAATGCTTTCTAATGGCGCTTTTTTTAAACAGCTTTTCTCCTACCAGAGGAGCTGAGCAAATGCTCGGTGTGCATGAGATCTTAAAATTATTTAAACAAACTTATACAAAAAAGCAGCGCGAATAGCAAAGATGAGGTTCACTAACCTTTTTTGTTACCAAAGTAAAACTTTTTTTTAAACTGAAATCTGATTGGCTAAAATTAGTTACTGCTTTTTGCACATTATTATCATTCTACCTACATTGAGGAAAACAGCAGTAATATATTAATAATATTTTGACATACAGGCTAATCTTTACTTACTCCCCTGCTGTAAGGCCTTACCTCGTGGAACTTAATGATATTGATAACCCATGCGCACAGACCTGCAGCTGCAGAGGATTTTGTACGCACAAACTCTGGGTTAAACTCAGGATCCCTCAAGTAATCATCTTTTATAGCCTTGACTGTTACATCGGGTATATGTTCTTTGTCAAAATTGACCAAATTCTGTAGGAATTCATCCACCTATAAAGAAGCATGTACTGTATATTAATTTATAAACCTACTGGTCTTTCTTATCCAAATATTCATAGACATATTTTTTATTTTATTTTTGAAAAATCAGTTTATTGGTTTTCATAACACAAAATACAGAACAACATACCTTGGTTATGAAAGGTATAAGGGGTGGCCCCTGCAAGGGACACATTGTCTGGCATTCAGGTATAAAAAACAGAATAGATAGATTCCATGCTATCAATGAATACAAAATGCTGGCTCCTGAGGTGATAGTTCAGCACAGGTCTTGAATGTACATATTGAAACAAGACATCATATTTTCATCAGTATACGACTTGCATTTGGCAAGGTGTATCCTAAATGCCGGGTTTAATTTAGTGTGTGTCAGCAGCTGTGGCGTGGTCTGCCAGCCATGAGGACCAGACCTTGTCGTATTTTTGAGGGCAGCCTCTATTAGCATATATATCCTTATACAGGGGTAAGCTATTGTTGACTAGCTGTTTCCAAAGGGAAAGAGGAGGGGGAGTAGATTTGCGCCAGCTGATGGCTTTGCGGACATAGAATAAGAGTAACCTAACTAGAGTGCATCCCGCTACTGTGTGCAAGCCCAGCATGCAAATTGACATAGAGGGTTGGAACAGTATAGTGGTTACCTGGGTTATAAAAGTTAATATCTCTTTCCAGTACCCGACAATGGCTGGGCAAGTCCAGACGATATGGGCAAAATCTCCAGGAGTCCCCCCATAATGCCAGCACCCGGGGGGGGGGGGGGTTGGGATTCATTTTGTATAGTCTGTGTGGGATAAAATATGCACGGTGGACCATCTTGAACTGGATCAATCGATCTCTTAATGAGACAAGGGAGCTAAAAGGGAAGTCCCAGATGTCATCCCAATCATCGTTGTCAAAGTCTGGGATGTCGTGCAACCATTGATTTCTCAGTTTCTCTAGAGTAGGAAGAGAGGTCATTATCAAATGAGAGTATAGCTGAGAGATGGGCTTCTTTGCGCAGTCCGATCTGAGGAGGTCCTCTAATGCAGATTGGACCATCTGGGGGGGGGGGGGGTTTGGAGAAATGGGGGCTGAAGGTGTGGGAGAATTGGAGGTAGCAAAAAAGGGACCGCGGAACGTTAAAATCAGAAATCAATTTTGAGAGCGGGACCAGGGATTGGTTGGAGATTACCTGGGCCATTGTCTTTATATTAAATTTAGTCCAGGCGTGGGATTCAGGCAATTTATAGATATGATCGAGGGTGTTGTTTAACCATAGGGGGGCACTGAGATAGGTTGCATGTTTAGGGTATTGTTCAATTTTTACAGTGTAGTGCGCATGGAGGGTGTCAATGGATAAGGGACCTGGAGACCGCGGAATATTAAGAATTTCAGTGCTTCCAGGGATTTCACCACTGCCTCCTCAACCAGGGTAGCAGGGTTGGTTATGTCTGGATTGAGCCACCAAGCAGTGGTGACCAACTGGGTGGCCAAAAAATATTTATAAAAATCTGGACACGCCCCCCTGGGAGGTCGAACACACTAGCATGGACCAGCTATAGCGGGGGGACTGGGGTCTCCATATAAAAGAGGCAAGGAGGCGATGCAGGTGGATGAAAAAGGATTTAGGGACCCATTGCGGGGAGCTGCGAAATAAGTAGGTGAATTAAGGTAGGATTTTAATTTTAATCAAATTTATATGTCCTATTAGTGATAGGGGTAGTGACTCCCACACCTTCAGCTTTAGCTGAACCTCTTGGAACACCGGGGATAAATTTAGAGATATGAAATCTGAAGCTTGCCTAGAGACCACCACCCCAATGTATCTGAAACTCTCAACCCACTGCAGGGGGACATCAGGAGGAGCATTGGTGTGGGCTAAGGGGTCTATAGGGAACAGAAGGGACTTTGCCCAGTTGACTTTGAGGCCTGTCATAGGAGAGAATGAGTTAAGGATCTGTAAGGCCCCCCTGAGAGATGATTCCACATCGTTAAGGAAAAGTAGGAGGTCATCCATGTATGGGGCAACCCTCTCCTCCAGCCATCCAATACGCAGTCCCTTGATGTGTAGGGAGGTGTGAAGGGCCTCCGCAATTGGTTCCTTTGCAATGGCATATAGTGCTGGAGAGAGAAAGCAACCCTGCCACGTGCTTCTAGACAGAGGAAAGGACTGTGACAGCCCCCCCCAGTTTGATGGCCGACGTGGGGTTTTTGTACTTCCAAAGCCATTTGATGAATATTAAGGGGAACCCCATTCTATGGAGGACCTCCCAAAGAAAAGGCCATTCCACAGTATCGAAGGCCTTTTCTATGTCCAGGGAGGCGACCACCCTGGAACCCTCATTTAGATGTTGTACATGCATGTTGGTAAATAATTGTCTCAGATTTACATCGGTTGCTCTATTGGCCATGAAACCAGTTTTGTCAGTTTCGATAACAGTTGTTAGGAGGGGCTGTACTGTCATGGCTAGTAGTTTGGTGAGGATTTTGAAATCTACTTTGAGTAGGGCAATAGGCCTGTATGAGGCACAGGAAGTGGGGTCTTTAGGGGCTTTTTGGATTCGAATTACGTGGGCATGACTCATGGAGGCTGGGAGGGCACCATCATTTAGACACTGGGAGTAAAGCTGGGCCAGTTTAGGGGCAAGCAGATCCTCATGGGTCTTGTAGAACTCCATGTGAAGGCCATCTGGGCCCTGAGATTTGGCATAGGGAAGGACCCGATCGCCTTCAGAACCTCCTCCGGGGTAATCGGTCCCACCAAGGTCTCCCTCATCTGAGAGCCAGCCAAGTGCCAATAGGTCCAGCCAGGGCGCAAAGTCCCGGGCCTGGAAATCCAAAGGCAGCACAGAGGTGTAGAGGGAGCCATAATATTGGGCGAAAGGTGTCCAGTATGTCTGGTAAGGAAGAGATGAATTCTTCCGAAGGGGACACTATGCTAGGTATCATGGTCATCAAATAAAACAGAAGTATCATATAAAACAGAAGTTTCAAGTATCATATAAAACAGAAGTTTATTACACAATCGTATATTAAATAAAAAGACTTAAGTCATCAAAGACAAAATAATTCATTTATTCTTTTGTCTTTGACTTAAGTCTTTTTATTGAATATATACGATTGTGTAATAAACTTCTGTTTTATATAATACAGGCATTGTTTTTGGTCACTTTAAAAGTCCCACCCATCAAGGGGGTTTTGTGTTTTTCCTACAATTTCTGGGATGTGGTGACCTCAAACATTTGATCCTGCAGGTCCTGGAATCTTTTTTTTTCACGGTCAGGGGCTGGTCATGCTGCGCCAACATTGCCAAGAGGCAACCGTTACGGTTCCCCTGTTCAAAAAATCTCTGTCTGTTCCGGTAAAGGTCTAGTCTGGTAACTTCGCTGAGGGAGTCAAAATGAGTGTCAGTGGGGTCAGTAGCATATGTCTCTGTCTGGGTTTTCACAGTGTCTTGCAGGGCAGTCTTAGTAGAGGCTTGTTCTCTGTGGATCCTGGCAATAGAGGAAATGTACTGCTCTCTGGTAAAAGCCTTGAAGGCATCCCAAGTAACTTCTGGGGAAGAGGACCCTGCATTGAGGTCCCACTACTCTGCAAGGCAAGGTGAGTCCCTAAATGCCAAAGGGCAGAAATTCAGGAAGAGGGAGGGCGAATGTTAATGAGTAAGGAACGGTGATCTGAGAGCCCACTGGATAAGTATGTGGCATCTAAAACATCCGACATCATGGTCGGGTTTGCGAAGGGCAGGTCAATACGAGAGGATGTTTTGTATGTGGTGGAGAAAGAGGAGTAGGCTCTGACTGTAGGATGTTTGCATCTCCAGACCTCGGTTACTCCCAATGCCTGGGCCCAGGTGAGCAGATCCATAGAAAATTGTTTTGGGGGGACAAATCTATCCAGGTCTCGAGTCAGAATAGCATTAAAATCGCCCATAAGTAAAAGCCTTGCAGGTCAGTATGGAGTGATTCTCTCCAGAATGGTATATAAAATAAATGATGAAAAGGGAGGGGGGATGTATATATTTATGACAATATAACGAGTGCCCCAAATAGTGAATGCCATAATCACATATTTGCCCTGGGGGTCAGTGTAAACCTATTCCACCACACATGGCAAAGATTTGTTGATGAATACAGATACCCCCCTGGCATAAGAGCCCTGGCTTTTTTAGTGCAAGGAGTTTGCTGCCCATGAGGTGCATTTCTTGTAGCGATACCATATGGAGGAGTGTAGTTTGAGGTATTTTAAATTTAGAATTGAGCTCCCGGACATTCCAGGATGGTATGTTAAAATTGCGAATATCACATGCAGCCATCGTATACTTGTAAAGAGATGAGTGGGGAGGAGCGCATTTGGCCTAGGAGTACATCTCAGGAGCAGCATGGCCCCAGAGAGCCTGTAGCAGATAGAATCACAGCCAATGGAAAACCAAACAAGCAAAAAAACATGTATATGTACACATAGTATAAACTGTACCTGTGGTGACAACAAGGTGCCGTCCCTAAACTTGGGGGTGAACAGACCAAAATTGTAAAACTTAAACTATAACTGGCAATAGTTCAGTGCTATGTTCTAGAACTAGCGGAAGTCCTCCAGTTGGGAAAACCAAAGTAACAAGGTAAGTTGTTCCAGATTTCTTGAAGGTGGAATAGGAGGTTGCTTTCTAGCAGCAACTGGATCCAGATAAAGGGGTGGGGGTGGGAGAAAAAACACACCAACAAAAATATGATCTTTGGGGGGGGGGGGGGGGTGATATATCCAGCATAACATGGATAACGGCATCCACAACATGGATAACAGCATAACGCCGATAGTCTAGGAGGCGAGGCGGCAGTGTGAAAAAGGATTCCTCGGTCTCCATCGTAATTGGAATACACAGGGGAAATATGTAGAGTACTTAGCTGGTATCATGGAGCTAGATGAACGTTCGGCCATATTGTGCAACATTCAGGTGAATTTCAGCAGGTGTCCAGCCATTCTGATGCAGCCTTAGGGTTTTCAAAGAAGCGTGTATGGTCGCCATCAGTTATTCTTATCCTGCAGGGGTAAAGGAGGCTGAAGCGGATGCCCTCTTCTCTGAGCGTCTTGCGCACTTCTGTTAAGGATTTGCGCACTGCTGTATTTCTTGGGAATAGTCCAGGAAGTATAGTAGCTTGGTATCCTCATACTTGATATCAGGCTTGGCCCAGGCAGCAGCCAGGAAACGATAATTGAGGAACCACAGCAGGGAAGTGCGTGGTGGGTCCCCAGGCCTAGGAGGGGTCGGTTGGCGGCAGGTTGGTTAGGCCAAACAGGTCAGTCAGGAGCCTTATAGTGAATTCAGTGCACCTAGTGCCTTCCGCCCGCTCTGATAGGCCCAGGATGCGGATGTTGTTCCGCCGTAGGTAGTTCTCGGCGTCTATGGCCCTTTCTTGTAATGCCCGTATAAGCAAGTATAAGCATGCCACCCGGGAAACTAGTATTCTCAAAAGAAGAGTTCAACAAAGGCAGCCTCCATTATTCTATCATGACAGATTCCCTTTAACTACATCTAGTTTTCTTCAAAAATCCAAGTGTACTTTAGCTTGGAATGTTGCGATGTATGCAGATGTTCGAGCACATGCATACATTAACATATGGAGTCTAAATTCTTTTGCCTTTCTTAACTTATCTTTGATTTTAGGCTTCAGTAAACATGACCCTTAATAATAAGTGGCATAACATGTACAGTAGCCAAGAACACTGAACAGAGCAGATGTAGCAAATTGGCCTTAAAAATGATAGGTAAATAGCAAGTGAAATGGCCTGACCTTTATAACAGGTGCTCTCTCCACATAACACAGTGTGCCACTTCATGTATGGAGATAATTGTGGCATTAGGTAAGGGTGAAGAGGCATTTCCATCTCGTGTTCTTTTTACCATTATTACTTCAGGAAATGCTGAGCTGATTATCTGCTGCTCATCCACTCGCAATGTGACAAGTGACAGCAGCAGAAGTTAGTGGAAAAGTAAGTAGCGTATAGGATAAAGGTCTACTTAAAGTGGGCCACTGGCCTTTTCTAGCAACTAAAATAGATTTGCAAACAGATTTTTGTGTGAAAAAATTAGTTGGATCAGTTTAGTAATCTCAGCAAAAAAAAAGCGAAAACTGTTTTTTTTACTCATTTAGTGCCAACATATTGAGCAGCATTTTCACCAAACCGTTTACATTGGTCCCTGCCCCTTAAGGAGTTCAGAAAGTTGCCATCACAATCATCTAAGCTCCTACCACAAACTGGAATTGTTGAGAAACCAATTATTACCTATTTAGAATCAAACATGTCTAAAGGAATAACTGTTGGCATAGCAATCAACTAGACTGTCCCTTTCATCCTCCATCACTGCAGATAGTTGCTACAGGCAACTAAATCAGTCTCCTTCAGACTCCTTGATCATGAAGCCAAGTACCCTTACCTTGCTCATTAATACTTTTGCAGTTTTCCAACTTCTGTCTTTGGGTATTTTACCATTAGGAGATAAAAGCACAAGAACGGCAGCAGCCACATTGGTGACAGGGGCTGGTGGATTTGGAAATGTTCTCAGCTCTGTAAGATTTAGCTGGATAAGGAAAGACAACAAATTTAGAACATATTTGTTACAGCAAAATAAAGACAATAATCATATTCAGGGGTGTGGAGGTACCCGATTCAGAGTGTTCAGAGCTGCATTGGCTGCCTGTAGAGCCGGTTCTGCTTTGGCCAGGTCATCTGCAGATTCTTGCTGCTGCTTGGTTATATCAGTTTGCAGAGCAGCCACCTAGAGAATGGTACACAAAAAGACATACAATACACACTTAAAGGGGAACTCAAATGAGCACTGGTTGCATCTAAACAGATCACATGACAAAAATGCATGCAAGCTTATAATTTTTTTTGTGAAAAAGTGAAAGGAGTTCATATATAACCCACAACCTAAGAGGAAAATGAAAGAAAACAATAGCTTTATTTTCCATAATTCATTCAGCAGCAATTGGTAGAGACAAAGTGGTAGAACAAGGCTGGCAAATAAAGTGGTGGCATATTGCCTCCGTTGACCCTTTCTGTTTTTTTTTATTTATTTTAAACTGCAATAAAAAATTATATAACAGATAACTAGTCATATAAAGGGTGGGGATTGTATGAAAGGACATCTTTATTCACATGTGTCCAGATCAGCATATCTCCGGTAAAAAGGACAATGGATTATTCTCTAAACATGCAGATATATAAATGCTAACACTGTAATCGCCCACCTATGAAGATTGGATGAGCAGTACTGACAGTCAGCTGATGACTTCATGCCCAAAAACCATGTTTAAAAACAATAGAACAGTTTTCTCATGATAGATCTGCTGTGAAATCATACTAAAAATGAGCCCACTCTCCAGGGGCTCCTGCACACAACACCCTGAGGGCAGCAAATTAGCAAAATGTTTTAAATATTCTGACACATCTTCTCCGTTACAGATCATCTTAGGAGGGATAAATTGCTAGATGAAGCCACCAAAATATTCAACATGCCTCAAGTCAAGATATTAGCACACAGCATACTGAATGTCAATTTCAATTCTTTTCAATCCTCTTCTGAAATGTGTCAGTTTAATTTAAAAATAAAACACTATAAACTTTAGAAAATATCCATTATGTTACCCAGACATGAAGCAAAGCTTATATGGGGCATTTCTGTCCATCACCCACACTCAAAATGCCAAACCGTATTTGTCTTGATTATTGCCCTATAATTGCAATGGTAAAGGGGAATGATTTTAACAGTTTGATAAATTCTAAAATCTTAAATAATAAAGAATCCTGGAATTTGGACAGAATGTGGAATGTTTAGAACCTCTGGTAGGTTTTTATTAATGTGTGTCTTCCCTGATTTCCTGTCACTCCCTGTTGTTACTGTGACTAGAAGTTTGGAAAATATCTCCAGTGAGGACACTCTGTCAGGTTTGCTCTCTGAGGTCCTATCCAGGGCCTGATTAACATAGGGGATATTGGAGCTGCAGCTCAAGGACCCTTAACTCAAGATAGGCCCATTTGGCCAAAAAAAATAAAAAATAAAAAAACGACTGACTTCGAGGGGCGGGGCTCCTATCATCTATGGTTCCAGAGATATGGGGCTCCTTGCGCAGTCTGTCAGAAGCTACATACAGAGCGGCCAGTTTAAATATAAGCCCACACTCTGTTTGCAGCAGATTGAGAGGATCAGTCTGAAGCCGCGTACACACGGGCGGACTGTCTGGCCAACTAAGTCCGTCAGACAATCCGACGGATAGTCCGTCCTACTTTTGAATGAACGGACTTGACCACACACGATGAACAGACAGTCCGCTGAAAGCTTGCGCGATGACGTGTACAGCACGTACGACGGGACTAGAAATACGACGTCCAATACACTGCAATGCAACCTTCGGCCGTGTAAATCCTTTCTGAGCATGCGCCATACGTAGTCCGTCCAACTTGCCTACTCACGAGCGGACTGTCCGCTGAAACCAAAGTTGGACGGACAATATTACGGAAATTCCGAAATACTTAGTCCGCCAGACTGTCCGCTGAAAAAGTCAGCTGAAGCCCACACACGAGTGGACTGTCCGCTGAAATGTGTTTCAGCGGACTAAGTTGGACAGACAGTCCGCCCGTGTGTACGCGGCCTGAGTGTGTATTGTAGTTTATTGCTACAATATGAGCCACACACCAGCTCTGTGATATAATTTGGTTTACTTTGTTTTACTGTTGCAAGGGCTTGGGCACATGGCTTTTGTATAAGCTTTTAAAAAATCCAATAAAAAAGAAGTTTCAAATAAAACCCGTGGCTGAAGGAAAGAAAATGTCATAATGTGTGGCCTGTCTTAAGCCGAGTATACACGGGCCGAATGTTGGGAGACAATGACTGGTGAAGGAAAAAAACAGCCCATGTGTACGTGTGTATGTCGGACATGCGGCCGGCTTCTGTCAGATGTGCATGCTGGAGAACCAACATCCGACCGACACCCGATCAGTGCTCTCAGCCAATGGCAGAGAGCGCTGATCGGAGTTTTGTGGCGGGTGGCATCACCCTGTCAGAACACAACATCTTAGCGGGGGAGATCGCTAAACTAACCTTGCATGGTTAGTACAGTGGCTCTGACCGGAGCTGACAATAGTGTGTATGCAGCTTTAGCAATGAGAATGCTTACTTAGCTTAGTGAATGCGATGAAGCAGCAAAGTCTTCAGTCATCCAATCATGTGTAGGAAAAAATCCTATCCTATCATTGAGACAAGAAGTGAGGAGTAATCTTCCCCATGGGGTCACAGAGGGTGGGAAATGCTGACAGAATTCATAACTCTTCCTCAAAACTGAAAAATGTCTGAATATACAGTATATCAATAAAATACCTCCAAGTGTCAACAAGGATTAAACATAGAAAAAAAAGTAATTCTAACCAAACCAGGTTTTAGTTTTGTGCGAATATTAAAGTAGATGCACTTTGCTTGTCGTCAGTGCCTAGGACAAGGAGAAGGTGATGCCAGTAGCAAGATCTGGCTAATGTTGACAGCACAAAAGCATCTAAAAGAACAGTTTTTATAATTTTTTTAAAAATAGGCGTTTTTATGCGTTTGAAACTTTATTTTTTTAGAAAAAAGTGACATGAAATATTTGTGATCTTTGTTTAACCCTAAGGCCCCTTTCACACTGGGTTTTCAGGCTCTACAGCGCTAAAAATATCGCCTGTGTAGTGCCTGAAAAAACCGGCCTCTTTCACTCCAGTGTGAAAACTGAAGGGCTTTCACACTGGAGCGGTGCGCTGGCAGGACGGTGAAAAAAGTCCTGCTAGCCGCATCTTTGGAGCGGTGAAGGAGCGGTGTATTCCCAGCTCTTAAACCGCACCTACCCATTGAAATCAATGTGGCAGCTTTGTGGGCAGTTTTAACCTTTTTTCAGCTGCTAGCGGGGGTTAAAACCGCCCCGCTAGCAGCCGCATACCGCCACTAAAACGATGGTAAATCGCAGCCGCTTTACTGCCGATGCCCGCACCGCCCCAGTGTGAAAGGGGCCTTACATCACAAATTTTAATATGGTAAAACAGCAGGAAAAGATTGCCTTAATGATATAATTGATGTGGGAAGACCACAGTGCATATTCTCTCACAATTTTGATATCCTACAAGCCTTTTGCCTTTCATTGATGTGGTAAGATATTCATAGAACAAGCTCACTTTCACTAGGATTCTGGCTAGGGATCAGGATCAGAGTAGAGAAGCAGAAGTTATACAGGATGCCAAAAAGCTAAAGCAGAAAGCTGATTTGCTTAACTCATCGTCTCACTGTGCAGCATTCAAAAGATGTGTAAATCATATCACTGGCTGAACAGAATTAAATCTTTCAAAAGATAAAAGTAAATGCATATGGATTTTACCTAGGTAATTCACTGTCGGTCTGGAGTTTCACGGTAATTTTTATTTATTTTTTACCAGATCTAACACTAGGTATACACAGAGTTTTTTTCATTTAACCAGTGGGTTGAGCGAGAAAAAAAATTCACAGAATCTTCTCTGCTGTGTTGTTGAATTCTGACAGCGGGGCCCGCCCCTCCATCAGAATACACTGATCCAATTCTGGTTTTCCAGTAGGACTGTTAAACAGAAGCCGGTCTAAGTACTGAGGAGTACACAAGTACTGAAATTTGTCCAGTTTCTGCAGAACTGGCTAAATGCTTTACTATGTGGAGACCCTAGTTAAATACCTTTTGTTCCTCTGCATCTGCCACAGATTTCTCCTGATTTAGTTTTTCTGTCTGCTGGCCAATCTTGTCGATAAGTGCTTCTGTATCTCTGTTCCTCTGATGAAGTTCTACTTCCTGTATGGCAAGTTTGGACTTCAGATCTTCCACCTGCATCATTACAACAGAGACTTGGTTAATTAAGTTTTAAGACAATATTTTCAATTATAACAAAATTGGTTAGCTTAAAGAATAAACGTTGCCTTGGGCTTCATTGTAAACGTGGGTAATTACATTGTTCCTCTGGAGAATGTGTAATTATCTCTCTGTATTTATCGAAATGCTGGCTTGAAGGCAGTCAAAATGAATTGTTGGCTTCTGATTTGCATATAAAAGGTTTCATTTCTTTCTGTAAAATTCTAAATAAATTCTTTTAGAATGCTGGCAGAGTATAACTGACAGTGTGTGACAATATCAATGTACAACTTATAATTGCTTTCTAAAGTTACCTTGTGTCTATATATTATCCTTTTGAAATCCTTAGAAAGGCACTACGCATATACTTTACTGCACAGTACTACCGCCTGTTAAACACACTACCCTCCTGTTTAGCCATTGCAGTCACTTTATCTTTTGATAGCACTATGTAGTAATTTCATCCTCAGAAGCATTTTAACTACTTGCCTACTTGGCACTTTTATCCCCTTCCTGCCCAGGCGAAAGCTCAAATGGCACTGCCCGCTCCATCTCTCCCTGGGCATGGCACACTGTGATGCCCAGGATCGGCCCTGCTGTGGGTGTGCGCAAAGGGGAGGGTGTCCATACCAACCAGGGGCAGTCTGCCCAGGATGCCACATATTGGAGAGGGTGTCATCCCGGCATGCTAGTCCTCCCCTCTCTTGGTCCTCTTCCTCCAGCGGCTGCTGACACAAAGTCCTGCCTCCTAGACCAGTTCCAGTGATAGGTGGAACACTGATCCAATGCCGACAAATTGAAACAATGTGACCTGTATTATAGGAGCTGGTCTAGGAGGCAGGACCTTGTTACAGTAGCTGCTGGAGGAGGACTGAGGGAGGGAAGGACAGGCGCACCAGGATATTCAAACCCAAGATCAGCAGCACAGCGGGAGATCGCTGCTGTGTGTTATCCATCCAGACACTGATGAGGCTGCATTGCTAGGCACTCGTAAGTCTGCATTGCTGGGCACTGATGAGGCTGAATTAATGGGCACTGATAGGCTGCATTGATGGGCACTGGTAAGGCTGCATTTGATGTGCACTGATGAGGCTGCATTTGCTGGGCACTGGTAAGGCTGCATTGATGGGCACTGGTAAGGCCGCATTGATGGACACAGGTAAGACCACATTGCTGGGCACTGGTGAGGCTGCATTGCTGGGCTCTGGTACTGAGATAGCAAGTAATTGTGCTGCAAGTTTAAAAATGACTTGCTAAGCTCTTGCTAGACTTGCCAAGCTTCACAAGTTTGTTGCACAAGTGCAGCAAGTATGGATTGACTCTAGATCAACTTTCTTTGCAAACATTCTGCAAGTCTGCTGCAAGTTCTGGTTCAGTTATGTTGTGTAATAGTTATCCCACCATAGAGGGTCACTGTGGCAGAATTTTGATCATTGCTCCCTGCTGTAAGGTTTTTCTTTAATAGGTGCTGGGGCATGGTGTTCAAAGAGGTGAGTGTTAAATAGAAAAGGCTCCCCGAAATTGGGGTTTTTAGGCAGCAAAAACAGGAGCAAAAGTCGTAGAACTAATTGGTAATATAAGAACATTTTTATTTATTCAAAATAGAGCAAAAAATATATGTCCTTTATTTATTTATTTTTTTAGTTTTTAATCACTTATCACCACGTCACTTTCACTTTTTCTTCCTTTGTGGCCTTCAATGTATGGTCACTCCGTTTCACCTGTTATCTAGTTGCAGCACTTGGTGTAATTCTGGCTGCATGTTTTTTTTTTTTTTTCACTTAGTCAAGCTTTACGTGCACTCACTCTCACATTATACATGGATGTGCGACATCACTACTTTACTAATACATGATATACTGATATTTGTCTGGGGTGTTAAGGGCTTTTTTGCTCTATTTTGAATAAATACAATTTTTCTTATATTACCAATTAGTTCTATGACTTTTGTTCCTGTTTTTGCTGCTTAAAAACCCCAATTTCGGGGAGCCTTTTCTATTTACTACTTGTCTGGGGTGAGCAGCGCTCTCTAACCCTCTGGGATGTGTCTTTTCCAAGAGGTGAGTGGTATCCATGAGATCTGATATGGAGTTTAGAGAGGTAGAAATCAAGCAGTGACTAACCCTAATATCCCATTAGTGGAGCACAATTTGGAATGTTTTATTTGTCCTTGTTTAAATGCTAGCAGCTCACCTTAAACAAAAACCACAACAGGTCTAGTGGCACTTTTAGGAGAGGAGAGTGGAGTGGAATGTGATTTTCCATAAAGGATCCATATATTAAAGCTTTGTCAGACCAGCTGTGGATTTCGATCCAGACGAGGAGAGGAGAATGGAACGTGAACTGCCATTAAGAATTTGTATACCAAAGTGCCACTAGACCTGTTGTGGTCTTTGTTCAAGGTGAGCTACTAGGGCACACTCCTGGTGGATGCCTGGATGGTGGGAACAATTGTGTTCACAACTTTCAAGAATTGTTTTTTGAGCACTTGATCTTCACATCTCATCACTTTTTGATGCATAAGCACTTTATTATTTGGGACTTATTTTATTATTATTTTTTATGCAAAATCAGATCAATACCTGCTTTTAAATCGAACACATTTATCACTGTTTCACATATTGTTTTTTTTTTTGTTTTTGTTTTTTAATTAGGGATAGTTATTTATGCATATTTGTCTTTTTTCTGTTTAGCTTCTTGAATTAGTGCACTTTATCACTGTTTCACATAGTATTGCATATTATCGCATATTACTGCAATTTTTATTTGTGTTTTTGTTTTAGTTTTAAATTAGGAATAGGCATTGATGCATAGTTGTCAGTTTTTTGCATAGCTTCTTGAATTAGTGCACTTCATCACTGTTTACCACAGTATTGCATATTACTGCACTTTTTTTTTATTGTATAGTTTTTATTGTTTTTGAGAATATTCTTTTTCATATTATAAATGTTCTTTTTTATGTTTTGTTAAATGTTCACCCTAATAAAAAAAAATTAACTAAGATGTAATCCCGTGTTATGTATTGATTTTATTCAAATATTTTAATAAATGTTTTTATAAAGATTTGTTTTGTCTTAATGCACGATTCAGTGAACTGAGGTATATTTTTTCTTTCTACTTCAGCCACTTTGGCTTAGATTTTGCAGTTTTTATGACAATTCACCCCTCTTCACTTATTAGTGAATAGACCCGATAAAAATGGACACTTGGACAAACAACTAGAAAAAACTAGTGCCAAAGATATTAATGGAAGATCAAGGGATTATATAAGATTGCTGCCACTGTACCAGTGAATCACCAGCATAGATGTGTGTAGCCTATTGCATTAGGGTGCGCACCCCAAAGATCTAAGATCTAACACACGGATGTGATATATACATACACATACAAACACACACACTCTTATGGTAGAGCCGGTACAGTGAAAGAAGTACGGTAGCACTTCATGAATGGCAGAACTGATCAGAGGTAGATATTTCCCATCTCCCTGCCTGCACACAGAGTGATAATGCTAATGCCCTCGGGTTGATTAGGGTGTGCCCAGGCACACATGACACACCCCCTGCGTATGCATATGATCACCAGTTAATTAGCAAGAAAAAAGAAGCAAGCAGCGAAAATCTATAATTACACAATCTGGTGATAGTGAGCCCATTGCTATTAACCTAATCCCTTACTGTACACATGTGAAATGCATTCAATCCAACAATCATGTATGTATGTAATAATAAACTTTGTGTCATTGCATAAAATAATGAATCTATCATACACAATGTATTTGTTTCTGTGAACAAGTACAAATGCTGTTAAAACAAAGAGCAAAAGAAAAAACTGTGTGCTGACACAGTGAACAAGAAGTGCTTAATGCAAGAAAATATTATTCATTAGTAAAGCGCATACATCAAAAATTCATGTGTTCAAAATATTTGAAGTCCATTTTGCAATCCCAGAAAAAATCCAAGAAAGGGATAATAATAATCTTTCCTGGGATAGCAAAATGGCCAGCAAATATTTTGAACACATATGAATTTTTGATGCATGCACTTTACTAATGAATAATATTTTCTTGCAATCAGGACTTTTTGTTCACTGTCAGCACACAGTTTTTTCTTTTGCACTTTTTTTTAACAGTATTTGCACTTTAATTGCTTGTTTCATAGAAACAAATAATTTTTGTATGATGAACTATTTTATGCAATGACACAGGTTTTATCATTATACATGTTTATTGGATTGAATCTATTTCATATGTGTACAGTAAGGGATTAGGTTAATAGCAGTGAGTTGACTATCACCAGATTGTGTGATTGTAGATTTGGCTGCTTGCTTCTTTTTTCTTGCCAAAAACTCTGGATATAGACTTGCGGGGCTAGTGCTGTAGACTTGCGGGGCTCTTGCTAGAGACTTGCAGGGGGTCTTGCTGAGAATTAAAGGGCTCTTGCTGTAGACTTACCACTGCAACTTTGCCCTTGCTAGAGACTTGCCATGCAAATTTGCTACAAATTTGAAAAGATGGGAAGATGTGCAGCAAGTACACAAGACTTACAATGACAAATTCGTTAATTCCAAAATTCCAGAATTTTCCAATTTCCGCAAATTTAGAATTTCTGAATTTCCAAAATTTAGAATTTCTGAATTTCCGAATTTTCAAAACGTTGAATTTTTGAATTTCGGAAATTTCAGAAATTCGAAATTGGAAAATTTCGGAAACTCAAAAATTTGAAAATTCTAATTCAGAAATTGGAGATTTTGGAAATTCAAATTTGGAAATTTGAAAATTCGAAAATTTGGAAATCCGAAAATAAGAATGAAAATCAAAAAATTCGAAAACCCTAAAATCTGAAATAATAACTAACTAATAACTATTAAATTATAGGTATTGGAATTTCCTTTCAAATTTGGCTGTTAGTGAATGTAACGAGTAAGAATTTATCCGAAGTTACGAATTATCCAAAATAAAGACTGCCGTTATCTAAATGAATGGAACGTAACAATCTAATATTAATAAGTAACAATAATAATAATAAAACCTTTTGATTATTATTTATTATTATGTTTCATTATATTTGTTTAGACACGCCATTCATTATTTTGGATAATTCATAACTTCATTACCTATACCTATTATTATATAGTTATTATTAGTTAGTTATTATTTAAAATTTTACTGATTTTCTTTTTTTTCTTAATTCAAAAATTCGGAATTTGAAAATTAGAAATTTGGAAATTTGAAAATTCGGAATTTGAAAAATCTAAATTCGTAAATTCAGAAATTTGAAAATTCTAAATTTGAAAATTCTAAATTTGAAAATTCTAAATCCGGAAATTAAAAATTCAGAAATTAGAAAATTCTGAAATTTGAAAATTCTGAAATTTGAAAATTCCAAAATTTGAAAATTCCAAAATTTGAAAATTAGAGAATTTGTAAATGTGAAAATTCGTAAATAATTCGGAAACTCATAAATTTGTAAATTTGAAAATCCCAATTTTCATATTTCCAAATTTTCAGATTTTCGAATTTCCAAATTTCCAAATTTACAAATTTTTGAAGAAAGCAAAAAAAATAATGAAACGAAAACAAACAATTTTTTTGTCAGTGCACATGTCTACAATTCAATACTGCCAAAAATGTGTGGCAAGTTATCCTTGCTATCTGGGTAAGGTCTCATTTGTTGGGCACTGGTAAGGCGGCATTTGATGGGCACTGATCAGTCTGTATTTGATGGCCACTGCTTAGGCTGCATTTGATGGGCACTGGCAAGGCTGCAAAGATGGGCACTGGCAAGGCTGCAAAGATGGGCACTGGTAAGGCTGCATTTGATGGGTACTGATCAGGCTGCATTTGATGGGCACTGGTAAGGCTGCATTGTATAGCACTGATCAGGCTGCATTGATGGGCACTGAAGTGTGAGTGGCTCGGGCCTGGTCCTCACTTTGCACAATTAATACAGGCAGCCTGAGAAGAGGGGCCAGCACACTCAGTACTCCCGGCCCCACTCCTCTGCACAGACCAACACATGTGTGGGGCCCCTCCACCTTGGGGCTGGAGGGGCCCAACATATCGGAACCTGCATAGAAACATAGTGCAGGAGGGCCCCCCCGACCTCTGAAAGACCCTGCATAGAGACATAGTGCAGAAGGGGCCCCCAGTTATTGCAATTTGTTTTAGAAATTCCCTACGAGGGAACCATTATTACACATCGGGTGTTTTTTTTGTTAGTATAGCATACAGGTTAAATTATTCTGTTGTTACATCTTATATAAAAGATGACAGTGGTCTCAGCATGTTCTCCCACTGTCATCTTTTATATAAGCGCTTCTTTTTACTGCTAAACGTGAGTGTATTTCCTTTGCTTTTTTATACAGTATAATAAACGTGTTCCATACGGAATTACACTATATGCCTTCCTTCTTCTTTTAACGGTGGGGCTGATTGCCCATATCTACTGACCCCACTCACATCCTATATTCACCTGGAGGTCCATCTGGAGGTCATACCTGGATTGTGAACCTGATCCCCTTGGTACATTATATCACAAAGTTTGATTGACTCACTAGGTGTACACCTATTTGTGTTCAGTAACTCTGGTACGCAGCTTCTGGTGTCTCTGGTGGTGGATCTACTATCAATTGTTATCACACCCTATGCATACATTTTAAGTTAAATACTGTCACCATATCCTATGCATATATATGTGGTTGAGGATTATCATCATAATTGATATATGAAGTTGAAGATCGTCACTGACCTTTTTTTGGATATTGCATGTTGAAGTTTCCTTTTTTATAGACATCATATGTCTTATTATTGGACTCTTTGGACTCACTTGTGCACATTATTCATTCTATTCATATTTCTTGTCACGGTTTATATGATTGTTTAAGTGCTGCACATTTCACCCATTTTCCTACTTTTATTGCAGCGTTATCCATTGCTGTGCTGGCTGCTACAATCTTTTATTAATTTTTTGTTTTGTTTGTTTTTTTGACAGTAATATATACATACAAAACAGCAGTCTTCTTGTGTGATCCCCAATATTATATATCAAATATATAGCGCAAGTAGATGGTATTGCCTAGGGCGCAAACTAGTCTAGCACCAGCCCTGGGTGCACTATATTTTCACCTCTCCAGTTTTAGGAAATCAACCCCGTTCTCAACCAGGATTCCATATATGGAACATAAGGGTTTCCCTAATGTTTTTATTTTGCACATAGTTGGAAGATTAACACAGTTTTACCTTATTTACTAAGCTAAGTAAACCTTTGTAAAGTGCACATTCAATTTGCTAATTGAACAATCCCTGTAAATCAATCCCATTGATACTAAGCAACCACAATAATTTAGTAATAGGTATTGGTTCAAGTGAAATGGGAATGGGTCCACTTTGATACCGATGTTACTTAGGCTTATTTCCACCACGAACACATACTGCATGTTTATATATAAATTAAAACATCATTATATGATCACATCAGTAATGTTAGAGTTACCTGAAAAGATGTTGTTTGCAATTTCTGTAATCCATTCTCCAGTCTCTCTATCTTCTGCAGCAGCTCTCCTCTTTTCTTTCCCAGAAGATTCCAGTACAATTTAATAAGTTCCAGGAAGCTCTTTGGAGTCGTGTAGTTGTAATGCTTTTCATTCTGCTGATACTTGACGCTGACTTCATTTACACTTGTATGTGCAAATGTTATGAACTGGCTAATGGAATTTTTTACTTGAGGCTGGAAGAATAACGGAAAGGTTACACACTCTATGTTACTGCATTAGCGGGTAACAATAAAATAATGATATACTTCCTGACAGTATGTATTTCATAATGGAAATTAACAAGAAAAATGAGAAAAGGACCACCTGAATTCTACCATTTATATTCAGTCCTCAGGGAGGTTTACATTGTAATGGAGCAAATGAAGTTGGCAATAAAGGATTAAGCTTGCCTTTTTACATTTTCTGCCTGTAACATTTTTTCTGAGGATTCCTTATTTTATCAGTTATATTTAATCATCTTTTGTAATATTTTCATGAATGTTCACTGTGCGGTGTTCTTCTCATACCTCCCATGTTCGATCTGGTTGGCAGCCATATTTACATACATGTTTTCCCAGAGCTATCTGTAGATGAAATGCAGCTGGACATCATACTACCCAGAATGTCACTGCTTGTCTTGCACAGTGCATCTCCCAACAGCCGCGGAGAAAAGCACAGCATTTTCCATTTCATTTGTCATTATAGAAACTATACAAATTAGTGTTTTAGGGTAATGTCAAGTTTACTCTAGGTGCTGCAATTCTGAATAATTATCAGCACACCCAGGCAGCATGATCATTTTAGTAAACCCTTATGTAGCGTTGGGCTCCTGAAGAGCAAACGCTATGTTTTTAAAGTTAAAACTTTACCCAGACTACAGTTTGGTTTGGGTCTATTTGTGCAAATTTGACTTCTGTGTCAGTCTGACTGGACTGTGAGATGTTCAGCCTAGCCACAGGGGGCACTGGTGGCAGGCGTTGAACTATGGTCTGGTCAGGCGCTTGAGTTACTCTCTTTTGGAGCCAGGTCAGTGGGAGTGGCCCTCTCGCTGTGCCCTCTGGGAAAGGGTATTTAAGATATGGACGTCACGTGGTTCGGGGGTTCCAGTCCAGTATGAAGAGCTGATTACATGGTCCTGGTCCTCCTGACCAGCCCCCAGGAAGGCTATGGCCTGGGGTGCGGTTCCACCCAACTTTAATGCCTCGGGGCTGGCTAGCCCAAGGCATGGAAACTAGAGGAGGATTCTGAGGTGGGTGGGTGCCGTCTCCAGTTCGGAAGAGACCCATTGAACTTCAAGCATTCCAGGGGAGGACTCTTTAGAAGAATACCACGTACGGGGGTTTTCTTAACAAGAGCCTGGAAGGGCCGAAGTAACCGAGAGAATCCGGTCTTGTGGATATCAACAAGTAGGCTGAAACATCCAGGTATCCTACAATTGTTCTACAGCTTAATTTCCTATGTGTTCTGCAACAATGTCAGTGTTAAAGACTTTGTTCCTGAGTAAGCACCTTGTTGGCTGCTAGGCCTTGTGAGAGAGGGACTGTCCAACCTTAGTGTTCATCCAGCTGCGAATGGCTATTCTCTGGATGCAGTCAAAGTAAGCAAGTTTCTTAACGCTTATAGACTTTGACCTTTCCAACCCTCTGATCCCAAGTTAAAGACTGTTCAATGGTTGAAGTTTGCAAATAAAATCCATTCAAGTGGATCTATTGTCAGTCTCAAGTTACTGGGTCATCTACCACGGGACATCCCCTAGACGTGCAACAAGGAGAAGCTGAAGGTAATGGAAAGCCCAAAAATAACCAGCTGCTCCTTCGGGGGTTAGTGCTTCACTTATATAAACACCTCAAAGTTACACATGGTAAAAAATATAACATATGAGATTATTATCCCCCCCACCATTCCTACTCTGCTTGATAATGCAAGTGATGGTGAAAGGAGTTCTGAAGAATTAGCACGTCTTTACTTTTCACTGTGGTAGCTTTTGCATTTCCCACAGGGAACTACAGTTCCCATGACTTCTTATGCCTTCTATCATGCTCAGTCTATTTTACATAACACACGCCCATCTGTCAATCAATAGCTGGGTGTGTGTTATGTGAAAGAGAGTCAGCGCGATCCGAGGTATGTGACTGCCAGTGCTGCTGCAGCAATGCTCTCAATGAAAGGTAGAATAGCCGGGAATAGGCTATATCGAGATTGGTGATAGTAGGCAGAGCATAGGCAGGACATAGTTGGGAGTAGGCTGATAATATGAAGGAGATAGGGGGGAATGGGTGGGTCCTTGTGGGACAATTGTGAGGGGGTGGGCGGAGCCTTGGTGTGATTTCTGTGTTGATTGAGATACCAGGGCTTTTCACTGATGAAAGATCAACTACCCCAATGATGTAATGATGGCATGTTGTAGTCTGTACAGAGTGGCATAACGTAAAAGGGGACAACGGAGGCATTTAGAAACAGAGGAAGCAGTGTTGTCTTCTGATTACAGGAAGTGAACATGAGAGCTTTCAGCTGCAGGGGGAAATAGTAAATATGTGAATACTGTTACTTGCAAAACAACTACCCATATAGCTAGCAATTGGGTTGTAAGTTTGAAAATGACTTGCTAAGCTATTGCTAGACTTGCCAGGCATCACAAATTTGTTGCAAAATTGCAGCAAGTCTGCATTACATGACTCCAGATCAACTTTCCTTGCAAACATTCTGAAAGTCTGCTGAAAGTTCTGGTTCAGATATGTCATGCAATAGTGATCCCACCACAGGAGTCACTGTGACTACATTTTTATGATGTAGACTTGCAGAGCTCTTGCTGTAGAATCACCACTGCAACTCACCACTGCAACTCTGCTCTTGGTAGAGACTTGCCACGCAAATTTGCTACATATTAGAAAAATGTCAACTAGAACTTGCACTCCAAGTGCTCTGCAAGTTTACAACTTGCCAGTAAAAATGTGCACCAAGTTAAGTTGGGTAATGAGATATTTAAAAGAGAAGTATGTTTTTAGCCCATCATACTTACCTAAGTGGATGCAGCATTAGACCGATGCTGCATCTGTCCCTCTGTGCCTGTCAGTAAGCATTAGACATGTGCGGTTCGTTACGTATGAATCGAAAATTTGTACGAATTTCCGAATATTCGTACATTCGGAAGCATATGAATTTCTATGCTTTCAAATTGTATACGAAATACAACATTTTGTGGATGAATTTTGGATCCAAATTCTGTTACAACGGAAACGTGACTGGTATTTGGTGACCAATCAGAGGTTTTCTTCTGCTGCTGAGTATGGATGGGTGAACGGTTTAGCCCAAGCATAAGTTCGAGCCAAACTTTGGTTGTTTGGATGTTCTGCAGAACGCCGAACAATGTGCCGTGTTCGGGGCAAAACCGAAAGCCACCGGAACACTGTTAAAATCTATGGGACATTAACATAAAAAATTAAAAGTGCTAATTTTAAAGCCTTATATGCAAGTTATTGTCATAAAAAGTGTTTAGGGACCCGGGTCCTGCCCCAGAGGACATGTATCAATGCAAAAAAAAGTTTGAAAAATGGACGCTTTTTCGTGAGCAGTGCTTTTAATAATGCTTCAAGTGAACCAATAAAAGGGAACTATTCCTTTAAATTTTGTACCGGGGGGTATCTATAGTATGCCTTTAAAGTGGCGCATGTTTCCCGTGTTTACAACCATCCGAGAGCAAAATGACATTTCTAAAGAAAAAAAAAGTAATTTAAAACTACTCGCGGCTATTAATGAATTGTCGGGTCTCGGCAATACACATAAAAGTCATTGAAAAAAATGACAGTGCATTACCAAGCCCTTTGGGTCTGGTATGAATATTAAGGGGAACCCCGAACCAAAATGTAAAAAAAAAAAATGGGGTCCCCCTCGAAATCCATACCAGACCCTTCAGGTCTGGTATGGATATTAAGGGGAACCCTGCACCAATATTTAAAAAAAAATGGCATGGTGGTCCCCCTCTAAATCCATACCAGACTCTTCGGGTCTGGTATGGATTTTAAGGGAACCCCACACCAAAATAAAAAGATGGTGTGGGGTTCCCCTAAAAATCCATGCCAGACCCTTATCGGAGCACGCAACCTGGCAGGCTGCAGGAAAAGAGGGGGGATGAGAAACCCCCCCTGAACCGCAACCCCCCCCGAACCGTACCAGGCCACATGCCCTCAACATGAGGAGGATGTCCCCATGTTGATGGGGACAAGGGCTTCATCCCCACAACCCTTGCCTGGTGGTTGTGGAGGTATGCAGACAGGGGGCTTATCGGAATCTGGAAGCCCCCTTTAACAAGGGGACCCTCAGATCCTGGCCCCCCATCTGAAATGGTAATGGGGTACAAATGTACCCCTACCATTTCACAAAAAAAGTGTCAAAAATATTAAAAAAGACAATAGCCGGTTTTTAATTCCTTTATTAATGTCTTCTTCTTTCCCCGCTTCTTCTTCCATCACATACAGTGCAGGCCTTATCCCTGGGCGTCATCATGTACAGTGCAAGGTTCCTTATCCTATATTTTATGTGGAGGAGGTGAATATATAACAGCCAGAAGAAAAACAGCGCCAATCTAAGTGCAGTATTTTTAGATCACAGACATTTAATTTGTAAAGTAATACACTCACTCTCTACCAGAAAGTTTCAGGCACATCATGTATTTAAAAAGGTCTCTGGGGGACATTGCAGGGCTCCCCAGGAAAAGCGGTTTCTTATTCAGCTGTGTCTCTCGTCCGGTGGCGCCGGTGGTTCCCAGCGTCGCACGGCCCGGTGTAGCAGCGTCAGGGAAGTCCGTTCGTTGGTACGTTGGAGGCGCACTGCGATGACGTTCGTTACGGTTTACGTTGCACGCCTTCGGAGCATGCGTGCTCCTTCATCAGGCATCTCGACCACCATATTGGAAGTGGTTTAAATAGGGAAAGAGCAGTTCTAATTCGTCGGTCGAGTTGGGGTTCCACCCTGTGGGGCGGAACTATTATGACCAAGGCATGGTGTTGATGAGCTATGTGCTGCAGGCTTGCTGCATATTGTGCGTGTGCCTATATAGGAACTTGGCAATTGTGAAGGAAAAGTTTAGTTTATGTGTATATAGAAACAAATTAAAAATTAATAATTAAAAATTAGTAATTAAAAATTAATAATGTGGAAAAAATTGGGATATTTTATTTATTTTTATTAAAAACACGAAAATATTTTTGTAAAAAGAATTTTGTAAAGGGAGTAGAAAATGGAAATAGATATAAAAGAATTGATATAAAAGGATTATTGAAAATTGAAAAATAAAAATAAAAATAAAAATAATAAAAATAAAAATAAAAATAAAAATACAAAGAAATAAAGAAAAAAAGAAAGAAAAAGGGGCAAAATTACTAAGGGTATATTTCTTTGGTGGGTATTAGGACATAAGATGGTAAGAGGAACGCATATTGATAGAATTTGATACTAAGAAATTTGATATTATAAGATACAATGAAAAATGATGTTCAATAAAAAAATTATATATAAAAAAATATATTGAATAAGAAGTAAGAAATATTGTATTGAGATTGTATATGTGTACATTTTGATACACATACACACACTTATGTACACACTTATACATACACATATATATGTGTATATATATACACACACACACACACACACATATATGTGCATGGACTCACATGCAGTGGGATCAGAAAAGGCGCGTCAATTTTGATTTGTGGTAGGGGAGGCGGGGGGGGCGGGGAAGGGAAATTTAAGTCTCATTAAGAAAGTATAGTGGGTAAAAATTAAATAACTGAGTTGATTTCTATGTCTTCGTTGAGGCCTCCAGGCGTGAGAGTGTCCAACGTGTATATCCAAAAAGTTTCTCTCTCGCAGAGGCGTTTGAAACGCTCTGCGAGGGGGAAAGATCCAGGTATCTGTTCGAGGGCCCAAACTTGCATGCCCTCTGTGGACCCTTGGTGGTGTTCTTTAAAATGCCGTGGGATGGTGAGGTTGGAATCCCCTTCTACTGATCGGCGATGTTCGCCGAACCTCTTTCTTAGGGTGCGAATGGTACGCCCTATATAAAGTAGGTTGCAAGGGCAGCGGATCGCATATATTACAAACTCAGAGGAGCAGTTGTAAAATTCTTTCAGTTGGTACGTATTACCCTTAGTGGTAAAGGATTTTTGGCGGTGGTGGACAAATTTACAGGTAAGGCACTTTAGTTTTTTGCATTGGTACATGCCCTTCAGGGTGAGAAATGTCCTGAGTGGCTTTGGCTTGTTATTGGTTGTTTTTAATTTGCTCGGGGCAATAAAACTTTTTACATTGCGAGCTCGACGATATGTAATCCTGGGGGTATCTGTTATAGAGGTTTTTAGTAGAGGGTCTTCTAGAAGGATACTCCAATGGTTTTTGAAGATCTTTTCCATTTTTTTGTGTTGGGAGTGATATTGGGTTATGAATCTGGTGCTGTGGGTTTGGGAATGGGCAATCAGTTTGTTCGGCATGGTTTCATGTGGTTGGGGTGTAGCCGGGTGTGTTTCTAGCTGGGTGTCCAGGAATTTGGCAAAGGCTCCATCTACTAGGGTGGGGGGATAGCCTTTGTCTTCGAATTTTCTTTTAAACAGGGTACCTTGCTCGATGTAATCTGAGTTATGAGTGCAATTTCGTTTTAAACGATTAAATTGGCTTTTTGGGATATTGGTGATCCACCTTGGGTGGTGGCAACTTTGGAAGTGTAAATATGAATTTCCTGCAGTGGGTTTAATGTGGTTTCTTGCAAAAAAAATGTGTGGGAGGGTGGTGGATTTTGAAGGGCCGAAAGGAAGACGGAAATTGGATCTGCATTAGAGGCACTGGGGTAGGATTACTTGTTTTCCATTGGAAGACCCTTTTATTGTTGTAGTCGTCTACATCTCGTCTCATTTTTTGGAGTTTTACCTTTATTAGTTGATCTTCATCTAATTTTGTTTTTTTCTTTAGTAAATCTAGCCATGTGCTGGGAAGATTTGGTGTCTCCTTTGTGAGGTTTAGTACCTGATTTTTTAGTTTTTCTAAAAGAGACGCGCTTTTGAGATCCCGCTGTTTCATAATGATATTGATCCATTTTTGGGAACAAAATTTGGAGATATGTTCCCATTCGGTTTGGAGGTCGGGTGAGAGGAAAGCACATCTAGTTTTTATTCTGAGGCCCCTCGGGGTAATTTTAGAGGAAAGTTAGTTTTCAAGAAAAAACTTGTCCAATTTTTGGTGATTGAGTGTTATGATTGAATCCTCAATTTTTCTAAATAGTGTGCATAATTTCATATATACATTCTCTCCTGTTTTACAAGGTAACTTGAAAAAATCTTTTGGGAATTGCGAGAATAATTCATCTAGAAAAACATATTTGGAATGCTCTACTGATTGAAGCATGTCCATTATAGAAATAATAAAAGGTCGAACGAATATAAAAAATATAAAAAATATAAATATAAATAAAAAATAATAAAGAATGAAAAAATATAAATAAAAAATATATATAATATAAATAAAATATATATATATATAAAAAATTAGAAAATTAGAGGAGGGAGATATAAATGTGTATATGTGGTATTGTTATGGGAGTATCTAGGCAGGTTGATGCGCTTGTATATCTCTCTGATGTGAGCGGTATATATAGGTATGTATATACACACATGGGCACATATGTGTATGTTATTTGTCCATAATGCAGAGCTGCAAGCACAGACTTCTAGTGTAAGTACAAAGTGTACAAAGGCACTTTAGTTTTTTGCATTGGTACATGCCCTTCAGGGTGAGAAATGTCCTGAGTGGCTTTGGCTTGTTATTGGTTGTTTTTAATTTGCTCGGGGCGATAAAACTTTTTACATTGCGAGCTCGACGATATGTAATCCTGGGGGTATCTGTTATAGAGGTTTTTAGTAGAGGGTCTTCTAGAAGGATACTCCAATGGTTTTTGAAGATCTTTTCCATTTTTTTGTGTTGGGAGTGATATTGGGTTATGAATCTGGTGCTATGGGTTTGGGAATGGGCAATCAGTTTGTTCGGCATGGTTTCATGTGGTTGGGGTGTAGCCGGGTGTGTTTCTAGCTGGGTGTCCAGGAATTTGGCAAAGGCTCCATCTACTAGGATGGGGGGATAGCCTTTGTCTTCGAATTTTCTTTTAAACAGGGTACCTTGCTCGATGTAATCTGAGTTATGAGTGCAATTTCGTTTTAAACGATTAAATTGGCTTTTTGGGATATTGGTGATCCACCTTGGGTGGTGGCAACTTTGGAAGTGTAAATATGAATTTCCTGCAGTGGGTTTAATGTGGTTTCTTGCAAAAAAAATGTGTGGGAGGGTGGTGGATTTTGAAGGGCCGAAAGGAAGACGGAAATTGGATCTGCATTAGAGGCACTGGGGTAGGAGTACTTGTTTTCCATTGGAAGACCCTTTTATTGTTGTAGTCGTCAGTGGGTTTAATGTGGTTTCTTGCAAAGATGGTTTTATTAATATGGCAAAGTTCAAGATCTAGAAAGGGTAAGCTGTCTGGGATGGATTCAAAAGTGAAAGATAGGCCTAAGTCATTGGCATTACAATGTGATACAAAGTCGTCTATAGGTGGTTCGGTGTTGTCCCATATGATGATGATATACTGCCATATTCAGCAAGGACTGCAAAACTCTGTGGAAAAGCAGACTTGAAAACCCTAAATATGCTATACACATTAACTATAGCAGATAAACCCCCCCCCCTTTCCCCCCCCCCCCCCTCCTCTTCTTTCCTTCCTCACTCCCCCCATCCAGGACATATATAATCCAGCAGCGCAACGCACAAAAAAACATTTTTGAATATATAACAGCGACTTTGCGTGCCCTAGGTGGAAGGGCTGGATTGGTTGCATGGATGGAGTTAGCCTGCTGGAGTTAGGAATAGGGTACTAATACACCTTACTCCTACACCCCTAGACTAAATGCATATTTAACCTTTGCAATGTGGGGGATGGGGGCTGGGGGTGGCCTTGTCCAGCTTTAAAGTGGATGCCACACCTAGAAGGATGACATTTAGTTTGCTAAAGCAGTGGCAGCCATAACCAACTGAATTGCTCAAAAATAAAATACTGTTTTCACCTTTTTTTTTAAATCTGAATGCTGTTAATCTTCTCCAGCCTCATTCCTGTCTAAATACACTTTCTCTAATAGTGGCGGCTCTGTGTAGGGTTTTTGTGACAACAATGCAATGTGCAGCGACTTGGCCACTAGTGGTCTATATTGGGAGTGTGTGACAGGAGGACAACACAGGAGTACAGTTTGGAGACAGGCACAGAGTGTTGTCAACCCATTACAGGAAAGACCTTTAAGGCAGAATCACCAGGTATTATTTTAATTAAAGTTGCAGATCTAAAATGACTATAAATTACATATGAAATGACATCAGTGTGTAAAAACTTATAGCATATGAGATGTTAGTAAATGGGATTCGATCCACTTTACTTAGTCTCAATTGTCTGTTTTTAAATGTGTCAGAGTGGTAATTACTGTATATAGTAAAAAAAAAACTAGGATAGGTGGGCAGTTGTATAAGCAGTAAAAAAAGTGCTGCCTGCAATCTCTCATCAAAATCAGAAAAGAGTGTCTGCTACAGTTTTGTCCTCTTTGTATAACAATTTATTAAGAACAAAGTGATTGATTGTTTACTGTACAACATTTTCTGAATCCTACTTTATTTTTTAATTGCTCCATTTTGCTGTTAAAATTGTTTATAAACTATGGCCACAATAGAAAGCATTATGCTTTTAATTTTCTGTGAAAACACGAAGATTAAAAATCCTTTATGTACTGCCTCTTACGTTTTAGGTTTGGCAGCTCAGGAATGTCATTTAAAATACCTTCCCTATTTTGTCCCTAAATATTTTCTTTGACCGCATTCACTGATGCCATTTAGACATGAAGAATCTCTTGTGCATTAGATACACTTCATTGTAGTCATTCAAGGTTGCTCCCCTGCTTTGCATGGAAAATGTATTTTCACAGTTGTCAGGATGATGGACAGAGAGAGAATGATCGAGGCGATGATCCCTGTTTGTTATTACATACAATAGCCCTGTAGGAACCGTAATCTGTTGGAGAGACAAACAGTGTCCTACTCTGGAACATATTAAGTTTGTCTCCAAGACACACATGGCTTCACTGGGGTGTCTAACCTCATTCATAATAGATGCTAATCTTCTCAGGGCTGAATGATGACAACACTTCCTGCCCTTCACGGAATTAGAGCCGGGCTTTATCAAAGGACTCAAACAGCCGGCTAATTAGACTAATTCCTTTTGTCATGAATTATTTATTTCCATTGGTAACTGATCACTGTGACATTAATGGGTTCTGCTCAACTTGGTTTCTCTGGTACACACTAAAAGCATAGTGTTTAAAAGATGAAACAAAAAGTTTATTATTTTCTTCCAGGTCAGTGGTATGTAGGTGAAGCATTAGAAGAGCTTATGACTGCTCAAATAATACCAAATGTACAAGGAGGCTGCCAGGCAGATCTCTCACTGAGGATGGCGGGTGGTGAGAGTGCTGCTTATACTCCTTAGCAGCATCAATGCTTTCAACAATGGACTCAGACATTCCCAGTTGTGGCATGTCATGGTGAAAGGCCTGTAACCTATTCTATGGAAAATAAGGTTCTACCTGTCAGGGGCTTACTGCAGCAAGGCGGAGATGCATGCATGTGCATATGCGCACACAGGTTTTATTGTCAGTCCAACGAGCTGGGCAGCAGCGAGTGTGTGCGCGTGTGCACACGCCAGATGCGTATGCATGCGTGTTAGCCTCTGCCAATGAGCCTCTAAAAGAACAGCAGCTGCATTTGTGCTTGATCTGCAGCTTATCTGTATTCTGAGCATTTACCTGCTCCCTGATACCTGTATTGACCCGGCTCTGCTGACTACACCTGCTATCTCCAACCCTGACCTCAGCTTGCCTTGACTCTGCTAACCTCTTATGTCTGATATCTTGCTGCCAACTTCTGCCTGTCCATTTGACCTTGCTCCAGCCTGCTGCTTTGCCATATCTGATTATCTGTGTTGACCCGGCTTGTCTCACCCTGCTCCAGCCTGCTGCCTTGCTGTATCTGATTACCTGTGCTTGACCCAGCTTGTCTCACCCTGTCCAGCCTGCTGTTGATCCTGTATCATCCAGTGTACCGGGTCACTGACCTGCTTCTGCTTCTACCGTCAGCCCATCTGTGCCAGCTACCACAGATCTCACAGGCACTCCTACCTCATTGCGTTCTCGAGGACACTGTCCCAACTCTAGTGGCTCCTGTGCCATGGCAGTAAGAGATATCTCCTACTACAAGTCAGGCTCTTCTATAAGTTAAGTAACACTACCACTAAATGATCACGATTTTCAACAAGTACTAGATACTCTAATAATGTAATAACAAGTAATTTTGTTGCTTAGATATGCTCATTACTCAATCAGCATCAATGGAGAGATAAATCAGTCTGGAAAGGGTGGACAAAATAACAGGAACAGCCAGGGGCATTGCTAGGTCTGCAAAAGATCTGGGGCTAGAGCCCATAGCAGCGTAGTAAAGAAAGTAATGCGCTTGGTTGGGCATACACATGTATATACAGTAATATACTTGTGTGTGTGTGTGTGTGTGTGTATATCCCCAGAGAGCCCCCACTTACATCAGGGTCCCCAGAGAGCCCCCCCTTACATCAGGGTCCCCAGAGAGCCCTTCTTACATCAGGTTCCCCAGAGAGCCCCCCTTACATCAGGGTCCCCAGAGAGCCTCCTCCTTACATCCGAGTCCCCAGAGAGCCTCCCCTTGCATCAGGGTCCCCAGAGAGCCCCCACTTACATCAGGGTTCTCAGAGAGCCCCCCTTACATTAGGGTCCCCAGAGAGCCCCCACTTACATCAGGGTTCTTAGAGAGCCCCCACTTACATCAGGGTTCTTAGAGAACCCCCCTCACATTAGGGTCCTCAGAGAGCATCCCCCTAAAATCAGGGTCCCCAGAGAGCCACCCCTCCCCTTGGGGACCCCTGCAGAGACTTGGGGCTATGGGCCCCAGATTTGGGGCTATAGCCCCAAAAGCCACCCCCTAGCGATGCCACTGGGAACAGCTAACATGCTGCCCATGCTGTACAAGTCTGGAAATCAGGGCTTTTTTTTTTAGTTCTGCCCCCTCTGGCTCTCTCCCTCTTCTCCCTGCTCACCACTGTCACTTGTAACACAGAGGCCCAGCTTCTGTGTTACATGTGACAGCTTACCTCACTCAGGGCCGGGACAAGAGAGATGCAGGTCCCCTAGGTACAGCATGGTCATGGACGGGGGGTGTAAAGTTTTAGGCTGTGCCCTCTGTGATTCCCATTTGTTTCCTGGGTTCCTGGGTGTCAACGCTCCCACCAGATGATCTTGCTGTAAGTTAGAGAGGTGGAGCTGCCTACAGTGTATGGAGCGGTACTAGAACTGGGCCAGGGGCTTTTTGTAAAGGTAAAAAATATGGAAGATGGTGGAACTTTTAAGGTGTGGGAGAAGATGGGGGCAGTGGAGCAAGGTGGGTGTGTGGGTCAGAGCTGAGGGGGATGAAAGTGAAATGTGGATGGGTAATGTAGATGTAAAGACCTGAGGCAAAGAGCTAAATTCTGCAATTTGTGCGTAGCGCACCTCTGAACTCTGCACTCTGAATGTAGCACCACAACCTTGAACTCTGTAATCTGTACACTACGTTCACTCCTGAACCCTGAATCCTGCACTCTGCACACAGTACACCCCTGAACTCTGCACTCTGTATGTAGCACACCCCTGAACTCTATAATTTGTAATTATTGCGCTCCTGAACCCTGAATCCTGCACTCTGTACGTAGCACACCCCTGAACTCTGCACTCTGTATGTAACACACTCTTGGTATTTAATGCCCATTTAAGACCCTCCCAGTTTGCAATTTTTTCACACCCACCATTTGAGTTGGTTCAGATGGGGGTAGGGTGTGGTTGACAATAATCATTATAATATTTATAGTGAACTATATATAATATACTATATGGTGTATGAGTACATAGACCATGTAAGAACAGGAGCGATTCTCATTGTTTTTTATTCTTTTCCTTTTCCTGTGCACACGTGATTTGATAGTAATATAATCATTATGATATCCAGAAATCTAGGAGATTCTCACACTCCATTTGCCATGTTACTATGGGCTGGTATCATTAGGAAAAGGGTTGTTTTGTCACTCTCTTGTAGTTTCCACCCAGTTCTAGACAAATGGTATCAACACAACTAGGTGTCTCTCATACAATTGGCTTTCCTTCTATTGGGATGCCAACCATCATGCTTGGTGTACTGTTCTATACTTTAGAAGGGGAACAAAGGCATTTTCTTTGAGTTTTAATTTTAATTAACATTGTGAATAAATGATATAGAAGAGAATATGGTAGATCAGCTGGAGGATTGGATGTTAACTGTAGGTATTCACTACCTGTAAATTGAGCTGATCCAGGTCACTCTAATGCACCCCTCTATATGCATTAGCTTTGTAAGTACAAATGTCTTTCATTTACTCATCATAAGAGGCTTGAAAGCACATATCTGTCTTTAGGTGAGTATTTTGGACTTTTAGATTAGGTTTTGTTGTTTTTTCATAGTTGGGAGTAGAGCTATATCCAGAGTTGAGCTTTAAATGTTCATGTGTGTTTTGTAAGTTTATGCCTGAAGAAAGTTTCTTTTTATTATCTGTAACATTTCCTGTTTTAATAAACTTCCTGCATCATGTCTATATTTCCTTATCAATGGTTATTATGTAGGAATAAAACAGTCCTTCTTCTTTATTACAATGACATTAAAGTAACTATCAAAAGCTTAAAGTGGTTTGTGTAAGTTACCATACATTATTGTTCTCTGTGACCGCTATTAGCTACCAATCTGTTTTCCTCTTAGATCACAAAGGTTCTTTGACAATAAACTATGTACAGACTGAAATATGCAAAAGTTTTAGAACAAAACTCTAGAAAGAAATGCAGGGCAAAGGGAATGCAAGAACTTCCATCAAGAAATAAGTGCACTTTATGTGCAAGAAATGTTTGCAATTATTGTAAATATATTTTGCAGGAGGGGGTTCACAAAAAATAGGAATCAAAGTATATATTATACCAGCATGGTGTATGTTAAACCCCAGGCAGCCAGCAACTTGGAAAAAATACCCAGGAGGCTTCTGTTCTTATTTGACTCCTAAATAACCATATAAAAGCCTGAATGAACTGAACACAAACAACACATTCAGCTGTGGCAGAAGTTATTCCTAAAGTAGGACATAATTGATGCCATTATTCAAATATAATTTGTAAAAAAAATGTCTTAAATTTGGCAGTCAATGAAAAAAAAAATATTAATGTCAAACAAATATATTAAAAAAAAGAGGATTAACTTAGTCGTTGCATGTTTAACGCCATGGACAATTCTGGACTCATTTAATCAGATGTTTTTCAGCTGGAAATTGTGTTGAACAGTTAGGATTTAAGAAGATAAATACTTTATTCTCAAGCAGCATTCAGAAACTGAATTGTGAATCATTTTTGAGACATACAAAGCTCTAACAACATCCTTGAGAAATATAAGATTTGTGGTGTAAAAAAGTAGATTACATATTTCAGTGTCACAAATAGACATGTTTATGGCACATACATTGCCACCTTATGCTAATAATAATGCAGTACAATTAGAAATGACAAATTCAGCATTATAGTAATATAATAAGAGTTGTTACTAGTTGTTACTATTAACTGTCCATAACACATAATTAGATATTGGTAAGTTGCGTTTTTTTCTTTTAATTAGCTTTAATGCTAAAGCAAAAAGCTAGTACTTAGAGATTAACATATACCAACCAACGAGAAACCAGTAATGTGATAAAAAATAATTCAGGGTTCAACCAAAACTGGCATTTAAAACAGAACTCCAGGTTACTAAGCCATCTGTACGTGATATAAGGTTTTCCTTTCATATTGTGATAATTCTGACCTTCAAAGGATACTTCAAAAAGAATCCTGTGGAAGCAAAATTGTGAGAGAGCTAGTAGTTAAGTGCCCCCCATTCCCACTGCAACCCCCATGATTCTGTGCAAAACTGATGGCTTCTGATTACAAAGTACACTATGAAGTCTATACAACTAACAGGTCACGAACAGTTCTATTAACCAATTCCCTCAAATAGACATACCCGTATGTCTTTGAGTTGAAGTGGTTATACCATGGCCATGGCTGCAGCTGCAGTCATGATCTCGGTATCAATCTTTTTAGCTGGCAATGCTTAATAAAGTGAAAGTGATCTGAGTGGCTAAATAGCCACTCAATCACTTTTAAATGCGGCGGAAGGGGGTCCCTGCACCTTTCGCCACCTTCCTGGCTCTCCTGTCCCACTGGGGAGCCTGGGACTGAAGCCAGCGATTCCACTGGTTTACCATAGAGATGACCAAGGACCAGGACTTCCCTGATTATTTCTATGGCCTAAGAAACTGGAAGCAACAAGTGTTTTGTTGACTTTGATCTAATGTAAACAGGCCGTTACTGGCTTGTGAAAGCATCTGCTCAAACTGATCTTGGTTGGTTTGATCAAATACTTTTAAGAGCAGAGGAGAGATTTGGGCTCTAATAGACCCAAATCTCTCAGTAAAGGAACTGTTATGGCCCATGCTATTACAAGGGATGTTGTGCAATAAAGCTGATCAAAAAATTTAAAGAGACAGGGTCATTTAAAAAAAAAAAAGTAAAGCACCCCCCGTGATGAACACGCACATAGTTCCTGCACCACATATGTGAGGCATCATCGTGAACATTAGAGTGATAGCAATAATTGTAACAGCAGATTTGTAACTTTAAACCTGGTAACCTATAAAGGCTTTTAAGGCATTCTATTCATGATTGTAAAAAACTTTCTGTGCTCAGCAGACCTCCCAGGCCCCCAAGCCCATGAGCCAATCAGGATACGGAGGGGTGGGGCTGAGCCACGGCTCCGTGTGTGAATGGACACAGAGTTGTGTCTCAGGTGCACGCCTGCTTGGGTGCCCCCAGAGTAAGCTGCTTGCTCTGGGGGCACCTGGCAGGAGGGAGCGGCCAGGAGCACCAGCAAGGGACCCGATAAGAGGAGTATGTTATTTTAATGTAAAAATAAAATAAAGCTTTAACACTTTAAAGTGATATTAACCACTTGCAGTGGTGAGCCATGTCAGGAACTGCTGCTAACTGTGTGTGGCTGCCAGATGAACAGCATTGTGCAGGAGTACATTTGATGGACTGTGTGGCATGCAGGTAGTGTACCTGTGGAAGTGAGCTCAACATGGCCTGAGAAGATGTCTCCACCAGGGAAGGCCAGTCCAGAAGGTCCAGTGGTGTATGAGACAATGAGTGAATAGTTCAAGCAGAACCAAATTAAAGAGTGGGGTGCAGTACAAGGGGTTGAGATCTGGGCCTCTGATTACAGGCAACCCATGCTGCCTACAGAGGAGGTTGATGACTTCCTTGTAAACTTTGAAAAAAGTTGCTGTAAAGAGAAAATTACCTAGGGACCGGTGTGGACAGAATTGCTGCAACCCTTATTAAGGATGGAGTCCCGGTCAATTTATCATTTGATGGATTGAGACCAGGATGACTACCACAAGTTTAAAGAGGAAATCCTTCTTCGAGGAGCAAGCCAACAATGCTCCAGGATGGGAGAGTGGTCACTGGAAGGCCAAAGTATCTGAGAGTCTGAGAAACGCAAAGTTTTGTGTCATGGCAGCTTAGGGAATGTGGTCAGCCCAGAAAGGAGGGCGTAACAGCCAGCATCCTGGTATAGCCAACCATTTTTGGAGTGCAAGTCTGCTGTTACCCCTAGCAACAGGGATATTGTGTTACCTGCAGGGGGTGTCAGTGGGTCCAGAAAGGCTGCAGTGTTGCTCCATGACCACATGGGGGAGTCAGCCTGTGGAGACACCCCAGATGGGAGACATTGTATTCAAGTCAAGGCTATGATACCCACTACAGGAACTAGTAAGACTATTTCAGTTTATGGAACTGAACCCAATGAAGTGGGAATGTGTCCAGCAGGGAGATCCACTGTGTGTATGAACATGGATTTGCTGCAGTGTGCTACCCAGAGCAGTGGGGAGGCACAGGGTGAAGCCCAGCTGACAACAAGGTTAAAGACTCAAACAGACATGGGGACTCTGTGTGTGCCTGCTATAATTCAGCAGACTGCTGGGAAAGCTAAACTAGGGGTGAAAAAAATTGTCCTTGTGCCATGTTTCCTAGTGAGAGGTGCTGCAAAGTTGCCCAGGGAATCTTCCAAGAAGCCTGCAGTGACGGAGCAGAGAGCTTCCCAGGTCAGCTATGGAGCTGCCCAAGTAGGAAAGATTGCCCCTTTAAAGAGAGCGGGTGCTGTGAAGAGTCGCTCATAGGTTGTGGTGGGTAATAGACACAGACAACACAAAGGCAGAGGTTATGTCTACATGCAATGAGAATGCTGATAGTCATGCTGACAAAATTGTTACTATTGATAAATGTCATGATGATGGTAATGACATTGAAACATGTATTTTATGTAATGTCATATCTGAGAGTGATGTCGGTAAAATGTTCACTAACAATGATGGGAGTAGGAGATCTCCTGTGACAGGCAGAGGCACAGGATTGTCCATGGAAGTCTCATGGGGTCTCCATGTGTTGGAGCCAGAGAATGTCCAGGATGGCTCTGGTGTTACTCTGGTGGAACTGAGTCACACAGTGAGAGTGTGTGGGTGCAGCCCCACAGCCCTAAGTGTAACCCAGTTGGCAAGGCGTTAATTCAGCCTGCAAAAGCTTAGAGTGCAACGCTGGATGTGTCTGTAGTGCCCCCAGAGCATGGTGGTCAAAATAGAGTATTGCACCTTGCCTTGGATGACGAAGCATCATCCCAATGCTCGTTATGAGTATTAGCATGTTGTCACAATGTGACAAATGTGTTGTTTTGGCTAATGAATCCCAGGTTCCTGTGGGGCCTTCTAAAGTGGGGGATGCAAAGCTGTGGAGTGCCTGTGATGGAACCACAAGGGACTGGGATGATTGGTGCAACGAAGCACTCGTGACACTAGACAAAGTGACAATGAATTCCAAAGCAATGATGTGTAACAAAGGTGTGGACAGAACACCTGCTATGCCCAATGGAGGGATCGCAGGACGTCTGGTGCTCAAGGGCGCATTAGCCCCTGCAAAGGTTGATATCCTCCAGTCTGAAGGAAAGGTTCAGGGAGCTGGCATGGCAGATGTATTGCCCACAACCCAGCAGCTAAATAATGTCAAGTGTCAGGACACCGTGACTAATGCTGACTTGCAGAGGCTCATTGTTGTTGAGTTAGAGGGGAAGAGGAGACATGCATTTGACAGCGTTCCAGGGGAGCACCAGGCTGTGATGACAGGTAACTCCAAGGAAGTAGAAGTCTCTTCAAATGTCTTAACCTCTCAAACTGCAGTAGATGAGCCCCTCCATGTCTCAGATGAGGGAAAAGTCCCTTAAGAGGTCACACATTTAGACGTGGTAGGTATAGAGATGACAGAAACCTTACTCGAAATGCTGGAGTTGGTAAAAGCGCATTCACTGTACACTTGAGTGTTTCCAACACACCAGGTGGTACTGCGTAGTGCGAATGTGTGGAGCCAGGTGGTACAAGCCGTGCGGTAACCTTGACCAAGAATGGAATTGGTGGGACCCATATTTATTAAAAGTTTGGCAAAGGATCTCCACATTACCTGTGAGAGTACTTTCAGTTACCGATTGGTATGGAAGGCGCTCAGGAGAACTGTTTGAGATATCGGAGGTTTCTCCGCCTGAAGTGGTGACTAGGAGCATTTCTGCTGGTGCGGTCTGAGGTGCGGCTGAGCAGTTGTCAGTAGAGGGTGCAGATACTGTCTCGCCCACTAGATATCACAAAAAAGAAGGGCCCGGGATAGAGACAGCAGTAGCAGAGACGCTTTCTATCACTCGGAAAGAGGTAGATTTGTTAGGACAGCCGCCCATGGAGTGTTGAACAACGAGTGTGGTGGAGCTGGGTGATGGTTCTGTAGAGTATAGTCGCTTGCCAGTGTGTGGTCCCTCCTCAGGACTGGTCCTAACAAACACTGAAAAAGAAAGCACTAATGGTATCAGTAATTGTGACCTCAGAATTGTTGATCTGTTAATGATTGGTGCTGTTCATAAATAATGATTTTGTTGCCGTGGATAACCAGAGAAAAGTATTTGAACCTGAAGGACCTATAGTGGAGGGTAAAGCTGAGTTCAAAGGAAGGATCAGGGAAAGCAGAGTTCCCCCAAGAAAAGAGAATAAGACCAGGGACCCCAAGAAAAGAAAGAGAAGGCTGGGTATAAGGAACTCTAGGACCCTAGTGAGATTCAAGGTAGGGCATACCTAGAAGCACACCCAGAAAAATGGTTGGGCCTACGTGGCTGATGGCCAGCACAGAATTGTCCCAACTGCAATGGTAGGTGCAGGTGTTCCTCCCTCCAGATCAAAACAAAGGGTGGGAGACTGTAGCCCATGTAAGGGGGATGCTATGCCTAGGGACTGGGAAAGGCTGGCCAGCTTTGAAAGTCTGGGAGACTAAAGAAGCCAGTGAGTCCAGGGATTCATGAAGTCTGTTGAGAGCAAACAGAGGAACTGCTGACAAGAAAGAGCCAGGTGGCTCAGTATGTTTTCATTTATGTTTGAATGAAGTTTAAATTGGGATTCCTGGATGGACTTTTGTTTTTTGTTTTTCTCCCTTTAATAAAGATGGGCTACCGGGCCCTTAACTATAAGGCCTGTCTGACGTGGACTCACTGCACAAAGAATGTATCTATCATTAGAGCTAAACACCCAAAATATCACACCTCCTACATAAACTGTACATGTTTATCAGCATGCTTCTCTTCTCTAGAGAACATAGAACACATAGATCCGGAATACAGAAAATACACAGATGTAAAAATTGTAATTGAAGGTATATAGATGTAAATAAATAAGTAAATGTGGCTGTTGTCTACACCCCAAACACTCCACTAGGTAAAGTTGATAGTTATAGTATAGAAAGATAGGGGAGGGGTAAGTGGCACTGCCAAAATATGAAAGGAGTGTATGGTGCCTTATATAATAGAATCCTGTATCTGCTCAATGTGATATAAATTCATACAACATTATCAAATATAAATTCATATTTGAAAAGTGCAATGTGCTTAGTAGTGCAACAAAAGTGAAGAAAGTGACCATCGATAAATTTCAATGATAAGACTAAAGTCAATTCATAAGGTAAAAAATATATGATAAATATATATAGTGAATATTATAGTGCTAACACAAATGCACTTATATTAATATATATATATACGTGAAAATATATGAATAACAGATGTACAAAAGTAACGTGTACAAAAAATATATATAACAAAGTCCAATAATTGAAGAAATCAATTAAAGAAAGCCTGTACATCGACCACCAGTAGAATCAAAGATGAAATAAACTGGCACTGTACGGCAGGCAGGACATAAAACATGGCACATCTTCAGCAAAGGGGAAAAGTATATGTACTCTTACCAGAACAGGTGGACCCAAATGTCAACGACAAAGAGTCATAAAGGCATGGGTGCCAAAATCGTTGGATAGATGGAACTCCAAAAGATCCAGAACCTCCACAGATGTATATGGGTGGCCACCAAACAAACCTCCAATGGAAGGAAAACCACAACTGGATCCTGGGTGTCAGAAGACTAGCTGTACAGCTGGGCAACTCTCATCCAGATGGTATTCAAAAAAAGAATGCTTCCATATAGTGTAGATCAAAAAAAGTATTTTTTTTATTTCTAAAAACTGGCATACAGCAATTAAAAAAAAACTGTGATCAGCTGAACTGAACTGTGATCAGCTGATGTCAGCCCACAAAAACTCATGTAAATGAGGGACAGGGTAACATTATTACAAACCATTGGCATTTCATATTCCCTGAATTTTAAGATTTTATGCAGTAATATCATACTTACATCAACTCCTTCCAGCTTGTTGGTGAAGCTACTACTGACTGATTGCAGAGCAACAGGGGGCCAGGAGTGGAACCAGTCTATGGCTGTACAGTTCACCAGGGCTGGAAACTTTCTTGCTCTGTTTCTCAAAGTAAAACCCACAGGTGAAAAACACAGGACTACCTGCAGTAAATGAAATCATGAAAATAAAATTATTAATATTTCAACTTTCATTTAAATAACTATAATGTTCTCACATGATCCATAGTATCATGACAGATCAAATCCATACTATAGCAGGAAATAATATAATGTAATACATTATTATTTGAGTACTGTTTATTTTATTTTTCCCTCATATGTAAGCATTATATAACTGGTAGTACACACCATAAATAAATAAGGAGGCTGGATGAAACCAAGAGAATAGGATTTTTCTATCAATAGTAAAAATGCCTGGTTTTCTTTGGCTATCTCTGAACCTCCCTATAATAGTGTAGATACTAGAGGGAGTAAGATTATTTAAACTGTGGGCCAAAAGGTTTTTACACCTTGACCATGTGCAGTCATTTGATTAGAGGATGGATATGAAAGACAATAGAGGCAATTTGTAGCAAAGATCCAGAGTGACACAGAGAAGAGATGGTGAAAATGGCCAACTTTGTGTTAACAATTTTATAATTATAGATCACATATAAGCATACTTGAGAACTTTAAAAAATCTGATTTCCTGAGACTGGTGATGGAGAGGGGGGGGGGGGGTATTGACTTAACAGTGAGAGGGGCCTAAAACTTGAGCCTATGTAGATACATAATTCAGGGGTCGTGGTTGGGTAGCATACATAATACAGGGGTCTAGTGTGAGTAATATACATAGGGCAGGGGTCAGGTGTGCAATGTCATAGGGCAGGGGTCAGGTGTGTGTGCAATGTACATAGTTTAGGAGTCAGAATTTTATACAGCTGAGCGCACAGCACCCCCTGTGATGCTTTTCACCACCAACCTCTTATATATACTACAGCAGTACCACCTATGTACATACATACATACAAACTCCATATAACATGTATACACAACACACATATAACACACCCATAAACATACACATACAATACATACACACTGCATACACATATATACATACATACATGCACATTCATACACAAACCTGTAACATACATGCAACATACACTGAGCAAAAATATAAACTCAACCCTTTTCTGTTTGCCCCTATTTATCATGAGCTGAATGCAAAGATTTACAAATGTTTCTATGTATACAAAAGGACTATTTCTCTCAAATATTGTTCACAAATCTGTCTAAATCTGTGTTAGTGAGCTCTTCTCGGTTACGACGACGAACTGCAGTCAGATCTGAAACGCCTTTGGAGATGGCTTATGGTAGAGAAATGAACATTCAATTCAAGGACATTCCTGCAGTCAGCATGCCAATTGCACATTCCCTTAAAACTTGCGACATCTGTGGCATTGTGCTGTGTGATAAAACGAAATTTTAGAGTGGCCTTTTATTGTGGCCAGCCTAAGGCACATCTGTGCAATAATCATGCTGTCTAATCAGCATCTTGATATGCCACACCTGTGAGGTGGATAGATTATCTCGGCAAAGGAGAAGTGCTCACTAACACAGATTTAGACAGATTTGTGAACAATATTTGAGAGAAATAGGTCTTTTGTGTACATAGAAAAAATTCTAGATCTTTGAGTTCAGCTCATGATAAACAGGGGCAAACACAAAAATGTTGGCTTTATATTTTTGCTCAGTGTACATACACACTGCATGCAACATACATATAGTATATACTGCATACACATACAACACATTTATACACAATCACTTACCTCTCTAATGGCATCTACAGTTTCCTTCAGCCCCCTCATCTGATCCACAGGAGCAGATTTAGGCAAAGCTCCAGACTCCTCCTTCCTGGCAGCCTGTATTTACTTGCATTTACTAGCCTGGCGCAGGCTAAAAAAAAGTCAGAATAATGACAGCATGCACGCTGCACTTTGTTTTCATCTCTGGGATAGAAATTCCAGAGATGTAGCAATCCGGTATTGACTCAGCAAATGGAGTTAAATTTCAGGATTGCCAGGTCAATTCCGACAAGTTCCTAGCTATGCATATAAGCATGGCAAAGGTTCAGGCTGTAGCATACATTGGGCTAAGGTTTTGAAAACTCCAATCTTTCTAATTCTAAATATATAAATAATTTACTGACCACTTTCTAACTGTATAGCCCATTCATTGACTCTATCAGCAATCCCATGCATTATAGACGCTTTATTCAAAGGGGTAAGGCTCCATTTTCATAGCTAGCAATTGTTTCTGTATGTAGTTTCAACCCTACTTTAAATATATGTTTGAATCCAGCACATTCCCTAGTTACATCCCCACACACTATTGTAAGTAGAGTAATACACAGGATGGCATATAGAAGTTTGTATTAAACTGGCATTACACAAGTAGAATTTCATTAGACTCTTATTAGAAATGTTTAATTTTAAGTATGTTTGACTTTCTAATCATTAGTGGAGTCAAACTGATTTGACTGTAGTGACAAGAAAATTTGCAGGATGGAAAATATTTCTTGAATAAACAGATTTCTAACAGTGTATGTGTTTTTTGTTTGGGAAAGACCATTCATTCAAAAATTCCAAAATTGAATGTTAAAAGCAAAATAAATTTTGAAGTGCTTTTGAACAACATCTGCCAAGTCATGAAATGTACTGAGATTTTTGTACAATTATTCAAACAAACGTTTGCACAAATATTCATACGAACATTCATTCAAAAGTCTGTTAATATATGGCCAGATTTAGTCATCCTGCCCTGCTCCTTTTCCCTCATCTCACCAGTCAGAGAGGCACTTTTGATTAAAAATGACTACCGTATATACTCGAGTATAGGCCGACCCGAATATAAGCCGAGGCCCCCAATTTACCCCCAAAAAACTGGAAAACTTATTGACTCGTGTATAAGCCGAGGGTGAGACATGGCTGTCCATCCCTGTGTGTCCGTCCATCCCTGTGTGTGTGTCCGTCCATCCATCCATCCATCCATCCCTGTGTGTGTGTCCGTCCATCCATCCATCCCTGTGTGTGTATCCATCCATCCATCCATCCATCCATCCCTGCGTGTGTGTGTGTGTGTATTCATCCATCCATCCATCCCTGTGTGTGTGTGTGTGTGTGTATCCATCCATCCATCCCTGTGTGTGTGTGTGTGTGTGTGTGTGTGTGTATCCATCCATCCATCCATCCATCCCTGTGTGTGTGTGTGTGTGTGTATCCATCCATCCATCCCTGTGTGTGTGTGTGTGTGTGTGTATCCATCCATCCATCCATCCGTGTGTGTGTGTGTGTGTGTGTGTGTGTGTGTGTGTGTGTGTGTGTGTGGGTGTGTGTGTGTGTCCGTGCAGCCTTGTGTGTGTGTCCAGCCTACCTGTGTCCCAAGCCTCCGTCCCGAGTCGCCGTCGTCCCGTGCCTCCTCTGTCCCGTGCCTCCTCTGTCCCGTGCCTCCTCTGTCCCGTGCCTCCTCCGTCCCGTGCCTCCTCCGTCCCGTGCCTCCTCCGTCCCGTGTCGTGCCGATGGATCGCCGCTCCAGGATCGCCGCTCTTCTCGGCGGCCATTCTACAATTCAAAAGCCGCGCCTCCTTCTCCGCCTCCGCCTGTGATAGGCGGAACACTCAATTTCCCAGCAGCCTGTGTTCCGCCTATCACGGACATCCTCTCATACTCGTCCGTAGTATGAGAATGAACGGATGTCCGTGATAGGCGGAACACTGACTGCTGGGAAATTCAGTGTTCCGCCTATCACAGGCGGAGGCGGAGAAGGAGGCGCGGCTTTTGAATTTTAATGTCCGCCGTCTGTCTGCTCGATACGCTGATCGAGCAGTCAGACAGCGGTGACTCGAGTATAAGCCGAGGGGGCACTTTCAGCCTCAAAAAAGAGGCTGAAAATCTCGGCTTATACTCGAGTATATACGGTATGTTGTCTGTATAATAAGGTGTGATCTAGAGCGCCTTTACAAATTGCAGCTAATGACTGCATATAAATCTCCTAGAGGAGAATATGTTTATGAATGTCTGTACCTCTCTTCTCGGCGCAGAAGAGAAGTGAATGGAATACACAGTTAGCTGCTGTGATATTTTGTGGAAGGAGCAGTGATATTTGTGCCTATAGTCTTGCAAGATCACAGGCCCAAATACTACTCAATAAAAATTAAAAAATAAAGGCAGTAAAATAACAGGTAAAAAAAAAATGTAAGTAAAAAAATAGGAGCCATGCATGAATAATTGTGTTTTTTTTATTTCTGTTAAGAACTAATTAATTCTAATAAATTATATTTGGGCTATACAAAAACATTCCTTTACAAGTGTCACATAAATGTCAGAAATGTGCATAGTAAGGTAATTTTATTGGACAGCTGGAAACAATGGTACTTTACCATTGGTCCAAGACTCCAAGTTCTTCATTGAGCTCAGTGCCTCTGAAGTGAGAGGCACTGTGAGCTCAATCTCTCAGTCTGCTGCAGAGTGTGTCAGCTTGTATTTAAAGTGCCCGCAATGTATTTAGATTCTGACCGGCTGCGCAAGGAGCCCCATATCTCTGGAACCATAGGTCTACGATAAAGCTACGACCCTCGAAGCTCTTTTTTTTTTTTAATGTTCATGGCCCTGCCTCACCTGCCTCCCCTGACTGCATGTTCCTGCAACATATGACATCTCTCTCACATACAGTACATATATGCAGCAACTGTAACAGCAACAGTTTCAAACATACCATGCTCTTTGTCATGATAATTAGAAATTTGTTTTGTTGACATGCATGTGCTTCTACTATGGGGGCTGCCAAAAATGTATAGAGTTAGGACAGCATATAATACTGTGGTGCAGTGAAATGGCTTGGCAGCTTACGCATGTATTTGCAAATGTTTGTAAAACGAAACCCTTGTTTTTAACGCAGACTGTTAGGGTAATACGGTTGTTTGCAGGCTGGTTGGTAAGTTGAGCTGGGAACTGTCTTTTGTTTTATTTGACATGCTTTGTCCTTCCATGTGCTTCTTGCTGTGATAGCCAGTTATAGGTGGGAGCAGTGGCCATTTGTTTGTGTCTTGTCAAGCTAATTAGAAATAAATACTGTATAACAATGGATATAAGGGAACGGAGAGAAAATTACATCAATAAATAATTAAAATGCCTGAACACTCAGATGGAAAAGGATATAGCAATAATATATAAGATAGATGAAGAAAAGATGAATAAACATGATTTTCTTATCTAAGACACAGTAATACAACTGCTATACTACCCTAAGCTGTTAAAATCATATAGGAGATTCAATCAAAGAAACATAAACAAATAATCATGATTTAACCCTTTAGGTGTTAATGAGTCTAGAGCAGGGTTCCCCAACCCCCGGGCCAGGGCCCACTGCCAGGCTGTGGCTTGTTTGCGACTGGGCCCTGAAGGCTGCACTGTCTGGCGGGCGACGGTGGGCAAGCAGAGAGATGGCATCTCTCACCGTCTGCCCGGATCACCACTCTACAGCCCACACAGCAGGGCTTCTATACTGCTGGAGGTGAGGAAGGACAGCAGAGAGGTGAGCTCATCTCTCACCGCCGGCCCCGCATTACCACTGTTCTTCCTCACTGGCATGTGCTGCCACCACGGCAGGTAACAAACCTCATTTGGTAGTAGGTGTGACAAACCACATCTGGTGATAGGTGACAAACCACATCTGGTGGCAGGGGGCAAACCAAATCTGGTGGCAGTTGGCAAACCAAATCTGGTAGCAGGCAATGTGGCAAGCAGAAATCCACATCTGGTGGCAGGTGAGTTGGCAAACTACATCTGATGTCAGGTGCAAACCACATCTGGTGGCAGGTGGCAAACCACATCTGGTGGCAGGAGGCATAGCAAGCGTCAATCCACATCTGGTGGCAGGTGGCAATCCACATCTGGTGGCAGGTGGTGTGGAAAGCGACAAACCGCATCTGGTAGCAGGTGGTAATCCACATCTGGTGGCAGGCAATGTGGCAAGCAACAATCCACATCTGGTGGCAGGTGACATGGCAAGTGACAATCCACATCTGGTGGCAGGTGATGTGGCAAGTGACAAACCATATCTGGAGGTAGACGATGTGGAAAGTGTAAAACCAAATCTGGTGGCAGGCAAGGTGGCAAGTGACACTCTGCATCTGGTGGTAGATTCTGCCTTATGGTGAATTGAAGTATTTCATTTTATATTACAATGTAATGACAGAAATAATGTGCTTTAATCATCCTGACACCATATCAGCCATGGTGTTGTGATGATTGAAGCGCTAACACCAGCCATTTCCCCAACAAATTGCCAGTGAAAAGCCGCATAAACCCCACCCGGGCCTTGGCCCGCTTTCAATCCACAACGACGGTCCTTGTGCCAAAAAGGTTGGAGACCACTGGTCTAGAGCAGGGATATGCAATTAGCGGACCTCCAGCTGTTGCAGAACTACAATTCCCATGAGGCATAGCAAGACTCTTAGAGTCACAAGCATGACAGCCAGAGGCAGAGGCATGATGGGACTTGTAGTTTAGCAACAGCTGGAGGTCCGCTAATTGCATATCCCTGGTCTGGAGTGTATATCCAAAATACCTCATGTTTAGGGCACTTTCATACTGCCAGTCCCCGGGCGTCAGCGGTAAAGTGCCGCTATTTTTAGTGGCGCTTTACCATAGTTTTGGCAGTGCTTTTCGGGCACTATCGGATCGCTTTTAACCCCCGTTAAGGGCCGAAAAAGGGTTAAAACTGCAGCAAATCACTTTCATTTCAATGGGCAGGGGTGCGTTAGGAGCAGTGTATTCACCACTCCTACAGCACTGCAAAGAAGCTGCTTGCAGAACTTTTTTTTTACATCCTGCCAGCACAGCGCCCCAGTGTGAAAGCACTTGGGCTTTCACACTGGGATCGCAGCTGTGGCTTTTTTCAGGCACTTTACAGGCACTATCTTTAGCGCTAAAGCACCTGAAAAATGCCTCCAGTGTGAAAGGGGTCTGAGGGATGAAAATAGGTATCTGTTATAATAGATACCCAAATAGGTATCCTTTCTTCACACAGAATCCAGAATTGAGGGTCTGCATTACAGACAGATTTGTTTGCAACAGATCAGAATCAGGTTCTTTTATAAGAAGGTTTTCATCCTCCTGCTGACTTTAGGGCTATTGTTCATAGCCAGATGTCCCATGTTGAGAGGATAGACAAAGATATATTGCAATTACACAGACAAGAGATGAAAAAATACTTTAAGATAGAGGGTATTAACAGTCCTTAGTGACACAAGATAAAAAGGGTAAACACAAGGAAATTCAACAGTATAACACCTTTTGCCCATAGGGTCATCCAGTACATTCCTCCTAGCATTTTAGGCTGCATTCACACCTGAGTGTATTGTTTTCAGGCAGAAAGTTGCACGATTTTCCTGTGATTTTGTACAGGTCAAAAGGTCGCCAATGTAAAAAGCAGAAAAACGCCTGTAATCTCATCTGCCTAAAAAGAAGCTCATGTACTTTTTTGAGCTTCAGGCGTTTTGCTTCAGGCGACAGGCGACAGTTGTGAACAAGGGCCATTTAAATGAATGGGATTTTGCTTGTTGGGCATTTTGGAACTCTTGAGATGCGTGTTTTCCAAGCATTTTATGAGCTGAAAATGCTTATGTGTGAATGGGCCCTTAATGCCCCAGATAGAACAGGTGCAGCATTCAGCTGTGCTGAAGGCAGCCTGTCAAAAGTGTATGTCAGGCTGCGGCCGGAATGAGCTGAATGATGTATGGATTTGTACTGGCATTTAGGGCCCTGTCTGTCCAGATAGGAAGGTCCGGAATGCAGATCTGAAAGACTGCCTATAGCAGCACTGGATGCTGTACCTGTCTTCTCTGGCATATCCCTGAAGGGATACATTTCAGCTGGATAGCCCTTGGACTACAAGAGACTAACATTTGTTTGTCAATGGTGTTCTCCTGGAGAGGCTTATTCACAGATCTTGGATTTTAAGATGCCTCCTGTACAGGCATTTTGTTGCAATCAGACCATTAGGAACAGACTGGTTAGAGCTGACCTTCCAACATTGGCGGCACAATAAACTGCACAAGTTGTGCCCACAGATTGGGTTCCTTCCTCGTTCATCATGAGTGCTGTAATGTTATCAAGGATTTAAAAAAACACTAAGGAGATTTTGTATCTCCTATTTTATAACCAACACATTATTAGTTTGAATGTCCCTGGGGTCCTAAATATGATGTAGAGACCACCCAGAAGGCCATGATGGAGCTGAATAACAAAGATATTCTATTAAATTTAATTAGAAGAGAATGACGGGGATGGGAGGAGCCGCTGACACGTAGCAGCCGCCGGAGCGGCGTGCGTCCTCTTCCCTCGTCGTCCCCGCCTCCCGCCTTCCGTGTCGACCGCACCGCCCGCCTGCCATCAGCTGTTCGCCTGTACGAGACAGAGCGGACGCCCCAGGTGAAGACAGCACAGAGAGAGCGAGCAGAGCGAGCGTTCCCTTGTGAAGCAGGGACACAGCGGTAGGACGGCAGCAATGTGCGGAGCCCTGTGCCCCCCCCCCCCTCTCCACTGAGCCGACCTGACTCCACGGACATCTTTACCCCCCCTCACGCGCAGGTAAGGTCTCGGATCAGATAACAGTGACAGAGCAGAGGAGCAGCGGAGCGGTGAGGTGAGCAAGTAATCTGGATGAAAGAAGGGGGAATGGACAGTTGATCTCTTATATATCGCTACACACTAAAACTGACTGAAAGTACCGATGAAAATGGCTTCTTTTTTTTTAAAGTGATAAGGCGAATAGTTATAACCCTCCTAATGAATGCTATCAGTGTGACGCTCACTACCAGACCACTGGATTGCTATTAATCTTGTCTGATCAGTTGGATATAAACCCTGTAGGACGAGAAGTTGTGTGAGGTGGATGGATATATGAAGGGCAGACAAACAGCCATGCAGTGTGGAGTTTTCTCTCTCTTTTGCATACATTTCTCATACAGAGGCATAAAGTAGTGAGGACGGTTAGCGCTCGCTTGCGACTATCTTCCCCCTTGCCTACTCGACAGTGGACCGGCAGGCAGACACAGGTGGTAAATGCTGGTATTGACGCGGGAACTGAACTACGCCATATACCTGTGACAAAAAGGGAAGCCCACTGCCCATCTGCTGTCGCCTGTTGGCAGACTGGCATAAGGGGGAAGAACTACATCATTGTGCGCCCCCCACTTCGTGAAAGAAGGAACGGGGAAGGGGAAGAAAGGAAAAAAAAAAAAAAAAAAAAAAAACTCCCACGCAAAATAATTCTCTTCAGCACCTCTCCCTAATTGATAGAAGTGCCCCGCTCCTAGAAAGTGATGTAAGCAACCGGTACCCCACAAAGAGTTACAGGAAAAGGAAAAGGACCTTGGCCCTGAAAAAGGCCTTGAGTCTCTGGAGCTGACCCACTACAAAAGGAGTATGCGGGGGAAAATGAATAAAAGGGGAGGGGCGGGACCTACTAGTCCTGGGGGGATACAACGATATCTGGTGGGGGAAACAAGTAAGACGGAAAATAGCCAGGAAACCCCCAGCCAGAAGACACTAAGAAAATCAGGCGCGGGCATCAGTAAAACTATGGAGATGGGAGAGGGGCGGGGAGCGGAAAAACCTAAGGACTTATGCTCAACTCGCACTAGGATGGGGGGGGTTAGCTCCCGAGATGAAGATAAGGTCAAAAGAAGGGAAGAACTGGGGAGAAAAGGAGAGGCCCCTCCCCAACCCGAAACTCAACCTGAAACTCAATTTGACATAGAAGGAGACCCAGTGCTGGCGGAGCCACAAGCGACCTTGGGCATGTTGAAAGAGATATTTACAGAGGCATTGACTAAAGTAGAAACTTCACTTAAATCCGATATAGCTGGGATAAGGGCGGACATTGGTCTAGTACTAGGCAGGGTCGAGGAAATGGAGGAAAGAATGAATGGGTATGAACAGAAACTGAGGGACCTAAGCGAACAAGTGAAATCAGCCCAAAAAATAAATAGGACAATCCTATATAAAATCGAGGATCAGGAAAACCGCGGAAGAAGGAAAAACTTAAGGATAAAAGGTTTGGAAGAAAAATTTAAAAATGAAGAACTTCCTAAAGTGATGCGGGACCTGTTTAATCCTATCCTAGGAAGAGCGGAGGATGAAATACTAAAAATAGATAGAGTGCACCGAGTCTTGGGTTATCGGCCCCAAGCCACAGGAAAACCAAGAGATGTAATAATCAGATTTCATTTCTATGAGGAAAAGGCGCTAGTACTGGGGAATATCCGAAGGAAGGACAAGATTATGTTCCAGGAATCGGAGATACAGATATTCTCAGATCTGGCGGGGGAAACATTGAGGAGAAGAAGGCTCCTTAAACCCCTGACAGATCTGATGAGGTCATTAAACGTTCCCTATCAATGGGGATTTCCAGCATGTCTTAGGGGAAGGAGAGACGGCCGCACTGCAGTATTAAGGTTCCCAGAGGACTTAACGGACTTTTGTAATAGGCTAGAAATCCCTCCACCACCAATTCCAGGATGGGAGGAGGGGGGGGGGGAACAACGGAAATAGTGGGGCTATGCAGTGGTCCAGGGTCGGGGATAGGGGGGGGAGAGACGGGGTATAATTACCATCATTGGGGAGCGGGGGGTGGGGGCGGGAGGTGGGGGGGGAGGGCGCGGGTGCTTCGATAGGCTGTGATTGAGGCGGCCCTCCCAAAGAAAGCTAGGCGGGCAAAAAGGTGACCTACGGGTCACCGGGACACCTATGCGAGGAACAAAAATGGAATTTGTTCACTCCTCTGAAGGGAGGAGGGGGGGAGGGGGATGGGGGAGGGTTAGGGAGGGAGGGGGTTGGGTAGCGGGTGGGAGGAAGGGGGGGTGGGATGGGGGGCAATCTCTCTCTCAAATAGGGGACATGTACTCTCTCTCGCGCTCTCTCGTCTCCCCCTCCTCTCGCTCCCCGCGTTGACCCCCGGCGGGGGGGGGGCCTTTGCCCCCCCCCGGCGGGGGGCGGGGGGTGGGGGGAGGGGAGGAGGATGAGTGAGATATGACAAGGTTGAATTTGATAACATACAATGTGAGGGGTATAAGCACTCCCCAAAAAAAGTTTAGAGTAAACAAGGAGCTAGAATTATATGGGGCGAATGTGATCTGTCTGCAGGAAACGCATATGTCACACGAGACCAGAGGGGGACTGACATCTTGGAAGTTCCCTACATGGTTCTATGGCGACTCTACTACATGCTACGCGAGGGGGGTAGCAATAGGATTCGAGAGGAGTGTCAGGTTTGAAGTTGAGAAACAAATGGCCGATCCGGAAGGGAGATTTTTGTTCATAAGGGGAAGAATCTTGGATGGAGTATACACTTTTGCGAACATATATGCCCCAAATAGGGACCCAGATAAATTCCTAAGGAAGGCCCTGGATTTATTGGCAGAGTTCAGAAAAGGTAAATTGATAGTGGCGGGGGATCTGAATATGTGCCTCGACCCTCGGGTGGACTCTTCTGCGGGGTCCCCCCGATGGTCGGGGCTTAGATATAAAAAGATAAAGGCTACGCTTTTAGAATTTCAGCTGGTCGACGCTTGGAGGATTAAACATCCAAATAGCAGAGACTATACCTTCTACTCATCGGTGCATGGGACATTTACACGAATCGACTATGTACTGATTGAACATCAAATGCTCCCAGCACTCAAAGATATAGTAATAAAACCTATCTCCCTATCTGACCATGCCCCAGTTATGGTACAGCTGGAGCTAGCAACAGACCAGGCCAAAAGAGAGACATGGAGATTAAATGAAGCGCTAATTCAGGACCTAGAGACTAGAAGTAGGATTGAAACAGAGCTGGAAGAGTTCTTTATAAGAAATGACTCCCCAGAGGTTACGAGGGGTACGATATGGGAGACCCACAAAGCATTTATAAGAGGAATTTTAATAAGCATCGGGACAGGGAAAAAGAGGGAAACAGGGAAAAGGTTACAAGAGTTAAATAAGGAGATTTGGGAATTGGAGCAACGAACAAGACCAAAGGGGATCCCAGAGAGAGTAGAACTAAAAGATAAGAAGCTAGAATTAGAAGGACTCATGGAGAAGGAAAGGGTGCGAGTCAATCACTGGGCAGAGAGTATAAGATACCAGGAGGGGAATAAATCTGGGAAATGGTTAGCAAGAGTAGTGCGGGAGAGAAGAAATGTCTCCTTCATATCAAAAATAAAAAATGAAAAGGGGGAAATGAAGCATTCCACTCCCGAAATTGCAGCGGTCTTCCATGGTTATTATAGCCAGCTATATAAGGTAGGACAGGGAAAGGAGAAAAGCAGGAATAAAAAAGATACTATCGAGTACCTAACAGGAATAGAGTTCCCTACAGTTCCAGAGGATGAGTTAGAGAGGTTAGACGCCCCGGTAACGGTAGACGAGGTGGTGCGGGCAATAAGGGGGATGGCAATCGGGAAGAGTCCAGGCCCGGATGGGTTTCCAATCCTTTATTATAAAAAGTTTGAAAAAATATTGGCGCCCAAACTATGCGAGTATATGAACGCAGTCGCAGAAGGGGAAGAACTTAGGGAAGAAGCATTGATGGCTTACATAACTTTGATATTAAAGGAGGGGAAGGACCCAACAACCCCGGGGAGTTATAGACCGATCTCTCTTCTGAATACGGATGTGAAGATATTTTCAAAAGTAATAGCAGAAAGGCTAAAACCATTACTACCCCAATGGGTCCATAGCGATCAAACGGGGTTTGTCATGGGAAGGGAGGGTAGAGATAACTGCCTTAAAACCCTCATGTTGATCCACGGAGTGGAAAGCAGCGGATCCCCAGTCGCCCTGTTATCAGTGGATGCTGAAAAAGCATTTGACAGGGTCGACTGGGGCTTCATGTTCGAGACCTTAGGGCATCTGGGATTAAAAGAAAAAACATTGCGATGGATAAAAGCATTTTACTCCCACCCGACGGCAAAAATAAAAATTAACGGTAACCTTTCCCCAGTAGTAAAGCTATATAATGGAACCAGACAGGGGTGTCCTTTGTCCCCAATGCTGTTTGTTCTGGCCTTGGAACCCTTGTTGGTCTCGATTAGGAAAAATGAAGATATAAGGGGAGTGAGAATTGGTAGAGAAGAGTATAAGGTGTCTGCGTATGCAGATGACATATTATTTTATGCCTCAGAACTCAGGGTGACTCTCCCAAATATAATTAAGGAGATCCATAGATATGGGAGGTTGACAAATTTTAAGATCAACATATCAAAAACCGAAATTCTGAACATAACAGTACCTAAAAAAGAACAAGAGGAACTCCAGAGCTCTTTCCCCTTCATTTGGTGTAGGGAGGAGCTGAGTTATCTGGGGGTAAGAATTACGCCCACATTGTCATCTGTATACGCGGCCAATTATACATATATATTAAATAAGGTCAAAGAATGTTTTAAAAGTATGAGATATAAACCCTTGTCATTAATAGGGAGAGTAAATGCGTTAAAAATGTTCATTTTGCCAAAATTGACATATATGTTCCAAATGATCCCAATAAAAGTTCCGCAGGAGTTCTTCACGAAACTTAAAACTCTAACTTTAAAATACATATGGGGACGTAGGAATCCCAGGATCTCTTATGCGACTCTGGAAAGGGGGAAAGTAGGAGGAGGATTAGCAGCCCCAAACTTTAGAAGATACTATCAGGCAGCAGTAATCTCACGAGTGGTGGATTGGGTGTATGATAAAGGGGATAAAGGGTGGGTAAATATAGAGAAAATACAAAGTGGAGTTAATCTAGGAAAGAGGATCTGGATACCAAGGGATTTTCGCGATTTGGGGAGGAGCACTAATCCACTAACTACTAATTTGTTTAAAACATGGGATAAAGTGGGCGAATCAAATCACTGGCAGTACAACTCACCTTTAATTTCTTTATTAGACACAAGTTTTTTTAAACCAGGGAAGGAGGAATTTGTTTACTTCACTAGATGGGCAAAAAAAGATGATATTTTACTGAAAGATGTGATGAACGGGGACAGATTTTGCACTTTAGGAGAAATAAGACAAAGATGGGGAAGTAGGAATTTAGATAGCTGGAGATATGCACAAATTAAACACTTTGTTCAGACTTTGCCTAAGCCACTCCGAGGGACAGGAGATCTCAGACCAATGGAGAGAATGCTCTCGGACTCGAGCTGCAAGAAAAAAAGTATGTCCAAAATCTATAAAATCTTACAGGAGGAAGAGGACCCAGGGGAACCACTATACCTGAAAAAATGGGAAGAAGAGTTGGGCACCGTGGGGGATAAGGAACGTAGAAAGAAGATCTTAAGAATAGCAGGTACAATATCTAGGGACAATATGTCATTAGAAATGTCATTTAAATTAATGGCAAGATGGTATGTTGTCCCACAAAGAGCCCATAAGAGGAGAGCAGGTATATCAGCACTATGTTGGCGGGGCTGCGATAAGGTGGGAACCTTTGCACACATATGGTGGGAGTGTGGAAAGATTGGCCCATACTGGGAGAAAATTATAGAAAATATTTTCCGAATAACAGGGGAAGAGGTAAAGAAGGAACCATGGACATGCCTGTTTCACGACACTGACAAAACACTGGGGGAATATAAAAACTCATTGACCCCCCACTTACTGATTGCAGCAAAAAGCCTGATCCCAAAGAGATGGGGCACTCCCGAACCTCCATCTATGAGGGAATGGTTAGGCAAAATAGAGTGGGTAAGATCAATGGAGGAATCAATATCTAGAAGAGGGGACCAAGTGGAATCCTACCTCAGTAAGTGGGAAAAATGGCTGGAGTATAAGAAAACAAGGGAATATCTCAGAATGAGTGGATCCGAGGGGAAATGAGGGGGGGAGCGCGGGGGAGAGTTGGAGAGAGAGAGAGGGGAGGGAGGGAGCGGGTCTGGGAGGGGGGCCGGGGATAGATACGAAAATGGAATGGGTAGTATATTTTTTTTTGTAATATACTTCTTCTTTGAAACCTTAATAAAATAAACAAAGAATTAAACAGAGGAAGTGTTAAAAAAAAAAAAAAAAAAGGGGTCTGCATGTGATGCGAAAATAGCACTGCCAATAGGCAAAATGGTGGCGATAAGAAGAAGGAACTAAGGTAACAAGGGCGCAAAGTTGGCCACAATTTGATGAAGAGAGACCATGGCGTGCTGTATACTGATGCAAAAGAGAAAAAAAAAAAAAAAAAAAAATTTAATTAGAAAAACCTTGCTCATTTATAACTAGCTTGAAGAAGAGCATGGTATGCTTGAAAGTGCTGTTGTTACGTAGTATCCCATTTGGAAGCAAGACCATTTATACCTCCACTGCTGAGAAATCTAAAAAAAAAGATTTTTTTTTCATCTTTAATTCTATAAACATAATGTTAACAAATAAGGAGCCTTCAGCTCCACTCTGCCTGAACTATACAAATAAATATTCAAAATGGCCACATCCACATTGAATTAAGTATTGCATTGTAATCTTAATCCTGACACTGACAGACTCAGTAGAAACTACATCTAAAAAGTATATTCTTACAAATATGTCTGCTTTATATTCAGGTCATGCTTGTTAAATGCTAAACCCATAAACACAATTGCAATTTGACTGCTGTAATGTATTGCATGTAGACTGCCCAGCAGAGGATGTATGTACTTCTGAAAAGCTAAAAGGACCTCAATAATTCAATTTTCCTTATGTGATCAGTGGACTCTGTGAGCTGTACTTGAAAGCAGCAACAAGATAAAAAACGCAGAAGGCAAGACTTTGGGAGGCTATTATGCTTGCGTCCCCTCCCCCAGATTTCACACACTTTTATGGCTCCATGTGAACTCTGCACAGTGGGAATGGTTTAAACTTCAATCCACAACTTGATCAATGGAAAAAAAAGTGCTAATAGGTGCCCAAGCTGCAAAATAGGGTGCCTTGATTCCAGATTTCAGTGCCTTTAACAAAAATAGAGTCTGAAAGAAACCTAACTGGGCTCTATATAGATGTAATAAACTACAATGTACGGTACTTTAAAATAGAGAGGATCTGAGTTTATCTAGAGAATGAAGAACTACAATTCCCAAAATACCTTTATGCAAATGCCCCCAGTTTCTAAATTTTGTATTCATTATGGAAATGTCCACTTTTGCTTATATATTGCCGTTATATAGTGCTGATATATTACACAGCACTTTACAGAGTATGCAGAGAGTCATTAGTGTTAGCAATGGTATGGAATAAAGTAAAAGAGCGTTGAAACTGGAGCTATGTTTGCCTCTGGATTAAAAAAACTGAGCTTTATTGCAATACCTTGCTAATGAGAAGCTTTAGGCCCCTTGTACACAAGGTGCATCTAGCTCCTGTGCATTTCTCCGGACATTTTAGTGCATCCAGAAAAGACAGGTGCAGTGTCCAGCCTTGCTTCCTGAGGCATGTTAAAGTCTATGACAGGCTGCAGTTGGATGGGACTGAACGCTGTATTAAGTGGTACTCACACTTAGAGCCCTAAGATGAATTCCTGGAATGTGAAAGACTTGCACTCCAGGCATTGGCCCCTGAATGCATAGGGCCCAAATATAAGCATTTCTCAGTATAGGGCCCCATTCATCCACAACATGTCATAGATTTTGACCAGCAGCTGGATGCTGCACCTGTTCTTCCTGGGTGCACTCAAATGCTGGGAGGAACGCACAACAGCTAGATGCCCCTGTCTGTTAAAAAAAAAAATCATATGTTATGTACTAATGCAAAGCGCAAAACGAGGCAACAAGTAAAATTATCATTTATGGGATACTACTACTATATAGAAAACAATGCCAAAGTGTATATCCAAATGTTCATTATACAATATGGACCAATATTACCCTTATGGTTGGTTAGTTACCCCGATATAGAGTGAGATTACAATTGACACAACAGAATATGTCTGATGACAATCATTTGGGGACTACTCCTTCCTAGGGTGCAATGTTTCTGCTGCATCAAAAGTAAGCTGTTCATGAAAGGGAAACCCATTCATGACAGCTAAAGCTATTGCTTATACAGTGATTATCACTGATCACCCCCCTCTCAGAGTAGTACAGTGTCACTATGATGACAATGAACTACTCTGATAACGGGATGTAAAAAAAGAGTTTAAAAAAAATGTAAAATGTTTAAAAAAATGTATTTTTATTTTTGTTACTAAAGAAATGTAGCAGAATTTATTTTGACTAAATGTATGAAGAAGTGTGACTTGGATATGTTTTTTTAACAGAAAGTAGAAAATAGTGTTTCTTTTTTCAAAATTTTTGGTCTTATTTCCTTTATATAGCAAAAAAAAAAAAAAAAAGTGGTGATCAAATACCACCATAAGAAAGCTCTATTTGTGTGAAAAAAAAAGTATACATTTCATCTGAAAACAGTGTTGCATGACCACACAATTGCCAGTTAAAATAGCACAGTGCCAAATAGCAAAAAATGGCCTGGTCATGAATGGGGTAAAACCTGTGAGTTTCTAAACTCTATTACTGAAAAATCCGAAATACCTTGTAATTTTTTCAATGAATACAAGGAGTTCTCTGATTGGAAAAGGTGGATATTGCGACCTAACCAAGGTGTATCTGCACCTCTTCCAATCAAAAAATTGATGGTATTCATTGAAAAAATATAAGATGTTCTATGAACAAACCACTGCAGTAGTCCTGATTGGCCAAACAGAGTGGTAGGCAGCTCCCAGGTTCACAGCTCCGGATCACCTCCACGCTGACTAACCCAGCCAGCGTCCACCCGAGGTCCCTCGAGGCTTCAGCTCCTCACTGACATGTGGCGCTTGTGGCTCAACAACCCTGGGATACACCGGCGGTTCTGTTCCCATGCTGGATGTGGCAAGTTCTTACCAACTGAGCACTATGTGAGTGCAATCTATACTGTCAAAACCTTGCTTATTCTAAATAAAATAATCACTAGGAATTGCTTGGAGCTTCTTTTTCCTTTCTTGCCCTTTCAGGAACTACTGCAGTGACTGTCACCTTCCACAGGGATCCCTCAAGTATTTATTATAAAACATAAAGGCCTGACATATTTGGTATCCATTTACCCGACACAACCTTTTATTTTATTTTTTACAAAACAATCAGGGATTATATCCTGTTTGTGTGCACTAAAACTTTAGTTTTTTATTTAAATTTATTCTAGTTTTATTTTACTGAAAATATAGATTTGATAAACAGATGCACAAATATCATGCCACATGAAAAAAAAATCTGCAACCACCATCTTTTTATAATACTGGGACTGTGCGTTCGTACACCATATAATATTCTGGGGGTTTTAGAAAAATGTGTGCGAATAATGAATAAAATCCATTAACGGTGAAGTGGTTAAGAAAACTGTATACAATGATAAATACCAAAAAAAAAAAATATTTTGGGTTTAAACAGTCTACAACTGCTACAGTGGTGCAAGCTTGGTTTCCTTGCTTATTATACCAAAGCTACACACAGATTTGATAAGTAGTTGCCTGTATGAGGACAGGCAGGAAGCTGGATTATTTCATAGGAAACACTGCAACTTTACAAAGCACAATATGCATCTTCTTATCATTCAACAGCAGAAGCCAAACTGAAACAACATCCATAAATTCAGAACTGTGGTTTGTCTTTTTTTAAGACAACAAAAATAGCATACACATAACAGAAATCCTTTATTTCCTCCCAACCTGTGAAAACAAAGTGATAATGTTTAAAGGACAATTAAAATGGGACAATATATCACCTAGATACATTGAAGATTGAGGCAAGGACATTTATCATTGTTTTCCTCTCTTTGAAAGGCTGGGCTCAATCCCAGTGTCATTATTTTATACCCACCTTCAGCTGCCGACGGATCCTGTCAATAAAGAACTGCCAACAGTTATCTCGCGAGTCGGGGAGGCCGAGAGCGCGCAGTTCCATTCTGACTGAAGACACAATGTTGTCCATCTCCTCTTCACTAAAAAGATCTGGGATTTCTCCTACACAGAACAAATATACACAAGGTGAGCACACAAACACCAGGCAGGGATTGTAGGTACACATTGATGAACGGGACTACAGCACAGTCCCATTAAGGTATAATTAGCAAATGGATTTACAAACTACTAAATTCTCTGCCTTTTAAAGTAAACAATTCATAACGGAAGTATGGAAGATGCCATTGCTGACTTCCTGAAGGTCTTAGCTGACAGGCTGTTTTGTGGACCTTCCAGCTTTAAAGTGGAACGTCAGTCCCCCAATCAATATTGCTTATTGTTAATCATCATGCTGCTACTAGCATTAGTAAGTAGATAGGAAAGTATATGATAATTATGTTTTAATTTTTTTTTTTACATTTCTTCAGTTACTTCCTGGTTTATTGCCTAGGCAAATTATGTCATACATCCCAGGAGCCTTCAGGAGGGTAGGAGGTGTTTTTTCAGCTAAGCACACCCTTCTGCATGCATGCTTGAGCTAAGGGCAGATGGATTCCAGGAAGTAAATGTAACATGAATCATTTGCCCTTACTCAAGATGGTCACGGCCAGAAATGCTAGGGGGTGTTTTTCAAAGTGATTTCTCAACAAAATAAAGCATGAAGACATGGATAGATGGGAGAGTCTGCTTTGAACATTAAAAATGTTTGAAATTGTGTTTTAGGTTTGTGGTGCTCAGATGCAGTGAAGATCGACTTTAATATATTCTAAATCAAAAAAGAGACCCCCTTGATGGGACTTTAATCAGACCACTAACACCACCAAATGTACGAATAAAACATAGAATTTTATTTATAGAATACAAAAATGATAAAAAGGGACACACAAGCAAATAATGTCTACAATAAAATATACAGCCAAAAAATACAGAATAAACTATATATACAAAGACCACTAATACTCTCATCGGTATCCCAAACCCAACGCGTTTCCAGTTTTTTTTTGTTACAAAACTTTCATCAGGGTTAGAGAGCAGGAGATAACAATATCGTGGTATTTCTACAGTGGAGAGACAAAAGAGAGATATGAGAAAAAAAAGTCATCTCTACCCCCCCCCATCCTTTGGGTAAGCTATGGGAGTCCTGTTAACCAATTGCACATCACTGCTACATTTATACCGGTATTAAGGGGCGGAGTTGGCGCCTGTTTCTTTATTTGTGTATATGATTTTTATAGCATCACACAACTGTTTTTACTCTTTGTTTTTCGGGCTTGCGTGTGTGTGGGGGTAATCAATAACTCTGAGTTGCACAGGATATAGACATCCGCACATATCTACATCTAATCCTACTCCCTTGTAAATATCTAAAAAGGGGTTTTCACTTTGATACTTCTTTGGAAGTGTATATTAACCCTTCTTTCCATCTGGGGGGGGGGGGGGTTAACTTGGCAGTCAGCTCTCCATGTATTTTCTCTTTGCTACAGGGACAGTGGATATATACTTTACATCATTTATTTGAAAGTATTTATGGAGGACTGTGCTGTGATCTACTATTTCAGTTAAAGACCCATTATTGCGGCTAAGTAGCCTTGGCACTAACATGCGTTTCCATCTTACATGGAGGTGCGCTTCCGTTAAGGTGGGTATTATGCAAATATGTTGTCTACAAAGTTTGTGCTGGGGGCGTGTGAAGGGAAAAAAAACCCACTTCCCTCTTTCCCTCCCCCCCTTTTTTTTCTTCTCATATCTCTCTTTTGTCTCTCCACTGTAGAAATATCATGATATTGTTATCTCCTGCTCTCTAACCCTGATGAAAGTTTTGTAACAACAAAAACTGGAAACGCGTCGGGTTTGGGATACCTATGAGAGTATTAGTGGTCTTTGTATATATAGTTTATTCTGTATTTTTTGGGTGTATATTTTATTGGAGACATTATATGCTTGTGTGTCTATTTTTATCATTTTGTATTCTATCAATAAAATTCTATGTTTTATTCGTACATTTGGTGGTGTTGGTGGTCTGATTAAAGTCCCATCAAGGGGGTCTCTTTTTTTAATTATATACAGGGATGGGACCTCCACACTACATTTGTTGACACAGTGAAAGTCTTCTTTTTTTGTCTAATATATTCTAAACCACTGACCCAGCGTAAATATGGAGGTCAGGAGTGTTAGAGGAAAGTCAGAAGTCCTTATCTGCATAGTCCATAGGAATGCTTTACCTTGAACCTTTTGACTATGAAGGAACATGTGCAACAATATACTTGTGTTCAGTGTCTGGGTTTAGAAATACTTTATTTTGTTGCATGCTCTGGGTCTGACTCAGGGGTATTGAAGCTATTGACAGCTAGGCAGCTAGCATCTCCAGAAGGAGGCAAGCAATACCAGCCCACATATTCCTCTCATGACCAACATACCATAACCATAGTATAAAATTGGAAAAAAACGAGGGTCAGCATTTGGTTAGGAAAGCTGGGAAAAATAAATGAGGCCTGTTTCACATGAGCTTCAGCTTGTATAAGAGCAATGTGAGCAAGCTTCATTAAAGCTTTTAACCTCTTTCCCCACTGTAATATGATGGCCGAGCTGGAGCCCTGTTATCCTGGGAGGACCTCATATGACGTCCTCCCAGAATCGCATTCCATGGGCCCCTCTCTGGCACGATCTGTCACTCACTGTGTCCTGTGGGGGGGGGGGGGGGGGAGTGCTTGGAACTCTGCTTTAAAGTGGCAATCAACACTCTTATTATATTCTGTGTTCAACATTTACAAACTGAAGCTGAATGGTACTTTACAAGCTTCAACAAAGCTTGCTGAAAGCTCTGCAAATTTGTCTAAAGCATGCTGTTAACATTACTTATATACAAGCTGAAGCCTGTGTGAAACAGGCCTTTCAGCCCTTGCTTCCTGGTATGAATCTTGGCCAGGACACTAGCTGCATGGAGTATGTGTGTTTGCACAGATTCCCTTTGGGTACACCTGTTTCTTCCCATAATCGAACAACACGCTGCTAGGTTAATTGGCTGCTGTCAATACTGGGCTTAGAAAGTGTCCACAAATGGCTATGAATGTGTTACAACATTTTGCATGCCAGTCTCAAGCCCAAGCAATTGGGGAGGGTTAAGAAATAAAACGGCAACCTATCTCATAAATTTTTTTACAGAAAAGTCTATGGAAAAAGAGGCTCTCAAAGTATAAGACATGGTGCCCAGAGAGTTGACCCGTAGAATCGCAGCAGATATTAATTAATATATATGTACATACATATACTATGTGTGTTGAAGATTCCAAATTAAACATTGCAGTCTAGGTCTTTGAGCATCACATTTTATTTAAAGAGTTTAGCAGAATTATTTCATGTGATGAATGAGCGTTGCTGTGCCTTTAATTGTATATTTAAAGAAAAACATAATGTGAAAGCCATCGCAGACTCCTCCTGGAACAAGTAGAGATAAGAACCCTATTAAAAAAGGAAAATTCATAATAAACCGAATTATTGCTGATTGCAACTCATTATATTAAGCAGTTTGTTTGTCTTGTGTCATCGGGGTGACTTGACAGCGCCTATTACAAATCTGCACAAGTGACCTTTCACATTTGCTGATGAAGCCTATTCAAACCCCAATGCCCTGGGCTCATTTAAAATGTGTTATTTCTCAACTGTTTTGATCATAATCATATTTATCAGGGTTTTTTTTTCTCCTTTTTTCCCTCATACGCTGCCTCTATTATCTAGGAGCAGGACTTTAATCTTATACATAATTATTAATATCTAATATGGCTTGCAATAAATTCAGTTTTAAAATAAAATAGTTAAGGTAGACTTAATAGTACCTTACTAAAATAGGCTCTATTATATTTCAGTTCAGTTCTGCATGTTTAAGCAAATAAAGGTATTTGCTAGTGCTATTAAAGCATATGTTATTATTTTTATTTTAAAGGATTAGTTCACCCAAAAATCATATTTCAGTTATTGATCAAGTTTAGGTGAGACATCTGCTAGCTTCCTACATCTCAATGGGCAAGGGCAGCATGCTTAAGCTGGAAGTATTAAACTGATTGGTGGCTGCAAAGAAAATAGTGCCAGCTCTAATTAATAACAGATTGATACATCAGTCCTTTTTATACCCTCCCACTTTGGATCCCTTTGCTATTTCTAAAAAAAATAAAATAAAATGTGCTTCCACTCATCCTGTGGCGTACTTCATGAAAAAAATTATCAAAAAAGTCAGAACCCCCAACTGTCACAGTACTCAGAGACATTGGTGGTTATTTACGAAAAGGCAAATTCACTTTGGACTACAAGTGCAACTTGCAAGTGCAAGATAAAACTTGAAATTGCACTGAAAGTGCACTTGCAAGTACAGTCATTGTAGATCCGAGTGGGGACATGCAAGGAAAATCAAAAACATAATTTTAGCTTGCACATGATTGGATGATAAAATCAGCAGAGCTTCCCCTCATTTTAGATCTACCCCTCAGATTTACAGTGACTGCACTTCCAAGTGCACTCTCAGTGCAATTTCAAGTGCACTTTGCACTTGTAGTTTTCACTTGTAGTGAAAGTGTATTTGCCTTTCGTAAATAACCCCCTTTGAAATTGGTTTGATGATTTAAAGTAGGAGTAGACTCCCATGGATGATTTTTACCTATAGGTAAGCCTGTACGGTAAATATTTTCTAAATGTCCACCATTTATTTACTTGTGAAGCTACCGAAGACATCACTGGTGCATGCGCTCTGAAGGAATGACATACCTGTGCTGTTCCTTCAGAGCCCTGTGCCGTGTGCACATGTGTGGGAGTGGTCATCGCAGCTTGTCCAAACAAAGGACCAGAGCCTGCCAACATGGAAGACCAGGTGAAGATGGAATTCCTGTCAACGGGGACACTGGAGGGATTAATTTTAAGGTAAGTTGCACATAATGTGCTAGTATGCGATGCATACTCACAAATTATATGTTTGCCTTGCAGATTTAAAAAAAAAAATCCCGGCGGTTTACTACCACTTTAAAGCAGAGCTACAGTCAATAATAACAGCAGTAATCCAACCAAAAATACCAAATGTAAAATTGATAGCCCATGGAAAGATTATAAAAAGCCATATTTATATATATATATATATATATATATATATATATATATATATATATATATTCTATATATTTAGCTTAACTCCAGAGCTGTGCAGCACAGGGGTTGATTTACTAAAACAGAAGAGTGCAAAATCTGGTGCAGCTCCATATAGAAACCAATCAGCTTCCAGCTTTTTTTTGTCAAAGCTTAACTGAACAAGCTAAAGTTAAAACCTGATTGGCTACCAGGCTCAGCTGCACCAGATTTTGAACTCTCCAGGTTTGGTAAATCAACTTCAGTATTTATTTTTCACCACAATATACACTCAGTCAGAGGGTCAGCATCCTTCTATACACTTCCTCTGAGCCTAGGCTGTCATGGATCTGCCTCCAGCCTGTGCTTTGTCAGTGAAAGAAGAGTAACAACGGTGATGAGCTCTTCTCTTTGACACTCTGCTTTCTCTTCTTATCAACATCCTCTCTGTCAGCACCTGAAGTGATTGGCTTTGTGTGCTGCTTCTTCCCCTTATTCTATAGCCCTGGTGTAAATGGACTACAGGAGGCCAAAACCTGGTTAAATTCAGGTATTTACACTCTGCTTGCATTTAAAAAATACGTTCTTAATTACGTCAGCAGCATATGTTTCAGGTCATGCTATTTTTGCACCCCCTCCTCCTCCTAAATTGCCCAAGGAAGCCATCTGTCTACTCCTTAGTCCTGCCCTGGCACCCACCAAAAAAAAAAATGTTAACTTTGAGTGGACTAACTATTTCAAAGTAATGTAAGCACTGCCTGAACACACAATTAAGAGAATGTAAAGACTGCTATTCTGTGTGCTTGCTGCACAATTTGACTTCATGCACCAGTGTTGCATTGCAATGTGTTGAGCCTAGTGCTCTGCAAATACATTTACTGCACCCATCAACCCTGTCTGTACTGACAGGCTCAAGACCTAGCATATATACAGTGAAGGTACAACAATTGGAAGAAGGAATCAATGTAAGCGCTGTCTTTCAAAACGTGTGATTTACTAAACTGAAGTGCGATAAAAAGCAAGAATAATGCTTCAAAGGGAAGTTTCTAGCTTTTTTTAAAGCCTGAATCAAGCCCAATTTGTGGACTAAAGTGAGAAATATTTAATATTAACATGGTAAGTCTTAAAAGATGTATGTGACCTAATTTGGAATATTTCCCCTCATGTCCTGTGACATCATGACAGAAAACGAAGGATGCAGTTGTCATGAAGAGCCAAAAGGCACATAGACAAATTAAAACAGAAGGTTAGACACTGAATACTTCCTAACTTGTTTTCAAATATTCCCCCCGTTAGAAAGGCCTCAAATTTCTCTGCAGCAGCAAAACAGACAACAGTAGAAACATAAAATTGTGCTAACCCATACACTTTCTATCCACACCAAAGTTTTGGCTAGGATTAGGCTTTAAAGTGAACCTGAATCCAAAAAGTGAAGATTTGCCATGCTGTGGTAATATTTGGCAATGGTAATTGTGCCTAAATAGTACCCTGAAAAATGTACCTTTTTTCTTGAATCCCTCCTGAAAAATAACAGTGTACTTGCTGGTATGTTACAGTAGTTTGCCTAGGCACTCCTGAGCCTACAGCCTCACAGTTGTATTACTGCAGTGTGCATGTTCAGCCCCACTGCCTCTGACTGATATTCTCAAGAGATTTGGAGTGGGGTTTGGAGATGACACTACTGTGCTGCTTACTGTCCTCCTTGCTAGAAGCTCTGACATGATAACAAGCTCTGACAAGAAGTAAAACCCTGCCTCTCTCAAGAGGGCCGCCTTTACATGACACTGTGCAGAAAAAGGAATGATAAGTCAGGGAGACCACAGGGAATAATGGGGACTAATTCTTTGTCCTTTGTTTGCCATTTTTGTGCGCAAACCTAATTTTATCCAATATGGCCCACCCAGGAATCATGCAGGAACTGTCCTAAAAAAGTCCTAAAAAAGAATTATGCGTTCATACCCTTAACCACTTCCTGAAAACAGATAAACCCGTACGTCCTCAGGTTTCAGTGGTTCTACCAGGACAGCCATGATCATGGTATCTTTTTTTTTTAGAGCTGGTGATGGCTGTTGTATAATGTAAAAGTGATCTGAGCAGCTATACAACCACCAAATCACTTTTATATGTGACGGAAGGTGGTCCCTCCCCCTCCTGCCACATTCCCTGATTGAAACCGATGGTCAAGACTTCAAACCATAGAGATGAAGAAGGAACTTGACCATTCCCTGGTTATCTCTATGGTGTAGGAAACTGGAAGCGATGAGTATTTAGTCAATTTTGTTTTGGTTTGTTGTTTTCAAGCCTTTACCAGCTTGCAAACATCTGATCAAACCGATCTTGATGTGATCAGATGCTTTTGAGGGCCGAGGAGAGATCTGGGCTCTAATAGACCCCAGATTTCAGTAAAGAGTACCTGTCACTGCCCATGATATCACAAGGGATGTTGTTCTCCGCTTGTTGATAGAAATAAAAAATAATAATAATAAAAATAAAAAAAATTAGAGAGACAGTGTAAAATATATATATATATATATATATATATATATATATATATATATATATATATATATATATATATCAAATAAATATGTTAAAACATGTAAAGTGATATAAAGCTTGCTGTACTAACTATCCAATGTTAGTACAGTGATCTCCCCACCGAGCTGTTGTCTGATAGGGGGACTGCCGCCAGAACACACTGGTCAGCGCTGGCAGCCATTGGCTGCTAGCGGTGATCGGATGTCGATCCGATGCTAGTTTTCCAGCATGCCTGTTCAACAGAAGCCAGTTGTTCAGCTGGCATATGTCAGAAAGGCTAGTATACACATGGACCAAATGTCAGCCAGTTTCTGTTGAACCGGCCAATATTCGGCCCGTGCTCACAGGGCTTAAGAAACATATGAAGTGTTGCACACCTTCTAGTGTGCCAGTTGACATTTGACAGTTGACATTTATATACAAAATGCATATATAAATAAACACCATAAAAAAAACTCATATCAAATGAATTGATGCATGACCTGTTTTAAATGTGACTGCCACTAAATGCATCAGAGCAGACCAGAAGCAATTCTACTGCTTTAGTACTCCTAGGGTTACCTTACACAGGTCCAAAAATCGTACATAATTTATTGTGAAATCATCACCGATTGCTGCATCTATGACAATATAAGCCCTTCAGACTTGCTACACAGTAGCAGATAAATGCAATAGTTGTCACAGTGAGAGATAACTCATGTTACCAAGCAATTATGAGTTCCAATCGTAACTGGGATGACTCATTTGAAGAATTACTGATAGTACCTGATGCCAGCATGTCATTGATTAGAACAAGGAATCGTTCATCAGGTATCTGAGCATCTGTGTGCAGGAACACGGTGCCAATATTCTTTATTCCCACTTTGAAATACAAGGTAGCTATATCACTCTGCAAAATAAATTAATTTATATAGAAAGAAACATAAGTACATAAAAACAAATGAAAATACATAAATCAATGGTATAAAAAAAGTGAAAATTAAAAAAAAGGGTTTAAATGATTTGCATAGCTGCACCAACTATCTAAATAATTCCCTTATATTTGGGATTTGTGATGGTAGACATGCAGAGACTGTATTTTCTTAGAAGGCTCTGCTGGGCTTTGCACTTGTTCAGGGAATGGCCTTTTGGTTCATTTTTTACCCACCTCACTATAACCTGTCAGATTCTGCTGCACAAATCAAGAATGATTATTGGTTCTATGTAGCAGGTGAGTTATGAGGTGTCCTCATAGAGGTATTAATTACTGTAATTGAAGGATTATAAGATTCTTTTGGTCAGACAGCAGTGGGAATGAAAATGAAATGTTGCACTGTGCCTAATGTATACATATAGTGCTTGATCAGTGGGATTTTCTGTGTCAGTAAAGACAAAGTGCAGTAAAAAATACAGTACCTAACAGGAAAGAGTGCTTATGCACTGAGGTGTTACAATCCACCAAAAATGTATTGTAAGCAGCATTCAGCTTCAACATCCAAGAATTTACTTCAGTAGACTGTTAGGACTCATTTACATTAGCGCTGCTCTCTGAAGAGCGTTCTGCACTTGACAGGTGGTGAGGAGGTGTTGTATTGTCTCCTCACTGCTTGATTTAACCCCTTAACCACACACTAGTGCATTGCACGCAGTTGCTGGGTGCCCTCATTCAATTTAATGGGTCACGTTCAGCAGGCTGTACTACCTGCTGAATATGAGAGTGAGGATAATTTTTGCCATGCCCTGATTCAAAGCATTGTGACATATGTGCACCCCCCTCCACTGCCTGTGCAGCAGAAGGGGAGCGTGGCTAGCGGCAGTAAAACTATGACTTGACCATGTGATTTTATGCCTTCACCCTTCAACAGCTAGTATAAACAAGACCTTACAAAGTATCGTCGAATAGGTACCACCACCCTCTACAGTAGAGGAACTGCTTCAGCTGTATCTCTATTTGTAACGGGGTGCTAAGTTTCCATAAGGGGTGGTCCTGTATTTTTGTTGCCGATAATGGTCTTGTCAGTTTAGACCCCCGAGGATAACATATAAATAGTCAGTCCAGGGGAGTTAAGGCAGGGGAGTTTGAATTGTGGAGCAAGCAGAAAAGGGTTCCCATTGAAATCGGCTAGCAAAAGGGACTTCAACTCCTTCTTGGGAAAAATGTCCTCCAATTGGAAGCAAGTGTTACCTGGGGAAGATAGTTTATGTATAAATTCTATAAGAGAGACAGCGTAAACACCTAAGTCACTCTGAAATAAGGAAAACATTTGCTTTGTTGAATGAAAAGCTTTTAGCCAAACCTGCCCTGGCATTATGGGCATGTGCATGGGCTGGAGAATGAAGAGAGAATAATGCTCAACAATGAAGTAGGCTCTGATTGTAGAGCAAAGGGTGGTGTGCCTAGTGTCTGTGGGGTGCTGGGCCCTGTACTAGGAAAAGGTATATATGGATTCTGTATTTTCCACCTGTGAGCTCTGCCTAGGTAACTTGAAATTTAATAAGAAGCCAGCCTATGGACTGTGTGTTTTTTCCTAGGGAAGGAACTTACCTCCAGTGACTGTACCTGTGTTATTAGAGAATTTCAGTATCACAAGAGTGTGAAGTCAGCCCTGACCCTAAGGGGAAAGCAGGCATTCAAGTTGGTTTAATGCTGATTGCATCTTCTCTTGAAGGTCTTGTTCACATGGACATACCTATCCCTATACCCATGTAAAATACATTCTTGCATGCACAGAATGCACAAGTGTTCTGCACACCCACATGCAGGCATCCCATTCATGTCTAATAGGATGCAGCAGCTATACGACCACAATCGATGGTCCCAATTTGACAGTTGTGTGGGTGAGGGTGCCTATCCCCTAGGATAGACACACATGACCGTGTGAATGAGGCCTTATGGTTTCAGATGTTAGAGCATTAGCGATATCAGGGCATGTTCAGACTAAAACCGGGGAATAGCAGTAGTAGTGATACTGATCCTCAAAATTATTCCAAAAATCTGTTTAATTGGAAATACTTAAAGGAGTTGTTGCAATTAAAAAAGCTCTCACAGACTGTCAATTCTCTAAGTAGCCAGAAGGGTTAGTGGGCCTGTATTTGCTTTAATGCAACATAGCTTCCAAAATGTTTTGCTGGTTCGCGATAGGCTAATAGTGACATAAATACATGAATATTGTATTACCGCCATAATAATCTCAGAAAACACAGTGGAGGCTGTAATGTATTATATGCCAGTTTCAGTTTCAGCCTGGGATAGGGAAGAAATCTTGGCAGCTCTTATTGCTTCTCCTCAACTCAGTGATCATATAATCACCAGTAGTGATGAGCCCAGGCATGTTCAGATTCTAGTCCGAACCCACAACCCTTGCATAGCTCAGGTGAGTTCAGACTGTTTGAATTCATCTCTCCCATGTACTAATCATGCATTGTATTGCATCAAGCTTTCAATAACATAGACATTGAGAATTGTCAGTGACAGCTCTTGCCCTTGATTTAGAATCTAAAGTTGACAGGACCCAAGGTTTTCTAGCAGAACATTGCCCAAAGCATCATGCTGCCACCACCAGCTTGCCTTCTTCCTGCTGGAGGAAGCAACAGCAAGTAGTTTTCTATATTGTGAACTATATATATGCATTATACCTATCTATACCAGTAGGTGGCACTGCAGTTTTATAATGTGTATTCTATGGTAATGTATTTAGAGGAAATACCTTAGTTCCTAAGTGTGTGTAGTTGTATGCTCCTTGTTCCTGTTTCATGTTTATTATGCTGTAAGCCATGCATTGCTAATCCTCCATTAAAGCAAAGCGATTGCTGTATCCAAGAAGCATCCATGATTTCAATACTCTGACAACACTTCCCATACTGCATCCTGGTGCAATCTCTTCTGCGGTAAGTAGGGTTGCCACCTCATCCCTTTAAAACTGAACACAAATTAATTACACAGGTTCTGTGCCTAAGAACCTGTGTAATTAATATGTGTTCAGGTTTAAAGGAATGAGGTGGCAACCCATTCAAAATACTATTCAAAATACTAACAACTTACGAAGCCATATACAACTCTTTCCCCAGCTATATCACTAACCTTGTCTCAAAATACTAAATTATTCCCTCCTCCCAAGACCTCCTGTTTTCTAACTCCTTTGTCACCACCTCTCATGCCCATCTCCATAACATCTCCAAAGCCTCCCCCCATTCTATGAAACTCCTAATCTGTCCAACTATCTACTAGTCTGTCCACCTTTAGGCAATCTCCGGAAACCCATCTCATTAGAGAAGACTATCCTGCCTCCACCTAACAACTAAACTTTTATCATCTCCATCAGCTCATCCCCCACAGTTATTACCTTTTGTATCACATGACCCTCCCTTTTGGATTGCAAGCTATAATAAACAGGGCCCTCTGATTCCTCTTGTATTGAATTGTATGGTAACTGTACTCAGTTTGTAAAGTGCTGTGCAAACTGTTGCCGCTATATAAGTCCTGTATAATAATAATAATGTAAAAGAAAACATGATTCATAAGACCATGCCACCTTCCTCCATGGTCCAGTTCTGATGTTTATGTAGCCATTGTAGGCTCTTTTGGCTGTGAACAAGGGTGAGTATGGGTACCCTTATTGTGTTACTAAACCCAGGACCCTGCATTGAACATGCATTTTTTTGGTAATTATAACTAACTATCTTTTCTCATCAGCATTATATAGCAGTCATTTGACTTCTACCAGTGTCCAGCCGAGCACTGGTTAAAGCTTGTAGGAGAAGTTCATTCTCCTCCCAATGTCCTATGGGGCTGCAGGACCCCTGACCCTCTATCTGAACAGTGCTGATTGGCCCTGTGCTGATCACATGCATCCTCCCAAAAACAAAACAAAAAACTCTCTAGCAATACACACCAAACTAAGCAGGTGCAGAGTGCCTCCAAGGCTCTGTTCTATCAGGAGATGGATTAGGGACTGTGGAAAAAGGGGCGAATCGGAGAAGACAGAATAAAACATATTTTTTACACAATGCAGAAGATTAACCCCTTAGGTTCCACAGTGAGTATAACAAGCATGCTTTACTGCATATACAGACTGATTTTAGTGTTGTGGGTTTAGTAACACTTTAACCTGTTTGTGGACCTAAAGTTATGGCTGTTTGGTGTATATTTTAGTTTGTGGTAGGTGCCAGCCAGCAAGTTCATTCTAGAAACTCTAGAGGTGAAATCACTACATTTGAGTTCCCACATCCACCCACCTCTCAAAGTTATTAAAACAGTATCTCATTGCCTGTGCTGTGTTTACAGATATTTTATATTAAGCAGAGTTGATAGGAGTAGAGAGCATCCATAGCAAAGTGAGCAGCATGTACATAGCTACAGTGTCAAGAACCTGCTACTGAAATCCCTCAGAAATGAAAAAAATGTAGGCCAATTAAACCTGCCAAGGCTAAGTTTTGGGTGGGCTGACCCTTTTAAAAAATTCATTACGTATTAGTATGAATACATCAGTAGCTGTTTCCCAGCTTACAAATCAACAACTAGGAGTTATGAATTAGGCTCTATCTGGTAACAAAGTTACCATGTAAACGACTGGAAACCATGGCAACTGTTGCATCCCTTCCATCAGCTAGTGGAGACCTCTGCAGCAATTAAGGATGAGTTAAGAAATTGGTTTATTTGTTTTCTGTAATTGTGGCACTGCTTATTCTGCGCTGACCTGCAAACTGTTTTGAAAAACAATATTTGCAAATGGATAATTAAGCAAAGAATTACTTTCAGGAATTATTTACACCAGAGAAGTCTCGTTGCCACCATTTTAATTGCACTGAAGTGCTAGAAATGGCATTGTTTGTGTAGCATATAATAATGGGAAAGAATGCTCACCCGTTTGGAGCTTTGGAAGCCAATGAAAGATGTGTCCCTAGTATAATGCAAATTGGTGCAGTACGTCAGAGGCTTGGTATATATTATCATGCATTTTATTGCAAGTGAATTATCAAGTATAAGCTGTGGTGAATTAAAGTATATGCAAACCTAATTTTTAAAATTTAATGTAAGCTTTAACATATTAGCTTTAAAAGCTGCAAAAGTATTTTTTTATATGTTTAAATCTGAGTCTTTTGTTAAAATACTAAGTGATCCTGGCTTGAAGATCTGTGTTTAGGCGCTTCCAGTGATAGAGTAGCAGTATTCTGTGTCTTGTCTTCCAATTGTGCTTATTAGTCACCCCGTCACTCAGACTTCTGATGGACACTACAAAATGACCATTTCAATGCACATTTTGCTGCATGGTCCATTGTTGTCACCATTAGCAAACCCAGCCTGAGAAGTGCCACGCAACCATCACTGTTAAAGCATTTAGGTAATAAGTAGCTACAAGGAAGCTGTGGACGATCAGGACCGAGATGCAAAAAAACAATGAAAGAAGGGGATAACGCTTTTCAGAAGATAGTGAGAGGAGGTTTGCACTTTCTTAAGTGTGTTTGACAAGTGATGCCACCTCTCAAACTCTGTAATGTTGTGGTAAAATTGCCACACCTCAATGCAAAGCATCTGAGGTGCACCATTTTTGCTTGTAGGAGGCAGTCAGGAGCGGGGTGAAAGGGTGGTAAATACATTGATAAATCATCACTTTGTACTAGCCCTTGCCAATTCTATGGAAGTCTTAAAGGAGTCTTTGAATCTTTGAAACACGCTGAGCTGGAGGCACAAGTTAAAATTACTAATAGTAGGCCAGGGCTGTGACTTTTAGCAAACAGAATAACGGAACAGGGGCACAGAGTTTCAAGCAGCGTTCCACCCAAAAGTGGAACTTCTGCTTATTTGTCTCCTCCCCCTCCGGTGCCACATTTGCCACTTTTCGGGGGTGGGGGGGAGCAGATATCCTGTCCCACTCACTTCCGGGAGTCCAGGCTGTGGTGAGTTCATGACAGCTCGGTTTCCTCACTCATCCCTCTCCTTCGCTGCCGGGCCAATAGGAGAGCACATCGGTGCCTCACGCATGCGCATGCGCAGTAGGGATCGGGCGTGAAGCCGTAATGCTGCACTGCCAGATTCCCTTACTCGCAATGGCAGCGGCAGCTGCTGCCTTTTTTTTGTAGGGGTGGGAGGACCTCCCCTGTAATAACACACTCATCCTTCCTTCCACTGTATACATATATTTTTAAAGGGGTTGTAAGCCCTCCAGGTTTTTCACCTTAATATATTCTATGCATTAAGGTGAAAAACCTCCTGTGATGCAGCAGCCCCCCAGAGCCCCCCATTTACTTACCTGAACCCGGTCTCGGGTCCTGATTGGATAGATTGATAGCAGCACAGCCATTGACTCCCGCTGCTGTCAATCAAATCCAGTGATGCGGGAGCCTGGGACCAGGTCGAGTCCTGCTGTCTGTGTCAATGAAACGCAGCAGCAGGACACGGGAGTACGCCCGCATGAGTGCCCCGAGGGAGAATGGCTCTCCATTGGGGCACTTGAGAAGAGGAGGAGCCAGGAGTGCCGCTGAGGGACCCCAGAAGAGGAGGATCTGGCCACTCTGTGTAAAACCAAATGCACAGAGGAGGTAAGTATACATATCCTTTAAAAAGAAAAAAGAAGCACTACATACAAATGCAAGGAACCTCCCTCCTTTACACTATTACAAGTCTTCTTTTCAGGCTTGAGGAAGTCACTGCGCTGCATAATTCTGGCAGTTTGGGGAGCAAGAAATAAGGTAATTATTCCTCTATTTTAAAACCCACCTACCTACCTATTTGAGCCTTGAAACCTAGAACATTCAACCCTTGCGATGTTGGGGCCCGGAGCCACAAGGTACTGAAATTTCATAGCTGAACTCGAGCTATATCCACTCTTTTACTTGACAAAGGCTGCCTTTATAACTACTCTAAGTCTATAATCTACCAGAACACACAGATCCTTCTTAACCATTGACTCCCCCAGCTATTGTCATCCTAGAATATATGATGCATACATGTTTTTAACCTTACATTTATCAACATTAAATACATATGCTACCATACCATACACGGTTCAAATATCGGCCAGTTCGAAAAATTTTTGCTAGTGACTGCTATAGCTGCTAGCAATAATCACAACAATCAGTCTTCTGCCAGCAGGTACAGCAACCCCTGGCTGCCCCCGCCAGGAGAAGAGAATTGTTGACTCCCCTGTCAACACTGCCTGTGTGAAATTTGCACTGTGTATGGCCAGCCTTAGTTGCCCAATTAAATGGTGCATTGAGGTTGGCTTGTAAGTTGGAGACATTCTGTAAGGACATTTTTCCAGTATATAGCTTGGTGTAATCCAGTGGCTTAGGTATAACAGAGCTCAATTCTTTGAGGAACCTTGGTTGTAAGCCAACTGGTCTAAATGTTCCTGGACCATGTCTAAATGTTCCTGGACCATGTCAATTGTGAGACATTGTGGATCATTTAGGGCTTTGTCAGTACTATCCCCAGGGGCGGACTGACCATTGGGCCACTTGGGCACTGCCTGAGGGCCCCATGCCACTAGGGGGCCCCATCAGGGTTGCCAGCCCCAGTAAACCAGGGACAGTATGACAAAATTATTATTATTTTTTTTTTTTTTACATCTGTCTCTGAAATGTCCCTTACCGACATCCGTTTGGTCTAAAAATCTAGAGATTCTCAGCCAATAGAAACATGTCTGTGTATACTGTGTGATTGTATGTGTATGTGTTTGTGTATACTGTGTGGCCCCATAATCTCCGATTGCCTGGGGGCCCCATAATCTCCTATTGCCCGGGGGCCCCATGAGTTGTCAGTACGCCCCTGACTATCCCTATTAACCACTTAAGGACTGCCTCACGCCGATGTACGTTGGCAGAATGGCACGGTTGAGCACAAGCACGTACCTGTGCATTGCTCTTTAAGTGCCCAGCCGTGGGTCGGGAGCGCTCTGCCGGTGGCGCGCTCCCGACTCGGTCCTGAGCTCCATGACCATGGCCGCGGGACCAGTGGACCCGATCGCCGCTGGTGTCCCGCGATCGGGTCCCAGAGCTGAAGAACGAGGAGAGGTCTGTGTAAACAAACCTCTGCCCATGCTTCCTACTGTGGCTGTCACCAATCGTATGTTCCCTGATATAGGGAAAGACGATCAGTGACATCACATGCCAGACCATGCCCCCTACGATTAAAAAAATACATAACGTCATACATATCCCCTACACTGCCCCCTAGTGGTTAACTTCTTCACTGCCAGTGTCATTTACACAGTAATCAGTGCATTTAAATAGCACTGATTGCTGTATAAATGACAATGGTCCCAAAAATGTGTCAAAAATATCCGATGTGTCTGCCATAATGTCGCAGTCACACTAAAAATTGCTGATCGCCACCATTACTAGTAAAAAAAATATATTAATAAAAATGCTATAAAACTATCCCCTATTTTGTAAATATAACTATAACTTTTGCGCAAACCAATCAATAATCGCTAATTGCAATTTTTTTTACCAAAAATATGTAGAAGAATACGTATCGGCTTAAACTGAGGAAAAAAATTTTTTATATGTTTTTGGGGGATATTTATTATAGCAAAAAGTAAAAAATATTGCATTTTTTTCAAAATTGTCGTTCTATTTTTGTTTATAGCGCAAAAAATAAAAAACGTACAGGTGATCAAATACCACCAAAAGAAGGCTCTATTTGTGGGAAAAAAAGGATGCCAATTTTGTTTGGGAGCCACGTCGCGCGACCGCGCAATTGTCAGTTAAAGCGACGCAGTGCCGAATCGCAAAAAGGGGCTTGGTCCTTTGGCTGCAAATTGGTCCGGGGCTTAAGTGGTTAAGGACTTGAGCTACCTCATTTTCCTTTGTAAAAAAAAGCTGAAGAAGATATTTAATGCATTTGCCCCCTCTTTGTCCCCAGTCAATAACTGAAAATTATCTTGTAAAGGGCATGCTCAGACCTAACATATTTACTGTTAATATATTGAAGAATTTTCGTATAGAACATTATAAATTCCTTTTTTATAAGTAATCATATGACCTCTGTTCTCAACTACATAAGGGGCTTAGAGAGCTGGGGGCAGAGACTGCAAGGAGGTGTGTCAGCAGGAGGCAGAGGAACAGCAGTATACTGATCTTCCTAGTGATGTGTCAGTACATGTTTGACCATTGGAGTACAGGCAGGCTGTGCTTCTGAGTAGAATGCAAAGAAAAAAACTGACTATGCTGGGATAGATGTGCTTCAATGCCTAGTGTGGTCAGTTTGAAATAAGAAATCAGAGGGACTGGTAGGATTGCTAGGTAAAGAAAACAATGCAAAGAGAACAGGATGCTGTTTTCACACAAGAAAATAGTACAATAGACACGTATCAAGAATATGAAATGTTGGGATAACATACACTTTAAGTCTAATTCACATACTTTTATTAGTTACATTTAATGATTTTAAATGGACACACAACTGTGTTTATTGGTATTAAGTATCCTATGCATTAAAGATCTTGTAAGTTGACTGTCTTACCCGGAGATCATGGATACTGTAACCTTTACGAAGCGTTATCTGGAAAACTTCAAGAGAGCTAAGGAAAGCAGCCAGGCGACATAAGCTTTGCTTGCCACTACCTCCAACTCCAATCAGCAGAGCATTTCCATACTGGAACTCCAGAATTCGACTGATACGGCAGCTGTAACATAAGGAGGAAAAAAATCTTGCTTTAATAATTTGGTGGTTTGGTGTTTAACCAAGCTAAAGGCAGAAGAATTGCTCTAGGAGACCTGCCTCAATGTTTTTAGCATCCAATAGCATTCCATGGCTTCATAAGGCCTCTTGCACACTGCAGCTTAAAAAGATCAGTACAGCTTTTTTTTTTTTTTACTGAGCTAAAATACAGCCCATTAATTGTAATGTGCTTATGCACACAGTTGTGTAAACAAGTGCCATGCATTGTTCAGTATAAAAAAAATAAATAGAAAAATCAGCATTTTTGGTCAGCAATTTACTCCTCATGCATGCAAATGCGCTCGATTGCAAATGCCCATTCACATAATGTACAGAACAAAAACATGAGAATACGTTTCTGCGCGTGTGATTGAATTTGCATGAAATTTGCATATGTGCGAAAATATGTGCGAAAATGCGCGGAAATACAAACAAGAAAAGTCTGAAAAAGTAGATGCTCAAACCGGAGTATCAGACTCTGTTACCTAAAGCAAGCAACCTAAATAATATTGCTATAAAGAAAATACCTAAATGTATTTGCTACTGTAAATAATATGTCACTGTGTGTTATAAAGACATACCTTCATCTTTGATTGTCACTGTCATATTGCAAAGCAGTTAAAATGTAAAAAAAAAGCAGTTAAAATGTAAAAAAAAATGTGTTACTTCCTGGAAGTATAAGAAAGTCTCACAAAAGTGCAGGGAAGTTCCCTCTAAAGCTTCAGGTCCGCTGGCAGCTCCTGACCACGGTAAAATGAGGCAAATCAGGTTTTTGCTGTGATTTTTCCACGATTTGTGTTTTCCCACGGGCCAATAGTCAAATTGTTCTTATCCTGAACGCAATTCTTCCATGTTCAGGAGAGGGAGGTTTAACCTCACCTAAACGCTGCAGTTCGTAAACTCTGCTAAAAGCCTATGTGTATGTGGAAACATGGGGTTGATTTACTAAAGCTGGAGAGTGCCAAATCTGGTGCAGTTTAGCATTGAAACCAATCAGCTCTCCATGTTTTTTGTCAAAATTTAATTGAACAAGCTGAAGTTAGAAGCTGACTGGCTACCATGCACAGCTGCACCAGATTTTGCATTCTCCAGTTTTAGTAAATCAACCCCTATATGCTTTTATGGAGTTGAGTTTTAGAAGCTTTGGCAAAAAAAAATAAGTTTAGGAGAAGCCAGGAGCTGCTAGTGTACAGTAAGCCTTAGACAGTTGTAACCAGTGTTAATTTCGTCAACTAAATATTTTTATCAAAATTTTCATCAGCAGCATTTTTACAGTGATGAAAACAAAACTAAAACTACACCACAGTTTCATCCACTGACCAAAACTATGTCAAAAATCAATCCCGTGTTTGTTAACGAACGAAAACTAAACAAAAATGTCAGACAGGGACTGAACTAATTTACGGTTTCCATAGAGCTCCACCTGCTTTCCCTCCCAGCAAGCAAGCAACAGCCAGCATTACAAGTCTCCGAGTCCTCAGATGCCTGTCTAGAGCAGCACGGTGCATGACAAACCTCCCGAGTTCCCATGAGAGTTCCACTCCCAACTCATGAAGACCATTCAGAGCAGAGACCACCCACTGTGAGTGTGTACATTACAATTACAGGCCTGACGCCCCCCTCAGACCACCATCTGTCCAATCAACTGTGTGTGTATTACACCTCCACTGACCACTGGCATCCAGGGCACTGTGCATTAAAGGCCATCCCTCAGACCTGAGACCACTATCCAGCACTGTGCAGCATTACAGGCCTCCTCTGACCACAGACATCCAGAGCACTGTGCATTACAGCAGTGATCATCAACCCTGTCCTCAGGGCCCACTAACAGGCCAGGTTTGCAAGATAACTGAAATACATCACAGGTGATATCATTTGCTGCTCAGTGATTGCACTATTCTAGTCTGCATCTCCCCAAGGTAATACATAAAACCTGGCCTGTTGCTGGGCCCTGAGGACAGGGTTGATGACCACTGCATTACAGGCCAACCCTCAGACCTGAAACCACAATTAGCATGCAACACTGTGTAATGTGCAGGATTACAGGCTTCCTTTGAACTTGACCAGTGACCACTGCCATCCAGAGCACTGTGCCTTACAGGCTATCCCTCACAGTGACCACTGTCTAGAGCTCTGTGTGCGCATTACAGCCTCCTCTGACCACCGACATTCAGAACACTGCAGCATTACAGCCTCTCAGACCACCGTCCAGATCACTGTTCAGCATTACAGGCCTCCTCAGACCACCATCCAGAGCACTGTGTGCATTACAGATCTCCTCAGACCGCCATCCAGAGCACTGTGCAGCATTACAGGCCTCCTCAGACCACCATCCAGAACACTATGCAACATTACAGGCCTCTTCAGACCACTGTCCAGAGCAAGCGTGCATTACAGGCTTCCTCAGACAATCTAGAGTGGCTAAATCTGTATCTGTGAGTTTGCTCAAACCTTAATACCATAAATAATAACCTATTAAAATGTTTTACTCCAGAAGTATATAAGTTTGGAAATTCTAGAGAAATGCTTAATTCATTACAATTGAACTAATCCATCCTATTTTAGTAGACTAAACTGAAGGACATTTTAGTCAATTAAAGTGTAGGGCATTTTAGTCGACTAAAATGTACTGCAGATTTAGTCAACTAAATAAGACTAAAACTAAAACAATTGCAGATCACTAAAATGGGACTAAAACTAAAATGGCATTTTAGTAAAAAGACTAAAGCTGCGTACACACGATCAGATTTTTGTGTGAGCCTGTCATGTGATGACAGGCTGTTGGCAGAAAATCCAACCGTTTGTACGCTCCATCGGACTATTGTTGATGGATTTTCTGTGGACAAATGTTGGATAGCAGGCTTTAAAATTTTCCGCGGACAAATGTCTGTTGTCGGAATTTCCAGGCGTGTGTACACAAGTCCGTTGGACAAAAGTCCAAAGTACAAATACGCATGCTCGGAAGCAAGGACAAGCCAGAAGTGGTCGGTCTTGTAAACTAGCGCTCATAATGGAAAATGAACATTCCCGACGTGGCAAATTATGAAATCTCGAAATGCAGAGCATATTCTCTTCTTCTTTAATGGGATAATAATGAAGCTGCTTTGCTGGTGATACTGATACGGAGTTATTGGAAACTAATTTTCTAAGGCTTTTTTTTTCTAGTGATATCAAGAACAATATTATTATGCTTGTTATTTTTTTGGTGGAAGTTCCCACAACACTATTATCCTGTAGTTTTTAATAGAAGATACAACTATGTTGGCGTCCCTTGTTAATTTTACATTGTATTTTTTAAAATGTAACTGCCTACTCCCAAATTGTCATTTGAAGTAAAACACATAGCCAAGTATTATTCTACACAATTTTTTATTGTGCATTAACCACTTTCAGACCGGACCATTTTGCTGGTCAATGACCAGAGGTCTTTTTACAATTTGGCACTGCGCTGCTTTAACTGGTAATTGCGCGGTCATGCAATGTTGTACCCAAACAAAATTTGCGTCCTATTCTTCCCACAAATAGAGCTTTCTTTTGATGGTATTTGATTGCCTCTGCGATTTTTATTTTTTGCGATATAAACGTAAAAAGACCGCAAATTTTGAAAAAAAATGATATTTTCTACTCTTTGTTATTAGAAAAATCCAATAAACTCAATTTTAGTCATACATTTAGGCCAAAATGTATTCAGCCACATGTCTTTGGTAAAAAAAAAAGTCAATAACTGTATATTTATTGGTTTGCGCAAAAGTTGTCACATCTACAAACTAAGGTACGTTTTCTGGAATTTACGCAGCTTTTAGTTTACGACTGCCTATCTCATTTCTTGAGGTGCTAAAATGGCAGGGCAGTACAAAACCCCCCCAAATGACCCCATTTTGGAAAGTAGACCCCCTAAGGAAATTGATAAGTGGCATGTTGAGCCATTTTTTTTTTTTTTACACAAAGTTGTCACTAAATGATATATTGCTCACACATGCTATGGGCATATGTGAAATGACACCCCAAAATAAATTCTGCTGCTTCTCCTGAGTACGGGGATACCACACATGTGGGACTTTTTGGGAGCCTAGCCGCGTACGGGGCCCCGAAAACCAAGCACCGCCTTCAGGCTTTCTAAGGGCGTACATTTTTGATTTCACTTCTCACTACCTATTACAGTTTTGAAGGCCATAAAATGCCAAGATGGCACAAAACCCCCACAAATGACCCCATTTTAGAAAGTAGACACCCCAAGCTATTTGCTGAGAGGCATGTTGAGTCCATGGAATATTTTATATTTTGCCACAAGTTGCGGGAAAATTACAAACTTTAATTATTTTTTTTTTTTTTCACAAAGTTGTCACTAAATGATATATTGCTCACACATGCCATGGGCATATGTGAAATGACACCCCAAAATAAATTCTGCTGCTTCTCCTGAGTATGGGGATACCACATGTGTGGGATTTTTTGGGAGCCTAGCCGCGTACGGGGCCCCGAAAGCCAAGACCCGCCTTCAGGTTTTCTAAGGGCGTAAATATTTGACTTCACTCCTCACTACCTATTACAGTTTTGAAGGCCATAAAATGCCAAGATGGCACAAAACCCCCACAAATGACCCCATTTTAGAAAGTAGACACCCCAAGCTATTTGCTGAGAGGCATGTTGAGTCCATGGAATATTTTATATTTTGCCACAAGTTGCGGGAAAATTACAAACTTTAATTTTTTTTTTTTTTTTTCACAAAGTTGTCACTAAATGATATATTGCTCACACATGCCATGGGCATATGTGAAATGACACCCCAAAATAAATTCTGCTGCTTCTCCTGAGTATGGGGATACCACATGTGTGGGATTTTTTGGGAGCCTAGCCGCGTACGGGGCCCCGAAAGCCAAGAACCGCCTTCAGGTTTTCTAAGGGCGTAAATATTTGACTTCACTCCTCACTACCTATTACAGTTTTGAAGGCCATAAAATGCCAAGATGGCACAAAACCCCCACAAATGACCCCATTTTAGAAAGTAGACACCCCAAGCTATTTGCTGAGAGGCATGTTGAGTCCATGGAATATTTTATATTTTGCCACAATTTGCGGGAATATTACAAACTTTTTATTTTTATTTTATTTTTTCACAAAGTTGTCACTAAATGATATATTGCTCACGCATGCCATGGGCATATGTGAAATGACACCCCAAAATAAATTCTGCTGCTTCTCCTGAGTACGGGGATACCACATATGTGGGACTTTTTGGGAGCCTAGCCGCGTACGGGGCCCCGAAAACCAAGCACCGCCTTCAGGCTTTCTAAGGGCGTTACAGTTTTGAAGGCCATAAAATGCCAAGATGGCACAAACCCCCCCAAATGACCCCATTTTGGAAAGTAGACACCCCTAAATTTAGGGGTACACTAGTGAGACTAGGTAATAAATGGCGGGTGCCCTGAAACTATAAAAAAATAACTAACCAACCAGCGTCACCTGTAACAGTTATATGGTGATCACTGGTGAAAGGGTTAACTAGGGGGCAATCAGGGGGCTTTATGCGGTAGTATATGGGGGTCCCTGGCGCTATAAAAAGCTGCGGCGAACCTAAATACCTACCTGCCTAACTAGCGTCACCTGTGACACTAATACAGCGATCAGAAAAACGATCGCTTATTAGGCTGGGTTCACACTGGAGCGATGTGGGAACGCCACGAATCCGCGGCGGGTTCCCGCATCGCATGCCTCCCGGCGGCAGTTCACACTGCCCTATGCGAACTGCTGGGAGTGTCAGTGAAATGTTAATGACACCCCCAGATCAGTTCGCATATCGCAGTGCGATCTGCAAACTCGGATCGCATGGGGTGAACACCCATGCGATCCGATTCTGCTGCGGACCAAAAAAAGGGTCCCGTGCGAGTTTGCGGCGGGTGCGGCGCGAATTCAGCCATACTATCTGTATGGCTGAACTCGAATCGCACAGAGATCGGATGTGATTTGCACTGCAGTGCGGTGCGAATCACATCCGTTCTCATAAACCGCTGCAATGTGAACCCAGCCTTAGTGACACTGGCGACGGGGGGTGATCACGGGGTTAAACTTTTATTGGGGGGGTTAAGGGGGTACCTTAGAACTAAAGGGGGCTAACCCTAACTGCCCTAACAGTTATTACAGTCACAAATGACACCCGCCGGGTGATCAGGGGGTTAAACCTTTATTAGGTAATAAATGGCGGGTGCCCTGAAACTATAAAAAAATAACTAACCAACCAGCGTCACCCGTAACAGTTATATGGTGATCACTGGTGAAAGGGTTAACTAGGGGGCAATCAGGGGGCTTTATGCGGTAGTATATGGGGGTCCCTGGCGCTATAAAAAGCTGCGGCGAACCTAAATACCTACCTGCCTAACTAGCGTCACCAGTCACACTAATACAGCGATCAGAAAAACGATCGCTTATTAGGCTGGGTTCACACTGAAGCGATGCGGGAACGCCACAAATCCGCGGCGGGTTCCCGCATCGCATGCCTCCCGGCGGCAGTTCACACTGCCCTATGCGAACTGCTGGGAGTGTCAGTGAAATGTTAATGACACCCCCAGATCAGTTCGCATATCGCAGTGCGATCTGCAAACTCGGATCTCATGGTGTGAACACCCATGCGATCCGATTCTGCTGCGGACCAAAAAAAGGGTCCCGTGCGAATTTGCGGCGGGTGCGGCGGGTGCGGCGCGAATTCAGTATGGCTGAACTCGAATCGCACAGAGATCGGATGTGATTTGCACTGCAGTGCGGTGCGAATCACATCCGTTCTCATAAACCGCTGCAATGTGAACCCAGCCTTAGTGACACTGGCGACGGGGGGTGATCACGGGGTTAAACCTTTATTGGGGGGGTTAGGGGGGTACCCTAGAGCTAAAGGGGGCTAACCCTAACTGCCCTAACAGTTATTACAGTCACAAATGACACCAATGCAAAAAAAAAAAAAAAAATGCTATTGGTGTCACTGTGACTGGGGGGGCAGGGGTGATTGGGGGGGTGATCGGGGGGTGAAGGGGGGGTGTGAGTGTGCCTGGCATGTTCTACTGTGAAGTGTCGTGTTGGTGCAACTCACCGATCCTCTCTCCTCGGTGCCGGAACGAAAAATACCGACACGGAGGAGAGATTACATCACTTCCTCTCCTGTGTTTACATTACAGGAGAGGAAGTGATGTCACGCCTCACTTCCATTCGTCAGGAGCGATCGAGAGGGGGTGGCCATGAATGAATGGCCGCCCCCTCATCCCAGATCGCTTCTGAACGAAAACCGACCGCCGCTGGCACCGGGGGGGGCCCGAGATCGGGCCCCCCACCCGCGGGAAGGCAGGGACGTACATGTACGCCCATATGCCTGCCCGTGCCATTCTGTCGACGTACATCGTTGTGCGGTGGTCGGCAAGTGTTTAAAAAAAGAAAACCAATACAATTAGACATGCTATCTGCCTATAGAAATTAACCAAAAAGTGCTCTCTATGCATCCAAAAATATAGAAAATATACCAAATCAAATCATTATTCAACCAAAAAATATAATAAAAGCCTCATGCATGTGTCCTGCTTCTTAATATAGGGGGTCAACAATGCCAAGAGATGGTGAAAGCAGGGGTCCGTCATCCAGAGATGGTTCCAAAAATCATCCGGATTATTTTTCTGGAGACATATGACATAATTGGTCACGATTAACCACTTCCCGCCTGGTCCCGCCTGGTCAATAGCAATTTGACGTCCGGGAAGTGGTTCTGTTATCCTGACTGGGCGTCATATGACGTCCTTCAGGATAACATGCTGCTGCACTCCCGTGGGGGCGCGCATCGTGGCCATCGGTGGATTGGTGTGTCAGTCTGACACACCTCTACACTGATCTCGGTAAAGAGCCTTCGGCAAAGGCTCTTTACCATGTGACAGCTGTGTCCAATCACAGCTGATCACGGTGTAAACAGGAAAAGTCGTTGATCGCGTCTGACAGGCACAAGTAGAGGAGAGCCGATCGGTGGCTCTCCTGACAGGGGGGTTTGCGCTGATTGTTTATCAGTGCAGCCCCCCTCAGATGTCCACACTAGACCACCAGGGAAGCCACCTGGACCACCAGGGAAGTGGGCAACATGTGGTTGGCCAGGTATGTACCCCATGGCCATCCACATGTGCAAATGATGCCCAATCTGTGCCCACAAATGGGCACCGACTGGCACCATCATGTAGCAAAATAAAAACAGTCATGGCCAGCAATGCCACCCACCAGTGTCATCAGTGCCACCCATCTGTGCCCACCTGTCAGTGCTCATCAGTGCCCACCCGTGCCACGTGTCACTGCCACCCATAATTACCCATCAGTGCCGCCTATGAGTGCCCATCAGTGCCACCTATGAGTGCCCATCAGTGCTACATACCAGTGCCACCTATCAGTGCCCATCAGTGCCACCTATCAGTGCCCATCAGTGCCGCCTATTAGTGGTCATCATCAGTGCCCATCTGTGCCAACTCATCAGTACCACCTCATTGGTACCCATCAGTGCCACCTTCTCTGTGCCCGTCAGTGCAGCCATATCAGTGTCCGTCTTTAAAGAAGAAAACTTATTTACAACATTTTTTAACAGAAACAAAGAAAAACTTGTTTTTTTCAAAATTTTCTGTCTTTTTTTATTTGTTGCACAAAAAAATAAAAATCGCAGAGGTGATAAAATACCACCAAAAGAAAGCTCTATTTGTGGGAACAAAATGATAAAAAATTTGTTTGGGTACAGTGTAGTATGACCGTGCAATTGTCATTCAAATTGCTACAGTGCTGAAAGTCCAGGCACACGCCTTCGGACAAAAGTCTGAGGTTTTGTCTGTGTAAAATTTGATCGTGTGCATGAGGCTTTAGATTGTAAGCTCCTCAAGGTCAGGGACTGATGTGAATGTACAATATATATGTGTAAAGTGCTACATAAATTGACGGCACTATATAAGTAGTAATAAATACGTAAAATAAATAAATATATTTCAACTGTTTTCTCAGAGTTCTGTGTTAAGTACAATTAATGACCTGCAAACAGAGTCGAACATGTAGGGGATACTGCTCTCCAGAGTAAAAGCTGATGTATAATCCATCTTGTGTAAAAGGCAAAATCATCTGAACCTCTGCCCTCAAACTCTTTTTGCTCAGCAATGAGCTTAATCACAGATTAATAACCTGCCATGTTTCCTTGCACTCGCACAGCCTCTTGAAGTAATCACTATGTTTGTTTAGTAATGCACTGCAGAGAGCAATGACGGTGAGCAAAGGCCAGGGATCTGTCTAAAAATCAGAATTCAACTTTCTTCAGTCCAAAGCTGTCAGATCAATAAGTAATGATTGCTGATGGTTTGGTAGAGCATAAAGCATTGTGAACATTACTCTTTGCCTTATATAAAGCCACACAAGCCTACAGTTTCTCCTTGTCAATGAGCAAAATTGAAACATGTTTCATTAGGTACAAAGGATGCTTTAAAAAAACCTTTGCAAACATGAAAGAACAAGAAGGGTTTAACACATTTTTCAGAAAAGGTAACTTAAATGGAGGCAAATCCTTTATATTTCAGGGAATAAGGTGCCTATAGCTTCTGGTAATTGCTAGAAATCATTTCACGTAAGGACTGTACAGTTTATTGAATAAAGCAGTGCAAAGAATAATGGTGATGTGCAAAGTATAGTAACCCACAGCAACCAATTAGTTATAAGTGAATTGGAGTAAAATTCATTTGTATTGGTTATTTTATTGGTTACTGTGGGTTACTGCACTTTGTACATCAATCTTTGAATTATTTAGTAAGCTCACAAGAGTTTTCAAAATAAAAGTCTATCTGTAATGTTATCATTAGCAACAAAGTTAAAAGCAAAAAAGGGTAATATTTATGTCACAATTTTCAATTTTTAATGCATTTCTGCCCATGACAAGGCTTTAACTAAAAACATATAACCCTAGTGATCCCTAAAGTGTATTTATAGCCAGAAATTTCTTTCAGTTAGGATATAGTAGGGAATTAAAATGCTACACATACTATACATTTTAAAGCATATGTACAGTAGGTGTCAGGTCACCTGAGACCAGGTGACAGATGCACTCCGTAGGAGTTGAAAGTGCACTCAAGTGCATTGTACCCAGGGAGATTCAGGACACAGATCTACAGGATCACTAACACAGATCCCAATGGGAGCTGGAGCATAGATTCCCCAGGGCACGGAGTCTAAGAGCCAGCGGGTGTTCGCCAGAGCCTCCAGTGGTGAGGATGGACTTCGCTGCAGTCTGGCTCCAAGTCACGGCCCCTAGGGTCTCACAGCTCACGCTCACAGTAGACTACAGGAGAAGGAAGCAGTAGGCTGGAATGACATGGATAGTAAGGGGATACTGCAGAGGTCAGGGCAACTAGCAGACAGGAACAACAGAGTACACGCCAAAAGTTCAGGGTCACAGGCAGACAGGGATGGTCGGGGACATGCAAAAGGTCAAGGTTGCAAGCAGACAGGAATCGTTGAGAACACACCAAGGTCGGTAATAGAGTCAAATGTAGAGCACACGGCAAGCAGGAAACAGGAAGCCAAACACATAATGGTACACAATGGTTGATCAGCACCGCTGGCTTGCAGTGCACAGGTTAATATAGGGTTCCCTGATAGGGCCTGGGGTGGAGCCACGCTTAGAGGAGAGGTTACAAAAAAACACCAGGTGGAAGTGGCTAGCCTCTTAGTCAGAACACATGAGGGGAGGTAAGCAAACAGAGGAAGATCACTGCATAACCATGACAGTACCCTCCCTCTTACGAGGCCTCCCCTCCCCCGCCTGGGTTCAGGCTTAAAGGGAAACTCCAGATGGAACCTCCTCAACAGACGAGGAGCAAAGACCTCAGATGCAGTGATCCAAGACCTCTCCTCAGGGCCAAACCCTTTCCAATATACAAGGTACTGAAGAATGCCTTTACAGAGCCAGAAATCCAAAACTTGACTAACCTCGTATTTTAGATTATCCTCAGAGACCGGAATCCAGGTAGGGAGAGGACGAGAGTACTTGAGGACTAAAGGCTTTTTAGGAATGGGTAAGGGCATGAGAAGATCAGGAGTCTGAGCAGGGTCCCCCAGACCCTTAAAGATGAGCTGGACATCCAGCACAGGACCACCAGACTGGGCAGTGGTCAGTGGATCCCTGAGGTCAGGTTGGTTAGAAGGTGACATGTCTCAAGAGTCAAGCTGTATAGCTGAAACACAAACAGAATGCAGAGAACCCTGAGAAAAAGATTGAAAACCCCACCTGGCCGAATGAGGCAGTCTATCCAAAGGATGGATTGAGCCTCTTAAACAGGTTTGAACGGACATAGTAGCAGTAGGGTAAGGCCAGATTACAGAAGGTCCTGAACAAGAAGCAGGAAGCTCATTGGGCATGGGCTGGACTGGCATAACTGGTGCAGAGGCCAACTGAATAGTATTGTCAGGTGTAGCGACCATCTTAATCGCATCACAGGGCATAGCGACTGTGGAACTTGCAGACAAGTTAGCCTGGCTGTGCGTCCAAGGGAGATTAGGGACAGGAAAAGGTAAATGGTTATGCAAACTGGAGTAACTGATCGACTCAGGTTCATAGGTGGGCCCCTCATCCAGAGTATCACATGACCTAGAGAGTGCTCCAGTCCGACTATTGCAGGACACATTCCAGAGATCGCTATATACAGCGGGAAGAGCAGAAGATACAGGGATGGTGGCAACAGGAAGTTTCTCTTTTGGGGTACCCTTGAGTAGAAAGGAAGAGGAACAGGAGGAACCCCAAGCCAGGATCTGTTCAGCAGACCAGTCAATGTGTGGAGAATGGAGCCGTAACCAAGGAAGACCTAATATGATAGGAGATGAAGCCTTAGGTAAGACAAGGAAGGATATCCACTCCTGGTGGAGTGTCCCTACTGACATCTTAACAGGAAGGGTCTGGAAGCGGATAGGGCCCCCTGGGAGAACAGTGCCATCAATCGCCAAGACCAACAATGGTGTTGTAAGGGGCAAAAGGGTAAGTCTCATGGAGGATGCAGTTTCCTAATCCACGAAATTGGCAGCGGCTCCGGAATCCAGATGTGCTGAGACCAAACGAGAGGAAGCACCAACATGAAGCAACACAGAAAGGAGAAGACGAGAAGGTGTAGGTGATATTTCAGGGTCTAATACTCCACCTTCCAGATGTATTAGCCCTGATCATTTTTCCAGACGAAGAGAACAAGTCTCACGGAAATGACCTTTGGCCCCACAATAGAGGCATAGGCCCAGAGTTCTGCGCCTAGCCTGTTCTTCAGGAGATAACTTTGTCCAGCCCAACTGCATAGGTTCCTCACCAGGCAGGGGGTGCTCCTCGGATCGAAGAGAAAGAACTGGGAGCTCAGGCTGCCTAAACAACAGGGGTTGCTGGCGTCTTTTTTCCAGGGCCCTCTCCTGAAAGCGAATATCGATCTGGTTACACAAGGTGATGACTAGGGATGAGCTTCGTGTTCGAGTCGAACATACGTTCGACTTGAACATCGGCTGTTCGTCCGTTCGGCGAAGTCTGAACATTTTGGTCCATTCGCGCCAAATTCGTGTGGCGCTCAAGGCCCACAATGCACTGCGATGGCGCAGTGCATTGCTGGCTCATGATTGGTCAAGCATGCACTGTGACCCCGCATGCTTGGCCAATCGCAGCGCCAGCAGCGAGGAGAGCCATGATTGGCCACAGGCAGGATGCCTGTGGCCAATCATAGCTCAGGCTGTGTAGTGCACGCCCCGCACTATATAAGGCCGCCAGCGTGGCGGCCTTGTGTAGTGTGTTGGCGTCTGAAGCAGTGGGTGTTCTGTGTACCTTCAACACAGTACACACCGATCGTTTTCGGCCGATTTTCGATCTTGCTGTTGTGTAGTGGTTGTTGTCTGCGTGCCCTGACCGCAGTATACACCGCTATATTCACCTCACCTATATAGCTAGTGATCTATCTTTTATAATAGAGCTTGCAGTCAGTAGTGTTAGGAGCTTGTGCGTGCTGTCTGCGTGCTCTGTACCCAGTACATACCGCTATATCCACCTACATAGCTGTTCTCTATTTGAGCCCACTTGCCATCTGCAGGAGTTATTGGAAGTTGTGTGTGCCTCCAGCACAGCACAGTATACATCTGTATATACCCCTTTATCTCTGGTGTTCTATAATAAAGGCATCTGCAGGAGTTAGTGGGTGTTCTGTGTACCTTCAACACAGTACACACCGATCGTTTTCGGACGATTTTCGATCTTGCTGTTGTGTAGTGGTTGTTGTCTCCGTGCCCTGACCGCAGTATACACCGCTATATTCACCTCACCTATATAGCTAGTGATCTATCTTTTATAATAGAGCTTGCAGTCAGTAGTGTTAGGAGCTTGTGCGTGCTGTCTGCGTGCTCTGTACCCAGTACATACCGCTATATCCACCTACATAGCTCTTCTCTATTTGAGACCACTTGCCATCTGCAGGAGTTATTGGAAGTTGTGTATGCCTCCAGCACAGCACAGTATACATCTGTATATACCCCTTTATCTCTGGTGTTCTATAATAAAGGCATCTGCAGGAGTTAGTGGGTGTTGTGTGCCTCTAGCACAATATACACTACCCAACTTCTTTTTTACCCAACTCCCTTCAGGCCATTACCATGTCTGGAAGGCCAGCAAGGAGAGGCAGACAGGCACAAGCTGATAAAAGAGGGCAAGCAGGCTCTGTGTCTAGAGACAACAGTGCTGGTCATGGACGCGGTGCATTGTCATCGGCACGTGGCCATGGGACACGCTTGTCCTTCTTTTCGGCAGCTGGACATGTTGAGCCGCAACATGCCAACAACTTGGTAGAGTGGATGACCAAGCCCTCTTCATCCTCCTCATCCTCTCTCACCCAGTCTCAGGGTACTAGCAAAACAGCTGCCAACGCATCGTCTTCCCTCCTCTCAATGTCATCATCAGTGACTCCTTCCCTAGACCCACCACGTCCTCCTGAGGAGTCTCCTGAACTCTTTGAGCACAGTGTTGGGTACATGCTCCAGGAGGATGCCCAGTGTTTTGTGGGCTCTGATGATGACACCCAGCTAGAGGAAGGCAGTAGCGTGAGCGCAGAGAGAGGGGATGCTCAAGAAGGACAGCAATCTGGCAGTCATGTTCCACAAGCTGCAGCATACTGCCAGGTTTGCTACAGTGATGAAGAGGGAGGGGATGATGAGGGCACTGACTCCACGTGGGTGCCTGGAAGGAGAGAGGAGGAGGAGGAGGAGGAGGCACATGTCCAACGAGGCAGGATGCCCTCCGGGGGCCAGCTTAGGGGCAGCACACCGACTGAATCACACCGCAGAGCTCCACCTGTGCAGGGCGCTGCCTCTGCGCATTATTCTAAAAGTTCTTTGGTGGGGGCCTTTTTTGAGACGAGTGCATCAGATCGCACCGCTGCTATTTGCAACATATGTCTCAAGCGTATCTCGCGTGGCCAAAACATCAGCCGCTTGGGCACCACATGCTTGACCAGACATATGTTGACCTGCCATGCAGCTCGTTGGCAAGCGTACCTCAAAGACCCACACCAAAGAACAAAGCGGACCTCTCCTTGCTCCTCATCAGCTGGCATCTCCAACCCCACTAGACATTCAGTCCTCTCTGAAACCTGCTCTGAGAGGAATGAAGGTGTAGAATTAGGTGTGTCACAGCCAAGTGCTTCCGGGAACTCTGCTAGCGGTACACCCACGTCCGATTATAGCAGGCAAATGTCCCCGCCCCAGCTGCTGGACCGGCGAAAGAAGTTCACTCCCAGCCATCCACATGCCCAGCGGTTGAATGCTAGCTTGGCTAAATTGCTAGCACTTCAACTGCTGCCTTTTCAGTTGGTATACTCAGCCCCCTTCCCGTGAGTTTGTACAATGTGCGGTTCCTCAGTGGCAGGTCCCCAAACGCCACTTTTTCTCACGGAAGGTGATTCCGGCTCTCTACCGGCATGTGGAAGGCAATGTCCTTGCCTCGCTGGACAGGGCAGTCAGCGGTAAGGTACATATTACCGCTGACTCATGGTCCAGCAGGCATGGACAGGGACGTTACCTGTCTTTCACGGCCCATTGGGTCACTCTTCTGGCAGCTGGGAAGGATGCAGGACAAGGTGCAGTAGTGTTGGAGGTTGTTCTGCCACCACGCCTCCAAAATGCTACTATTGGTTGTGACACACCTCTCTCCTCCACCCCTTCCTCTTCTTCTTCCTCCATGGCCTCTTCCAGTGCTCTGTCCTCAGAACCAGCGGTGCTTCGTAGGCGTTCCAGGGGCTACGCAAGTACGCAGGCAAAACGATTCCATGCCGTGCTTACGCTGGTTTGTTTGGGGGACAGGAGCCACACTGGGGCGGATGTTTTGTCGGCTCTGCAGGGGCAGGCCGAGAGGTGGTTGACGCCACGCCAGCTTAAGCCAGGAATGGTTGTTTGTGACAATGGCACCAACCTCCTCTCCGCCCTCCGACAGGGACAACTGACCCATGTGCCCTGTGTAGCTCACGTCCTTAACCTGGTGGTGCAGCGGTTCTTGGGCAGGTACCCCGGCTTACAGGATGTCCTGAAGCAGGCCAGGAAAGTCTGTGTGCATTTCCGCCGATCATTTAATGCCTGTGCTCGGCTGGCTGAGCTCCAAAAGGAGTTGAACCTGCCCAAGAACCGCCTTATATGTGACATGCCCACCAGATGGAACTCAACGTTGGCCATGCTGCAGCGGCTGCACACGCAGCAGAGGGCCATCAATGAGTACCTGTGCGACTACGGCACCAGGACAGGGTCAGGGGAGCTCGGTTTTTTCTCACCACGCCAGTGGGGCATGATCAGGGATGCATGCACTGTCCTGTCACCGTTTGAGGAGGCCACAAGGATGGTGAGCAGTGACAGTGCATGCATCAGTGACACTGTACCTCTTGTCCACCTCTTGGAGCATACGCTGCGTGGAATAATGGACAGGGCACTTGAGGCAGAACAGAGGCAGGAAGAGGAGGACTTCCTTGCCTCTCAAGGCCCCCTTTATCCAGACAGTGTTCCTGCTGTGCCACCCATCACACAGGAAGAGGATGAGGAGGAGGAAGAGGAGGAGGAGGATGATTGTGTCAGCATGGAGGTGGAGGCTGGCACTCAGCATCAGCAGCAGCAGCAGCAGCAGCAGCAGCAGCAGCAGTCTTGTAGGGATGATTTACAGTCCCAAGAAACACGTGGACTTGTACGTGGCTGGGAGGAGGTAGCTGCGGATCATGTTGTCCTTAGTGACCCAGAGGACTCCGGACCGAATGCCTCAGCTAACCTACGCTACATGGCCTCCCTGATCCTGCAAAGCCTGCGGAAGGATCCTCGTATTCTTCGGATCAAGGAGAGGGACCATTACTGGCTGGCCACTCTCCTTGATCCACGGTACAAGGGTAAGGTTGCCGACCTTATCTTGCCATCGCAGAGGGAGCAGAGGATGAGACATCTCCGGGAGGCCTTGCAGAATGGTCTGTGCAACGCGTTTCTAGAGACTGGGAGGTTACAAACTCCTGGTCCTGGACAACGTGTTGCTGAGGCATCGGTCAGAAGGAGCGGTGGAGAAGGTGGCCGTCTGACTGATGCTTTCAGACAATTTTTTAGTCCGCAGCCCCAAGGTATGATCGGTTCCAGCACCCATCGCCAGCGTCTGATTTACATGGTGCAGGAATACCTAGGGGCAAGGTCCGACATGGACACCTTTCCCACCGAAAATCCTCTGGCTTACTGGGTCTTGAGGATGGATCACTGGCCAGAGCTTGCACAGTATGCAATTGAGCTACTGGCCTGTCCTGCATCCAGCGTTCTTTCGGAACGCACCTTCAGTGCTGCTGGTGGCTTTGTTACCGATCACAGGGTGCGCCTTTCCACCGAATCAGTTGATCGACTGACCTTCATCAAGATGAATCAGTCTTCGATCACCCACAGCTACCAAGCACCTGAAGCTGATGTAACAGAATAATTTGTTTTGAAATATCACATCCCTTCAAGACTGCCTATGCTGATGCTGAGTGACTGTCCTGTTATGTTGATTGTCTATCCTCTTCCTCCTCCGCTGATATGTTGGAAGAACATTTCTGGTTCTGGGTGATGCCATCAGCCCAATTTTTCTGCCCCTGTTTAACAGGGGCGTTTAAGTACAATTTTTGATGCAATGCTTTGCAGTAGGGCTAATTCCTGCAATCAAACAAGAGTATATGGGAGAGGTTGCAGTGTCGTGGCACCAGCACCAGTGCCTAAGGCCCAATTTTTCTGCCCCTGTTTAACAGGGGCGTTTAAGTACAATTTTTGATGCAATGCTTTGCAGCAGGGCTAATTCCTGCAATCAAACAAGAGTATATGGGAGAGGTTGCAGTGTCGTGGCACCAGCACCAGTGCCTAAGGCCCAATTTTTCTGCCCCTGTTTAACAGGGGCGTTTAAGTACAATTTTTGATGCAATGCTTTGCAGCAGGGCTAATTCCTGCAATAAAACTAGAGTATATGGCAGAGGTTGCAGTGTGGTGGCACCAGCACCAGTGCCTAAGGCCCAATTTTTCTGCCCCTGTTTAACAGGGGCATTTAAGTACAATTTTTGATGCAATGTTTTGCAGCAGGGCTAATTCCTGCAATAAAACTAGAGTATATGGGAGAGGTTGCAGTGTGGTGGCACCAGCACCAGTGCCTAAGGCCACATTTTTCTGCCCCTGTTTAACAGGGACATGTAATTACAATTCTTGATATAATATTTCACAGGAGGGCCCCTTCCTGTGCCCATCCAGAGTAACGGTGAGGACTTATAGTGTTGTGGCACCAGCACCACAACCACCAAAGGTCAATTTTTCTACCACTGTTCAACAATGGCATGTAATTACAATTCTTGATATAATCATTCACAGCAGGGCGCTCCAGCGCCCACCAAGAGTCACTTTGAGGGCTTACAATGTTGTGGCAAAACCAACACCTTGTTTCGCCATTTCTGCAGAGCATATAGGGCAGGCCCCTACTTTCAAACATCCAACTTACAAACATCTCCTACTTGCAAACGGAAGGAGACAACAGCAAGTGAGATGAAAAAAGATGGACGACAAAACAAATTATACAGGGGTGATAACCCTTCCCTATGTTTTCCAAAAAGCTTAAAAATAGTTTTTTGGACTGGAGCTACACTTTAAAAATGTACCAGTTGAAAATTACAAACAGATTCAACTTAACACAACAAACCTACACAGTCCCTGTCTTGTTTGCACCGCCTGTATACTGCTGTTCTGAGTATATAGGGCCTGGGGGCCACACGCATTTCCTTTTTTAAATATGGGTACAGGGTTCCCCTTAATATGCGTACAAGACCCAAATAGGCTGGTAATGGGCAGGGAGGGCTTACCCATTCCATTTTTCTCAATGATTTTCAACCATATTGCAGGAACCAGATATAACATTAAAACCGCAAGCAGTTTTAAATGGTGTTATTTCCGTTTAATGTCATTTTGTGCAGGGACTGTTCTAAACACGGGAAACACGTGGCACTTCACAGACACTACAGACACACCCCAGGCGCCATATTTAAAGGAATATTTCACTTTTTTTTTCACTTTAATCGTCATTAAAATCAGTGCTCCCGCCAAAACGGCCATTTTTAAAAACATTTTAGGCATTGACCCATGTCCCCTGGGGCAGGAGCCAGATCCCCAAACCCTTTTTAGGACAGTATCTTGCATATTAGCCGTTAAAATTAGCACTTTTAATTTCGAACGTTCGAGTCCCATAGACTTCAATGGGGTTCTAACGTTCGTACGAATTTGGGGTCCGTTCGAAAGTTCTGGTGCGAACCGAACCGGGGGGTGTTCGGCTCATCCCTAGTGATGACACTGTCCAGATTAGCAGGAAGGGATCTTCCTGCTAATTCATCCTTCACTCTATCAGAGAGGCCATGTAAAAAGGTTGCAACTAGGGCCTCATTATTCCAGCTCAATTCAGCTGTGAGGATACGGAACTGAAGAGCATACTGTCCCACAGAAGCGGACTCATGACGGAGCCGTAAAAGAGCGCTAGATATTCCGAAAAAGTTTCAAGAAATCAGACAGGCTAGAAACCACTGGATCATTCAGTTCCCACAGAGGGGCAGCCCAAGCTAGTGCCTCGCCGGACAGGAGGGATATAATATATGCTACTTTTGCCCAATGGGACAGGAAGTTTTGGGGCTGAAGTTCAAAATGAATTGTGCACTGGCTAAGGAACCCCCTGCAAGCCTTGGAGTCCCCAGAGAAACGGACTAGAGCTGGTAGTTGTAATGAATGTGTGGCTGCGACTGATGCGATAGGTGCAGCGGCAAATAGCGGTTGAGGTTGTTGAACCGGGGGTCCTAATGAGGCCTGAACCTGTTCAAAATGGGATGCCAAATAATGAAGGAATCGCATCACCTGGGTCTGATGTGATTCTTGGGTCTCAAGTCTGCGAACTAAGCCCTGCAATGGATCATCTGCGGATAGCGGCACATCAGCTGGGTCCATGGCTGATCAAACTGTCAGGTCACCTGAGACCAGATGACAGATGCACTCTGTAGGAGTCGAAAGTGCACCTCTAGGTAGTGGACCTTAGGACTGACTGCTGCGGATTGTACCCAGGGAGATTCAGGACACAGGTCTACAGGATCACTAACACAGATCCCAATGGGAGCTGGAGCATAGATTCCCCAGGGCGCGGAGTCTAAGAGTCAGCGGGCTTCGCCAGAGCCTCCAGTAGTAAGGATGGACTTCGCTGCAGTCTGGCTCCAGGTTGCAGCCCCTAGGGTCTCACAGCTCACGCTTACAGTAGACTACAGGAGAAGGAAGCAGCAGGCTGGAATGACAGGTATAGTAAGGGGAGACGGCAGAGGTCACGGCAACTAGCAGACAGGAACAACAGAGTACACGCCAAAGGTTCAGGGTCACAGGCAGACAGGGATGGTCGGGGACATGCAAAAGGTCAAGGTCGCAAGCAGACAGGAATCATTGAGAACACGCCAAGGTCGGTAACAGAGTCAAACGTAGAGCACACGGCAAGCAGGAAACAGGAAGCCAAACACACAATGGTGGCTTGCAGTGCACAGGTTAATATAGGGTTCCCTGATAGGGCCTGGGGTGGAGCCACGCTTAGAGGAGAGGTTATAAAAACCACGAGGTGGAAGTGCCTGGCCTCTTATTTAGAACACATGAGGGGAGGTAAGCAAACAGAGGAAGATCACTGCAGAACCACGACAGTAGGGTTGTTCCAATACCACTTTTTAAGACCAAGCACAGGTACTGATACTTTTTTTCCAAGTACTCACTGATACCGATTACCTATACTTTTTTTTTTTAAATATGTGACAGAGCAGCCGCACTAATATTTAATTATTTTTATTTTTTTATTATTTTTTTATATATATATATATATATATATATATATATATATATATATATATATATATATATATAATTTTATTTTTTTTACAATACTTTCTTTTTGGGGGGGGGGGGGGGGGGTGGACAGTCAGTGTAAGTGTTTATTTTATTTTATTTTATTTTTTATTTTTACAATTTTACTTTAGAATATTTATTTATTACAATGTTTCCTTTTCTTAATTTTTATTTTAATTCAATCCCTGACATCTCCCCTTTGAGACATGGAAAGAGACTGAGGATAGAGATTCCCCATTCCCTTTCTCAGCAGCCTCAGCTGCACTGAACATGAATGAAGAGGAGACAGCGGCTCCTCTCCACCCATAAACTGAAGCATCATAAGCACAGTTTACGATGCTCAGTTATGAATGGACATCATCATTATGAGTGATCACTGACTCTGTTCATTCAGAAAACGAAGGAGCTGGTAAATGACATATTTACCGTCTCCTTCCCCCGCTCTCCACCCTGAAAGATCTGGGGGGGGACCAGAGAGCGCACGGATGGGGAGCGGACCGGAGAAGGATGGGGGACCGGAGAGCGCACGGAGGGGGAGCAGACCAGAAAGGATGGGGGGGACCGGAGGAGCGCACAGAGGGAAAGAGGACCAGAAGAGGACGGGGGGGTCTGGAGAGCACACAGAAAGGGACCGGAGGAGGATGGGGGGGTGATGGAGGAGCACACAGAAGGGGGCCAGAGGAGGACAGGGGGGAGACCGGAGGAGCACATGGAGGAACACAGAGGGGAGCCAGAGAAGGTTACAAGGGACACTCAGGAACAATCGTTGCGGTGGCTGGGGAAGTTATAATCACCATCTCCCTGTGTGCTTCTCCTCCTCTCCCCCCTGTGCCTTTCAGCTGCTTTATTGAAAGCCACCCAGGGATCAGTGATTAAAACATCCCTGCCACCACACCTATTGTTTCTGAGTGCCCAGGTATCGGATTAGGCATCAGGAGCATTTGCACGAGTATAAGTACTCTTGTAAATACTCGGTATCAGGACTGATACCGATACTAGTATCGGTATCGGACAATCCTAAATTCTATAATACGCTTTGCTTAGAGTGTCACTTCATGTTTTCACTTTCGACTGACCTAGAGAAATCTAAATCACTTTGATCTGAACTCTAAAGAAGAGTTAAATCATGGTAGGCAGAGGCGGCTCTTTAATTAGGCAAATTAGGCGATTGCCTTAGGCCTCGCCTACAGAAAGGGCCTCGCCGTCGCACAATTGCCTAATTTGCCTTTCAGGTGTTGTGCTGCTGTTGTGTCTCAGTGTGGGACACTGGGACTGGGATTTGCAAGCGGCAGGTGGAGTGGGCGGTGGGCACGCTGCACACAGCTGTGGTGCAGAGTGAGCTGATCCATCGCCGCGCTCCGCGTTGGTGGATGAGGGGGGGGATAACACTAATGTCCACAGTCACTCGACATGGTGTGGGCATGGTCAGTCTGCCTGCGTCCAATAGCAGGCTCCACTGCTGCAGCGCCGTCCTCCGTGTCCTAGCCCTTCCCCTAAAGTCAGCAACGGCGGCCCCAGTGCATGGCGGGAATTGTAGTTCTCCCACAGAGCACAGGCACACAGTCTTCAACATGGCCGTCTGGTGCCTGTGCTCTGCAGAGACTACAACTCCCAGATTGCACTGCAGGGCACAGAGAGAGCATTGTGTGTTGCTTCTCTAAATCCTGCCACCTTTAGTCAGCAAGGCGAGGAGCAGGGGTAGGTAGTGTCTATAACTGTAATATATATATATATATATATATATATATATATATATATATATATATATATATATATAATGTAAATTGTACTTGCTCCAATGTAATGTCAAGTTAGAATACAGCATTGACTTAGCCGAAAGCACAATATTTTATATATATATATTATAGTGCATATATATATATATATATATATATATATATATATATATATATACATATATATATATATATATACATATATATATATATATATATATATATATATATATATATATATATATTATATTATGCACTATAATATATATATATATATATATATATATATATATATATATATATATATATATATATATATATATATATATATATATATATATATAATATATATTATACAGTGCGTATATATATATATATATATATATATATGCACTATATTTTATATATATATATGCACTATATTTTATATATATATTATAGTGCATATATATATATATATATATATATATAATATAGTGCATATATATATATATAACTACAACAATGCACCCCCAAGTCAAAGACTATGTTATCTCTGCATGGGCTTTAGGTCATATTATCAATTTTTGGAGTAGCTTCTTCATTCATGGCAAAATGCTTCTTTTCTCAAATTAATAATAGTTCATGTATCATGTACAGTTTTATTTTCCCATATTGTAAAAATAACTTGTCATCTGCTTTACTGAGGTTTTGGTTTGCCTGGATCAATAGGATTAAAATAGTTCCACCATACTGAAGGTTGGTTCTCTTATTCTCTTTGGACCTTAGTAGCTTTTGATGGCACAGTGGCTTTGTTTGATGGGCACAGTGGCTGCGTTTGATTGGCACAGTGGCTGCGTTTGATGGCACAGTGGCTGCGTTTGATGGGCACAGTGGCTGCGTTTGATGGGCACAGTGGCTGCGTTTGATGACACAGTGGCTGCGTTTGATGGGCACAGTGGCTGCGTTTGATGACACAGTGGCTGCGTTTGATGGGCACAGTGGCTGCGTTTGATGACACAGTGGCTGCGTTTGATGGGCACAGTGGCTGCGTTTGATGGCACAGTTTGTTTGCACCCCCCCAAAAATTTTGAGCGCCAGCCACCACTGGATGGGATCATCATTGTGCCCTTCTCCTTACTTGTTGAATGACAGGCTGAGGGCATGTACATTCCAGTTGAATGCCATTTAATGAGGCTGGCTGTTGTTCAAACTGGAGGGCTTATTTTATTTTTAATTTTAATTATTTTAATTATTTATCTTGCTACTTATCTTGCTCATTCTGCTTTCAAAATTAACGCCAGGCAAACATCTATTCACACACATATGTGAAATGTTTCCTCTACCAAAAGATATATAATTCTGTGCAGATATTTTTGTGATTCATATTCCTCTGCCAGACAGTACACCCAGAATGGTGTGACAGTACCACCTTCTCTATTACAGTTAAGTAATACAGCAGTGTTACCCTCTCCATAAACCTGCTGACGATGAAGAAGCATTAGACAGTTATCAATTATGCTAATTATGTTGTTATCATGGCTGCGCAGTCTCTGACCGTCTCCTGTATCATTGTCCACACAATCTCTGACCATTTCCTGTATCATTGTCCACACAATCTCTGACCATTTCCTGTATCATTGTCCACACAATCTCTGACCATTTCCTGTATCATTGTCCGCACAGTCTCTGACCGTCTCCTGTATCATTGTCTGCACAGTCTTTGACCATCTCCTATATCATGGTCGCACAGTCTCTGATTATCCCTGTATCATGGCCACACAGTCTCTGACCGTCTCCTGTATCATTGTCCGCACAGTCTCTGACCATCTCCTGTATCATTGTCTGCACAGTCTTTGACCATCTCCTATATCATGGTCGCACAGTCTCTGATTATCCCTGTATCATGGCCACACAGTCTCTGACCGTCTCCTGTATCATTGTCCGCACAGTCTCTGACCGTCTCCTGTACCATTGTCTGCACAGTCTCTGACCATATCCTGTATCATTTTTCTGACCATCACCTGCATCTTTGTGGTGTAATTGTCTTTCAGCACCCTGTCTGTGGCTCCAACTTTTCATACCGTGTTAGCCAGGTAAGAGTTTGCTTGTCATTACCATAATAAAACTCCTGTATCACTGTCGGCACAGTCTCTGACTGTCTCCTGTATCATGGCTGCACAGTCTCTGACTGTCTCCTGTATCATGGCAGCACAGTCTCTGATCGTCTCCGGTATCATGGCTGCATAATCTCTGACCGTCTCCTGTATCATGGCCACACAGTCTCTGACCGTCTCCTGTATCATGGTCGCACAGTCTCTGATTATCCCTGTATCATGGCCACACAGTCTCTGACCGTCTCCTGTATCATTGTCCGCACAGTCTCTGACCGTCTCCTGTATCATTGTCTGCACAGTCTTTGACCATCTCCTATATCATGGTCGCACAGTCTCTGATTATCCCTGTATCATGGCCACACAGTCTCTGACCGTCTCCTGTATCATTGTCCGCACAGTCTCTGACCGTCTCCTGTACCATTGTCTGCACAGTCTCTGACCATATCCTGTATCATTTTCCGCACAGTCTCTGACCATCACCTGCATCTTTGTGGTGTAATTGTCTTTCAGCACCCTGTCTGTGGCTCCAACTTTTCATACCGTGTTAGCCAGGTAAGAGTTTGCTTGTCATTACCATAATAAAACTCCTGTATCACTGTCGGCACAGTCTCTGACCGTCTCCTGTATCATGGCTGCACAGTCTCTGACTGTCTCCTGTATCATGGCAGCACAGTCTCTGATCGTCTCCGGTATCATGGCTGCATAATCTCTGACCGTCTCCTGTATCATGGCCACACAGTCTTTGACCGTCTCCTGTATCATGGCTGTACAGTCTCTGACCGTCTCCTCTATCATGGCCGCACAGTCTCTGACCGTCTCCTATATCGTGGCCACACAGTCTCTGACTGTCTCCTGTATCATTGGCTGCACAGTCTCTGACCGTCTCCTGTATCATTGTCTGTGCAGTCTCTGACCGTCTCCTGTATCATTGGCTGCGCAGTTTCTGACCATCTCCTGTATCATTTTCCGCACAGTCTCTGACCATCTCCTGTATCTTTCTGGTGTGATTGTCTGTCAGCACCCTGTCTGTGGCTTCAACTTTTCTTACCGTGTTAGCCAGGTAAGGGTTTGCTTGTCATTACCATAAAACCGTCTCCTGTATCATTGCACAGTCTCTGATTGTCTCCTGTATCACTGTCGGCACAGTCTCTAACTGTCTCCTGTATCATGGCTGCATAGTCTCTGACCATCTCCTGTATCATGGCTGCACACAGTCTCTAACCGTCTCCTGTACTATGGCCGCACACAGTCTCTGACCATCTCCTATATCATTGTCCACACGCAGGCTCTGACCATCTCCTGTATAATTTTCCGCAGTCTATGACCATCACAGAGCATAATAAGCAGGCAGCTGCACAATTTGATCTATATCTGTGTGCGTGTAACATATATATTTATAATATATATATATATATATATATATATATATATATATATATACACACACACCAACCCACCATATGTTTAATATTTGATTAAAGAATAATTGGTTAGACAAATTTATAGAAACTGTGAATTCATGGTTCATAGGATTTAAGTTAATATATGCACATTTATACAGTTAATTTTTATTGTTTTTATAATATTTTTCCCATTATGGGCGTGAATGGGGCCTCATGTCTAAGTTTTGCCTAAGGCCTCACAAAGTCTAGAGCCGCCTCTGATGGTAGGTAAATCATAATGCTTGATAGGCTAAATGAAAGAAAAACTGTGGATTCACTGGAGGAATCTCCACTGCACAGCACTCATAGCTGCCTAAATACAATGACACTGCTACAGTATAAACAGGTCGATTTTTTCTTATTTAGCCCTCAGTGCTGCCGAAGAGTGATGGCACCTGATAGGATGCAGTCATTGTTCACTCAATCATTTTCCACCCAACTCTGTCGATCTTTAAATCAACCTTTGTCTAACTGGATAGTGCTTGTAGGGCTACCCACAACTCAAATTCTGGCCAATTCAGCAGGAATCAGATGAAGTTTGTGCTGTCTATGAGGTCTTAAGTCTAGTACACACGGGCTGAATGTCGGGAGACATTCGGCCCTGTGTATGTCAGCTAATCCAACTGGTTTGGTTTGTCCGGCTTCAGTTGGATGAGCATACTGGAAAACCAGTAGCCGACTGGCTCCCGATCAGTGACCAAAGTGTTCTGGTGGGGTGTCCCCCCTGTCAGAACATAATAGCTTAGTAGGGGAGATTGCTGTACTAACATCAGACTGTTAGTACAGAAGCTCCGATCAGAACTGGTCAGTAGTGTGTACCAGGCTTTAAAGTGGAAGTAAACTCTCCCACTCTGATGATGCTTCTTTTCATTTAGTCCATTATAATAATTATCAAAGTATAGCCACTGTAATCCAGCCCAAAGCGCATAATACTTACTGTTTAAAGAAACTTTAAAAAACTTGTTTCCAGGGGTTAGGCAGAACTATCTTAACTATTGTTTTCTGAGTCCACAGTGGAGTGTATTTCCGCCCTTACATTAAGCACTTCCTGTACTGTTAACCAAGCCTCATTCTCAATCCAACGTTTCTATGGCAACCCTGCTTCCCTGTTCATAGCTGACTTGTTTTATTTCATAGTATTTACTTGTGCTGATTACCTAGTGTTTGCCTGTATGAGTCCTATCAGCTTCAGCTGATAAGACTGCAGTACTGCTGTCCCATTCCCTGGTTTACACTGCATGTCATGTCACATGGTCACATGGTGTGTAGAAGGAAGCTCTGAGTGATTAGCAGCCTGCTGGGAGTTCAGTGCTGTGCAGTAGGAAGTCCTGATAACAGATAGATAAGTCATAGAGAGTGTGCCGTAAATCAGGGGAGATCTGGGCATGCTCAGTGACGTTTTTCTAAAGAACAAAAAGGATTACAACAATACTAAGCAAGTAAGGAGATATCTACAAGCAGTGTTCATTAAGGTTTTTTATGCTGATTTACATGGGACAAAGCTGTGGGGGAGGATTTACAACCACTTTAACCATATGCATAAAGCTTATCTCCTGTGCCAAGAAACATTAGATGATTGTCACCTGCTAGGCTTAGGACTAGAAAAGTAACTAAAACTAAATGATAGCTATAGTTTTCCCAAGATATTAGGTTATGAGGGTTTCTTTTGAGTACAGACATAACAGATACATATAAGTATATTCATTAATCTTTAGGTATAAAGCAGTTAAGCTGTCATGATCCAAACTCTGCCCACTGAGTAAAGGTTTCCTAGTGGTTCTGCACATTCCCATTCGTTACCATGGGAATCTACCAAAGTGCAGAGGGCGAATGTGGATTTTAGAACACCCTTCTCATTGGAAAGCAGGCAAATGTGCAGGAAATGCGTGAAGTGGTAAGCAGGTGGGAATGGTCATTATGCAACATACACTGTAACATAAATATGCCCAATGTTACTCAAATCTGAATTTCTCGTTTAATGAATTGATAATACAGATGTACACCAAACGGTGGCAAATGTGACTCAATCCAGCGAATGTGTAGGCAAATAATGTGACTTTCCTGCTGCTGAAAATGCAGCAAAGGATTGCCAACACAGTCGCTGGCTGTTCTATAAGGCTCCATGCACACTGGAGCTCATAAACTGCAGTTTATTGGAGTTTGGGCATTTTTTTTTAAAAGCCCATAAACTCCACTCTATGTTAGCCTATGTGTCCATGCACACATGTTTAGCTTTAATGAGCAGTGGAGTTTATGGGCTTTAGGCTCCATGCACACTGAAGCTCAAAAAAGCTATTTCTGGACGCCAGATTGCTGGCAGAAAACGCTGGTTGAAAAACCTGCTTTTAACAGCGTTTTATACTAGCGTTTATGAGCGTTTATGAGCGTTTTACAGCGTTAGCGTTAATGGGCGTTTTTTATAAAAATACACAGAGGACACTCCAAAAATCCCACAATGCATTGAAAAATAGAATGCCGAACACTAATGAACGAGCGTTTATGAGCGTTTACAAGCGTTTATGAGCGTTTATCAGCGTTTGTCGTTTTTTGGCGCTGAAAAACGGCACTTTGAACGCGAATTTCTGGCGTTCAGAAAAAAGCCCATAAACTCCACTGCTCATTAAAGCTGAAAAACGTCCATGTGTGCATGGACACATAGGCTAACATAGAGTGGAGTTTATGGGCTTTTACAAAAAACGCCCAAACTCCAATAAACTGCAGTTTATCAGCTTCAGTGTGCATGGAGCCTTATTCTGAACGCCAGAAATTCGCATTCAAAGTGCCGTTTTTCACCGCCAAAAAACGACAAACGCTGATAAACGCTCATAAACACGCATTAATTAGTGTTCGGCATTCTATTTTTTCATGCATTGTGGGAGTTTGGAATGCACTGTGGGATTTTTGGAGTGTCCTCTGTGTATTTTGATTGAAAACGCCCATAAATGCTAACACTAATAAACGCTCATAAACGCTAGTACAAAATGCTGTTAAAAGCACGTTTTTCAACCAGCGTTTTTTGCCAGCAATTTGGCGTCCAGAAAAAGCTTTTTTGAGCTTCAGTGTGCATGGAACCTTAGAATACTCCTTTGTCTCTGAGGTCTCTGCCTGTAAGGCTCCATGCACACTGAAGCTCAAAAAAGCTTTTTTTGGACGCCAGATTGCTGGTAGAAAACGTTGGTTGAAAAACTTGCTTTTTTAGCGTTTATGGGCGTTTTAAATAAAAATACACAGAGGACACTCCAAAAATCCCACAGTGCATTCCAAATTCCCACAATGCATTGAAAAAATAGAATGCCAAACACTAATTAATGCGTGTTTATGAGCGTTTCTAAGCGTTTATGAGCGTTTATCGGCATTTGTCTTTTTTGGTGGTGAAAAACGGCACTTTGAATGCAAATTTCTGGCGTTCAGAAAAAAGCCCATAAAATCCACTGCTCATTAAAGCTAAAAAACGTTCATGTGTGCATGGACACATAGGCTAACATAGAGTGGAGTTTATGGGCTTTTAAAAAAAAACACCCAAACTCCAATAAACTGCAGTTTATGAGCTTCAGTGTGCATGGAGCCTTACTAATCCCAGAACCTGCATTCACTATATATGGTCTCCCAAAGTACACATGCAATTATTTTAGTAAATATAAACTGATAAATACCTTTTCTCATCAGCCATATATAGCAGCCTTGTGACTTCTATCAGTTCCTAATAAAGCTTGTGGGAGGAGTTTTCATTATCCACCGATTCCCTGTCTGGACAGTGCTGATTGGCCCTGTGCTGATCACATGTACCCTCCCAAGAAAAAACAATCCTCTCTAGCAATACACACCAAACTGAGCATGTGCAGCCTGTCCCCTGGCTCTGTAAATATCAGGTTTTTTTTGGAGACAGTGGAAGAAGGGGAGGATCAGAGAGACAGGATCAAACAGCCTTTATACACAATGCAAATTATTAACCTCTTAGGTTCCACAGTGAGTATAACAACCATGCTTTACTGCATATTCAGACTGATTTTTAGTGTTGTGGGTTTAGTAACACTTTAAACAACTATATAATTAGAGATTTAAAGATTTGGGGAAGAGGCAAGGAGGGGACTGGAGGGTAACCAACCCCCGGGATTTTTAAGACGGTACCCAATTGTCACAAATAAAGTATAAAATCAATATAATTTTATTGAATATACAAATATATAGAACATTTCCAAAAAGGAGAAAATTAGTGTGAACATAACATAACAAATCCAGATATACAAAAACTGGTGCAGAATCATACAAAACTCCACATATTACCACATTTGTATATTATATGTGCTGCATTTTTGTCTCTACATGTTTCGCTCTTCTGAGCTTCTTCAGGACATTGCAGCATGCACAAATATATAGAAAAACCGTTGAGTCTGTAAGTTTATACTTGTCAGCTCAATGATTAGATCAATTGTTGATAAATGAAGAGGATCACAACATACACAGAAGATATAATAACACCATTGAGGAGCCTCGATGTTCCCCAGCAGTCTGAGAAAAATCCCGGAGTTAAGTATGTTAGAGCCAATTTTCAAGCATCAAAGGACAAAAGTGTCTCAAAGTCACCCAAATATTGTCAGATATAGTTGAAAGTTGAATACCTTGACAGAGAAAATTCACCTGTTCTCAAAGGTATGTTTGAACCAGTTAATTTAGTTCCGGTTTTCTCAAAGTGTCCCGGAGGATCCCTCTCCATTAATTAGAGACTTTTAAAAAGTTTTAGCTCTTGTTTGCCTAATATGGATGAATAGAGGAAAATGGTTTGATCTTGTATGAGGAAAATGGAACAAGTTGTAACAGCTCCCCAATCAATAACAAGCACCTTCATCTCTTGCACATGTTTTTTGAAAACATGCTTGTTAACCAATGCATGCTGTTCAATCAATAATAAGCAACTTCAACTCTTGCACATGTTCATTAAAACTAGCTTCTTAACCAATACAAGCCCTGACTGCTACGACTAATGGTTGGATCAATCCTATTAGTATGTCATACAGCAGCCTGTTTTCTTTACATTCAAGGTGGGCAGGTCAACTCACATGTGCTGAATGGCTTCTTCAAACAGAACCAGATTCATTGACGCATGGATCTCATTGTAGTGTTCTAGAGCATCTGTAAGAATTCTCGTCAGCTTTTCCCAGTCCGATATAGGAAAATAACGTGGTTCTCCAACACCATAAGCAAAGTGACTGTAAACTAGTGGCTTATTGATAAATATATGTTCATCTACACCCTGCCGGAAAAAGATCATGACAGTTGTTTAGGTAGTTAATTTGTATGTAAACCTAAAAATAAAATTCGTAATTAGCACCTAACACTCCACTTGTTCCAGTTTTGTCAATCATTTATTATTACTATATATTTATTATAGATACTTATAGCACCATCAATTTACTATATTCACATCAGTCCCAGTCCTTTAGGAGCTTACAACCTAAGGTCCCTAACTCACATTCATTCATACACATACCGGAGCCAATTTAGACAAGAGCCTGGCAACCATGGCTTTGGAGTGTGGGAAGAAAGTGGAGGAACCCCATGCAGGTACACAGAGAACATACAAACTACAGGCAGGTAGTGCCACGGTTGGGATTTGAACCAGGGACCCTAGTGCTACTAGGCTGAAGTGCTAACCACTTAACCACTGTGATGCCCATTTAGAGAAAGAATGGAAAATTAATTTCTCCATTCTTTCTTAAATTATTTTATGATTTTCTCAACGGTTTCTCAACTTGCAGAATGACAAGACTCCCAAAGCTGGAGAAGAAATGTCAACCTAGGATGTATACTTCATGTGGATCAAAGGTGATGTGCTGTTGCACAGTGCTCTACCATGTATAGCTTTGAGTTCAACAAAAACACAATGCATCATGGGAGGTCTATGTCATCAGAGGAGACATGCACCCATGTGTATGGCTCAGATGTACAAAGCAGAGGTGCTAAGAGGAGTGATGTAAAAGGGTGCAGTGCATAGATTGGGACCTTAATTAAATACATGCTGCTCTTTATGCTTATTTACATACAGTGCTGGTAGATTTAGTAGACATTTAAGTGAATGTTAAGTGAAACACCCAAAGTTACTACTTTTAATGACATTTCACACAAAGTTATTATTACATTCATGGAGGATAGAATTAAATTTTGCACCTTCAGCCTCCAAAAAGTTATGCCCTTTGATTTTATTGTAATTTATAAATATAACAATGTAACTCCTCCTTACACCTCCTCCCCAGACTACTAGTGTACACACAGCCAGGGACAAGTTAGGTGTCTGTTTAACAAGGCGCAATCTACAGCACATTTATACAGCATGGATATTCACAACATGTAAATATCTCAGAGAAGAGCATGTTTGTTAAGATTTCTTCTAGAAATACTTCTCTGCCCTGACTGAATGGATTATGCAATGAGTCGCTGCAAAGTACGGTGGAACTGAGGAGATTTGAAGAAAGTGGTAGTAAAGTCTGTTGTTAATTTGTACCAATGGGTAAGCTTATAATAAAGCTTACCTGTAGGCAGGCCCTGACTGGCCATAGGACAGACCAGGCATTTGCCCAGGGGGCCGCCGGGCCGCAGGGCTGCATGTCTGGCACATGCAGAGTCGGCCGCGGGTCCTCACATGCAGGACCGGTGTACTAACACCGGCCGCTGATATTCCGCCAGTGGTGTACTAAGTGGGGGGCGGGCCGCCAGTGACATACTCTTTGAGAGCTGTAGTTGCTCTTTGCAGTGGGGGGTGGGTGCGTGCCGCACTCGAGTGACACACATAAGCACATGGGGGGGCGGAACCTGCAACGATTCCCCTTCTCTCTGGTACGGTGGAAGTGGCTCTGATCCATCTCGGTTCGGCTGTCTCACACAGCCGAGCAGAGTGAAGCCGCCTCCCCCTACCCCTCCTCCTTTATGTCTACACAGGGGGAGGGGACTCGACATGCAGTCCCGTGTTGATCTCAGGACCTGAGACTCAGGTACATTATGGGTCTGAAGGGGAGGTTTGAAATGTAGGGGGGGTTCTGTAGTGTAGGGGGGTCTGTAATGTAGGGGGAGTTCTGTAGTGTAGGGGGGTCTGTAATGTAGGGGGGTTCTGTAATGTAGGGGGGTTCTGTAGTGTAGGGGGGTCTATAATGTAGGGGGGGTTCTGTAGTGTAGGGGGGTCTGTAATTTAGGGGGGTTCTGTAATGTGGGGGGGTTCTGTAGTGTAGGGGGTTCTGTAGTGTAGGGGGGTCTGTATTGTAGGGGGGGTCTGTAATGTAGGGGGTGTTCTGTATTGTAGGGGGGGTCTGTAATGTAGGGGGGTTCTGTAGTGTAGGGGGTCTGTAATGTAGGGGGAGTTCTGTATTGTAGGGGGGTCTGTATTGTAGGGGGCGTTCTGTCGTGTGGGGGGTCTGTAATGTAGGGGGTCTGTAATGTATGGGGGTTCTGTATTGTAGAGGGTTCTGTATTGTAGGGGTTCTGTAGTGTAGGGGGGTCTTTAATGTAGGGGGTTTCTGTATTGTAGGGGGGTCTGTAGTGTAGGGGGGTCTGTAGTGTAGGGGGGTTCTGTAGTGTATGGGGTCTGTAATGTAGGGGGAGTTCTGTATTTTAGGGGGGTCTGTATTGTAGGGGGCGTTCTGTAGTGTGGGGGTCTGTAATGTAGGGGGTCTGTAATGTAGGGGGGTTCTGTATTGTAGGGGGTTCTGTATTGTAGGGGTTCTGTAGTGTAGGGGGTCTGTAATGTAGGGGGTTCTGTATTGTAGGGGGGTCTGTAGTGTATGGGGTCTGTAATGTAGGGGGAGTTCTGTATTGTAGGGGGGTCTGTATTGTAGGGGGCGTTCTGTAGTGTAGGGGGTCTATAATGTAGGGGGGTTCTGTATTGTAGGGGGGTTGTGTATTGTAGGGGGGGGTTCTGTAATGTAGGGGGGTTCTGTAATGTAGGGGGGGTTCTGTTGTGTAGGGGGGTCTGTATTGTACAGAGGGGGTCTGCATCGTAGGGGGGTCTGTGTAACATGCAGGGGGTCCAGAACTGGAGGTTCAGGGTGCTGTGTAATGTAAAAGTGTCCAGAGGTTCAGGGTGCTGTGTATTGTAAAGGGGTCCATAGGTGCAGGGAGCCGTGTAATTAATGTAAAGGGGTCCAGAGGTGCAACCCCACATCCCATCATCAACCGCCCCCATGAAGCGCCGCCACCGCTTCCCCCCCCCGAGCTGCTCAGTCTAAAATGCCCGGGCCTATTTTTTGTCCCAGTCCGGGCCTGCCTGTAGGTATGGTGAATAAACAGTGTACCATTTAGACCTCTTTCGCAAGCGCTTTTCAGACACTTTCACAACTTAAAAAAAAAGCGCCTGAAAAGCTCACGAAAAACTATTTCCATTAAAATCAATTAATACTGTCACGCTAGGACAGTGCGCTGGCAGGGCGGTGAAAAAACACCCCTCTCCATTAAAATTAATGGAAAGCTCTTCAAAAGCGCTTAGTGTTTTACTGGCAGTTTAGAAGCGCCTCAGTGTGAAAGGGGCCTAATAAATCACATAGACACTAGCCTATGATGTCACTGTTGCTATAAATAAAAACAATTATTTATGAATGGTTCCTTACCAATTTGTCTTTGATTTAAATCTATTTATTTTTTATTTACTGCCTTTATACATAAGGGATGTGAATATACTGACGGTCTAGTGTGGGACTCAGGGAATATAAGGGACTCAACACCCTAAACACTAAGACATGTTTTGGGGCTAGAGATACCTGTGGTCATATATACATACTGTATATATATCTATAGAAACTTCAATATATACTGTATATATTGATATATACTGTATGTGTGTGTGTGTGTGTATATATATATATATATATATATATATATATATATATATACCTTTCAAAGGGGAGCATTGACAAAAGACGCTATCACTAGTCACTATAGCGGTTTATCGCAATTCCATAAATGGACACCTAATTTAGTAATCTGATAACTAGGCAGTTGATGTGAATCTCATCATTGCGTTGTGATCTACAGTGAATCACAAACTATGGAAAGAGGCAGTGGGATTCATCAACTGCAGAATGCTTATTAAGTTTATTGATTCTATATGCACATGTTCAGGTGAAGTGTGATGATCTGCAAAGGATCCAATTCACTAATGCCTGGTACACACAATGAGATTATCAGAGGAATGATCATCTGTTTTTTTCTGCATGCTAATGTTATATCCAAAATAAAAGAGGTTTCTAAAGTTACAAAAATTCTCATATGATTTGGGCGTAATGTATTGTATTCTATTTATACTGTAATTTTGGACGACAACTGTACTAAATAAAACCAAACTCATGGTATCGTACGAGAACATTTTTCGTGTTTGTCCCTTCGGATAATATCGAATGAACTGTTGCGATCGGGTCCTCAAACCTGTACTAGCAATCGGATTATTGTACGATCACTTCAAAAGTGGTATTTATTGGATTATTTTCTGATTGTGTGTATGGGCCTTTAACCAGTTCCCTACCGCCGTATTGTAAAATGAAGGTGACAGGATCCGTTCCTCCCTCCGGGTAGGTGTCATATGTCGTCCTCTGCTTCCCGGCATCGTGGAGAACACACGCGCTCGCCACATCACTGGGGACCCAATGCTCATGCCCGGTGGCCGCAATGTCCACCAGGCACCCATGATTGCCTAGTAACAGAGCCGGGACGTGGATCTGTGTGTGTAAACACACAGATCCGCGTCCTGTCAGGGGAGAGGAGAACTGATCGTATGTTCCTTGTACAGAGGAACACCGATCAATCTCCTCTCCTCATCATTCCCCTCCCCCCACAGTTATAATCACTCCCTAGTGCCCCCTAGTGTTAACCCCTTCCCTGCCAGTCACATTTATACAGTAATTGGTGCATTTTTTATAGCACCGATGAAATGTAAATGGTCCCAAAATAGTGTCAAAAGTGTCCGATCTGTCTGCCGCAATGTCACAGTCATGATAAAATTCGCAGATCGCCGCTATTAGTAGTAAAAAAAAAAAAAAAAAAAAATATCTATCCCCTATTTTGTAGCCGCTATAACTTTTGCGTAAACCAATCAATATATGCTGATTGGGATTTTTTTTTTTTTACCAAAAATATGAAGAAGAATACATATCAGCCTAAAATGAGGAAAAAAATTATAATTTTTTTTTAAAATGGGATATTTATTATAGCAAAAAGTAATAAATATTGTATTTTTGCTTTCAAAATTGTCACTCTTTTTTTGTTCATAATGCAAAAAATAAAAAATGCACAGGTGATAAAATACCACCAAAAGAAATCTCTATTTGTGGGGAAAAAAACTATCAACATTTAATTTGGGTACAACGTCACACGACTGCGCAATGTTCATTCAAAGTGTGACAGCGCTGAAAGCTGGTAATTGGCCTGGGCAGGAAAGGGGTCAAAATGCCCTGTATTGAAGTGATTAAGCCAGCCAGTTTGCACACCAATGCAGTTATCTCTAACAAAATGTTTTCTCTTTTTCCCTTCCGGTCACATCTTCTCACTCATGGGTAGATGTGACCATCTTCCACAGGACTTCTTTCATAATCCACTTTATTATCCTATTTACACATAAAATGAACTCTGAACATTCACCAAATTTAGACTACCCATGTCTACCAGGTAACACTAATCCAAAGACTGGGTTCTACATTTGGTGATTGCTTATTGAGCTTGATATGCTCTTCTGGGGAATCGGCACCTGGTAGCAGTTATTCAAGCCAGTGGATAACAAAAAACTGTGGTTTTTGGGTGGTATTTTTCTACATATCTTCAATTATAAGCATAACAAGCACTTATATCCAGAAGGCAGTTTCCAGTAGTATAATGTATAATGTGTATAAAGATCGTTTCACAATCTCTCAGGGAATGTAATATTTCCAGTAGTGTTTTCTTACAGCTGCCAAGCTAGTCTGAGGACCACCCCTCGTACAAAGAACCAATCAAAGTTCACACTGCCCCCCCCCCCCCCCCATCAACAGAATGGAGGGTGGCCCCCTCCCAAAGGACATCCAGAACAGAATGGAAGGTAGTCCATGTAGCTGTACATATTGTGGAAGGTAGATCTTGGTAGATCTTGCAAAAAGAGATTAAGCAGGTGTTTCCAGGAATCATAAACTTGGCTTTTGATGTGCTCAGTGTAAAGTGTTTTTGTATGTTATATTTGTTTGCTAATGTAGATGATATAACATGATGATGATGATAATAATAATAAATTGAAACTCTTATTTTCTGAATTGTAAAAAATATATTTTATACTTTTTTTTTTAATTTGATTCCATCAATGTGCATTCATGGAGTCAGTTTTAGCAGTACAACATTCCTATGATGAAGTTCTTACCTCAAAGAATCTCTTTGCTGTGTCAATGAGTACTTTTTTAAAATTTTCTATGTCTTTCTCTTCCATGAGTTTGTCTGAGTAAACTCTGCATGACTCGTGAAGCCACAAGTGGACCAAGTCACTGGAGAAACGAATACACTCTGGAGAAGCAAAAAGCATTCCCTGTGAAATGGCACAGCACAGTGTTATTATACAGTCATAGGAATTACTGTACTTCACATTCATATTCTTTGTTAAAGCCCACCTCTAGCCAAAACTTTGTTTCATTTTATTTTGAATAGAGTGGGGAAGGGTTAGAGTGTCTGTTGAGTTATCATTCTTGTGTGTGTCCCTTTTTTGGGGTGATTTTTCTTCACTTTCTGTCCTAAAGTGTTGGAAAATCTCACAAATGGGGACACAAACAAAAACACATTTTTAGGAAAAGGAGTGAGAAATAGAATTTCTGACACTGTTTCATTGCTATTTTTTCCTTTCTATCTTGGTTATACTTGTACCACCCATTTCTTGTGTCACGGGGTTGGGAAGTGAGGGAAAATCTCTTTTGTCACAGACAAAAATATTAATCCCAGTCAGAATCTTTAACTCCTATACATTCTATTCAAAAACAAAAACTGGATGGGATCAAGTTTTAAATACGTCCCAAAACAATCTTGACAAACACATATACTGTACAGTGCTGTGAAAAAGTATTTTTCCCCTTCTTGATTCATTTTTTTTGCATATTTCTCACACTTAAATGATTCAGATCATCAAACACATTTTAATATTACACAAAGATAACCTGAGTAAATCCAAGATGCAGTTTTTAAATGATTATTTAATTTATTAACCACTTCAGCCCTGGAAAATTTGGCTGCTTAATGACCAGGCCATTTTATGCGATACGGCACTGCGTCACTTTAACTGATAATTGCGCAGTCGTGCAACGCTGTACCCAAACAAAATTGAAATTCTTTTTTTCTCACAAATAAAGCTTTCTTTTGGTGGTATTTGATCATCTCTGCAGTTTTTATTTTTTGTGGTATAAACAAAAAAAGAGCAACAATTTTAAAATAAAAAACACAATATTTTGTACTTTTTTTTAGCTATAATATAATATAATATCCCCATTTTTTTTTTAAAAAAGCTAATTTTTTCCTCAGTTTAGGCCGATATGTACTCTTCTACATATTTTTGGTAATAAAAATCGCAATAAGCCTATATTGATTGGTTTGCACAAAAGTAATAGCGTCTACAAACTATGGGAAAGATTTATGGCATTTTTTATGGCATTTCTATTATTATTATTTTTTTTACTAGTAATAGCGGTAATCTGCAATTTTTATTGGTACTGTGACATTATAGTGGACAGATCAGTGACTTTGACACATTTTTGGGACCATTGACATTTATACAGTGATCAGTGTTATGAAAATGCACTGATTACTGTGTAAATGTCACTAGCAGGGAAGGGGATAACACTAGGGGGCGATCAAGGGGTTTACTGTGTTCCCTCGTGTGTGTTCTAACTGTAGGGGGGATGGAACTGACTAGAGGAGATGACAGATTGCTGTTCCTAGCTAGTAGGAACACACAATCTGTCTCTTGTCTCCTCACAGAACAGGGATTTGTGTATTTACACACACACGTCCCTGTTCTGGCTCACAGCAGGCCTGCTATCCCCACTTAAAAGGTCGATGTACAACTGTGACGGCTTGCGGGAAAATGCCGACCTGCCACTGTATAATGACAGAAGCTGGTCGGCAAGCGTTTAAGGGAAAAAAGCTGTTCAAACCTGCCTGGCCCTATGTGAAAAAGTAATTGCCCCCTCCCATGCTGAATCACGAATGAACTGTGATTAACCACAATTTTTTGGAACGCTGAGTTAAATTTCACTCTCCACACCCAGGCCTGATCACTACCAGACCTGTTGAATCAAGAAATCGCATAAAAAGAAGCTGCCTGACAAAGTGAAGCATGCTAACAGATCACAAAAAGCCACACATAATGCCACAATCCAATAAAATTCAAGAACAGATTAGAAACAAAGATGTATCAATCTAGGAAGGGTTTCAAAGCTATTTCTAAAGCTTTGGAACTCCAGTCAGCCACAAATGGAGATAACTTGGAACAGTGGTGAACCTTCCCAGGAGTGGCCGGCTTACAAAAATTACTCCAAGAGCATGATGAAGACTCATCCAGGAGGTCATAAGAGAACCCAGAACAACATCTAAAGAACTGCAGGCCTCACTTGCCTCAGGTAAGATCAGTGTCCATGATTCAACAATAAGAAAGAGACTGGGCAAAAATGGCATCCATGGGAGAGTTCCAAGGTCAAAGCCCCTGCTAACCAAAAAGAACACAAAGACTCATCTCATAGGGGCCACTTGTATTAACCCAGCCGGGAGAACAAGCAGGGCGGATAGCTGTACCCGGGAATACTATTTGTGGGCAGCGTGGACTCAAACAGGCAGCTGCTTTGGGCCCCCACATAAATGACAGGGCCCGGGGAAGCTGCCCCATTTGCCCCACGTTAAAGATGGCCCTGACTCCCCACCCCAGACTGCCATTGCTCCTTCATCCAGAGTGGGAGCATTCTTATACAGGAGGTGTGTTACTGGCCAGATCACCAGATGAAAACAGAGAGATGCAGCCACCATAGCTAAAGGTTGGTAAGCTGTAATATACTATATTAAATATTTGGTTTAGGAGTTTAGGTTGAAAAAAGACACAAGTTCATCAAGTCCAACCTATGTATGTGATTATATGTCAGTATTACATTGTATATCCCTGTATGTTGTGGTCATTCAGGTGCTTATCTAATAGTTTTATGGAAACTATCGATGCTCCCCACTGAGACCTCTCTTGCCGCTCTTACAGTAAAGAAACCTGGAGTTGATCCCTTTTTAATGCATGCCAATATTCTGTTTGCTTTGTTAGCAACAGCTTGGCATTGCATGCCATTGCTGAGCCTATCATCTACTAGGTCCCCCAGGTCATTTTCCATTCTAGATACCAGTTTAAGACACCAGTAAGCAATACAGCTTGGATCCTGGGGGATATAAGTTGCTCATATCACAGTTCCTTGAAGCCACTGGACCCCTTGATTTAGAGAGGGTAATTTGCTTTTTTTCGTTTGTGTGAATCTGAGCTCCAGGCAAGCAGCCAAATACATAGATAAAATACACATAGCATATCAGTTCTTTTACTTGCCAAAAGATAAGTAGTTCTGTGCATCCAGTTCAAACATTTACACTGCTCAGCTATACGGCACAACTCTGCCTAGAATAGCAGAAGATTTTTTTATCTGCTGCTGCAAGTAAACACCTGTAAGGCTGGGTTAATACTATCTTCGCACGCGGCTCACAGCAGGGGTCTGATTCACCATTTCAGGAACGATTTTAGCCTGAATTTATGCCTGAATTTAGACTTGAAATGGACCTAAAGATGCACAGGGCTTCTGTGCAAATTTGCCCTGGAGCCATAGCAGAGATAAGTGAACCGGCTCCATAGCTAGCCAGTCAAAATGTGTGAACACAGCATAAGTCTTCTACCTCTCCTAGCCTGTGACAGGACAAAAAAGCAGCATCTCACTTTCTGTCATAGACATGTGACAGGTTTGTTTTGGGTTTGATTCATTATGTTAGTAATTTAGTTTCGTTGAGTCGTTTCAGAATTTGTCTAATTTTGTTTTGTTTTCTAACAAATTCCAAATTTTCAGAACGATTCGAACTGGGATTGGTCAAAAAGTTATCGACTGATTTGAATTCTGTGTGAAGAATAGCTGGTTGTTAAGGAGCGGACCGGGAAGCCAGCGGCTGCTTCCTTAACAACCAATGACTCATCAGCTGTCAGCAGGCTACTCCACTGACAGCTGAAATGTAAATGAAATAATGCCGGCAATGAAAAATTCAGACAAGAAACAGTGTAGGTTCCTCCCCCAATCCATACCAGGCCCTTTAAGTCTGGTATGGATAACCAACTGTGTTTGGTTATCCAGCCAAGTATAAGGTAATTTACTATGCTTATTAAACAAATAGAAAACTGTGATTGCCCTATTCTAACAAATAAGAAAAAACAAAATATATACTAATGTTTATTTAAAAACTGTAAGAAAATATATCAACATGTAATACCTATAATAAATTGCACTGGTCTGATTCAAGGTTATGCAGTTTTATTTTATTTCCATTTAAATGCCATATTCCCTTGGAAAAAATAATTAAGGTAGTTCATAGAAATAAAAATATATTATAAAGGCAATACACAATTACTACTTTCATTTGGAATATAACATATAGACACTAGATATAGAAAAACTGTAGTCTGTCAATACCATAGATATTTATTTTATTATGCAAATATACATCTTTTAAGATCATTACTAGACAAATGTCATTTTGATTGTTATCCCCAGGTGCTGCCGCACCCCATTAAGGGGTGCTCTCCAGTGATTGTGGGGAGGCCTCACTAAACCTGCCACCCCCTGTAAGTCTTTGGGCCCTAGAATTGGCTTCCCCCCCTTGGGAGGGGCAGTGTGAGGCGAGCTCTAGGACCACCTCCAGGAAGAAAGACGTGGGGTTCTTTTAAAGGAAAGTCTCTGGTCAGTGTGGAAAGAGTCCTTGGTGGATAGGGTAAATATAACAAACAAAAGGAAATAATAATGATTATAATTAATTGAATGAAATGTTAAAACTTGTCCTCTTGCTGTACTTGCAGAAATGTGGAAATAATTTTTCCCTCTTCCCCCCTGAAGAAGACCGCAATATTTCCAAGATCGAAATGCATTGGGGTATCTGGTATATCAGATGGTGATTCAAATTATATGTTATGGAAATGTATTTGTATTTAATATATTCGTTTTTTGAACGGTGAAATTGTATATGCATTTTCCTCTACCAATATACATTTTTTGCCCTATGTATACCAGAGCTCATGTTTTAATAAGTACTTTTTGTTCCTCATGTTAACTAATCAGTGTTTTGGATAATAAAACCAAGACATTTTTTATAACTCCTTTATTTCTCATTTGCTGCTAAAAAAAACATGGGGAAACCTCTTTTTTTGTTTGGATTTAAAGGATTTAAAGGGGAACCCTACGCACACACAAAAAAAACAGCATGGGGTCCCCCCTAAAATCTATAACAGACTCTTATCTGAGTATGCAGCCCGGTGGGCCAGCAAAGGGGAGGGGTAGGTGAGCGTCCCCTCCTCTCCAGAACCACACCAGGCCACATGCTCTCAACATGGGGGGGTGCTTTGAGACGGGGGGTTCTGCCCCCCACATCCCAAAGCACCTTGTCCCCATGTTGATGAGGACAAGCGCCTCTTACTCACCACCCTGGCCAGTGTTTGTCGGGGTCTATGGGTGGGAGGGCTTATCAGAATTTGTAAAATCCCATTTACAAGGGGGCCCCCAGGAACCTGCCTTCTACCCTACTTATTCACCAAAAAAGTGTAAAAAGTGAGTAAAGACACAACACAAGTTTTTGACAAGTCCTTTATTAAAAAATAAACCCCCCGTGTAGATCCATCTTCAATCACGATGCCAACTGCACCACTGGAACCAAGAAAAAAAAACTCTGCTGAAGGTTTTTGCCGTCTGCCTGCTCCCCCACCTGACAGTTCTTAAATAACTAAGGGGTGGAGACACCCGGCGATATTACCGGGTGGTCCCACCTTCTTGTGACATCATCAACAGAGGCATGCTGGATTGATGACATCACAAGAGGGGGGGTTACTATTTCATTCGGATATTCGTAATTTCCAAATCACCCAAAATTTGTCCGAATTTATATTCAGACCGAAACGACTTGCACATGTTTACTCTGTCACTCTAGGTTCTCCTCCTAACAGCATGTCCCTTGCACTGCAACACAATTGATTGGCTTTTATACAGCTTATTCTCCCAATCTGTGCAGGGATTGTAAGCCCAATTCAAGTACTTAGATTGCTTACATGTTAAAAATGCAATATATACAGGTGCATCTCAAAATATTATATCATCAAAAAGTTCATTAGCTTCAGTAATTCAGTTCAAAAAGTGAAACTCATATATTATATAGATTTATTACACACAGAGTGATATATTTCAAGCATTTCTTTCTTTTAAATTTGATGATTATGGATTACAGATAGTGAAAATCCAAAAATCGGTATCTCAGAAAATGTGAATATTGTGAAAAAGTTCAATATTGTCACATTCTAATCAGCTAATTAACTCAAAACATCTGTAAACATTTCCTAAGCCTTTAAACGGCCTTGCAGTCTGGTTGAGTAGGTTATACAATTATAGGGAAGACACAAGACAGTCATTGACACCCTTCACAAGGAGGGTAAGTCAATTCTGATTTTCACTTTTTGAATTGAATTACTGAAGTAAATTAACTTTTTGATGATTTAGACGCACCTGTACATCTCCAACAATCCAGAAGTATATGTCTTAGATCTTTTAAGTAAAAAAAAAAAAAAAAAGAAAAAAGCCAGTTACCTGAAAAATGTGCGTGAGATCTCTCAGGTTAAAAGTATAATGGAACCTTATAGCAGTTGGCAGGAAATTCTGGGTCATTTTGTGATGCAGACAAATAGCAGTTTGTATCAGTGTTGGCAAGGACTTCACCACACTGTAACTGAAGCCGCCATGCTGGAAATGGGCATTTATGATCCTGCTGTAGATGGTGGTTAATGCTTCAGATCCAGGAAAGTGCACGGCAAAAACAGAGAAGTGTCTCTGAAAAATTAAGCACAAGTTAAATGCATTAATGTTGTTTTAAATAGTCCTGTAAATAGATGCACCTCAAGTCCGATTCACAACCAAGAAGCACTGTAAACCAAATAGGATGAAATCCAAGTAGAAAACTTTATTGCAGTAAAATCCACCAACAGCACAGTCACTGGAGCTGAGAAGAAATATCAACGCGTTTCATGCTAAATTGCTCTTAATCAAAACAATGCGCAGTTTATCGTGAAACGCGTTGACATTTGCTCCTAGCTCCTGTGACTGTGCTGTTGGTGGATGTTACTGCAAAAAAGTTTTCTACTTGGATTTCTGATCCCAATATGCAGCCATCCCATTTGCTTCACTGTTTAATTGAAAGGGAAACATCACCATAAAGGCATCTTAAAGGGCACCAGTCATCAATGAACAATTTTAATCATCTCAGTCTCCTCTTTTTGTTAGCCCTGTCTTTAGCCATTTGTTTCTTATGGAGTATTGTTTTCTCTCTTAGCAGAGGGTTCTCTTCAGTGTTGGATTCAGATGTTGTTCATTTTCTGCCTCAGTAGACTGCTGATAACAGACATGCATACAACTTACAAATTATACAGGGTCACTCAAGATATGAAAGCTTTGGTAACGGATAGGTTAATCCTTCTTCAGGACACGGAAATGACCTGTCTTTAGCACTGGGCTGAAGAGAAAAAGTCAGCCTCTATAGAAGCCTAAGTCACACTCAAAAGAAGCCCATTTACACTGCAGTGCTATTCCACAATGTGGCCTACATTTTGTGGCCACTGGTAAAATGCAGCCCATGGAGAGGATCATACACTGTTTTTTTTTTTTTTACGAAAGGCAAATACACTTTGCACTGCAATTGCACTTGAAATAGCACTTGGAAGTGCAGCCGCTCTAAATCTAAGGGGTAGATTTGAAATGAGGGGAAGCTCTGCTGATTTTATCATGCAATCACGTGCAAGCTAAAATGCTGTTTTTTATTTTCTTTGCATGTCCCCCTCGGATCTACAATAACTTTACTTCCAAGTGCACTTTCAGTGCAAAGTGGATTTTACGTTAGTAAATAACCCCCACTGTGTCATGTGTTCTCTCTCTACTTAGTTCAGCAGTGAGAACTCCATGACTGGTGAGGCTGATCACATGACTTTGACCGGTCAGGCACATTATTAAAGCACCTCTCTTTTTTTTGTAAAGCAGCGGTATTGTCACAGCAATGCCATAGCGCTGCTTTAGAAATGGGCCCCTAAGACTATACTGCACTCTCTGCTCCAATAAGGGAAGAATAAAACTTGTTAAAGTGACACGCATCTATCTTTGTAAAGTATTGCATTATTACTGCAACTGGTTCTCTTAAAGGTCATATCTGTAGCATGCTTAAAAGAATGGGCATCCTTATAGCTCAGTGTAACAGACTCAGGTTGTTCTGTTATAGTCCACTACTAAGAAGCTGTCTTCTCCTATCAATCCTACTCTAGTTTGTAAATAACAAGTAACCCCAGCTGGGCACTTTCCCTCATGGTCTCACCTTCAAACCCTCCCATGTCATGCAAAGTAAAACCTGAAAAATGTAGCAAGCTAACAAATTACCTTCAATACAGTTCTGGATTTACATGGCTGATCTAGCACCACTAATAGTAGATGTAGTTTAGCAACTGTTAAGAGTCAAAGGTTTCGGATTCCTGACACAAATTAATCTTCCTAGAAAGTGCCCGCTGTAATGTGTAGAGAAAACTACTGGTGCTATAAAAATGCAATTTATTATAGAAACATGAACTGACCTTTTTTCCCCAGTCGCTATGGTTACTATAGATCACATATGTGACAGGTCAAGTCATGCATCTAATGTAACACCTTGTACAGTAAAGACAAGTGACATGCTGAATGATAGATTACCTGCAGACGAGGATTAATGGAAAAACTTCCAGCAGTGGGATTCATGCACGTTATGTATTGGCAGTTGTGTATTTCCTTAGCTACCAATTTCTGTCTGTCATACCTACAGTAAATCACATAAACACAAATACGGACTCATGTGGTGTCAGCTTCAATGATCTTATCTTATTTACTGCTCTATTATTATTATTATTATTATTATTTATAAACAGGCAGCTTACTATAAGATCTCCCCATACACTGTGACAGTTTTACAGTATATGACTTAGAACTTGTAAACATATATGTAGCACCCTCCTAGATAAGTGCTAGGTTTGAGTTAGATAGAATTAGTTTGTGCTTAGATAGTTAAATTTAGTTTCTGCACTGTAGTCAGTGTGGTTGTTAATGTGTGTTAGGTAAAAGCATAGTTTGCTCACTGTACTCAGTGAAGCTGCAATCTGCAAGTCAGGTCTGCTCAGTGTCCTCAGCTGCTGCCAGTCTGCCCAATAGCTTCTTCTGTATCCAGGAAACATAAAGCCTCATACACACGATAGGACTTTGTACAAACTTTCCCTTGGATTTTTGTACAAAGGGCGTCGGCCCTGAACTTGTATTGCATACACACAGCAGGACTTTTTCAGCCAACTTTCACCAAATCACGTGGTTTTTCTGCTCTTTACCGCCACCTTTGGTCAACTTCTGTATTGTTGTCTGATCTTTTGCATTGGTTCTGAGCATGCCTGTTTGTACTTTGTACAAAAGTCCTATGGTTTTCTGTACACACGATCAGACTTTGCTCCATAGGACTTTTGTTGCCAGAAAGTTTGTCCGTTCGCACAGCCAACAAAAGTCAGATGAAAACCAAAAAAGTTTGTCCGATGGAGCGTACACACGGTCGGATGTTGCTCCAAAACAGCTAATTTGCATGTTTGTTGTCAAAAAGTCTGATCGTGTGTATGGGCCTTAAGAAGTTTCTGAATGATAGTCTGTAGCTATGCAGATGGCAGCAGGAATTTTGATACAGTCCTGGCCTATCCCAGAGAGGCAGGCTCTGATAGCATGCTGGGAGACTGTATATATTCTCTGAGTACACTGAGCTTGGGGGTCCTTTCCCAGAGAGGATCAGGCTAGCCTGGAGGGCACGCTCACCTCCCAGGCACTGTTGCTATGTTTGCTGTTTTGAGGCCTCAGGTGGGCAATCCGAGGGCCTGGATGCTGAAACCCTGGAACTAAAGAAAGCTGACTGAGGGGTGCTGTTCGCAGAAGATGTAATCTTGTATCACCAGAGTAAAGTATTGCTTGGAAGTTGGAAGGAGGCAACCAGCTGTTCCAGGGGCCTTGTGTGAGTACAGATGCTTTGAAAGATCTTGGGGACCTTTGTGCTTTTGCCACCGCTCTAGTACTAGAGAAAGTCAGATGTGGGTCTATTTAAAGAGGACACCGACTGGTGTTCTGAAGAGCTTTGTCCAGCTAATCTGCTTAAATGGACTCTGCTTTTGTGGCTCTAGAAAAGGAATTTACAACTACTGCTACTAATACTACTACTACCTTAAAGCTCAAGTCTACTGTTTGCTACAATCACAGACTTTAATATAAAGTAGCTTGTCCTGAAGAATACCTAAATCCTCAAGTGTTCTTTTTTTTGGATTATCCCGTAGGTGGTCCCCTCCCTTAGAACACCCCTAGACTGGTCATTGAAGAAATATGTAAATGAGCCTGTGTGCCTGGCTGCAGGGTGAAAAATGTGGGGAAACCTGGACAGTATTTCTGTGGCTGTTATGGGGGTAGTGCTAGAAGGGGCAAGGTCCCCCCTACAGGCTGATGCCCCCCCCCTGTGCCCCTCCCCCCCCCCCCCCGTTTAAGAGAACACTTGTGGAGTGAGGTGGATGAGGAGTATTATGCACATCATCTTTTGATGACACAGAGATATTAGAGGTCTCAAAGGTACTGAAGAAACAGGGAGTCCCATGAAAGACATTAACCAACATACATCGACTTAATTTACAGTACATCCCTTAGTTAAGCTCTGTGGAGGGCTTGATGATTATAAGTGACCTCTTGATACGAGTGATGGAATTTTAATGTTTATTGGGTTGTCTATGTTAAATGACATGTTGTAAGGTTTAAAATTTTAATAAACAATACATGTATTTTAACATTTGTTGACTATTGCAGGCATTTCATATAAGTCCTCCTTCATTTTTGGTTTGACATGCACTCTTTTTAGGAAAGATCAAAACCGATGATGTCTGTAATAAAATATGTCATGAAAAAAATATATACATCTACAACTGAAAATACCTAATTTAATACTTACCAATGGCTATAATCCAGATGTTGTCTAATTAAAGTGTGAGGCTGCACTGTACTATAAGCATCCACTTCTGGCATATTGAGATCATCGACAAAATAAATTAGTTTTTTGGTTCCAGGTGGGGAATAGTTTCGTCCAGCTCTCTTTTCCAATGGTTTCTCCAGAACACCTTTTTTTAAAGGGAAAAGAACAATGTCAACCAATGCTTGCAGCATTCCTGTAGGTGAATATTTCAAATATTAACACCATATAAGGCCTATTTTTCAATATTTTTACCCAAAAACAAATCATTTTTCTAGTAGAATCCTATGAGAAAAATGTTCGGTAAATGTTGTGTAAATATTGGGTAAAAACATTGGTAGGCACCATAATATCTGATACTATTTGTATGATTATCTGTTTAGCAGGGGCCTGATGCCACAAAACACTATTTTTTTAAGTTAATGTAAATAACTCAGTTGTATATCATCTATGGGTGCTATGTGTGCTGGGCACATTGCCCAACGGAAGTGGGGAGGCCATTGTGCCCTCACACATTGTACAACATGGGGGAAAGTAGGGGGAGTGCACGCTGCTAGAGGGGCAGAGAATCGGATGAAATATCCCTTCCTCTCCTTGTGGCATGACAGCTGTCAAATGACAAGGGGGGCGCTTTAGGTAGCACCCACTCACTATATAGTAGGGGTACCCAGCAGATGAAGGTTAAATATGGTGTGTGCCTGTTCGGCTTCATCTTGGCTCCTTCCCCTGCCCCCTCACAATCACTTGATAGTATGTTGCTGATTCTAAAGATGGGAAGTGGGTCCCTGTTTCCAGGGGAAGGAAGACTCTGATTGGCCACTGTTAAGGCCAACCACAGTCCTGCTAGCTCTGCCTACTTGACCAGGGAAATAAGAAAGAAAGCCTGTGCTGAGGACAGAAGGAATCATCATGAGTCCAGGTGGTGGGCTGTGTGTACTGTGGGATAGAGGGTTACTTACTATTAACCTCAGAACTCTGCATCACTTGCTACAGATTTCTGAACTTTACATCACTTTCTACCGACCCCTGAACTCTGCATCACTCACTACCGACCCCTGAACTCTGCATCACTTACACCTGACCCCTGAATTTTACATCACTTACTACAGACCCCTGAACTCTGTATCACTTACTGCTAACCTCTGAACTCTGCTTCACTTACTACAGACCCCTTAACTCTGTGTCACATGCTACTTACACTGGAACTCTGCATCACTTACTACTGGCACCTGCACTTTTTGTCACTTACTCTTGACGCCTGAACTATGCATCACTTAATCCTAATCACTGAACTTTCCATCACTACTAGCCTTTGAACTATGCTCACTTACTACAGACCCCTGAACTCTGTGTCCCTCTCTCCGGACCCCTGAACTCTGTGTCACTCTCTCCGGACCCCTGAACTCTGTGTCACTCTATCCAGACCCCTGAACTCTGTGTCACTCTATCCAGACCCCTGAACTCTGTGTCACTTAGTACTGACCTCTGAACTTTGAATCACTTACTCCTGACCACTGAACCTTGCATCACTGCTGACCCCTGAACTTTGTATCACTTAATATTGACCCTGGAACTTTGTGGCATGTACTACTGGCCTCAACACTCCGCACCACTTAATACTGACCTCTGCATCACTTACTCCTGACCCCTGAACTCTATGCCACTTACTACTGACCTTTGAAATTCACATCACTTAATACTGACCCACGAATGCTGCATTATTTTCTACTGACCCCTGAACTCTTCCTCAATTACTACTGGCACCTGAACTTGGCATCACTTACCACTGACCCGTAAACTCATCATCACTTACTCCTGACCCCTGATCTCTGCATTACTTACTACTGATATCTGAACTCTGCGTTACTTATTACTGAACCCCTGCATTCTGCATACTTTTAAGCCAAGGCCAGTATTCAGTGCAATGTAAGCCACACCCAATGTTTGTCTGGAAAGAGGACCCCTTGCTTTCAGAAAATGCACCTGATTTGACCCTTTGCTGCATTAGGTCTGATGTATGAAGCTGCAATACTGCATACAGCATACTAAAAGTGTAGTTTCAAAATGTATTTAATATTTGATGACATTTCTTCAAATTTAAGAAAATTCGTTGAGGGTGAAAATAATGTTTGGATTTTTCAAGAGAAAATTGTATGCATTGTATTAAGGCATAATATTTGCCATTGCTAATTTAACATTTACCAGTAATTTTACATTCGGTCATTAGGTGAAAACGTTTATTGTGAGTATAAAAAAAATACAGTGTCTTGAAAAAGTATTCATACCCGTTGATATTTTCCACATTTTGTCATGCTATACCCAAAAACATAAATGTATTTTATTGGTGTGATAGACCAAAACAAAGTGGCACATAATTGTGAAGTGGAAGGAAAATGATAACTGGTTTTCAAAATTTTTACAAATAAATACCTGAAAAGTGTGGCATGTATTTGTATTGAGTCAATATTTTGTAGAGACACTTGTCACTGCAATTACAGCTGTAAGTCTTTTTGGGGATGTCTCTACCAGCTTTGCACATCTAGAGAGTGACATTTTTGCCCATTCTTTTTTGCCAAAATAGCTCAAGCTCTGTCATATTGGATGGAGAGCATCTGTGAACAGCAATTTTCAAATCTTGTCACAGATTGGATGTCACACATCCTGATGACATGGTTTCCTCGAAATGCATTGAGGCTGTGCATCTGGTTATACTGACATCACCACTGGTACCCTGGTTTCTACATATGGAATTTTGCAATGCACGCCGTATCTTGGAGAGACAATGAGAGCACGTTAAGCTGTACATGTTGGTGCTGATTTAAAGCACCTCTTAATGTGAGTGTGCATTTTTATTGTTTCTGTTACCTACATTTTTTAATAAAAATATTGCTCCATGATTTTTTATTATGCTCTTCCCGAGTCCTATTGCTTGAATAACATAAGGACACACCTCTGGGGTTAAGAGCCACTATCACTACTGGATCTCCCTAGTAGTTGCTGATTAAGGAGCTGAAATTATTACAAAGCGCATTTAATACAGCTATTTGGTGAGTGCGCATTTCTCACACATTGTTTGCAGTGGAGCACGGTTTAAAGAAAACCTTTTATGACACCTATCTATCAAAAACGGTGACAGGACTGCTCTGTGAAGACTTTGTCACTCTTTATGTAATTTTTATATTATGGACAGTTTTACTTATGCTGATTAAGTCCCGGTTCACACTTGTGCGATGTGGGAACCCTACGAATCCACTGTAGGTTCCCGCATCACATCTGATTTGCACAGCAGTTCACACTGCCATATGCAAACTGCTGGGATTGTCAATACATTGTTAATGAATGCATTTAAGCTCGCATATCACACTGCGAACTGACAGTTCAGACATGAGCCAGATCGCTTAGGTGTGAGCATGCCTGCAATCTGATTCTGGTGCAGGCTAAAAAAAGGGTCCTGTGCAAGTTTGGTCTGAATGCGATACGATATCAGCCATACTATCTGTATAGCTGAAATGGCATTGCACGGGCATTGCATGTGATTTGTACTGCAGTGTGAATCACATGCGATCTCGCAGAGCATGCTGGTGTAAACCGGCACTTAGTCTGGAGAGCTCATTATGGAAAGGTATGCTTGATACTAATACTAAGGCTTGTTTAACCTGGGTCATTGCATATGGGGCCCCAGTACTGTCCATTTTCTGGGCTACTATTAAAGGGTCTGTTCTAAGAAGTAGGTATAGAGCGAAGGATGTCCTGCTCAGTGTTTCTGGAGTATCCCACAACTGAGCCCCATCCTAGTTATTCAGCAATAAATGTTAAAAAAAGGCAACCCTAGACTGTTCATTGAGTCAGAGTGCTGAATATTGCCATATATCTGGCTGCTGTTGTACTAGTGAGGAGAGGAACCTGGGACAAAATCAGCTGGCCCTTTCAGAGGTGAGTGCTACACTACACACCTGCTTTATGTAATTATAACTGATTTCCTTTGAAAGATTTAATTTTTTTTTTTAATGGAAACGACTTTGAATATTGTCTAACATGAATGCTTGTGGGTAGATTTACTAAAAACTGGAGAGTGCAAAATCTGGTACAGTTCTGCAAAGAAACCAATCAGCTTCTAGGTATTTTTTTTTTCAGTGCTTAATCGAACAAGCTGAAGTTACAAGTTAATTCGCTACAATTGCACCAGACTTTTCACTATCCGGTTTTAGTAAATCAGCTTCATAGTTTTGATGCCCACAGCACCAGATTATTCTGAAAAAAACATCTATAAGCTGTTCAATTGCCATGGGAAATACTGTATCTTAAAAAAGAGTGTGAAAAGAGTGTAGCACTCCATATTAATCAATGAGAATTTTTTTGGAGCATTGTTTTTCTTTGCAGCCAAGCTAAAATCTGACTGGCCACTAATTGCACCTGCACAACATGGCTGTTTACACTTTTCAATGAAATCACACTAGTTATAATTTCACAATAGGGCCATCACTTACGCTGCAGCATAGCAGATGTGGTGTAGTAGTTGAATGGCACTTTGGCTACCATGTATTCTTCTGGCAATTTTGACAATTTATCAGACACCAGGATGGTTTTTCCTACTCCTGTATTTCCAACCAGCATTATTGGTTTCCCCTTCTCCAACAGCAAATCCAAAAAATACCTCAAGCGGACAGTTTCTGCGGTATGTACCAAGACAGTCTAAATGGAAACAGAAAACAAACGTTATGTAATTTGTTTGGATGTATGCTAAGAAAATGTTTATAATAAAGCAAGGGTTTAGTAGTAATTGTCCCACCAGGAACATTTAAAAAGTACACTTCTATGCAAAAGTTTTAGGCAAGTAAGAAAAAATGCTGTAAATGAAGAATGCTTTCAGAAGTAGAAGTGTTAATGGTTTATTTTTATCTGTTAACAAAATGAAAAGTAAATAAACAGAAGAGAAATCCAAATCAAATCAATATTTGGTGTGACCAGCCTTTGCCTTAAAAACAGCATCTTCTAGATTGTTCCAAACATCTTGGCAAACTAACCACAGACCTTCTGTGGATGTAGGCTGCCTCAAATCCTTCTGCCTCTTCATGTAGTCCCAGACAAACTCAAGATCAGGACTTTGTGGGGACCAAACCTTCACTTACAGAAGAGGTCATCAACACATGGGGCGTGGGCGGCCCGCATGAGACACCTGGGCGGATGGGTGGACAGCATGAGACACCTGGGCGGGTGGGCGGCATGAAAGAGCTGGGCGGCTGGCATAAGAGATCCAGGTAGGCAGCATAATTACATGGTTAGTAAGGTTGAATAAAGACACCAGTCCATCCAGTTCAACCTGAGTGAGTACACACTCACATCGGTCCTCACCCTCAAGGAGCCCACAATCCAAGGTCCCCAACTCACATTCATACACTAGGGACAATTTTTTTTTTCTTGGACAGAAGCCAATTAACCTACCAGCATGTCTTTGGAGTGTCATGAGACGGCCAGACGGGCAGCATGAGACAGCTGGGTGGATGAAAGAAGCAAGCGGGTGGGCAAGCAGAGAGATGACATCCCACATCACCACTCTTCCATCCTCACAGCTGGTGTTCTGTCAGCCTCAGTTTCGAAGGTGTGGTAGGGAGCAGAGAGATGACATCATCTTTCACTGCCCACCCCGCATCACCACTCTCCTGCCTTCATTTGGAACCCACCACTGCACAGAGGCAGGCCTCTGTGCTAAATGGACTAGTGCTGCCACCAATGCAGTGATGGCAGGCAGTGTGGAAAGTGACATTCCACATCTGGTGACTGGCAACGTGGCAGGTGGCATGGCAAATGACATTCCACATCTGGTGACAGGCAATGTGGCAGGTGACGTGGCAAGTGACAATCCACATCTTGTGGCAGACAGCGTGGCAAGTAACAATCCACATCTTATGGCAGTGACAATCCACATCTGGTTCGCAAGCATCATGGCAAGTGACAATCTACATCTTGTGGCAGGCAGCATGGCAGGTGATGTGGCAAGTAACATTCCGCATCTAGTGACAGGCAATGTGGCAGGTGATGTGGCAAGTGACAATCCACATCTGGTGGCAGGCAGCATGGCAAGTGACAATCCACATCTGGAGGCAGGCAGCATAGCAAGTGACAATCCCCATCTGATGGTAGGCAGAGTGGCAAGTGACATTCCGCACCTGGTGGCAGGTGACAGTGGCAAGTGACATGCTCAGGGCTCCCACTGATTCTGCATTATGGTGAGTTGAACTATTTAATTTATTATTACAATGCAATAATAGAAATAATGCGCTTCAATCACCCTGACACTATATGGTCAGCATGGTGCCATGATGATTGAAGCGATAACACTGACCGTTGCCCATGAAAAATAATTTACCCCCCCGCTAGACCTCCCCTCCTGGTCCTTACCCCAATTTTCTTCAACGCAGCCGGTCCCTGGTGCCAAAAAGGTTTGGGACCGCTGACTTACAGGACTCCTTGTTCTTCTTTACATGACAATGGTTCTTAATGGCATTTGGTTGTATGTTTGGGGAAGTTTTCCAGCTGCAGAATAGATTTGGGACCAATCACACCACGCCCTGATGGTATGGTATAATACGTGCCTGTATGGTATGAGTATCTGCCTGTATTTGTCAGCTTTGAGGACAACATTGAACCTGACCAAATCTCCAACTCCATGTCAGGGCTGGGCTCAGCCCTCCCTTCTCAGTGCTCAGCTGTCAGTAAATTGCCAGCACTCATCGTTCCACAGTGCCTCACCTGGTGATCATTTCCTGCTTGTCAGCCAGCCCCTTTTGTTTTTTTAAACTGTCTGGGTTATTTCTCCCAAGCTTTCATTTTAGTCAACATATCTGAAAATTCTCTGCTGTGTTCCTGTTAAAGACTTGCTGGTTGATGTCCCTTCTGGTTCCTGATAACGTTTGCTGTCTCTGACTACAGTGATCTCTGGCTTCCTGATTTACTGGCTTGCACTGACTACCCGCTTTGATTACCGAACCCTGGCTATGTTTTGACCATGTTTACTATTTGTACCATTTTTACCACTATATTAAAAGGTGTGATTTTTACTGCATTTTCTGTCTCCGTCTGACTCATGGTTCCTGACACTCCATTTAAAGAAATGGAGCCTCAAACTTTCAAGGAACCTCCACCGTGCTTCATTATTATACCACTCTCCAGCCCTCTGGTGAACAAACTGCCTCCTGCTACAGCCACATACCTGTATTTCAAATTTTGGCTCATCAGTCCAGAGCACCTGTTGCCATTTTTTTTCACCTTAGTTCTTATGTTTTTGTGCATAGTTGAATCCCTTAGCCTTGTTACCAAATTGGAGGTATTTTTTTGGGCCACAATTCTTGCATGAAGACCACTTCTGGCCAGTCTTCTCCAGACAATAGATGGGTATACATGGGTCCCAAAGGTTTCCACCAGTTCTGTGCTGATGGCACTACTGGACATCGATGTCGAAGGGAAGAAAGCATGATGTGTCTTTCATAATCTGCTTTAACCACTTGAGATCCGCGCTATAGTAAAATGACGTGTATAGCGCGGATCTCAATTTTCAGGACTACGTCTATTGACGTCGTCCCCTTTAAGAGTTCCCCGCGCGCTCCCGGGAGCGCGCATCGGGGAAAATCTGTGTTGGCCGTGTCCGCTGGACACAGCCAATCACAGATCGCTGTAAACGGCCAATCACAGCGGCCGTTTACAGCGCGATCGCCTCCTCCAATGGGTGATGATCTCAAATGTAAACAAATGAGATCATCACCCATTGCCAAACGTGTCTCCTCACACAGCGATAGCGTGTGAGGAGACCGAATGTGCCTTGTGAGTGTAAAATTGTCAGTAAACAGATAAAAACCCCACCTGTGCCCAGATCTACCCTGCCAGTGCCCTGCCAGTGCCCAGATCTACCCTGCCAGTGCCCTGCCAGTGCCCAGATCTACCCTGCCAGTGCCCACCTGTGCCCACCTGTGCCCACCTGTGCCCACCTGTGCCCGCCTGTGCCCGCCTGTGCCCACCTGTGCCCACCTGTGCCCACCTGTGCACCGCCAGTGCTCCATCTGTGCACCGCCAGTGCCCGCCAGTGCCCCGCCAGTGCCCGCCAGTGCCCGCCAGTGCCCGCCAGTGCCCACCAGTGCCAGCCAGTGCCAGCCAGTGCCAATCGGTGCCCATCTGTACCAATCGGTGCCCATCTGTGCCTCAGCAGTGCCCATCTGTGCCGCCTAAGCAGTGCCCATCTGTGCCGCCTAAGCAGTGCCCATCTGTGCCGCCTAAGCAGTGCCCATCTGTGCCGCCTAAGCAGTGCCCATCTGTGCCCATCTGCTGCCTTATCAGTGCACATCCGTGCAATAAATCAGTGCACATCTGTGCCGACCTATCAGTGCCCATCTGCCGACTCAGCAGTGCCCATCTGTGCCGACTCAGCAGTGCCCATCTCTGCCGCCTCAGCAGTGCCCATCTGCCGCCTCAGCAGTGCCCATCTGCCGCCTCAGCAGTGCCCATCTGCCACCTCAGCAGTGCACATCCGTGCAATAAATCAGTGCACATCCGTGCAATAAATCAGTGCACATCTGTGCCGACCCATCAGTGCCCATCTGCCGCCTCAGCAGTGCCCATCTGTGCCGCCTCAGCAGTGCCCATCTGTGCCGCCTCAGCAGTGCCCATCTGTGCCGCCTCAGCAGTGCCCATCTGCCGCCTCAGCAGTGCACATCCGTGCAACAAATCTGCACATCTGTGCAATAAATCAGTGCACATCTGTGCCGACCCATTAGTGTCCATTTGTGCCACCTCAAAAGCGCCCATCTGTGCCACCTCAAAAACGCCCATCTGTGCCACCTCATCAGTGCCCATCAGTGCTACAATGGCTAAACGCGTCTTTTCCGCTGAGGAGGCGTACCAAATTATTTCCGCGGCCGACGAGAGCAACGGGGAGCTCTCCTCTTCCGATTCCTTTTCGGATTCGGATTCTGAAGCCGACGTAACTTATGAGCCAGTCCTCAGCAGTGAAACACTGACTGATGAATCCGAGGAGGAAGATATCCGGCCCATCAAGCGAAGGCGTTCTAGTGAGGCAGTGCCGTCCACCAGCACCGCAGTGCCGTCCACCAGCACCGCAATGCCGTCCACCAGCACCGCAGTGCCCCAGCAAGAAAGGCCAAGTACCAGTGGGGTGTCATCTCAGCCCCAAAGGGTTAGGAGCCATGCTGGCCTTCCCTATGCCCTTCAGAACCCCTTGTGGCTTCCTCCTAATTCAGGAGAGGCCAATGTTCCCCCTTTCACCGCCCAGCCAGGAGTCCAGGTGGACACGGAGAATTTTAGCCCCATCGATTTTTTTAATTTAATTTTTACGGAGGACATGTTGGCGTCAATTGTGGCCCAGTGCAACCTGTATGCACAACAATGTATTTTTCAAAATCCAACCTCCTATTATGCCCGTCCCTACGAATGGAGAGACCTAACGGTGGAGGAGTTCAAGCTTTTTTTAGGCCTCACATTTAATATGGGACTCAACAAAAAAAACCAATTACGTACCCACTGGTCAACCCACCCCCTCCACCACTCACCGCTCTTCTCCGCGGTAATGCCCAGACACAGATATCAGATGATCCTGAGGTTCTTACATTTCAGTGACAATTCCCAATGCCTTCCACGAAATGATCCAAATTTTGACCGCCTTTACAAAATTCGACCAATACTAAATTATTTTTCAGAAATATTCCCCAAATTGTTTACCCCGGACCAACACATATGTGTGGATGAGTCCCTTATTAAATTTAGTGGCAGGCTTGGGATGAAGCAATTTATGCCCAGCAAAAGGGCCCGCTATGGGGTGAAGGTCTACAAATTATGTGACCGAGCCACAGGGTACACATATTCCTTCAAGGTGTACGAAGGGAAGGACACCCAGCTACAGCCCCCTAATTGTCCGGATTATTTGGGATCCAGCGGAAAAATTGTTTGGGACCTCATATACCCCCTACTGGATAAAGGCTACCACCTCTATGTAGACAACTTCTACACATCTCTGCCCCTGTTCCACAACCTTCACCGGAAGAAGACGCCAGCATGTGGCACTGTAAAAAAGAACCGGAAGGGCTTTCCTCAAAGTCTGGTGAACAAGAAGCTGCGGAAAGGAGAAACCGCAAGTCTAAGAAACAAGGAGGTTCTGGCAGTGAAGTGGAGGGACAGAAGAGATGTGTACATGTTATCTTCTATCCACAACGATACCTTCGTAGAAATCCCCAGAAGGAATGGCCCCGTAAAGAAACCCAAATGTATTTCAGAGTATAATTTGTTCATGGGAGGAGTCGACTTCAACGACCAAATGATGGAACCATATCTGGTCTCAAGACGGACATATCATTGGTACAAAAAAGTAGTAATTTATTTTTTTCAATTGGCCATTTACAATTCATATGTAATTTACAGCAACGCCACCCAAAACCCCAAACGTTTCTTTGGCTACCAGGAGGAAGTTTTCACAGCCCTTTTATTCCCAAACGGCCCACTAGAAAATATCCGATCAGACGTTGTTAGTCGACTCTCCGAGCGCCACTTTCCGGATAAAATTCCCCCCACACCAGCAGGCAAAAGACGCCAAAAAAGATGTAAGGTGTGTACCAAAGCAGGAGTCAGAAAAGACACATCTTATTATTGTGCACAATGTCCTTCCCAACCAGGCCTCTGTATAGGCGACTGTTTTCGGCGTTACCATACTTCAATAAATTTTTAGTGAAGTATGGTAAACATAATCCTCAGTTCCTGCCTTCATACACCTTCACACCCCTTATGCCACTGCCTGCTCTGTAACGGACCCTGGCTTGTTATTTGACCACTCTTATGCCTGCCGATTCTGTACATACCGCTGCCTGATCTGGAACTGACCCTGGACTGTTATTCGACCACGCTTCTGCCTAACGATTCTGTACATACCTCTGCCTCATCTGGAACTGACCCTGGACTGTTATTCGACCATGCTTCTGTCTAACGATTCTGTATATATCTCTGCCTGATCTGGAACTGACCTTGGACTGTTTGACCACGATATTTGCCTGCCTCTTGGACTGATCTTGTATTCTGCAACTGGACTAGTGGGATTCAACACGGGGTCTCACATATGTGAGGGGCTCCAGTATAGTTTTTCTGGAAGAAGAAAACAATTTTCTTTGTTTTCTTATTCCTAGATTAGGGTCTGGAGACTCGGAGGCTTCAAAGAGATTTGGGAGGGAGAAGCCTCTACCCCTATCCCCATTCTGTCCTGAACGAGGCTCTACTTTTGTCTGCTGCCTGTAGGACTTACTGCCATCATGCCGCACTGACCACACCACAAGGACCTGCCTACTACCAGGACCAATATTTTTGGCACTGCTGACATCTCTGCACTAACCCTGGACTGTAATATGGACAGTATCCCTGCCTGCTGCCTGAAAAACTGTGTTCGCTGTTGCTGACCAAGTCCCTGCCTGCTGCCTGGACCAGTGATATCCTCCTGTGGACAACTGCGCTTCTAAAACCACAGGTAATCTTTTCTTTACCCTTTGCTCAGCATAATGTATTTGGGGGTGTAATTCTTGGTATGTGCAGGCTATGTGTCCCTGGAACGCCGACGGTGTTTCTTGCATGTTGCGCCTCTGTATTTGGTCAGGCTGTGTAAAAGTCTCACACATGTGGTATCGTTATACTCAGGAGGAGTAGTAGAACGTATTTTGGGGTGTTATTTTTGCTATGTAAATGCTATGCGTTGGAAATATCTTATAAACGGACAACTTTGTGTAAAAAAAAATGCGTTTTCATTTTTTTCCACATTTTCCGAAAACTTCTGGAAAAAAATGAACCATTGAAAAGACTCATTATGCCTCATAGATTATACGTTGGGGTGTTAGCTTTCCAAAATGGGGTCATTTTCTGGACGTTTCCATTGCCCTGGTGTTCCAGGGCCTTCAAAACTGTAATAGGTGGTTGAGAAATGAAATGTGTAATTTATGCTCCTAGAATGCCTGAAGGTGCTACTTCAAAATTAGGCCTCTGTATGTGGTCAGGCTGTGTAAAAGTCTCACACATTTGGTATCGTTATACTCAGGAGGAGTAGTAGAACGTATTTTGGGGTGTTATTTTTGCTATGTAAATGCTATGCGTTGGAAATATCTTATAAACGGACAACTTTGTGTAAAAAAAAATGCGTTTTCATTTTTTTCCACATTTTCCGAAAACTTCTGGAAAAAAATGAACCATTGAAAAGACTCATTATGCCTCATAGATTATACGTTGGGGTGTTAGCTTTCCAAAATGGGGTCATTTTCTGGACGTTTCCATTGCCCTGGTGTTCCAGGGCCTTCAAAACTGTAATAGGTGGTTGAGAAATGAAATGTGTAATTTATGCTCCTAGAATGCCTGAAGGTGCTACTTCAAAATTAGGCCTCTGTATGTGGTCAGGCTGTGTAAAAGTCTCACACATTTGGTATCGTTATACTCAGGAGGAGTAGTAGAACGTATTTTGGGGTGTTATTTTTGCTATGTAAATGCTATGCGTTGGAAATATCTTATAAACGGACAACTTTGTGTAAAAAAAAATGCGTTTTCATTTTTTTCCACATTTTCCGAAAACTTCTGGAAAAAAATGAACCATTGAAAAGACTCATTATGCCTCATAGATTATACGTTGGGGTGTTAGCTTTCCAAAATGGGGTCATTTTCTGGACGTTTCCATTGCCCTGGTGTTCCAGGGCCTTCAAAACTGTAATAGGTGATTGAGAAATGAAATGTGTAATTTATGCTCTTAGAATGCCTGAAGGTGCTACTTCAAAATTAGGCCTCTGTATGTGGTCAGGCTGTGTAAAAGTCTCACACATGTGGTATCGTTATACTCAGGAGGAGTAGTAGAACGTATTTTGGGGTGTTATTTTTGCTATGTAAATGCTATGCGTTGGAAATATCTTATAAACGGACAACTTTGTGTAAAAAAAAATGCGTTTTCATTTTTTTCCACATTTTCCGAAAACTTCTGGAAAAAAATGAACCATTGAAAAGACTCATTATGCCTCATAGATTATAAGTTGGGGTGTTAGCTTTCCAAAATGGGGTCATTTTCTGGACGTTTCCATTGCCCTGGTGTTCCAGGGCCTTCAAAACTGTAATAGGTGATTGAGAAATGAAATGTGTAATTTATGCTCTTAGAATGCCTGAAGGTGCTACTTCAAAATTAGGCCTCTGTATGTGGTCAGGCTGTGTAAAAGTCTCACACATTTGGTATCGTTATACTCAGGAGGAGTAGTAGAACGTATTTTGGGGTGTTATTTTTGCTATGTAAATGCTATGCGTTGGAAATATCTTATAAACGGACAACTTTGTGTAAAAAAAAATGCGTTTTCATTTTTTTCCACATTTTCCGAAAACTTCTGGAAAAAAATGAACCATTGAAAAGACTCATTATGCCTCATAGATTATACGTTGGGGTGTTAGCTTTCCAAAATGGGGTCATTTTCTGGACGTTTCCATTGCCCTGGTGTTCCAGGGCCTTCAAAACTGTAATAGGTGGTTGAGAAATGAAATGTGTAATTTATGCTCCTAGAATGCCTGAAGGTGCTACTTCAAAATTAGGCCTCTGTATGTGGTCAGGCTGTGTAAAAGTCTCACACATGTGGTATCGTTATACTCAGGAGGAGTAGAAGAATGTATTTTGGGGTGTTATTTGTGGTATGCACATTCCGTGTGGGAGAAATAAGCTATTACAATGAAAATTTTGTGAAAAAAAAAAAAAAAAAAAAATCGTCATTTTGCAAAGAATTATGGGAAAAAATGACAACTTAAAATAACTAACCATGCCTCTTACTAAATACATTGGAATGTCTACTTTCCAAAAAGGGGTCATTTGGGGGGCATTTGTACTTTCCTGGCTTGTTAGGGTCTCAAGAATGGAGATAGGCCTTAGTACATCAGATGTGATCTTTTTTTGCAAATCTTTATGATTTGCACCATAGCTTGTAGACTCTATAAATTTCACACAGATCATATAATATGCAAAAATTTGGGTTATTTTTACCAAAGATGTGTAGTAGTATAAATTGTGGCCAAAATTTATGAAGAAAAATTGCTAATTTGCTAAATTTTGTCACAGAAACGAAGAAAAATTCATTTTTTTTCAAAATTTTCGGTCTTTTTTCATTTATAGCGCAGAAAATAAAAAACCGAGAGGTGATCAAATACCACCAAAAGAAAGCTCTATTGGTATGAAGAAAAGGACAAAAAAATCATTTGGTTACAGTGTTGCATGACTGAGTAATTGTCATTCAAAATGTGAGAGCACTGAAAGCTGAAAATTGGTCTGGGACTGAGGGGGGTTTAAGTGCCCAGTAAGCAAGTGGTTAAGTTTCCTTGGTCGACCACTGCGTGTACGGTCCTCAGCACTACACAGCTGTTTCTGTTTCAGTTAATAACTGTGTTTTAACCCACATATGAAATTAATGGTCATTAGTGCCTGCTTGATATAATTGGTTAATCATACATCTGACTCTAATCCTATAAAATCCCTGACTTTGTGCAAGTGTTCAAAGTGTGCAAGTGTATGAACTGATGCTGGTTTGAAGCCAAAGGGTAGTCACACCAAATATTGATTTGATTTAGCTTGTTCGCTCACATTTCTTTTTATAAATTGATAAAAATAACCAATTAAAATATATATTTTCGAAAGCATTCTTAGACAGCATTTCTTCACACTTGCCTAAAACTTTATCTCAGTACTATATACCTAAATCCAAGATTAAAAATGAAATATATTACTGCCTACCATCTATCATTAGATGTAGTGGCTGCAAATATTTTCCAATCTTTTTTCCTTTATTTTCACCTGGTGATTCTGCCATTTCCTGTCCCAGGGTGACAACACCCACTCGTAGTACTGTATCTACGGAGAAGCAGCATTGTTACTCTAGGACACAACACCTCCCCTCTCCTTAATTCCCATAGAATAGTGGTGGGGCTGTTCTGTGGTCCACAGAAGAGAACTGGGCAGGGTTAATAGCACTGCTTGAGATAAGAAGAGTGCACAGAAAGTTACAATTTCATTGGATTTCTGGCAAGACCTACAGTTATTTTCTGCACTTATGGAACCGATAAAATAAAACACTTTCAACTGTGTATTTAACTGACCAAAAAGAAGAAAAACATAGTTTTTTTTGTTTGGGCTTGTAAAGCCCAAACAAAATGTACTTTAAGGGTTTCTGTGGAACCAGTTGGAGACCTACAGTATCAGACACCTTCAGTATTACTGCTAGTCTAATGACAGCTTTGAAATCAGCAGTAACCTCTGGATCATACTGTATGTATGATCGTATTGTAAGAAATGGAGTCACTTGTTACTAGCAACCGACCAGCTTCAGTCCTGTCCTGTAAGTTAAAATCTGATGATTGTGGAGAAATAACTTAAGTTTTTAGTAGTAACATCTTTATGCATAAAGTCCTTTGGGCTCAGATCAAAAGACCACACCAATATAAGAATGCTTAAAGTGGTATTAAACCCTAAAAGCAAACATTTAATATATTGCAGCTTTCCAAATTTTACATGTGATGGCTGCATAAGTTTTTTAAGGTTTCTATACATTTTTTTCAACTGGTGATCTAGCCAGTAAGACTGTCATTTTTCAAAATACCAAGCTTTCCTGCAGATGTATCAGTTATCAGTTAGGCTGGGTTCACACTGGAGCGGCTACGAGAACCGGATGTGATTCGCACCGCACTGCAGTGCAAATCACATCCGATCTCTGTGTGATGCGAGTTCATCCATACAGATAGTATGGCTGAATTCGCATCGCACCCGCCGCAAACTCGCACGGGACCCTTTTTTTGGTCCGCAGCAGAATCGGATCGCATGGGTGTTCACACCATGCGATCCGATTCCTGTCCGAGTTTGCAGATTGCACTGCGATATGCGAACTGATCTGGGGGTGTCATTAAGGTTTCACTGACACTCCCAGCAGTCTGCATAGGGCAGTGTGAACTGCCGGCGGGAGGCATGCGATGCGGGAAAACGCCGCTGATTCGCGGCGTTCCCACTTCGCTCCAGTGTGAACCCAGCCTTACAGAGATGAGACTAATATTTTATTGGTATCAACTCAGACTAGTGTAGCCAGGTTGGTTATAGTTAACATCCAAATAACACAAAGAAATTGAAAAACATCTGCACATTGTTAGTATAAACAGAACCCCTTAAAGTGGTAACCCCTTCCACAGTGCAGATATCAGCATGTACAATGGAATTTTACTTCTCTAGAAAGGATCACAAGCACAGCCCACTGGATGTTTACCCATACACTATAGTACATAAAATATGTCAGGGCGACAGTAGACTGTAGAGGGGTTACAAATTCTGAATGCATTTTGCAGACATGTTTCTTCAGGAGAAGGGCATTAAAAAAATGTGGGTAGATATTCCAACAAGTAGAGGTCGCTGCCAAGAGAACAGGGAGATGAGGACAAGGGCACCTCAAGACCAATAATTAGACCTCAAGTGAAAATGGCAGGTGGGAGGAATTTATACAATATAAATCCCAAACTGTCCTTTACTCTAATTCCCTGGTGTATACAACCTCCAAACAATGTGCAGTGTGCAAAGAAGAAAAAGTAAGAAAGTTTTGTTACCAATCCATTAGAGACAGGGACTAATTCTAATGCTGCGTACACATGATCGGAATTTTGGTCGGAAAAAGCTTTGATGGTTTTCTTGACGGAATTCCGATTTCGCACAAGCTGTCTTGCATACACACGGTCACACCAAATTCCGACCGTCAAGAACGCGGTGACGTACAACACGTACAACGGGACTAGAAAAAGGAAGTTCAATAGTCAGTAGCCAATAGCTTCCGTCTTCTAGTTGAATCTGAGCATGTGTGAGTTTTTGCGTGTCGGAATTGCATACACGCGAACGCATTTTCCGATAGGAACTTTTTCCAACCGAAAAATTAAGAACATGCTCTCAATCTTTTCCTGGCCAGCAAAAGTCTGATGGAGCATACACACGGTCGCATTTTCTTACCAAAAGCTGTCGTCGGTCTTTTGCTTGCCGAATTTCCGATTGTGTGTACGCGGTATTAGGAATAGTTTTATACTACTAATAATAATAATAATAGTTTTTACTGTCTTAGCAGAGTAGAATGACATGAAAAATGATGAGTTAGAGATGTAAACTTGATTATTCCCTACCTCATAAATTAATAATCATGGTTATAGAGAGAATCCACCTTTTAGAGGACAAGGAGGAAAAGGTGATAATAGAGGAAGGGTTTTTTTTAAGACCATATTATAGATCTTACTACCATCAACAGGGGGAACGGAGGGGCTGGAAAGAACCCTATTGTCCACCTCAGGAACCATATCACCCACCCCAATAGCCATACAGCCCACCACAACAAATCAACAACACCCAAGAAGAAAGGGAAGAAAGAGAGGGTATAGAGGTGGGAGAAAAAGAGAAAAAGAACAGTTTAGTATCAGGATTATTTAACCTTGCTGGTGTACAATTCTCACAGGAGGAGTTATTAGCATTAAAGGAAGGATTAAATATGAACCCGCCAAGTTTTTAGATAAATTTGAATTGTACATAGATGTTGAGACATTTTTAAGGAAGCTAAATATTAAAAAAACATTTTATTGACACTAAGTTCAAAGCAAAAATTTGAGGAGCCATCGGGCTATCTTCATACTATTCTTAAAAATAAATCAATTTTTAACCCAAAATCAACCATCAATAAATATGTTGAAGTTTTTAATAAAATGGTACAAGATGAAATAAAGGGATTGAAACTGATAAAAAATAGGAAAAATAGGGATGAAATGTATGCCAATAAAGAATTGTAAAAGAAAAAGGGGCTGATTATTAGGCCAGCAGATGGGGGGGGGGGGTGGTCATATTGACCAAAATTGATTGTATGACAGAAATGCAAAGAATCCTTGGGGCTAGAGATACATATAAAAAGTTAAAAGGTGACCCATCGTTGAAATTAAAGAAAAAACTCTATAATTGTATCAATAAGGGAAGAGAAATAGTATTAAATAAAAAAGAAGCAAACTATTTGTGCCCAAAGGCACCTAGATTACTGGTGTTTTCTCAGTTACCCAAAATGCATAAAAATTGTGTGAAACCACCTGGGAGACCTATCCTTAGTGGGATAGATTATTTGTATTCCCGTCTTGGTGAATATATAGATACCTACCTTCAACCACTAACCACAAGGGGGGAGGCCTTTGTTAAAGATAGCCATGATATTATTTCTCTCTTGCAAAAACAGAGAGCCAATGACTCCACTCTATTGGTAACAATAGATGTGGAATCATTGTACACCAATATCAAACAGACAGATGTGTTAAAGTCAAGCCGATTGGGTACTACATAAATATACAGATATTAACCACTTAAGAACCAAACCTCTTTCTGAGATCTGTTGTTTACAAGTTAAAAACTGTTTTTTTTGCTAGAAATTTACTTAGAGCCTCCAAACATTATACTTTTTTTCTAACACCCTAGAGCAGACTTTCTCAACCTTTTAACCCTAGAGGAACCTCACAAATAATTTTTATGTCTTGAGGAACCCTTACTAAAACCAAATCATCAGGGCTCAATAGGAACAATGCTCTTAATATTAGTGGTCAATAGGAAGAATGCCCCCCTTAAAGTTGTGTTTAGAATGCTGCCCTTAAAGACAGCTGAAAAGATATTTGGGGTCATGCTGCTGGCTTTGCTAAGTGGTGCTGAACCTTGAGCTCTGTAGGCATCATCAAATAGGTGGTTCATCAGCCACAGCTCAAGGAACCCCTAGCAACCTCTGGAGGAACCCCAGGGTTCCACGGAACCCAGGTTGAGAATGGCTGCCCTAGAGAATAAAATGGCAGTTGTTGCACTTTTTTTAATTAAAAAATAAGACAACAGTAAAGTTAGCACATTTTTTTTATATTGTGAAAGATAATGTTATGCCGAGTAAATTGATACTCAACATGTCACACTTCAAAATTGCATTGTTCGTGGAATAGGTGACGTTAGACAAATTCTAAAGGTTGCATGTTTTTAGTTACAGTGGAGGTCTAGGGCTAGAATTTTTTTTTCCAATATCATTTTATTAATTAATTATAATAAACCGTTACAACAAGCATAATGTGGCAATAAATTGTGTACATACAATGAACACATCACAACAGCACTCTGGATATAGCCATCTTGACACCATACACATTTCCCAAGCGTGAAGCAGGAGAAGAAAGCTTGTATCTGGTTCCAACCATATAATTTACCACAATATAACCATTAATATTAGGGTTGCACCGAATGGGTTTTTTGGTGCCGAAACCGATACTGAAAATGAAAAATACACTAGGCCGAAAACCGAAACCGATACCGAAACAGCACCGATACTGAAAATGACTGTTTTTAAAAAATATTTTTATACAGGAGGTGGTCAGAGACTGGGGACATGGTACAGGAGGTGGTCAGAGACTGGGGACATGGTACAGGAGGTGGTCAGAGACTGGGGACATGGTATTGGAGGTGGTCAGGGACTGGGGACATGGTACAGGAGATGGTCAGAGACTGGGGACATGGTACAGGAGATGGTCAGAGACTGGGGACATGGTACAGGAGATGGTCAGAGACTGGGGACATGGTACAGGAGGTGGTCAGAGACTGGGGACATGGTACAGGAGGTGGTCAGAGACTGGGGACATGTTACAGGAGGTGGTCAGAGACTGGGGACATGGTACAGGAGATGGTCAGAGACTGGGGACATGGTACAGGAGATGGTCAGAGACTGAGGACATGGTACAGGAGGTGCTCAGAGACTGGCGACATGGTACAGGAGGTGGTCAGAGACTGGCGACATGGTATAGGAGGTGGTCAGAGACTGGCGACATGGTACAGGAGGTGGTCAGAGACTGGCGACATGGTACAGGAGGTGGTCAGAGACTGGCGACATGGTACAGGAGGTGGTCAGAGACTGTCGACATGGTACAGGAGGTGGTCAGAGACTGGCCACATGGTACAGGAGGTGGTCAGAGACTGGCGACATGGTACAGGAGGTGGTCAGAGACTGGCGACATGGTACAGGAGGTGGTCAGAGACTGCATGCATGGTACAGGAGGTGGTCAGAGACTGGGGACATGGTACAGGAGATGGTCAGAGACAGGGGACACGGTACAGGAGATGGTCAGAGACAGGGGACACGGTACAGGAGATGGTCAGACAGGGGACATGGTACAGGAGATGGTCAGAGACAGAGGACGTGGTACAGGAGGCATCCCCCATTGCAGGCCAGTGTCCCCCATTGCAGCCAGTGTGCCTGTGCCCCATTGCAGCCAGTGTGCCCCATTGCAGCCAGTGTGCCCCATTGCAGCCAGTGTGCCTCATTGCAGCCCATTGCAGCCAGTGTGTCCCATTGCAGCCCATTGCAGCCAGTGTGTCCCATTGCAGCCTGTGTGCCATTTTGCAGCCAGTGTGTCCCATTGCAGCCTGTGTGCCATTTTGCAGCACTTTGATAGACAGATCATCCGTCCAATTCTGCGGATGATCTGTCTATCTAAGTGTCCGGACAAGGGGGAGGGGCTGTGTGTGACGGCGTGCGGCCGGGAACACACAGCTATTGAAATGAATGCTGTGATGTTCCCGGCGCTGTGATCAAACAGGCGGCGGAGGCGGCTCTCCTGCGCTATACACCCCCCATGATGGGCATCACCAGGGGCGGGGGCATGGCATGGGTGAGGGCGGGGCTCCCACCCAGGCCACGCCCCGTTTTCGGCTCCATTATCAGCCATTTTTCTCTTTCGGCAAATTGCCGAAAAGGGCATTTTCGGCCGATATGTTTCGGCGGCCGAAATTTCGGTGCATCACTAATTAATATCATTCATAGTAATATCATGAGTAAAAGATGGGAAGATACATGCAGTTGTCTTTGTTGAAATGTATACTGTATCTTTAATAAGCAGAATTGCCTATGTAATTGTGTGTAATTAGTTATTCCCTTCTTGACCTCTGCACCCCTAATGGGAGCTTGCTGTACAGAGGGAGCTGGGAGATAACCTTCTGGGCGATATCCTAAAATATGAAACGTTATACTATAAACTGTGTACCCCTATTTTAGAGATTGTGCGGGCTATTGACCTCAGAAGAAATGTCCGACAGGAGTATTTCGCAGGAAGCTGGGGCAGTTGGAGTCCTGCACATGTAAGTATATGCATGGATGGGAGACCTATAAGGTATTCCCCTGTGTTCTAATGTGAGGCTACCAGCTGACAGCTCACTGGCCCTCTGTAAGAGAACATGACATGTTATAAATCAGGGAGAAGTATGAGCTGCCCAGGGGCTTGTCCCCCTGGACTTTGTGGTTTGTCCGGTTAGTCCGTATGCTAGGGTATATAACCTCTATATGAGGCTGATATTGGCAGGTACTCAGGTTATTCGACTGTGTTCTTGAAACTGTCGGGAGTCTCTAAAGTGTATCCAACACGTCCACAATGTGGTATATTTGGTTGGGGTATCTTTTGCTTGACGGATTAGTTGCTCCATCTCTGAGATTTTTTCCACCCGCTTGGCCCAATCTGTCACTGTGGGTGGGGTTATCGACCTCCAATAGAGCGGTATACATTGTTTGGCAGCATTAAGCAGATGTGGTATGATCGATTTCTTATAACTGGATTGTGGTATGGAGGCATGGTGTAGCAAGAATTGCATCGGTGAAAAGTCGATCATGTGTGACGAGATTTCTGAGACTATCTTGTGAATTTTTTCCCAAAAAGGCTTAATCAGAGTACAATCCCACCAAATGTGTAGTAAAGTTCCTAAATCTTTTCCACATTGCCAGCACATCGGCGAGACTGAGGGGTAATACTTATGTAAAATGTCTGGCGTTCGATACCATCTCGCAAAAATTTTATATGAGTTTTCTTGGGCTGATATATTGACAGAGCTTTTGTGAATGTTACCTAAAATCATTTCCCAATCCCTACCAGATAAATCCTGGTCAAGTTCTCTCTCCCACTTATGGACCGCTGTTATGTCTTTAGGGTTATGGTTACTATATAGAAGTGCATATACCTCTGAGATGAGGTGCCTGAGAGGTGTTGTGCTCGCGCAAAGGGCTTCAAAGGGGGTCTGTTGTCTACTCTATTGTGTAATATGACCAGCGCTATTCAGGAAGTGTCTGAGTTGTAAAAATTAAAAAAATTGAATATTATAGTCGGGAAGATGGGAAATCATCTCCTGGAACGATAGGATGTCACAATTTTTTACTAATTGAGAGGCCCTAAGGGCATGCATGGTCGATTCTCCCGTACGATCACGCAAGGATATCCCCGGTGTGAATTCCGGGTTGTCATTGATCGGGGTCATCGGACCTGGGGATGGCATTCAATTATATTGTGAGGCTATATCCCTAAAAACGTGTAATGACGCTCCCGTCAGTGGGTGAGTGGAGTATGCCTTAGGTATTTTCTTCGCTGAAATCCACTGTAAGTGGGTTATAGAAATTGGGTCTAAGGAATCCTCAAGGTTGATCCAATCCTTTGTAGATTTGTGTGTGTGCCAGTCTATTATCCTCGTGAGATGACACGCTGAGTGGTATCTGTGAATGTTGTGTAAACTTAGGCCCCCTTTAGCTTTGGGTATTACCAATTTGTCCCAACTTATCCTAGGGGATTTGGAGGCCCATATAAAGTTCCTGCGTAATTTCTTGTATGTAGTGAAGAATAATGCAGGGAGTTTAATCGGCACAGTTTGCATTATATATAAAATGCAGGGTAGGATGTTCATTTTTTGAATGGCAATACGACCAAACCATGAGAATTTGCCATTTGTCCAATTGCGGAGATCAGTTTGTAGGGACTGTAGAATTGGTTTGTAATTCATGTCATAAAGAACATCTAAGGAATTAGGTAATTGAATTCCTAGGTATGTAAGTGCTTTGGGTTCCCAACTAAAGGGGAAATTTAATTTGCATAGATTGACTGTAGATGATGGGAGGGAAATATTAAGGGCTTTTGATTTTGCAAAATTAATTTGTAAGTTGGACAATTTGTGGAAAAGTGTGAAATCTTTTAGTATGTTGGGTATTGTAGTTATCGGGTCAGTGAGGAAAAGAAGAATGTCGTCTGCATATGCCGCTATTTTGTATTGTTTATGGCCGATGGTGATGCCTTTAATATCCGAGTTCTCTCTAAGCCTCTGCAAGAAGGGTTCTAGGGTAAGAATAAAAATGAGTGGGGAGAGTGGGCAACCCTGGCGGGTTCCGTTTGACACGGAGAAGGCGTCCGACAAGCGACCATTGATCCTTATTCTGGCTGTGGGGTGGGAGTAAAGTGTTAAGACCATTTTTCTAAAGTGTGCAGGAAACCACAGCACTTGTAGAGTTACGGACAAATAGTCCCACGCCACCCTGACGAACGCCTTCTCCGCATCCAACGATAAAAAAAAAACCTTTGTTGTGTCCTACTGGAAAGCCAGTGGTGGATATGGAGGGCTTATACGGTGTTGTCCCTGGCTTCCCTTCCAGGAACAAAACCAACTTGATCAAGGGATATTAGATTTGGAAGGATCATGAGGAGACGGTTAGCTAATATTTTGGCATATAGTTTCATATCTACGTTCAGTAGCGAAATGGGTCTATAATTTCAAACTATGGTGTCGTCCTTGCCTGGTTTGGGAATCAATGTTATGTGAGCTTCTAGTAGGTCTTTATTTACTGGGTCCGAAGGTGAGAGAGAGTTAAAAGTTTTAATAAGGTGTGGGGAAAGTACCTCCTGGAAGGTCTTGTAGTAACTGACAGTCAAGCCGTCCGGGCCCGGACTTTTACCCGGTTTTAGTTGTTTCAGAGCCATTTTTACTTCCTCAGCGCTAATCTGTCCATCTAAAGTCTGTAGATCCTCTGTAGATGATGGAGAGACCCCGTATTGCGTGAGAAAGTCTGTAATTGTTTTCTGTCTATCAGCTGCCTGTTCTGTCGAAATGTCGGGGGATAGGTTGTAAAGTTTTGAGTAGTAATTTACAAACTGTTTGACTATGCTTTCTGGTGAAACATGGGCATTGCCCTTGGGGTCTACAATCTTATGTATGGTCGAGGATGCTTTTTTGCATTGTATTGCTTTCGCCAGTAGCTTTCCCGATTTGTTACCAAACTCGTAAAATAGCTTCTGTGTAAGAACAAATTTTCGTTGCAATCTTTTAACAAACTCCTGCCTAAGTTCATCCCTAGCCTGTAATAAATCAGCTAACGTGCATTGGGCAAGTGAAGCTTTATGCATCCCTTCCAGTTTGTGAACTCTGTTGGAGAGATCCCGTAAGTGTTGCTTCCTTAGTTTGTTTCTGTGCGCAGCTATTGAGATAAATTCCCCTCTTAAAACACATTTATGTGCCGCCCAGATGCATGATGGTTTGGTGTCCTCTGAGTTGTTCTCCTAAAAGTATTGCGTCAAGCGGGAGCCTACCTTTTGCGTGATCTCTATGTCAGTCAGCAGGGAATTATCTAAACGCCAAATCGGGTTTGGGGTGCGAGTAAGTGGTATAGTTAATGTCATAGATATAGGATTGTGATCTGATATAACCAACGGTTCTATTGTTGTTTTGGTGACGAGCGTCAGATCGTTTTGGGAAACAAAAAAGTAGTCCAGTCTGAAGTATTTATCATGTGGGACCGAATAAAAAGTGAAATCCCTGTCAGTTGGATGGAGGGTACGCCAAGTATCATGTAATGTCAGTTCTTGCAGTTGTTTTTTAATGTCTCGTAATGCTCTGTATGGAAGAGATGAGGTCCCGATTGAGGAGTCTTGGGCTGGATTTAAAGTAACGTTAAAATTCCCCCCTACGATGACCGTGCCTGCTTGGAACTCAGTGAGCAGATGCAGTGTTTCACGGAAGAAAGAGACTTGTCGCTTGTTTGGAGCATAAAAGTTTGCTAGTGTAACCTGTCTGTTATGCAGGGTGCCTTTTATAAAAAGGTATCGACCCTGTGTGTCCTGCTTAATATCCGTCAATGGACAGTGTTTTGAAATCAGTATAGCAACTCCTTTAGATTTGGAGTTGTCCGTATTAGCGTGATAGATCGTGGGGTAATGATGATTGTGAAGTTTGGGTATGTTGTTTGTGCGAAAGTGTGTTTCTTGAAAAAACACAATGTGCTGTTTGTTCTTTTTTCCCATGTAAAGTAATTGTGATCTCTTTTGGGGAATGTTAAGACCTCTGACATTAAGCGAGGTGAAATTAACTTGCGAATCTGGACGTGGTGTTAGTGCAGCCGATTGAACATTAAAGGTCTGAGCTGAGTTTGTCATATTCCCGCTCAAATGATTGGTCAGGGGCAGCTAGTGTTAATAAATAGGGTTGGTGTGATGATTTACGCTATTAGAGGATAGTCAAAATTTTGTAGACAGATCTGTGACAATGGGTGTGTGAAAGGGGATTATTAAACTAACCTATACTATGCCCGTATAGGTCAGATGGGTACAGTGCTGAGACTGTGGTCTGCACTCGTATATTTATATAAGAGCCCGACCACTACACTGTGGGGGGGATGTCCTAGGCCTTACACGTGTCTTCCTGTTATATAACCAATAAAACCACCGTTGACTCTCAGATACAATGTTATGTGGGGAGATTGTGTAGTAATGCATAGACCAAAATGGTGTGTTTATCGTAGGTAGGCATTCGCCTACATAAAACAAAATGTGAAGTAAGGAAAACCATTAACGTTCAAAGAGGCTTTGAGGTTATGTGTTGGAGAGAAGACATATCCCATGCAATCTGGAGAGGGACCTGTCCCGGTTAGCTAAAAAAACAAAAAAAACAAACAAAAACAAACTAAATCTGCCCTACCTCGTCCGAACCGCAGGGTGACATACAGGTCGTTGTTAGATAGGTCCCTCTCCAGTTTAATAATGTATGCCCATCTTCACCATCCAACAGATAAATGAATCCTAACTGCGAATATCCAGTAAAACCAAACATAGAGACCTATCAATTTGCATATATGCGCGTTCTTCTGCACTAATTGGTACAGCCTATCAGTGCTTCAGAAGCTATATACTACAACCGAGCATTCATCTATAAAAGTATGGTTGCAGAAAATGTCTGTGGCATATGCAGAAAGAGGGTTCACTTGGCCATGGTTCCCTTTTTATCCCCACAAGTGGATTCGGTTCCATAGTTAGAGCCGAGAGCGGGTGGCTGAGCCATCAATATATTCAAATCGGGTTAGGCCGCTAAAGAGTTCTTGCAGACCAAGTGAAATCTCTTGCATAGTGATCGACCACCTCATTGATGGGAAACAGGTAACCATTTAAGGAGTGTTTAGATTCAGCAGACAGTTTCCTCCCCTCCCTATCCTTCTTTATACAATTAATGCGGCTTACTCCCCTTATGGCCTCCCTGCCTCCATGAAACATGGAGCAATGCCAAAAATATATCTAATCAGTTTAAACACATACCACTGTAATAACGAAAGATAACCTACAAGTATTTCGGTCCTTATTCAGTGTTACCAAAGCAACCTTGGCTACAAACCGGGGCTATGAAGCTTTACTTGTAAAAGCGTGTCAAAAGTTTCCTCAGCCATCTCTAAGTTTCAGTTCGACCTGGAAGAAAAGCTGGAATAAGGCCTTGTGGACTTGTAATTAAACCTTAATAAGAGCCGGTTGAAACAGGTAAGTTTAAGTTCGCTGTGGGCTGGGCATATGCATAGTGCACCAGTGATCCAAGTGGTGCCTTGAAGATCCTTTCAAGTCATTTAAAGCACCGCTCAAGTAGAGAGGAGAAGGATGCCTGTGTATCGACAGTATTTTAAGCACGCCTGTGTTCTGAGTGATGGGCGTTTAATATATTTGCATAGCCTCCTCTTAAAACCAAACAAAAATTTAAAGGGGAGAACCGACAAAAAGAAACAAGCTCAATCAAAGCGAGCTGGCAGTCCATCCTGCAACTGAAGAGGGAAAGTAGTACAGGTAAGTCTGTGTGAGGCTGCTCCTTACCTGTCCGACGGAATTGGTGGTGTTAGCATCAGTAGTCCCTGCGAGCTCTCAGAGAACGTGGAGATTCCACTGGGCTGTATCCATGTGTGACGAGAAGAGCGTGATCTGTTGCCAGACACAGACCTTCTTCTGCGGTGTCGGGGTTCTTGTACTTCCATCAGCTCTTCTGGTGGTGGTGACCTTCTTGCCGAATAAATGCGGAAGTCTGCATACCAGTTAGGTACCTCCACTAGCGGTATGTCGAGCGTGCGGCAGAATTGACGTAGGTCTTCGGGCACTTTCAGTAGTGCTGTCCTTCCTCTATGGGTGGCAGACAGACCAAAGGTTAATTTCCATCTGTATTGTATGCCCTGTGTGTGCAAAACTTCCAGCAAGGGTTTTAGGTCTCGGCGGTGTTGTAAGGTGATGGAGGATAAGTCATGAAAGATCTGAATGGGCGTAACTCTGTGTTGTAGTTTTTGCTTGCCCCTTGCTTGCCTCAGGATCTCCTCTTTGAGCCTGTAGTCAACAATACAGCAAATTATATCCCTAGGGGGGTCAGTCTCCTTGCCTTTAGGGCGTAGAGCCCTGTGAATTCTCTCCATTTCAATACGAGTCTCTCGTGGCCTGTTCAGTAAGGTGTTAAACAGAGTAGTCACCTCCTGTACCAAAATGTCAGAATCAATGCTTTCTGGCAATCCTCGGATTATGAGGTTGTGGCGGCGGCCACGGTTATCGAGGTCCTCGATATGCCATGAGTTTCTCTTTATTGAAGCGTATGACAATCAATCTTCCTAGTAGCCTTGTGGAGAACATGCGCAGTGCGCTGCGCAGTGACCTTCTCTACTTCCATGACCCTGTCGGTGAGCGCGTGGATGTCGACTCGCAACTCCGCTATGGCGGCCGACAGCTTGTCTTTTATATCAGCTGCTATGTTCCGCAGATCATGTAGGCTGACAGGGTGTTGCGGGGATGTATCTCGATTCACTGCGATCGCCTGAGGTGAGCTACGAGAGGCCTGCATCGCATCCAACATTGGCGGTGCAGCAGGCTGTGAGGGGTTGTGGCGGGAAGCCGCCATGTTACATCTCTGAAAGCGGAACATCTCTGGGATATTCTGGCTGTTTCCACCCATGTGTTCCCTAGGTGAGCGGGATCTCGAGGCTGAGGTATTGCGGGACGCTGTCCCCATCTTTTCGGCCAAAAATCTCTGTAAAATCTCACCGATTGAGCTGATAAAAGAGAGTCAGCGGTAGGAGCGGTTCGCTCACACGTCCATCGCGGTGCTCGGCCAAGCCACGCCCCCTCTAGGGCTAGAATTATTGCTCTCGCTCTACCGATAGCGGCGATACCTCACATGTGTAGTTTGAACACCATTTTCATATGTGGGCGCTACTCACATATGTGTTCGCTTCTGCAGACGAGCTCAGCAGGACGGGGCGCGTTTAAAAAAAAAAAAATCTTATTTATTTTACTTTTTATTTTTACACTGTTCTTTAAAAAAAAAAAAGTGTCACTTTTATTCCTATTACAAGGAATGTAAACAAAAAAGCATGACAGGACCTCTTAAATATGAGATCTGGGGTCAAAAAGACCTCAGATCTCATATTTACACTAAAATGCAATTTAAAAAAAAAGGCCGTTTAAGAGCTATGGGCGGAAGTGACGTTTTGACAGAGGTATCATAAGCTGTCAATGTTGGTGCTGGCACATAGCACTTTCTAATATGAGTGGGCATTATTTATTTAACTGCATTTATCCTTGGTATCAAGCATATTATGCTATGATTCTTCCTATGTTGAGTCCCCTATGTTTGTTCTGAGTTCAATAGCCTAAAAATTACAGAGGAAGGGGAACCATCATCCCTTTCATCGCTGGTAACAGGGAACCCTTTATCCATCCAGGGGTTTCTAGTGTTTAAGCGTTGGTGAGTGTGAATGTTTCACACATTCAATCCAAGGACTATTAAGTTACTTTCATTTTTATTTTGTATTTTTATCACCTTCCTTATCACTGTGATTGGAATTTATTTTGTTTGTGCATATATTTCATAAGATCGCGTTCACTGTGATATGATTTATTGGATTGAGGATACATGCCATCAGATTCATTGTACTTTTTATTTTTTAGTACTTGATCACATTTTAAATATTTGCTTACTAGTTTATGAGGTAGTGCCACACTTTACTCACTTATTTTTTACATTTTTTGGAGTGGTCATCCACTTTTAAAGGGGCAGTTTCACTCACTTATTATTCGTATATTGTAGTGGCGCCATTCCTTGTCACTTCTTATTTTTCATTCCCTAGAGATGTAAACTTACTTCATAATATTTTTGAGCCCTTGTTGGAAGGTCCAGGTCAGTGGGCCCTGTATCTTAGAAAGCACTCAGACATCTCACTTGAGAGGGAGGTAGGCTTTATAGTGGACTTGGTACATCTTTGACTTTTGGACCTGAGTCTAAAACAGTAGTGTCAAACTCAATTTCATTGCGGGTAGCATCATCAGTATGGCTGCCCTTAAAGAGCCGGTTGTATCTGTGCTACATACAGAGTGCAGGTTTCAGGAGTGTGTTACGCACAGACTGCAGAGTTGAGGATTATGCTATGTACAGAGGGCAGAGTTCAGGAGTGGGCTATGTACAGAGTTCAGGGTTTAAATGTGTGGGGCGCACTGTGTACAGAGTGCAGAGTTAAGGGGTGCACTGTGTACAGAGTGCAGATTTCAGGGGTGTTATGCAGGGTTTAGGGGTGCACTATGTACAGAGTGCCGAGTCCAGGGGTGTGCTGTGTACAGTGTGCCGGGTCTGCAACTGCCCCCCCAAAAGCTTCCTCCCATCTCTCTCTCCTACCTGGCCTGGCTCTTGTACCTCCCTGTTTAAGTGGCGTGCCTCGAAGGGAGTTCGTTCTATCTCCCTCTATCTGGAGATCTGTCCCTGCTGTGAGCATGTGTGGGGGTCTGATCAATCTGGGAGCCACTGAGCAAAGCTGTCCCTTGTAAACACATAAAGCGTCTACGTTTACAAATGACAGCGGGAGCGGAAGGTGAGAGGATTTTTCCTGCAGGTCTTGTGTTTCAAATATGTGGTCTAAATGAAGACATGAATCTAGATTTATATGGTGCAACTGAGTGGAAAATGTAGGCACTCTATGATTTGAGGGGATAGAGGCTTTTGAAGAGGAAACTTTGGAAGGCTTCCTCTGTGTAGGGAAAACACTTTTTTTTCATAACATCTTTTATGAGATTGTCCTCAACCTCACGGAATAGACAACCTCCCTCAGTGGGTATGCATATAAGCGTAGTGAGCAGGCTTTAAAGTGGAACTAAGCTCTCTAATTCAACATTTACCATTTTTATCTTTATGCTGCTAGAATTAGTAAATGGATAGGAAGGTATATTACATTTTCTTGTTTTAATTTTATGGGTTTTAAGGGGCATTGGTAGTTAAGCACTCCCTCCTACCTGCATTTGTGAGCTAAGGCCAATTGTGTTCCAGGAAGTAAATGTTACATGGATTATTATGGCCATGGCTAGAAATACCAGGGGGGAGATAGACAAGACAGCAATTGCTGATTGTGGAGCTGGAACTGCCAGACTAAAGAGAGCTTTTAGATGGCAGGGATACCCTTTGTTGAAATAGTAAGATGCTTATTCAAACATAAGGCAGTTGTATCTGCCTATGGTACCATCCAGAATGATGTAGAAAATTCCTCCTTAGTCAGGTAGCCTGCTACACATCAGAGGTATAGACAGCGTCAGATGCAGGAACCGGTATTATAAGGTGTTTCTGCTCCAGTGTTAGGAAGCCTCAACTCTGTGAGGTAGAGTCACGTGAGGCACTGGCAAAGCTACTGATAGTCTGAGCTTTTGCCACTGCCCCCTTATTTTTGATTTCCATCATTCGCACATGAAAATATTCTGAAGGGTACTCACAAAGCAGTGTGCAGAATATGAGGTGAGCATGTCCAGAAGGATAATGCAATAACCTCTTTGCAGACTGTCCTGTAACAAAAGTCCTCATGGCAAGAGAGTGGGAGAAGTGCCATTAACAGGTTGTAGGCAGGTTGGTGGTAAATTGCATGACCTGTGGTATACTCAATCATCTCTTGTTTCCACGTGTGTCAATACCCTGTGATTATGTGGCCTTTTTAAAGCCTCATGATTACCCTTTAACACCTGTGATAAATATTACAATGTCACCACACAGTGCTGTTCACAAAGGAGCAGTAGCATTGTGTTATGTCGTGTTAAAAATTAAGCAGCATGTTGCTTTCATGAGGCATTGATTGTTGTGGATTTCAATGGTAATGCTCTATAACCGCTCCTTAACAGCACTTACAGCATCCATGGTGTGTTAGTGAAGCATTTATAAAGTGTTAGATGGAGAGGTGAGCAGTGGGGGAGAGGCATTGGAGGTTTCTGCATCCCAGAATGCACTGAGAAATAATAGAGAACTAGGAAAGAGCACCTTCAGCCACTTCTTCTTTGTACAGAGAAGCTGTGTGTTAACACCATTTGCTTCTGTGTGCAGGCAAAAGGATCATGCCAGCAAGCAATATTGCCAGTGCCAGATAGGAGATTTATTGGCAGTGGCAAAGCTTTTTGTTTTAGCAAAGTTGAGCTGGACCAAGTCAAGTGTCAAGATCAAGGTATACAAATCAATCTTGCAGAGAATTCACAAAAATGTCTTCTATCACATCACAACCTAACAACACCTCAAAATAGATAATTTCCTCTAGATCACTTCCCCTTTAGGCACAGATTGCTCTTCAGATGCCAAAATCTGTATAAATGTGGCAAGTGTTGTGGCGATGACCTCGTTGGAGTGAATGAAAGGATCTCAAGGAAATGTATGTGTGGCAATGTTACAAACAATAAAAGATGATTGCTGAAGCTGCAAAGTAAAACCTGAGAGACAAAATATAAACAATAGGGCGGGGAGTCAAAAGGACACATTGCGACTGATTACTAGCTAGAAGGTGAAGCTTGAAGCAGCCATGGGTGATTGCTGGGATACTGTGAAAACAAAATGGAAAAGACAAGGGCAACCGCCATAGTGTAGTAAACAAGGTGAACAAAATGTATTAATGATTAAAAACACACTCGCAAAGCGGTAAAAGTCAAAGCTGCTGCCTCTGGAGCCACTGTGGAATTCCCCAGCTTCGGCCATGAGCAAGGGGATAAGAGCACAGGCAGGAAGAAGCCGCTGCTGCAGGATCACAACCAGACCAGGGATAGAAGCCTGAGCCTGGATGGAGAGGTTGTCCAACACCGCTGGGAGTGCTCTGGGAGATGGGGACGTGTTTCAAAGCATGTCACTTCTTCTTCGGCTTATCTAAAAGTGGCTACCCACTGAAAATAAATACAGCACTATAGGGGCGGGTCCTGAAATGGCTGCAACTGCTCACCAGGAGGGTCAAAAAGCCAGGAGTGCCAGTAACAGGAGCCAGCTGGAGCCGCAAATGGCAGAGTGTAGGAGCAAGGAGTGAACTGCTTCACATGTCATATACCCTAATAAGAGCAAATGATTGTGGCCGTGTCATAGTAAAATATACATACATATATAAATAGAAATATATATATATATATATATATATACACACAGTGGGGGAAATAATTATTTGATCCCCTACAGATTTAAAAAAAGATAAAAAACACATAAAACATGCTATAAATTAAGCTGCATTTCAGTGGGTAAAATAAGTACTAGCAAAACATGACTAGTACTTGGTGGAGAAACCCTTGGCAAGCACAGAGGTAAGACGTTTCTTGTAGTTGTTGACCTGTTTGCACACATGTCAGAAGGTAGTTTGGTCCACTCATCTTTACAGATCTTCTCTAAATATTCTTCTCATTTAATCAGGGAAGCCTATCCCACACCCACCTAACTGTCCCCGAGACACCCCCATCAAATCATTCGTTGCAGCTATTACCTTTTGTACCACCCCCTCCCTTTTAGAATGTAAGCTCTACGAGCAGGGCTCTCCTGTACCTTTTGTATTGAACTGTACTGTTGGCGCTATATAAATCATGTATAATAATAATAATAATAATAAATACTTAAGGTTTCTTGGCTGTCTCTTGGCAACTGTAAGTTTCAGCACCCTCCATACATTTTGTATAGGATTAATGTCTGGAGACTGACCGGGCCACTCTATGACCTTAATGTGCTTCTTCTTGAGCCACTCCTTTGTTGCCTTGGCGGTATGTTTTGGGTCATTGTCATGCTGGAAGACCCATCCATGAACCATCTTCAGAGTTCTGGCTGAGGGAAGAAGGTTCTCATCCATAATTTTACAATACATGGCCCCGTCCATTGGTCCCTCATTACGTCAAAGTCAGCCTGTACCTTTACAGCCCCAAAGCATCATGTTTCCACCTCTATGCTTGACTGTAGGGATGGTGTTCTTAGGGTCATAGTCAGCATTTTTCTTCCTCCAAACACGGCAAGTCCAGTTAATGCCAAAGAGCTCAATTTTGGTCTCATCTGACCACAGCACTTTCTCCCAGTCCTTCTCTGAATCATTTAGATGTTCATTGGCATGACTGTACATGTGCCTTCTTGAGGAGGGGGACTTGTCGCGTTTGGAGGAAGAAAAATTCTGACTATGCCACTAAGAACACCATCCCTACAGTCAAGCATGGAGGTGGAAACATTATGCTTTGGGACTGTTTCTCTTCTAAAGGTACAGACTGACTTTTCCGTATTGAGGGGCCAATGGATGGGGCCATGTATTGTAAAATCTTGGATGAGAACCTTCTTCCCTCAGCCAGAATACTGAAGATGGGTCATGGATGGGTCTTTCTGCATGACGATGACCAAAAACATACCATGAAAGCAACAAAGGATTGGCTCAAGAAGAAGCACATTAAGGTCATGGAGTGGCCTAGCCAGTCTCCAGACCTTAATCTTATAGTAAATTTATGGAGAGAGCTGAAACTTCAAGTTGCCAAGTGACAGCCAAGAAACCTTAAAGGGTAAGTTCACCTTTACAGAAAAATCTGTAAAGTGAACTTACACAGGTCCCCCTCCTCGCTTCCCTCAGTCTTACTGACCTGGACCGCAGCAATCTCTGGTTCTAAGCCCCGGTATATCTGTAGCAGGAGTCTGGAGCTTAGAAATCCCCTGAGCTGAATGTTCAAAATGTCCCTCGTCAGGAGGGATGTTTTGGAGCATTCTAATTGGTCAGCGCTGTCACATGGGTGTCTTACCTCTGCGCTTGCCAACAAGGGTTTCTCCACTAAGTCATGTTTTGCTTGGGGATCAAATACATATTCTACTCACTGAACTGAAACTTAATTTATAACATTTGTATCGTGTTTTTTTTTTCTGTATTATTGGTTGATATTCTGTCTCTATCATTTAAAATACACCTATGATAAAAAAAAAAAAATATAGACCCTTCATTTCTATGTAAGTGGGCAAACTTACAAAATCTGCAGGGGATCAAATTATGTTCCCCACTGTGTGTATATATATATATATATATATATATATATATATATATATATATATGTCTTTGAAAATAGGGATATAAATGTCATTAAATTGCTATGCTTAAATTGCTATGCTTCTGTCACAGGATGTAACAAATAGATATATCAAAACCATAGGTGACCATGTTCCTGTGGCCTGGATGATAGAGGTATATAGGGTTCTCAGATATTCTCTAACCCCATAAGAGAATCAAGATGGAAGATTGAAAATGAGGACATGAATGTCATTGGTAGTCTGTCATATATAATGTATGGTAGATGGATGGGTGGGGACTATAATGGCTCTGCAGGAGGCCTGGAAAGGGGGGGGGGGGTGACATGTATGATGACCAGACACCACTCCTTACAATGGCCAAGATGTAGGAGGATCTCCGGAACTCCAGAATTAAATAGCTTAAGGGCACAAGAGGATTATAGAATGGTATTCATGTCAAGCTCCTCAATAGGGCCATTGGGGGACATAATGTTGAGCCTAAATAAGCCTAAATATCAAATTATGCCCTGTACACACGGTCGTACATTCCGACGACAAAATCCATCGGATTTTGGCCCAAACTTGCATACACACGGTCAGACAAAGTTGTCAGAAAATCTGATCATTCAAGACGAGGTGACATACAACACGTACGAACTATAAAGAGGCCAGTAGCCAATAGCTTTCATCTCGTAACTTATTCTGAGCATGCGTGGCACTTTGTCTGTCGGAAATGTCTACACACGTTCGGAATTTAAACGATCGGATTTTGTTGACGGAAAAATTTAGATCCAGCTCTCAAATTTTGTGTGTCAGAAATTCCATCTGAAAAAGTCTGATGGAGCCCATACACGATCGGATTTTCCAACAACACGATCCAACACTTTCCATCGGAAAGTCCGACCATGTGTACAGGGCATAAGTATTTCTGGAGCACAGAGGCAGCAGCTTTGACTTTTATAGATTTGCACAAGTTCCCCCTTTGTGAGTGTGTTTTTAATCATTAATAAATATTGTTCACCTTGTTTACTATGCTATGTAGGTTGCGCTTTTCTTTTCCCCATTTGTTTTCATTTCTCACTAGAAAAGTAAGTTTCATGAGCATTTATCAAGCATTCTTGAAGCGTTTTCATTGCTTCCTAAACACAACCAAAACATGTCAGAAACATAGAAAATGCTACAGGCATGTTAATGAGCATTACTTCATTCTTCATAATCAACACATGTGTGAACAAGCATAAGTGGTTAGGTTTAGTGCCAAGTTTGGAAGTTTACAGGCATACTTCACTTTTAAGTACACAATGGGGTTTATTTACCCACTTCAATACAGGGCACTTTCGCCCCCTTCCTTCCCAGCCCAATTTTCAGCTTTCAGCGCTCTAGCGCTTTCAGTGACAATTGCGCGGTCATGCTACACTGTACCCAAATGAAATTTTTATCATTTTGTTCGCACAAATAGAGCTTTATTTTGGTGGTATTTATTCACGACTCCGTTTTTTTTTTTTTGCGATATAAGCGCAAAAATGCGGAAATTTGGAAAAAAAAAACAATATTTTCTTTTTTCTACTTCAATAAAAATCCAATAAAATCAAATTTTGTCATAAATTTAAGCCAAAATGTATTCTGCTACATGTTTTTGGTAAAAAAAAATCCGTTAAGTGTATAATAATTGGTTTGTGTGATCACGGACATATGTACGCAAATGATCATGTACATATGTGTGCAGGTGATCACGTACATATGTGTGCAGATAATCATTGGGACATGTGATTTTAGTGGGACATATGTGGGGGACATGTTTTTATTATTAGGGACATGTGTTTTTATTATTTGGGGACATGTATGTTTTGGGGACATGTGTGGGGACATTGTGTTTATACTGTGTGATGTGTTTACTGTGTGGTGTGTTTACTGTGTACACTAGACTGGTGATCAGTGAGTAAAAAGCTGTAAAAAGCAGCTCATACTCACTGATCAGCAGCCGGCTGCAGCGATCTGCTCTCCTCTCCACAGCGATGACTTCTGTGTGAGGAGAGGAGGAGCCGATTGCCTAGCAACCGGCTGTTTGTTTACATCACATGACGGCCGTGATTGGACACGGCCGTCATGTGATCAGGAGGGCCAATCACAGAGCCCTCCTGCCGATCTGAGATGCGCCGTGTCCGGGTGACACGGGCGCATCGGGATCGCGCCGCTGCGCGGGCGCGCGCGCGCGCGATCCCGCTACTCCTGAATGACGTTCCTGAACGTCATATCAGGAGTAGGCGGCTCCCACCCGGCCGTATATGTGCATTGGCCGGGTGGGAAGTGGTTACTAAAGCTGGAAAGTGCAAAATCAGGCTCACTTCTGCATAGAAACCGATGAGCTTCTAACCCCAGCTTGTTCAATTAAGCTTTGATAATAAAACCTGGAAACTCATTGGTTTCTATGCAGAAGTGAGCCTGATTTTGCACTTTCCAGCTTTAGTAAATAAACTCCATTGTGCACTTAAAAATGGGGTATGCCTGTACACTGTAAAATAAATATATTCCAAACATAGCCCTGGTTTTTACATGAAAAAATGCCCATTTGTATTTGATTTGTAGGAGCTCTATATACTTGGAAAACATTCTTAAACATGCATGTTACTATTTATTTGACCCAGCCTTGTGGGGTTTCTACATCGTATGAGGTGAAAGAACTCCAACTATATAACAGCATTGGCATCTACTGTATATAGACTGCATACTAATTGCAGTCTGCAAGGGTGAGATCTACAGTATGCAATGAACCAAACCATATCCAGGGCTGATACTTGGAACTTAAGGGGTTATTATGCCATAAACATTCCTCCCAGACTATTCAATACTTCTGTGAAGACCACAAATTGTAGTTCAAATGTGTCTTCACTTTAAGTGCACTGGATCATTTACTTTAACAATGTGAGCATGTTCTCATTATCACGTTCAACTTGATTACAGCAGGGCCTAATACCTAAAAGCACTCTGGAAATGGAAAAAGGCATGAACGCATGATCAATTCCTAATAAACTGAGCGATGCACTAATGTGTGTTGAGTGATTTAGACAAGAAATATCAGATAAAAGATGTACAGTAGGTAGACAAAATGTAGCTGATAAAAATAGGAAAGGACAGAAGGGTGTGCTCGTTCAAACACTTAATTACACGTGCCACAAGAGTGACTTCATGACTTCTGCAAAAGAAATAATTTCATGACTGTAAGACAATAGGAATGGAATACCATGAACATCCAAGATCTAAAAACTAAAGTGCAACTCCCAGCAAAAAGCAAAGTACACAGTTGAAATACATATACGCATACTGTCTTACATTGCAAACTACTTGCATACCTGTTCAGCCAGTCTTGTGACTTCCACAATTTTGCTACACTGCACAGATAATGGGTACATCTATTTTCTGGTTAAACTTTTAAGCTTTTTATAGTAGCGCTCCACTCCCAACTGCTCAGTGAACATTGGGGTTGACTCAATAAATGAACAAACCCATATGTTCCTTTTGCAAACTGAATGTCCACTAAGCTTAGTAAATGAGATGAAGTTGCATTCACATCAATCATCCAATTGTGTGCCAACAAAAATCCTGTGCTTTAATTTCCCTTGCATATGGCACAACTCCACCTTATTCAGTAAAAGTCCTTGACCCTTACATGGGGGGCCATGGTTATTAGGCAGCAGTAACCTTTCCTGCTACCATCAAGCAGGCAGACCCTCTTACACCAGGCCACCACTCATTCCCAATCTGAACTACTGGTAATGTCCACACTCCCCAGGTATTGGCTGCACTGTCACTGTCTCATACGGTGGCACCAGCTGGACCAGTGCAACACTTATAACAGCAGCCCAAACCATACTTTATCGTACCTCACAGCATCATGTAGAGGCTCATCAAGCCAAGTTTTGCTCAGTTGTGCTGATAGTCTGCACTGAACACATCAAAGAGGCCCCATTGGCTTAACATGTTTACTAACAGCATTTACATAGTTTGGCCCATTTTATAAATGATTGTAAACCCTTATACAGTATATACTCTAACCTTAGGTGATACACAGAGATGAAACAAATCCTCCTACATAAGTTGAATCTGTCTATCTGTAGTCCTCTCTTCTCTACATCTGTTCAAAGTTCTGAATTTATAAGCTTGTCTGAGAGTTCAGGAAAAAAGTGGGCGGAGAGCTGAAGTTACACTCTGCAGAGCTCAGTGAGGAGAGGTCTGAGACCTGATTGGATGGTAAGAGGCACACCCCCTTCACACAGCTCACAGGAACAAAGCTGAGGCTGTTAATCAGCTGAATCCTCCTCTTCTGTCACCATTTTTCACTTGGTGTCAGGAAAAATTGTCAGAGGTAATTCACGCTGATAGTAGAGGAACAAAGTCAGCAGGCAGAAATTACACTTAGTGCTTTTAATTGAGACAAATACACACTCTAGAAGGATATTCTTTGTTCATGTTTGAGGTTTACAACCACTTTAATGTATACCTAAAGCCAGAGGAAGAGGATTACATGTCTGCTCCATATACAATACATCTGTCAGCCTGCTTAAATGACATTGACTCTGTTACAGATGCCTGTCCCGTAACAACATCAAAACAGGCACCAGTTCCAGCTGTGTTGGACCCTCCAGGTCCGGGGAAGGAGGACTTATTCCTATTGAATGAGGATGTGCCCCAGGAGTTGCTGGGGTTTTTTTGGGATACCCCTAGGTGTGCAGCAGTGACTGTGGAGTCAGTGAAGGGAGAGGCGATGCCCACTGCACAAATTTTACCTAATGTGCCAGCAGATGCTCTGTGCATATGGAAGAAAGAGTGCCCAACCCACTGGAGAGTTTGTGCCCCCATCACTTGGAAGAAGATGAAGTGGAAGAATCTAGTAACACTCAGGAGGCTGCGAAGCAGCCTGCCTCTTAACTTCCTTTGGGTCATGTCCCTAGTAGGCGGCTGACATGGCTGACACATCTGCAGTGCTACATAAACAGGCAAGTCTGGGAACTCTATGGACTGGATTGTAATTAGGCGTTAGCTACCCTTTTTGAGAAATGTCCCCCTCTAGTGAATTATTAGGTGAAATTAATGCCCATATATAGGCCAGTGGGGAGGGGAGCCATAGTTAGATTGGGCATGGGAGCCAAACACCCCAGAGCGTATATGCAGCATGTAGCCCCCATACACACACTGAACTAAAGGGCCCGTTGCAGGGCTGAAGTCCCAGGCAAGGTAGTACAGAACAAAAAAGGAACAGATGTAGTCCCCTGTCTACCCTAACCTTCTTCTGCAGGTCCTCTAGCGGGATGCATAAGGCCTTAGAGACTAGGCCCGAGTCCTCTGATGTGAGTAATGGTGAAAGCCTGGGGATAAGTGTGTCCTCTAGGAGTGTGCCTGGCTGGGCAGAGCTAGGGAACAGAAATTGGGAGAAACTGGAATACTAATGAGGGCATCTTGATTTTACTTAGTGAAGGAAGTTTAATGCTGTGAAGCTAATATACATGGGGGAAGTAGTCCCATTTCTGTGGTGTTGCCAAGGAGAAGAGGTGCAATATCCCTTTTATTTTGGTATTTGTATTGTTTAGAAATCGGAAACGCCACTTACTTAATATTTCTGTGTAGTTAATAAAACTGAAACATATGCAATTGTGCTGACAAAATTAAGGATATTGGCCAATGTGATCGGCTTAGTAATTGGCACAAATAGTAAAGAGTAATCAATTATTAAGTATCCCAGCTGAGTTATTTAAAATCCTAAAAGCTGATGCTGTTTTAAATGCTGCACTCAAAATTCCAACAAATTTGGAAAACTCAACAATGGCCACAGGACTGGAAGAGGTCCGTTTACATTCTGACATCAAAGAAAAGCAGTGCCAAAGTATGTTCAAACTACAGTATAATCTCACTAATTTCGCACGCTAGCAAGATAATGCTGAAAATTCTACAAACTAGGCTTCAGCAGTAGGGATCGGCAAATGGTTCGGCCCAAGCATAAGTTTGAGCACCGAACACCGAACAATATGCGGTGCTCGGGCAAATTCGAAAGCCACCGGAACACCATTAAAGTCTATGAGACACTAACATGAAAAATCAAAAGTGTTAATTTTAAAGACTTATTTACAAGTTATTGTCATAAAAAGTGTTTGGGGACCCAGGTCCTGCCCCAGGGGACATGTATCAATGCAAAAAAATTTCTTAAAAACGGCCGTTTTTTCGGGAGTAGTGACTTTTTTAATGCTTAAAGTGAAACAATAAAAATGAAATATTTCTTTAAATATTCTGCCTGGTGGGTGTCTATAGTATGCCTGCAAAGTGGCGCATTTTTCCCATGTTTAGAACAGTACCACGGCAAAATGACATTTCTAAAGGAGAAATAATTAAATAATAATAATTCAATTGTCATTTAAAATTGATTGCGGCTGTAATGAATTGTCGGGTCTCGGCAATATAGTTAAAACTCATTGAAAAAAAGAGCATGGGACTCCCCCCAGTCCACTACCAGGCCCTTTGAGGCTGGTATGAATATTAAGGGGAAACCCAAACCAAAATTTTAAAAGAAAATTGCGTGGGGGGTTCCCCTAAAATCCATACCAGGCCCTTCAGGTCTGATATGGAAATTAGGGGGAACCCTACACCAAAATGTAGTAAAAAATGGCATAGGGTCCCTCAAAATCTATACCAGACCCTTATTCCAGCATGCAACCTGGCAGGCCGCAGGAAAATGGGGGGGAGCGAGAGAGCGCCCTCCCTTCCTGAACCGTACATTGATGGGGACAAGGGCCTCATCCCTTGTGGTTGTGGGGGTCTGCATTTGGGGGATTTATTGGAATGTGGAAGCCCCCTTTAACAAGGGGACCCCTAGATCCCGGCCTCCCCCTATGTGAAATGGTAAGTGATACAAAAGTATCCCTACCATTTCACAAAAAAGTGTTAAAATGTAAAAAAAAATGACAAGACACAGCTTGGGGACAAGTCCTTTATGAAAAAAAGAAAATGTCCCACGATGTCCATTCATCTTCTTCTACACGCCACGACGGACCGAGAAAAAAAATCCGCCACCAATACGCCTTCATGGGAGGCTCCTGCTGTGTGACGCTTCATTGCCTTTGACAGTTCTTATATAACTGAGGACGGAGCCACCCGGTGATGTACCAGGGTAAACCCTCCCTCGACGCCACAGGGACTCTCCCATGGCTTGCCCCGTGGCGCCACCCACCCCCTCTGATGCCACGGGGAAGCATTGGGAAAGTTCCCGTGACATCAGAGGAGGGGGGGTCACCAGGGTACGTCACCAGGTGGCCCCACCCTCAGTTATATAAGAACTGTCATAGGTGATGAAGCATCACACGACGGGAGCCTCCCATGGAGGTGGATCGGTGGCGGATTTCTTTTCTTTTTCGGTCCGTCGCGGCGTGAAGATGAAGAAATTTTTATTTTTTTATTTTTTAATAAAGGACTTGTCCCCAAGCTGTGTCTTGTTGTTTTTAACATTTTGACACATTTTTTGTGAAATGGTAAGGATACATTTGTACCCCGCTACCATTTCACACAGGGGAGAGGCCGAGATCTGGGGGCCCTCTTGTTAAAGGGGGGCTTCCAGATTCCGATAAGCCCCTCACCCGCAGACCCCCACAACCACCGGGCAAGGCTTGTGGGGATGAGGTCCTTGTCCCCATCAACAAGGTGCTTTGGGGGGCTACTCCAAAGCACCCTCCCCATGTTGAGGGCATGTGACATGCTACTGTTCAGGAGGGAAAAGGGCGCTCTTTCGTCCCTCTTTTCCTGTGGCCTGCCAGGTTGCCTGCTTGGATAAGGGTCTGATATGGATTTTGGGAGACCCCTACGCCATTTTTCTTACAAAACTTTGGCGCAGGGTTCCCCTTAATTTCCATACCAGACCTGAAGGGCCTGGTATGGATTTTGGGGGGACCCCCATGCAATTGTTTTTTACATTTTTGGTTCAGGATTCCCTTTAATATTCATAACAGACCCAAAGGGCCTGGTAATGGACTGGTAAGGCTGAACCGTTCGCTCATCCCTAATCATTATGCCCTTTTATATATCATGAGTAAGATCTCATCTGGAATATGAAGTTTAGTTTTGGGCACCATTTCTGAAAAACGATATTGGGGAACTGGAGAAATTGTAGAGAAGGGTAACCAAACTGATAAGAGGCATGGAGGAGCTCAGCTATGAACAAATATTAGAGGAACTGAATTTATTCTTTCTTGAGAAGAAGAGATTAAGGGGGGATATGTTAAAATACATACGTGGTCCATATAGTGAACTATGCGTTAAGTTATTCACTTTAAGGTCATCACAGAGGACAAGGGGGCACTCTTTACGTCTAGAGGAAAAAAGATTTAATCTCCAAATATGGCTTCTTCACAGTAAGAGCTGTGAAAATGTGGAAAAGACTCCCTCCAGAGGTGGTTCTGGCAAGCTCAGCAGATTACTTTAAAAAAGGCCTGGAATTTTTCCTAAATGTACATAATATAAATGGGTACTAACATTTATAGATAAAGTTGATACAGGAAAATGCCTCTCGGAGGATCAATAAGGATTTGTTTCCTCTGCTGTACCAAATTGCAGCATGTTTTGCTGGAATTTTTCACCTTCCTCTGAAGGATTGTGTATAAGGGATTGTATGATTTTATTTTATTTTTTAGTTGAACTAGATGGACTTGTGTCTTTTTTCAACCTGACTAACTATGACAAAATGCTGTATAGTCAAAGCTATGGTATTCCCAGTAGTAACCTATGGCTGTGAAAGTTGGACAATAAGGAAGGCTGAACGCCAAAGAATTGATGCTTTTGAACTATGGAGTTGGAGAAGAATGAATGAGTGACTTGTATAGTGCTAACTATGCGAACTGAATCGCCTCAGGCCGCTTTCTTGCCACCAGAGTCCATCTGCAGCTTTGTGTGGTCCTTTACCCCGTAAGGTCCTGACACACTTACAAACACATACAACCATATTAAGGGAATTTTTTTTAGACAATGTCTAATTAACCTACCAGCATGTCTTTGGAGTGTGGGAGGAAACTGGAGTACCTGGAGGAAACCCACGCAGGCACAGGGAGAACATGCAAACTCCAGGCAGATGGTGTCGTGGTCGGGATTTGAACCAGCGACCCTATTGCTGCTAGGTGAAAGTGCTAACCACTACACCACTGTGCTGCCCTTGGGTGGAAAGAAGATCAAACCAGTCAATCCTGAAAGAAATCAACCCTGAATAATCACTGGAAGGACAGATCTTGACGCTGAAACGCAAATAGTTTGGCCACCTAAAAGAGGACTCATTGGAAAAGACCCTGATGCTTTGAAACATGGAAGGAAAAAGGAGAAGAGGACAAGATGGATAGATGGCATCGTTGAAAAACAATGAAAGTAAGCAAGCTATGGGAGGCAGTGGAGGACAGAAAAGACTGGCGCTCTATGGTCCATGAGGTCACGAAGACTAAACAACCGAACAACAAAAATTAATTATTTGTACGTAGAATTAGTGCATATGTATACATAAAGATCTGTGGCCTTCACAATATATCGGCGCATTAAAAACATTTTTAAAGTTTTTTTAAAGTAAGGGGGTATTGAAATGGTATGCAATTGGTTAATCTGCTGCAAAAAGAGGAGTAAGGTCAGAATTTTCTGCAACGCTTCCTGAAGATGCCATTACAACAAAAGCCACAGGAAGAGACGTGTTGAACTGGGGACACCCGGAAGTGGTGAGATACCCATGTAATCGGGGAAACAAGATGAGCCTGCACTTGCTATAATAGAGTCGGTTTGTAATACTATAAAAGCTGCATAACCCAGGTGCAAGGCAGGATGCACATGCAAATGTGAGCATAATAGCTAATGGTTTTTATGGGTGTATTAATTAGTTGCTTTAATAAAAAAGGGATTTTACACTATTGGAGCCTTTCTTTCCTCTGATTTTATGATATTCCTGATGATATTGTGAGAAAGAAGTGATGTAATCTTAGATGTTTAACCCCCTGGGTAAAAAGCGCACATAGACCTACTCCATTGTGGGTCATATCAGTCTGGAGAGTTTTCAAATGGGGAGATGGCACACAGAGGTGGAGTGAGGCATGGAAGCATTATAAAATTGAAAGGGCATGATTTTACACAACTTGCACAGAGCACTTGAAGTAGCGTTGATTACAATATAAGCAAGAGGACAACTGAAAGTTACACTATTAATGAACACTATTGATGTACTTTAATGGACATTTATGCTAATGTTGCACTGTAAAGGACAATTGGATTGTAATATTACAGTTTATTTTATTTATTTATTTTAATTTATATTTTTTATATTTACAGCGCTGTACATTGAGAAGAGTTTAATTTTAAACACAATAGGTGTTATATACTGCAGCTGGCATTTCCATTCACTTAGCACTAATAGATTAAAATTACCCATATAATCAGCTCACATGGTCACTCAAAGGGATAAAAGATCACCCAGATAGGCACTTAGGAGTGTGCAAAGATCCCCCACTTGAGCACCCAGGATGAGAAAATTTCAACCACATGGGCATCCAGTTGGGGACAAAGATTATCTACAGAGGCATCAAGGTAAAGCCAAATATTATCAACACAGGAACCAACTTTGGCACCCAGGGGGACAAAGCTCCCACATGGGGTTGAGAAGAAATCACCCAAATGGGGTACTGGAGGAATAAAAAACACCTTTATGGGTATTTGGGGGGGACAAAGATCCCACCCATTGAAACACAGGGAGCACAAAGAGCACCCAAACCATACCCAAATGATTAATTCACATGGGCAATTGGGAGGATAAATCACCCATATGGGCACCCAGGGGCACAAACGATCAACCAAATGGGCATATATTGAGGACATAATATTCACCAAAAGGGCACCCAAATGGGAAAATGGGCACCCAGGGGGACAATGTTTCCAAATAGGCACCCAGAAATGATAAAAAGGTCACTCACATGGTCAACCAGGGATGGGGAAAAGATCACCTGTTGGACACCATATGGTCACTCAGTTGGTCATAAATATCCCAGGGGAGGATAAAAGATCACCAACATGGGCACTTAGGTGAGTAAAAAGATCCCCTACATTAACACTCAGGTAAGTACACAGAAAACCTACACAGGCACCCGGGAGTGTTGGAATATTGTCCAAAAATTTTCTTTTTTTTTTTTTATTTTTTTTTTTATATTCTTTATTTATCAGAAAAAAATTTTATCAGAAAAAATTTTTTTTCCTTCCAACAGAGTGTATTTAAAACATGTTCCACCAAGAAACAAAAAGAAGAAAAAAAACCTTATAATACATGTATGCTATCAATCCTTAATTTCTTAGTAGTTTAAACCTACGCCATCATAGTATCAAATACCCCTCTGCTATCCCCCCCCCCCCCCTGCCCACCCCCCCCCCCTTTCCTTGCAGGATAACTGGTGGGTTTCCTCTTTGTGACCGTTGTTTCTGACCGGGTATTGTTTTCTTCTAAAGTTTATTGTGTAATTTCCTCCACATATCTCCAGGACGATTTAAATTCTTCCCACGATGCCCATTTATTTGAGCCTCCCTCTTCTACTATTAGGTCAACATCCCCTTCGTTATGATTTTCTATTTTTTGTATTTCATTTATACGGAAAATCCAGTCCGATATTTTAGGGCTCTCATTTTCTCTCAATTTTTTGGGGATTAGGTTTTTGGCGGTGTCTAGCAGGATTGGAATTAACGAGGTTTTATATTGCTTTATGGGTTCGTCTGTCCCATGGAATAGGACCGTCCACGGATCTTCTCTTATTTCCTTTTTAGTTACAACTTTAATTATCTCTAAGATTTTTCTCCAATATATTTTAATAATGGGGCAGTCCCACCAAATGTGGGCCATAGTCCCAGTTTTTTTACACCCGCGCCAGCAATCCGAAGATTGCTCTACTACATATTTGGCCATTTTATCGGGTGTCGCGTACCACCTTGCAAGGCACTTGTAATTCGTTTCTATCAGTTTATTATCTACTACCCCCGAGTGAATTAATTTAAAAATCTTATTACGGGTTTGTGTGCTACATTGTGACCCCAACTCTGTTTCCCACTTTTGGATGTATGGCGGGTCCTCCAACTCGTCGCCCTCTGAGAGAATCTTATATAAATGCGTTATGTTTTTTTTTGATTTTTCTCTCAGGCATAGCCGCTCCAAAGGTCTCAGTTCCTCTTCGCTACGAATTGGCTGAGGTAAGTTTGAAATGAAGTGGCTTAGCTGGAGGAACCGCCACACATCAATCTTCATAAGATCTGTGTCCGAACATAGTGCTTGAAATGAAGCTATTTTACCATTAACTAGTATGTCTTTTAATTGTGCGGTGTCTTTCCTTATCCAATTGCCCCCCACCTCCTGTTTACCCGGTGTGAAATAATCGTTTTCTTTAAGAAAAATCAGGGGTGAATTGTATCCCCACTTATTTTGTGAATGTGTTCGATCCCAAATCTTTAAAGCTAAGCGTGTTATCTCGTGTGCGTGTGGTCCAATGGACCTGAACTGTGGAGGATTCCATATCGTGCGTCCTAAAAGTGCTTGACTCATTGTGTTCTCTACACTCACCCATCTCTTTTCATTTGCCTCTTTCGCCCATTCAACTACTCGAGACAGAACCACTGCATTGTAGTATCTTTTTAGATCCGGGACAGCCAATCCCCCTTGTCTTTTCCCCCTGCTTAACACCGCCATAGCAATTCTCGGTTTTTTATGTTGCCATATATACTTCGAAATTAAATTTTTCATTAATCTAAAATAGGCCGAAGAGAGCGGAATGGGCAGCATTTGAAACTTATATATAATCTTCGGGATCAGTATCATTTTAACTGCATTGATACGCCCTAACCAAGAGAGGGGGCATGTTGAAATTTTTTTTATTTCTCTTTTAATTTCATCGAGTAAGGGGATATAATTATTCGTGAATATTTTCCTTATGGTGTCCGACAGATAAATTCCCAAGTATCTGATCTCCTTACGCCAGGGGAAACGGAATTCTGCCCGAAGCTTCTCCTCTTCCTGGATACTGATATTGACATTCATAACTTCGGACTTGCCGAGGTTTATTTTCAAATTCGATATTTTGCCGAATTTTTCCAACACCCTCAGCAAGTTCGGGATCATAATCCTAGGCTTAGTGATGAAAAATAACACGTCATCCGCATAGGCGGCTAATTTATGTTCGTCCCCTCCCAGTTTGATCCCCGTTATGTCCTGATTTTTTCGGATATAAGTCAATAACGGCTCCAGAGATAAAGCAAAGAGAAGTGGGGACAGTGGGCACCCCTGTCTGGTACCGTTTCCCATTTGGAATTGAGAGGAGGATTCTCCATTAATTTTGACCGAGGCCTGCGGATGGTTATAGAAGACCTGGATCCATTGGATCATTCTCGGGCCTATACCCATAACTTCTAACGTTTCTATCATAAGTCCCCAGTCTACCCTGTCAAATGCTTTCTCTGCATCTATAGACAGGAATAAAGCTGGGGACCCACTATTTTTTAGGGCCTGGAGGAGGAGTAGTGCCCTCACCCCATTATCCCTGCCTTCTCTCTCGGGTATAAATCCGACCTGATCTGGGTGCACTAGTTCGCTCATCTTATTCTTCAGCCTAGATGCCAGTATTTTGGCGAATAATTTTGTATCCGCATTCAATAATGCTATTGGCCTATAGCTTGAGCAAAGTAAATGATCCTTCCCTTCCTTCGGTATTACCGTAATTGAGGCCCGCAAAGCTTCAGCTTTCATATCGTATTTTGTGCCGAGCCCGTTCATATAATTACATAATCTTGGGACTAAGATTTCCTTGAATTTTTTATAGTAAATAATCGTGTACCCGTCCGGCCCTGGACTTTTGCCCAATTCCGTCTCCTTTAATGCTCTATAGATTTCCTCCTCAGTAATAGGTCTGTCTATATTATCTCTTTCGCTCTCTTGTAATTGGGGTAAGTTGGTATCATACAAAAATTCTTTAATAATTTCCTTATCCCCTTTAACACACCTCCCTTTTTGGCCTACATTATAAAGGGCATTGTAGTATTGTCTAAATACCTCCGCAATTTCCTTAGTGGTATGGACCATCTTCCCGTTCTTGTCCTGGATTTTATCAATAAAGTTAGTCCCCCTCCTTCCTTTTAACTGTCTCGCTAAATATTTGCCAGTTTTATTTTTCCCATAGTGTCTCTCTCTGACTCTCCCATCATGTGACCTCCTTGCTTCCTGATCCATAAGGTCCTTAAGTTCCTCCCTTTTATTAATCAAAAGGTGAAAAAGTTCCTGCTGTTGGACCTTTTGTTTTTTATGCTCTTGTTCTAATCTATGGACTTCTTTAATCAGATTCTCCCTTCTCTGTATTTTAACTTTTTTTTTATTTGCGCCAATGGAGATGAGGATACCCCTAATATATGCTTTATGTCCTTCCCATAGGGAAGCACCCGAAGTGTCCCCTGTATCGTTCGTCGAGAAGTAGAATTCTAATTCTTTCCGGATTATCTCGATGGTATCGTTGTCCTGTACAAGATTTTCATTTAATCGCCAAGTAAAGGGTTGTCTGTACAGCCCTGGTATCCTCATCTTCATTGTCACGGGAGAATGATCTGACAGGGAGACTATTCCTATCCCTGTCTCTGCGTCGTCCTCTAACAACCTATGGTCCACCAATATGTAATCCAACCTGGAATACGTCCCGTGCACTGGGGAATAGAAAGAATAGTCCTTCGTTTTTTCATGTTGTGTCCGCCATGCGTCCACCATTTGATGTTGTTTCAGGCGATGTTTAAATATTTTCAGAGTCCTCTCATTCGTCCCCCTTGCGCGGGACGTACTGTCCATGGCGGGATCCATACAAAAATTAAAATCCCCTGCTAGGATTACATCACCAGATTTAAAATCTGCTAATCTTCGTAAGATCAGTTTCATGTATCCTAAGGGATTGTTATTTGGACAATATACATTAGGTCCAAAAATGTTCTAGGGGACAAAAATCTCCTGCACAGGCCTTTTGGGGTGGATAAAAATCATCCACACAGGCACCCACATGGGTACCCAGTAAAACAAATCTATTCCCCATTGGCAGGAGGGGTATGAGAAGATAATCCACATGGGCATCCTGGGAGGACAACATTTTGTCCATTTTTTTTTTTGCGCAATTGTGTATAGTTTATATACTGTTTTTGTGTGTGTTTGCATAATTAAAGTGAGCCGGTTTGGATAAAGTCCAGGGCCAATTTTTTGTCCCAGTCCAGCCCTGGCCTTATGTGTACATTGCAGGCCATTCAGAGTTTTATCAATTAAGCATTTTAATCACTGGCCTGTAGTGTACAAACCAGTCATTAAAAACCTGGGGAAGAAATAAAGTACAGTCTCTACCTTCAGGCTCTCATAAGCAACATTTTATTTATTACTACTTACTACTACTTATTTATTACTATTACTACTATTAATTTATTACATTATTAGCATAAGAGCCCTTTAAATGCACCAGCAGAGTTAAAGGAGATTGGGGCTTTAGGGAATGCTGAAGAAGTCATAAGACATGTTAAAGTAAATGCCTGCATTTTTACTACTGGTTCTTGACCAGTGCAATGTTAGTTCTATATTTAATTTAGATAAATTGTTACCCCCATAGTATAATCTGTTCAAAGAAATAGCCACTGTCTACACGAAAGGACCTCATCATTCACATGTACCCAGGGCAACTTCATGTTTAAATACAGCCCCCCTGATAAGCAATGATACAGTTCAGGCAAAGGGTTAATAGTTAGAAGAAAGAGCTTCCCGTCACTCGTCATATTAGTCTGATTCCAGCCAGGCATTCTTTTAACTCTACATTTCCTCTTCAGTAAGCTTTGCATAAAACTAACCCCAACCCACATGGGCCTCTATAATACCATCCCAGAATGACAATGAATGATGGCTCATAGGTGGAAACTGCCTGAAGAAAGCTAAATTGTAACCAGGAAAAAAATTGACATTTCAGATTTTAAATGTTACACAGTTTTTATAAAGCTTCAGTCAATTTATTTTATTTATTCTAATGAAGAGCATTACAACGGCTTTACTGCACTGAAGCAAGAATCGATCACATCATTAATCACACCTCGTGAATAGTCACAAATCAGATTCTAACAGCAAGCACTGAATCAGGAGCAACGAAGCATAAACTCCTTCACAATTTATGATCTCTTCAATTGCATCTTTTCAACCATTAAATTGCAAGATACCATAAATTTTTATCTTCTTCACTTCAGTCACATTATTGATTCTGCCTGGTGAAATATAGAATCGCTGTAAATCTGCCCTATTGAATTAATTTTAAGTCCTGACTTCAAATCGGGAAGCCAACATCGTAGTAAGGCTGTTAATTCACACTGAGAAGCAAATGATAGAAACATTAAAATTTAAATGGACAACAGGGACCTAAAAGAGCCATAGCTCTGTCAATTGCAGTCCTCATCAACCTTGAAGGTATTTTTCCCAATCTTTTTTGGAATGTAAAAGAAACAAGGCCATAAACACAAATTATATGTAAACAGCCTAAAAACATCCTCCTATGTCTTTTAAATATAACTAAAGAGCAGATTAAAAATAGAACAGCAAAAAAACTTACATTCATTTATTTAAAAGTGCTTTTTGAATGATTTTAAAAGGAAAAACCAGTATGTAAAGTGAAATAACCCACAAGAAGCAGACAGTATTACTCATTAATTGTTCTGAGTTAAAAGTTGATTTAAAATTCTTCCTTATGTATGTAAATGCAATATCTATTTTTTCATTATGCTTGCCATATTCTCTCAGTGTTGTTTAACCACTTCAATACCAGGCACTTTCGCCCCTTCCTACCCAGGACAATTTTCAGCTTTCAGTGTTGTTGCACTTTGAATGACAATTGCACGGTCATGCTACACTGTACCCAAACTACATTTTTATAATTTTCTTCCCACAAATAGAGCTTTCTTTTGGTGGTATTTAATCACCATTGGGGTTTTTATTTTTTGCTAAACAAACTAAAAAAGCCTGAATTTTTTTTTTTTTTTAAGTTTTTCTTAGTTTTGGTTATAAAATTTTGTTTTCTCCTTCACTGACAGGCACTGATGAGGTGGCACTGATGGGCACTGATGAGTTGGCACTGATAAGGTGGCACTGATGGGCACTGATGAGGAGACACTGATATGTAGAATTGATGGGCACTGATATGGAGCACTGATGGGCAACAATAGGTGGCATTGATATGCAGCACTGATGGGCAAACGATAGGCAGCACTGATATGCAACACTGATGGGCACTGATAGGTGGCACTGATGGCCACTGACAGGCAGTTGTGATGGGCACTGACAAGTGGCACTGATAGGCGGTTCCTATTTGGCACTGACAGGTGGCACTTATGGGCAGCACTGATGGTGAGGTACTGATTAAGCTCTGACAGGTGTTATTGTAGGGCACTGATAGGCAATGTGATGGGCACTGACTGGCACTGTGGTGGGCACTAATTGGCACTTTATTGGCAGAGATCCTGAGGGAGCACTGACTGGCAGCTGATGGGCATCATTTGGCAGCTGTGGTGGTACATCTGATGGGGCTGCGCTGATAATCATATACTGATCATCAGCACAGATATTCCCTCTGACAGGGAGAGCCGCAGATCGGCTCTCCCTGTCAGCGCGAACCAAGAAATGCCGTTTACCAGCACTTCCTGGTCTATGCGATGATCAGCTGTGATTGGTCAGAGGCTTCTTACCATGTTTGCAGGTACGGCTTGTCAAACTGACACGCCGCACTCATGATCACCATGCTGTGCGCCCTCGCGGGCACGTTCCGGCATGTTACATAGTTAGTAAGGTTGAATAAAGACACCAGTCCATCCAGTTCAACCTGAGTGAGTTTCTACAATTGTCCCTATCCCTGTACATTGCACACTCACATCAGTCCCTACCCTCAAGGAGCCCACAATCCAAGGTCTCCAGTCAGGATAACAGAACCACGTCATTCTGCTATAGGCCAGGCAGGAAATGGTTAAAATATAATAAAAGAGAAAACTTTTTTTACGTTTTGGGTAGAGTAGGGATGGATGACAACACCTGTTGAGTTTTTATTGCTGTCTGAGCCCATGTTAAGCAGAATCACCCTGTCAGTTTGTCAGGTTGTCATGTTTACTTATATCACTGAAAGTGAAATTGAAAGAAAAGCCAACATTCTGGGTAGTCTCCAGCACAGCAAGAGAGGGTAAACCTTCCAATAAAGATACTAGTTCTGGTGACCAGTGTTTCCCTCACTTTGAAGGGATTTTCTCTAATTTCCTGTTTTGGCTATGGGACAGGAAGTGAAGAGAAATCTCCCCAGCGGAACACAGATAGCAAAAAAAAAAAACGACAAAGGTTATACCTCTTCCTTACTCTATCTAAAATGAAAAAAAAAAGTTTTGTCTTCAGTTTCTGCTTTATGAAAAAAAAAATTTTGTGAATCATTTGCAAAGTTTGTTACTTGTAGAGCCTGACAAAAACAGCACTTCCTGTTACAGGTTGACAAAGCTAAACTACTGTATCACAGTTATCAGATGTGTTATCAGTCTGTCTTGTGTGTTCCCTTATTTAGATGTTTGGCTGCCAGGTCCATGAGATAGGTAGCACAATGGCCAAATGAAGGAGCTTGCACAGCAGACTGATGACAATACAGCTTTTTGCAAGGCAATGGCTTAAGCTGGTCATAGATGAATTGCAATTTAAATTTTAAATTAAAATTTTGATCCATCTATGGCTGTTCCCAAGAGAAAACTTTGAATGGGAATGTTGGAAAATGTTCCTTCGATCAGCACTGCAGTCAGTTAGCTACAGTGCTAGTCAGTGTATTTGACAGCAGAGTCCCCGCTGTCACAATACAATAGCACAGCGGAGAGGATTTTTTGTTCCACCTCATATAAGTACAATCCAACTATGGTCAGCTTAGTGTTGTGCGCCTGCAACAAAGTGATGTTGCTGAAAGGGTCTCTAGTAAAATAAAAAATGACATATTAGATGCAATCTTCTAATAACAGTCCGCTGTATTATTATTTTATTACCTGTTGACCCTGCCAGTAGATTCATTATTTTTCTGTAGGCCACACACCATTGTGTTGTGATGGTGTGTACTAAAAGAAAGACTGGGTGCACTACTTTTCTCGGTTCAGTGCAAGGCAACTTACTGCCTTGCATTGTGCTGTGGCCAATAGGAGTAAATGAAATGTGATTGTGTGACATTTCAATAAATTTGATTTAAAAAAGTTAGTAATGCAATATAATTGGCGCATCGGCATTGCTGTCATCCCACCATACACCAGGTGCTATGTTCTAATTGGTGAGAATGTATTTTACGTTTCTGTTTTTTATTTCATTATTTTTACATTTAGGAATGGATTTGTTTGTTAGCAAATTTATTCATATAGTAGTTCTGATCTGCAGGCTGTCAACATCCCAGCGAACCCCCGGCCAAATGATGCAGTAACCAACAGCTTGCTCAATGACCTTTGCATACTAGACCAGCAGCTTGCCTACCGAACTCTGCAAGTTGAAGCCACTATCCTGGAGACATTATCACCTTAGTGAGATGTCTGTTTTTCAATCATATGCAGCAAATACATTACTTTTATTCCACTTACTGCTTTTAATAAACACCCTACATTTAGATGGATGCACCCTCTTCTGTTTACTTTCTACCTATACTCAAATGCATACACACCTGTAAAGGAATATCAGGAATCATGTCAAATTCTGGAATCCTTTCTGTCCAAGGGGTGAATTTTTTGGTGTCTGGGTCAATGAAGTAGTCAAAGACAGTGCCAGAAGAAGGGAACTTGATGGTTCTCATCTCTTTGTTCCACCATCGGCTAAACTCCAATCGGTAATCAAGCAGCTGAAAACAGAAAAAATATGGTAAATATGAAATCTTACCTATTCATTTTCATCTTGCTACATTGTTTTTTTTATTTCTCACCTGATCTTGGAAAAGAGCACCACCAAAAGACCAGACACAGGCAAAAACAAAATATATCTCATAAAGTTCTCGAGATGAATCTGGAGGAGTGTTCTCAGCAGTCAGAAGACAGTCCAGTAAAGAACACAGTGTCTGCAAAAAGGAAAGTAATACAAACCCTTCAGTGGTGAAGTAATGTCCACAAGGTTATGGGCAACCTACCAATAACCTGACTCAAACCTGTTCCGTTGGCCAGTGGAGAATTATCCTGCCTCAAAATGCATTAAATACACTTAGTTTATATGTGGCGCAGGTTTCAGTCAGAGTTGGTGGGCATTACTGAGGAGTAAGTAAAAACTTCCATGAACACATTCTTTTAAATTCAGAAACAAATGTAACTTCCTGTCCCCTAGGCCAGCTGCCTTGTGCCCTGTGCACCTACACCCATGACTGTCTAGCCTTAGCATTCCACTAACCCTGTCCACCTACACCCATGACTGGCTAGCCTTAGCATCCCACTAACAATATCAATCCTTACAGCTATAGGGGGCACGCAGAGTTTGGGTTTGGGCTAGCTAAAAGAGACAGTTACCCACTTAAGTTATTACAACTTGAACCAATGATAAAGAGATTAGGGCAGACTAACTCTGCTAGCAGTTTAGTTCCCAGAAAAGGGACCCAAAGTAATTGAAAAATACACTGTTTGAACAGAAAATGCACAAACAACAATAAGCCTGGCCAAGTTGAATTGATAAGCAAGGGGCAGTGTGGAACCTATTATTATATTCAACGTAGTAACCAACATGATGTGAGGGAGCTGGTTTCTTGCCCTGGCACTCCTGCCACTTTAAACCTCAGTCATTAAATCTAAACAAAACACATAGTGTTTACTTGTCTATCTCCAAAACTCTACATGTCGTTTCTCTCTGGTGCTTCTTCCTTTGTTATCAGCATGATTCACTTCTGAGTTTTCCCGACACATGAAATATGTTTGTGGCAGGGGAGGGAGCTCAGCACACAGCTTGTCTATTCAGAACACAGCACTGTAACCTTCCTCTGTGTAGTGCCTGAAGGGGGTGTGTCCCTTTCCTCCAATCAACTCTCACAATCTGTAACTGCAGCTCTCCGCCCCCTCTTCTCTGCTCCTCACAGATGCAGAAGGATTTTATCACAAATCTCCACTTTTGAAGGGATGAAGAGAAAAGATGAGCAGATAAAACACAGCACTGTAACCTTCCTCTGTGTAGTGCCTGAAGGGGGTGTGTCCCTTTCCTCCAATCAACTCTCACAAACTGTAACTGCAGCTCTCCGCCCCCTCTTTTCTTTGCTCCTCACAGATGCAGAAGGATTTTATCACAAATCTCCACTTTTGAAGGGATGAAGAGAAAAGATGAGCAAATAAAACTTATATAGAAGGATTTGTTTAATCTCTGTGTATCACTATCGCTATTCACTTCACTGGGTATATGAGACAGTTTATAACCACTTCAGCCCCGGAAGGTATTACCCCCTTAATGATCGGAGCATTTTTTGCAATTCAGCACTACGTCGATTTAACTGACAATTGCGCTGTCTTGCGATCTTGAACCTAAAAAAAAAAATTAACGTCCTTTTTTTCCCACAAATAGAGCTTTCTTTTAGTGGTATTTGATCACCTCTGCGGTTTTTAATTTTGTGCTATAAACAAAAAAAGTCTGACAATTTTGAAAAAAAAAGCAATATCTTTTACTTTTTGCTAAAATAAATACCCCCAAAAATATATACAAAAACAAATTTCTTCTTCAGTTTAGGTATTCTTCTACATATTTTCGTTAAAAAAATCGCAATAAGTGTATATTGATTGGTTTGCACAAAAGCTATAGCGTCTACAATATAGGGGATAGCTTTATGGCATTTTATACCCGTGCCATTCTGCCGATGTATATTGGCGTGTGTCGGTTGGGAAATGGTTAAGCCACCTCCTAGGTGGGCTATGCACTACTCTGTAAAAAAAAAAAAAAAGCAGCTACTGGCACTAAATATTGAAAATATATGATAAATAAGTCCCATGATTTAATTAACTTTTCATAATATAAACCTAAACATGAAGTGGGACTTCATCTGAATTCCAGATTTCAATTTTAAAGTGATTGTAAAGGAAACATTTTTATTTAAAAAAATAACAAACATGTCATACTTACCTGCTCTGTGCAGTGGTTTTGCACAGAACAACCCCAATCCTCCTCCTCTCGGGTCCTCCCAACCCCCCCCCCCCTTGCCGAGTGCCCCAATAGCAAGCCACTTTCACTTGCGGGGACACTTATGTGTGCTCGCTCCTGAGCTGGCTCTCTGTGTCCATAAGACACAGAGAACATGGCTCAGCCATTCTCAGACAATCAGGAGACCCGGGAGAGCCTTGGGTCTCGTGCAAATCACTGGATCGAGATCGGGCTTAGGTAAGTATTAGGGGCCTGAGGAAGAAGCAGTACACTGAAGGTTTTTTTTACCTTCATACTTAGAATGCATGCAGCTAAAAAACCTTCAACCTTTACAACCACTTTAAGTTCAGTGTTGCATAAGATGACCATCCAGAATATATTTTCTGCTGTTTGAAACCCCAATACAATGGAAGAATAAGAGTAGCCCCATTATAGGCTAGCCTTAATGTACTGGAAGCAATATGAATGTGAGAAGAAATAAAACCCAGCAAAACTGACCTTTGTTCTAAAAACAGCAATCTAAGATTTCTACTGGCACCCAGATATAAAGATAATTATGGGATCCAAAGTAAATTTACAGGGTTGGCAACAGTCCTTTTTTGTTTTGTTTTAGGTACACAATGTTTTTTAGGTCAATGCAGACAATCTCCATAGAATAACCATTTTGCGGTATGTTATTAAATCTCATTAATTCTCCAATAAGCAATATGTCCCAAATGTTGAATTTTTCTGACATTCTAAACACAGAGTGCCATGATCACATTTTAAAAAAAGGAGAAAAAAACACAAACCAAAATAAAATGCATTGCTTTTACCTGTACCATGCTGTTTTCTGGGATTGGAGTTATAGTTTTTAAATTACATCGCACTTGCTCCAAGCAGTAAGGAACATACTTATCAAACAATATGGTCAGATTTGCTTTTTCTGACTGAGCCTGACGAGTCTCGATCCAGCTGGTAACGTAGCTAATAAAAAAAGGAATGAAATCAGACACAGAGAACGGCCATAATGTGCAGTGGGATTTGCATTTAATTTAGATGTCCTCAATGTTCTCAAGTAAATAAGAAACAAAATTGCAACTCCAAAAGTAAAAGAGCAGGAAAACCTCTGTAATGCAGGTGCTCCCATGCTGGTAATACCAGAAAAGGTTCTATTTGTATTACAAGATACAGATTTAAATGTTTTGAATGCTACAGTTAGTTGTTTATGAAAGCAAACAAGAGCATACTACTTAGGATATTAATAATTTACAGTTGACACTTGTTTTCTTCTACACATGTACATTGGTAAAACCAGTGATGGCTGGTGTTTTTTTGTTTGGTTGTGGGGGGGATCCTACGGGCGGTGGGCAGCGGGCAGGTTGTGGGCTCCTATTGGCAGCGGGCAGGTTGCAGACTCCTATGAGCTGTGGGAAGCAGCTCCTGTGTTCTCTCTACATCACGACGGCTTTCACCGGTTGGCTTCTTCTAACAGGTGTCCAATAGAATTGCCTGTCCTTTCTGTGAATCGGGTGACGGGTCTCAAGACGTTTCCTGATTGGCCAGGGGGAAGATCAGTGTGGCTATAGCAAATATTCATTCGCTATCGTCACACAACTGAGCGGGATCAGGGCACACTGCTCTGCTCCCTGAGCCCACCCTTTTTTGAAGCCTATTAGAGCCTCTGTCTTTAATCACGTGTTTAAAAAAAAAACACCCGCCATTGGAATCCATGCATCCGGCGCCCTGTATGTAGATCACGCATGGATGGGGGGGGGTGGTGCCAGTGCGCCCTTAATGGACAGGCCATCGCTGGAGGAAACTTCTTTTGGTAGTATGTGTGTGTGAGAGTATGTGAGATGTACTAATCTGGAACACCTGACCATACCTAGCTATATGGCCATAAGTATGTGGACAGCCCACCAAATGTTTGAGTGAAGGGTACTTTTAATGATACAGCATATAAAAAAATTCTATACAATGGTGCACTTTCAACTTTGTGACAACAGTTTGGAGAAGGCCTATTTCTGTTCTTGCATGACTGTGCCCTTGTGCACAAAGCGGGCTCCTCGTGGTTTGATGAACTTGATCTGGAGAAACAGAAGGGGTCTGCACAGAACCCTGACCTAGACCATATTGAATATCTTTGGGATAAACTGCTATGCGAATTGAAAGTCGAGTTTTCTCATCCAGAATCAGTATGTTATGGACGCACTGATCATAGTTCTGCAACAGGTCTCAGGCACACAGATTTACAGAGGCGCAGTCTGGCTAACATGCACCCAGTGGTGAACAGATGTGTGCCAATGCACATGCTCGTGTGCAGATCGCGGAGATCACATACGCGTGCATAGCGACATTGCCTTGGCGCCCAGTGGCCTTTAAAAGGGCTCTAGCTGCATTAGTCCTTTGCTGTTTGATCTGCAGCTTTACCCTGTGACCTGATCCTGAACCTGCATGTGATCCAATACTGACCCGGCTTCCTGACCTTGCTGCTGTCTCCAGTCCTCACCGTTGGCTTCCTTGACCTTGCTCTATTTACCTGTCTGCCTGATCCTCCGTTACTAACCCAGCCTGAACTCTGACCATTCCTTGCCTGCCGTTTCTGCCTGACTGATCCCCTGTGTATTAACTGGCTAGTCTGACCTGGCCCCTGCCTGCCTCTATTAATGCTCATTGTATTCAATTGGAATTGGGATGTCACTATTTTTAGAGTACCATGGCAATCCTCAAAAAAAAAAAATTATATATATATATATATATATATATATATATATATATATATATATATATATATATAGTGCGGCACCATTAATCAGACAAAATCATAAAATGTACAAGGGTTATATTAAAAGCATAAATGAGTACAATGCCATATAACAGTGGGTATCCTAAACAGAACACAAATTAACACAGTATGATGACTTGTACCACAATAAATCTCAATGCATTTCGATAGATGAGATATCTTTGCTAGGAGCATATCTGGATGAAATCTAGGAAAAACTATAACATGAATTTACAATTCAAAGCAGCAAAATTTCAACTTTCATCAATACTAGTATATTAATTCTCATACCTTTTGTGGATTAAAAAAAAGGCTATTAAAAATTAGTGTATGTAGTGAACTCCAAAATAAAACAATAATAATAAAATCCCTTTTATTTTGGAGTTCACTACATACACTACTTGTTTTTAATAACCTGGGTTAATCCATAAAAGGTATGATGACTGATATACTGGTATTGATGAAAATTTAAGTTTTGCTGTATTTGATTGAAAATTCATATGTTATATTTTTTCTTAGATTTCCTCCATATATGCTCCAGATTATGAATCGAAAACGTGTCGAGCTTTACTGCGGTACAATTCTTCATACTGTGTTAATATGTGGACTTTTCCACCCGTAAGTCTTAAAATAAGTGCCATGATAGACCAGGAACCTCCACCAGGAAGGCAGATATGCAGGCTTATCAAACATATATGACTCTCAAGTTAGCCTGGTTGCTAATAAATCTCCACTTCCAGCCACTAGCCATGAATGCTCAGGAATAAAACAAGAGCAGACACTCCACATAATGTAAAACACAGTAATACCTTTTATTTAAATGTAAAACTCATTTACAAGCATCAATATGGTGATTGCTCTTTAAAAATGAAACTCCAGCTGGCATTGAAAAAAAAAACATCCTGATCACTTTCAGTTGTACAATGACATCAGCATGTAGCTTTTTCCTAAGCATTTTGTCATACATGACTTCTTCCGGGGCATCCACTTTTGTATGGCATGTTTTTAATATCTGTATAACAAGCTTTGTATATTTTATGATTTAGCCTGTTTAATGATGCCACACTATATATATATGCCATTTGAAGTCTCTTGTTACAACAATTTGTACACAAGGTAAATCCACAGGTTTTCTTTACATACTGCAAGCTAAAAAAAGACAGAGGAATTGGCTAATATGATTTTAGGGGAAATAGATGTTTAGTGGAAAAATAGACATCCTTATCAATAAGAGATGATAGGCAATGCCATACAGAACACTAATTATGCTTTATGCTGCTTTTATCTTAGTACAAACCTATGGATAGAGAACCAACACAGGAAGGAGACAGGGAGAAAATTAAATTACACTGAAGAAGAGCATACATCTGTATTTACCAGCATAAAAGGTGCATCTGACTAGCATACTTATCCATAAGGTCCGTACTTTCTGGTAAATGTGGGCACAAAAGGGAAGCATGGAATTGTGTCTGTACAGCACATAATTGATTTTTTGGCATGAAAGACAGCACAGGTGTCACTACATCTATATGCTATATGCGCGTTTGAACGAATAATAGTATTGGATGCAGCATGTAGTAGTAGTATTGTGATATATGAATTAATATAAGCTACACATAACAGGGTAGCACTGTGAGTATTGTTTTCAGTAGTTTGAGGCTTATGCTTTAGAAACGGGAGGAAACCCTTCTTCAGATAATTAATGTAAATACACGTAAGCTACTAGTGGGGGTTTAATTTTTCACAGATTTTAATTTAATAATTAATGAGAGATATAATTTTAGGTTAACACATTGAGATAAAAGGGTAGCACTGTAACCATTTGAATACCGTATATACTCGAGTATAGGCCGACCCGAATATAAGCCGAGGCCCCCAATTTACCCCCAAAAAAACTGGCAAACTTATTGACTCGTGTATAAGCCGAGGGTAAGACATGCCTGTCCATCCCTGTGTGTGTGTCCGTCCATCCCTGTGTGTCCGTCCATCCCTGTGTGTCCGTCCATCCCTGTGTGTCCGTCCATCCATCCGTGTGTGTGTGTGTGTGTGTGTGTGTGTGTGTGTGTGTGTGTGTGTGTGTGTGTGTGTGTGTGTGTCCAGCCTACCTGTGTCCTGAGCCTTTGTCCCGAGCCTCCGTCCCGTGCCGAGCCTCCTTGCCTCCGTGCCTCGCCGCCGTGCCTCGCCGCCATGCCATGCCTTGCCTCCGGTCCCGTCCCGTGCCGTGCCGTCCTGTGCCTTGCCTCCGTCCCGTGCCCTCTTCGTTCGTCGGCGCCTCGGCGGCCATTGTAAAATTCAAAAGCTGCGCCGCCGCCTTCGCCTGTGATAGGCGGAACACTGAATTTCCCAGCAGCCTGTGTTCCGCCTATCACGTACATCGTATCATCCTCGTCCGTAGTACGAGGATGATACGAAGTCCGTGATAGGCGGAACACAGGCTGCTGGGAAATTCAGTGTTCCGCCTATCACAGGCGAAGGGGGAGCCGGAGGCGCGGCTTTTGAATCAGAATGGCCGCTGTCTGTCTGCTCGACACGCTGATCGAGCGGGCAGACAGCGATGACTCGAGTATAAGCCGAGGGGGGCACTTTCAGCCTCAAAAAAGAGGCTGAAAATCTCGGCTTATACTCGAGTATATACGGTACAAGTAATTAACTGATTGTGAGGAACAGGAACTTTTTGGATATTCCCATACAGGCACAATTACCCATGTATGTATGTACAGAAAAAGTAGAATAGTAAACATTATTTCAGTTATTATCCCACTGCAGCATTTAATAAAAAAGTTGTCCTAAGCAGTGGCAGTACGCCCATAAGGGCCCACGGCGCCACCCCTCTTTCCTGCCACCCCTCTAGCACCAATAGATAGATTCATGCATTGCATGAATCTATTTATGGCCGCCACTCCCACCCCCTATTCAGGCGTCTGTCTCCTTTTCGGAATTACAGCGTGGGTTTTTTTTAAAGCACCTGATTAGAGCCATAGGCTCTGATAGGCATCAAAAAAGGTGACCTGCGAGTGCCCTCGTAGGTCACTCAGCTGTGTTAGAAAAGCGAATGACTATTCACTTTCCTAACACTAAACCACCTCTCTGCCAATCAGGTGCTCAGATCTGTTACCTGTCCCCTGATTGGCTGAAACGACAGGCACTGTCATTGGATGCCAGGCATCCAATCATAGTAGAGGACGGGAAGAAAAGATGGGAGAAGACATCAAGGAGATGTCCCACTGAGACAGGTAAGTGCAGACGGCGGGCGGGGGGCACACTGGCCACATTTGATATGGCACAGTGGCTATGTTTGATGGGGCACAGTGAGAGCAATTGATGGGCACAGTGGCTGCGTTAGATGGCACAGTGGCTGCGTTTGATGGCACAGTGGTGGCAATTGATGAGTACAGTGGCTCAGATTGATGGTCCTAAGGAAATTAAAAGAAAAGATCCTGCTTTATTTTTTTCTTTGAAAGAACCCAGAATTTTACTCTCCACACCCCTCAAAACAAAACTATTTCTAATGATCAATAAGCGGTAAAGGACTAGTGGTTCAAAATAAATTAAAGCAGCACTCCAGGTAGATATAAAACACCAATAAATCTAGTTATGCATTTATTTTAAAGAAGTATTTGAAAATGTGACTAGTATAAGTAACTTAATACCAGACTGATGTAAACTCCTATAAAGCATGACTCAAATTGGCAAGAATGGGCAAGAGTAAGCACTAGAAGTCAAATAGGCTCTGCTACATGTGCTGCCAGTGAGCATGATGACAGGAGGAGAGAACAGACTGAGCAGAGAGGTGGCCTCTTCACTGTGCTACTGCTCCCTCATTATCCGATAAGCTAGTTGAGTGTGTGTCTGTGTCCTGCTGTAGAGTCATAATTTTATTTGGAGGTCCCAGATTTGCCTCTGCTGTCTTGCATGGTGCCTGGATCACAACACTAGCTGCAGATCTATAAAAACCCTTAGGCTTATAAAACAGTACCCATACAGTATATCTCAACTGTGTGTTTTACTGTTTGCCTGGAGTTCAGCTTTGAATCCTAATATTCTCATAGATTCCATACTCACGGACTCCAACCCAGATCCTGTGTGTTCACATAAAGGATTCCAGCTCTCGAAACAGTGGCGGGTGTAGCTGCTCGCAGGTGACTAATTTCAAACAACAGCCGCATAGAAGTTGTCAGTGAGATTCGTTCATTGCTGGCTAATGTCAAGACCTATAGGCAAGAGAAAAAAAAACCCACAAGGATGAAAGTGACGACCCATCAATAGAAGAGTAAATTTCAAGGTTAAAATTTTTACCAGCACAAAGCAGGTAAACAATATCAAAGATGAAAGGGCTACCACCCTGTATAACTTGTAAGATGAGTAAAAGTCCCATGTAGGTGCCCCGCTATAAGCCTTTGCAAGCCACTCACACAGAAAATAATCGAGAAGAGCTGACGAACCAGAAAAGTACAAATTCAATCTTCTTTATTCAAAATATGAAGGGGTAAAAATGACGGGAACAAACATGTTGACGCATTTTAGCCTATGCAGGCCTTAGTCAAAATGGTCTAATGCCTAGTGGTCTAATGGTAACTACTTACAAAGCAGGTAAAATACTGCAGAATAAGCCAGTTCTTTTAAAATGTACACTACAATAACGCAAACCTTATTGAATTATGGGAACTTGTGATGAGCTGAAATTAAACAGTCATATGGATTAACCTGTCTTTGCCTACTAGGCTCAATAATTTGCACTGTTCAATGCATGAAGCTAAATGTAAGCTTTTGAAAAATATGATTTTGAAATATTATTTTCGTACGAATGCTGCTATATCAAATGACATGCCAAATTGGAGCTCAGCTATAATAAATACAAGAAGAAGCATTACTAACAAGAAAATAAACATTTAAACATGCACAGAAGAAAGACCATAAGCAAAAAAATAGTACATACTGTAGCTTAGAACTAGTGAAATTTATCTAGATTCAGGTTGGTGAGGGGAGCAGGCAGAACTAAAACTTTCTCAATCAACATTAACTATTTATAATCCTTATGCTGCTAGCATTAGTATATAGATAGGAGACTATATTATATAATGTAAATATAATATATAAATATTATATTTTCTTGTTTGAAACTTGTTTTTACATTTTTTCAGTAGCTTTCTGGATTTTGGCCTAGGCCAAAATTATGTCATACATCCCAGGAGTCTTCATGGGCATAAAAAAGGCGAGGTCACAGTAGTTATATTGACAATGTGCTTTAGCTGGAAAAGCATAGGGAGTGCTGCCGGCAAACTGCATTGGGGGAGGTCAGTGTAGGGCATACATCTTAATGCTGGTGATCTCTTGTAACCTCTTTACAGCCTGTTCCTGTCCACATGCACAAGTTGAATGTGTTTTTCCACAGGGCATTTTTTCTAATTGTTGCTGGCTCCAATTTTTATTTCACATGCCTTTTTTAAATGATGACAACAGTGGAATATGCATGGGCAATATGCAGGAGCACAGCAGCTTATGATTTCTTTTGGAAAAGCATGTGACAGTGTGATTTATAGACAGGAAATTGTGGGAAACAGGGGAAGAACATTGTCAGCAGGCCCTAACAAGGAACTTTATAACAGTATCACCAGCTGGTATTTTCATGAAAGCTGGCAAATAAAATAAACACAGATATACTTTTCTATTTCTATCATATTCAATTGAAACTAAACCCACTGATTTAAAGTGGAGCGTTAAAAAAACAAAAAAACAAACTTGGCATACTGGCAAGATTTTCAGTGTAGAAGAGGCATACTATGTCCCTCCAGCATTAAAGTTCCTTACCTCCCTATATGACCAATAACTGTCTGCAACATTGATCAATAGCTAGCTACTTTTTTTTCTATTAATTACAGTCTGGGTTTGGGATTAATTGGCTTTCCCTATTTTTAGATAATAACTTTTATCCTTGGATGCTTAATTTTTAGATTATAATATTTAGCCTGGGGTGATTAGAGAACATCGGGTAGTTGTTGCTAACAGTCTAATCAATACCTGTCTTTTTGTGTTGAACCTCACTGCATCTATTGAAAAGAAATTGTAAAACCATTGTGCACCCAAAACACCACATGCCTTCACCCAAGATTCATCGCAATCCCCTGCTGTAACCCATTTTCCAATTTTTCTAAAATATCATAGCTTTACCCTTGGGCATTGTTTGGTAAAATTTGACTTGCACCGGGTTAATTTGAATGGAGCTGCCAAACAGTCATTTCAGTGGCTTGGTTTTTTGATGTTTTTAGCACTTATATTTTAGCACTTATTTCAATATCTAATTTGTCTTACTTCAACTTTGTTTAGTTAGTGTTTTTTTTATTATTTACATTAGTAGTTCTTTATTTTTCTTTAAACAGCTTGGTTTATTAGTGCTTTGCAATTACTTATACAATTAGTCCTATCACCGCAAGATGGCTTACTAGTTTTATTTAGCTCTTTATTCACTAATCAGTTTTATTTATACAGTTTGGTTCTTAGTGTTTTCTTTATTTATTCCAGTAGCCATTTAGTCATATTTTTGCAGTCGGGTCTCTTAGTTTTTTAATACTCATTTCAGTAGTTAAATGGTTTTATTTTAGCAGCTTGCTCTCTAATGCCCTGTACACACGACCGGTTTTCCCGTCAGAATAAACTCTGAAGGTTTTTCCAAGGGAATTTCACTGAAGCTGTCTTGCGTACACACGATCACACCAAATTCCGACTGTCAAGAACGTGGTGATGTACAACACATACCATGGGACTTTTATCCCCAGTTTTAACTGCTGTTCAGTTTGTGCTTGTGGGTTTGTATCTAGTTTTCAGTGCGTGCAGTGTTCATATCTGTTTTTCAGTGCGTTCTTGTCCGCTCATTTCTGATTTTCAGCTCGCTCTTCAAAGGCCTTGCTGTTCTTCAGTGCATTCTGTTAGTTCGTTCTGACTAGCCTTGTTGTGGGTACGTACTTGTCGTAGAATTTGTGTTATGTGGGGGCTTGGTGTTAGGGTTCTTACAAGCCCGGTCCATGAACAGGGGGAGGAGGAGTTCATGGACCAAGAATTGGTTACTCCAGCTTGACCAATTCTCTCATATGCCTTTGCTGCGTGAGATCCAGGAGAATAACCCTTCACCGTTCTTCACCATCTGTTGGCTTTGCTGACCCCTTATATTAGCAGGCAGGACACCTGCATGCCTCAAGCCATCACTCCGGAGCAGAGGCTAGTCGCCATGTTGCGGTATTTGGCTACCCTATATTCGGGTAAGTTTTCTCCTTTAACATTACAGTCTATGTATTTAATGTTTGCTAATGTATTTTATTTATTTCATCATTCCCTAATTACCATGATTGTAATATGCTGTGAATGTCCCTTTTATCCTCATGCATGTTGTAAGCTTTTAATGCTCCTTTTTTGGCCTACATGCATATTTGCCTTCACTAACCTCCCCAGCATGCTATACTGGGCCCATATACACCTAGCCTAGTCACTTAACAATGTATTTTCTCAGCTCCATTGTAGTGCTTTACCCTAAACACCCCCTAAAATGTGTACAAATGTTATGTGTGTACTTAAATTCAAGCAGGGTACCAGAGGCTTTTTTTGGGTCCCAAACTCAGCTCAATTTCCCCCCCCCAAAAATTTTTTACAATGGGCCATCAGAGCAGTGGAGGAATCTGATAAGTGGACCTTAGATTTTTGTTTTTAAATATTTCTTAAAATAAATGTTATACTGAAGTTGGGCAAGAATGTTTTTGTGTAATCTGCTTGCAATGTTAAGTGTTACTAATGTTTTTTTCTGGTTTGATTCCACAGTTTCCTTCAAAGCCACATAAATGGCAGACTGTGGCCTTCAATTTTGCCGACTGCTGGGACTTTCCCAACTGTGGAGGGGCTATAAATGGGAAGCACGTCTACGTCATGCCACCACCCCATTGGGGGTCATACTATTATAACTATAAGTGGTTTAATAGTATAGTGTTAATGGCGGTGGTGTTGGCACCTGTCTGGGTGAGCACCTGATGAGAGGAGGATTTTTAACTACCAGCTGGCCAGAGCGAAAAGAGTTGTTGAGAATGCCTTTGGGATAATGGCCAGTCATTCTGACAGCAATCCATATGGTGGACTACAAAATGAACCACATCATCTTATGCTGCTGCATATTGCACAATTTTTTACGGACAAATGCCCAAAATGATCTGGCCTCAGTTGGGACTGAGGCCAGACTTATTACTGCTAATCCCCTGACGAGCCTGGATACTGGCTGTACTGGTTTGGCCCCCCAAAGTGAAGTTCACCAGAAATACGTCAACTATTTTATGGGTAGGGGGGCTATTGCTATGGAAAACAATGTCTAAAAATGTTTTTACAAAAAAATATAATTATCTGAGAAAATCTGGAATTTTCTTTATTGCTTGTGTTTCTTTTTGGCTATCTCCTAGGTTTTCCTAGAGCACTTGTAGTGCCAAGTGGATTTCCCTTTAGTAAATAAGCCCCATTGTCACTGTAAACACAAAATTAGTTAAAAAACTGGTATTGAGCATGGAAAGAAGAAGCCACACATTTTAACTCTGTGCAAATTCACATGTGCGCTCTAAAATTTTGGTGTAAAATAAATCTTTTTTTTTTCTCAATTTTTAAAAAAATGTTTTGTTATAAACAGGCTTGTTTAAAAACATAGCATACACAACTCTGGAACTTACAAAGTTCAACATAGAAAAACTGAAGGCAATATCAGAGATTATAGTATGTCCAAAAATGTCTTGATATTGCCTTCTTCAGATGGTGATGTCACCCCTGTAAAAGCCAAGATGCACACAATTTGGGAGTCAAAATGGGTATTTCCCTCCCAATCCCATGCCCAATGTCAACATGCTCTATCTCCCATCATGAGGGATCAATGGGTGTGTTTGGGGAGGTGCAACCTCTTCCTCCCACCTACTTTAGTTGGGAGGAAGGGGTTGCACCTACAAAACGCATACATTGATCTCCTATGATGGCAGATAGCACATGTTTACACACTGTGTGCATCTTCAAAATGTGGCTTTTAAAAACTGAAAAAAATATTTTTGGGTTTTTAGAACAACAAATGTTAAAATGGTTGCATTTTTAAGATCTTTGTATTCTCCCCAACACATCAATAATGTTCTTCATTTGTTGTTCGAGTTTATTCCTTACGATGTCTATTTCACGATTCCACGTTAGGATGTCCTGGATTAGGAGTTGTGCACTTGCACTTGTGAAATGTTGAGCTTACTCTTCCACAACCAGCAAATCACCTAAAAATTATAGCAAAAACATGTATTATAAATATGTGTAAACAGCTGCTGAGTGTCCTCTCCTTGCACTGAATCAAGCTTGCATTTCATTCTAGTTACAAACACATCTAGACAGCAATGTACAAAACTTATTTTTATACAAATAGGCATGACCAAATGTATTTAACCTGTATCTGCCCAAAACATCGCATTTAATGAGCGAACTATGTTTACTACTAGCGATTACTTTGCCCACTAACCTGAAACTTGCCATTTTAAAATGTCCTACAGTGAATAAAAGCACACAGAGCAGCATGCAAGTAATAATAATAATAAGAAGAAGAAGAACACAGGAGACATAATTACTTTACTTTAATTTCCAAGCACTTTCTTGATCCTTCTATACTGATCCAGCTCCCTCAGTTTCAGGTCTGACCAGCATTTCCTTAATTGCTCCTTGGATCATCGTACCCCACAATTTCTGTGCAGACTCTTCACAACTTTTGTCATGATTTTGGCCTTTCTCACATTCGTGAGTTGGTGTACGGTCCATGCTTCCGATCATAGTCGGTCATCCTCAAGATGTCCACCATCTCCACCATCTCACCAAAGGACATATTTGAGGCCTTAAATCTTCGCCTCCAGGATCAGGACATTTCTGTCTCTGGGCTTTCCTCCTCGTTACTCGAATTAACACACACCTGCTGTGTCTCTGCCATCCCGCTCCTACTGCGTGCTGAAGAGAAGGGGTGGGGAATAGACTAGAAAGAACGTTAGGGGCGGGCGACGCGGGTGGAGTTTCATGTATGCGCAGTGTATATAATGGTAACACGCGTGTGTCGTATGTACATTCAGTGTGCTGAGGAAGGAGGACGAATGTTCTAACGAAGGTAGCATCTTAACTTTGGTACATCAGCGGCCTATACTGCTTCAAAATTGAGGCCTATATTGGGATAAGATTATGAAAGTTTAGGCTGAGATTAGGGTTTTTTTCTTGTGTATTGTCTTACAGCAAATATGAATCACTTTAAGGACCCAGAATTCATGGCCAGTTTCATAGACAGGTACAGGGAGATGAGGAATTTGTGGAAGGTGAAACACGGCTTACATTATAATAAACAAGCTAGGAGGTCAACGCTGGAAAAACCTTCTGGAATTTGTGAAGACTCGGTCCCTGATGCAACCATCATGTTCTTGGAAAAGAAAATTGGGATCTTGAGGAACATATATAAGAAGGAGCATAATAAGATCCAGAAATCACTCAGATCAGGAGCATCAGCAGAGGATGTGTACGTACCCAGGCTGTGGTACTTCAACAAACTGTGGTTTCTGGATGACCAGACTGAAGTTAGGGAATCACCTTCTACCCTTCCCTGCAGCCTTCCTTCCACCCTTCCCTCAACCCCAGCAGAGGCTGACGAGGAACAACCTTGGACTTCCATCCTGGAAGAAGTGAATGCGCCCAGCTGGAGTCAGGTATATTATTTTTAGACATATTTTTTAGATATATATTTATTGTCCTAATATTAATGATGTTAACTAGATGTTATAATTGATAAAAATTAATGATTTTAAAAAAAGTGATGTATACATATCAATAGGCAATACAAAAATGTTTGGGACAAGAATGAAAAATGCTGGGGTCAGAATGATAGTCTTTTCTATTTATTAACATTCAATTTGCAAGTCATGAGCTGAAAATTGTGTGTGACTAATGAACCAAAAACTAAAACTATGTTCCTTTTTTGTACACAGGATGAGCTCAGCAAGAAGGAGGGTCTGGAAAGTGGCAGCCAGGAGGAGGGTCTGGAAAATGGCAGCCAGGAGCTGACCATGCCCAGTGTCAGCCAGGAGGTGAGCTTACCCAATCACAGGTGCCTCCCCTCTGCCTTACAACCAAAAGTCCCAGGAAGGGGACGATGACGGAGGAGGCAGCACTGGGCCTCATTAGGGAAGCAAGCAATGTCCTCAGAACTCCCCCCAAAGCTGAAGAGGCCTATGGCTGCTATCTACTGTGAGGGTATTTTTGCTCAGGCATTTCAGAAGGGATTGAGGGGCCAGCTGACTAAGAACAGCCACATATATGAGTTCACCCATTCTCCTCCTGCTACAAGTCCACCTCCAGAGCCACAGCCTCCAAGGAAGGGTGCAGTGAAGAGAAGAAAGTGATGGCCTGGTCTGACCGAAGACACAGGCTGGTGTAGTACCACAACCTGGGGATATATATGTCACCTGCTGTTGGTCCTGATCTCTGGGAATCCTGGACCAGATTGGGCTCCTTTATATGGACTCCTCAAGCTAACAATTTGATTTTCCACAGACTTGATGTGTGTTTTCTCTATAAAAAGGACAGTTTGTGAGTAGGCAGGTACATTCCAAAAAGACAATGTCAAATTAACAAGGGACACCAACCTCCTTGAGGTTAAAAAAATACAAGATAATAATGTTATTGTGGTAACTTGACACACACACAAAAAAAAATTATATATGGAGATCAATAGCAAATAATTTTTCAATAATTATAAAAAAGGAGATCTTGATGAAATAAAAAAAAAATGACTTAAAAAAAAAAATTCTAAACATTATTATGGATATCTAGCTTTTAAAAAATAAAAGATTATTCATGAGATCATGAGAAATAATAAAGAAATAAGTTTGTGAGAACTTTGTGAATATCAGCAGTAAAACAACTTCATTATTCTAGCATTATAAAGAACAAAAGAATGCACTGCATTAAAAGATCACAGAATTTGCGGCGTGAGGAATGTGCTATCTCCATTATGAACACTAGTTTTACCACACTGAGCGCTTCCGTCCTATACTTGCTTCAGAGCATGTGTCGTTTTTGGTACCTCGGAACAGCATACAGACAAACGGTTTTCCCGATAGGAATTTGTTCCTTTAGAAAAAATATAGAACATGTTCTCTTTCTAGGTCCGTCAGAATTTTCGAAAAAGTCCCATGGGGCATACACACGGTCAGAATATATGATGAAGAGCTCCCGTCTGAATTTTTCTGTCGGAAATTCCAACCGTGTGTACGGGGCATTAGGGGTTTTTTTTGCACTGATTTTCAGAGCCTATTAGTTTTATTTCAGCAGCTTGGTCTTCTAGTGTGTTTAAGCACTTACCTCTTTAGTACTTGTTCTAGTAGCCAATTATTTATATTTAAACAGCTCAATTTTTTAATTTTTCAGTACTTTTTGCACATTTTCTTTAATGTTTACATCATATATCTGCTTTCTTTATTGGAATTTTTACTATGTTTATCACGTGTAACATTCTTTTATTCATTCAAGAAAACTGAGGCTGGTGCATCCCTGTTTTCCGTTTCAGGGCCAAATTTTTGACAAATTTTTGTCCTTCAAAGCGTAGTGTGTTACCAATTGTTTTCTTGGTGACTATGGTCCCAGCTGCCTTGAGATCATTGACAAGATTCTCCCGTATAGTTCTGGGCTGATTCCCCACTGTTCTCATTGAAATTTCACGAGGTAAGATCTTGCATGGAGCCCCAGATAGAGGGAGATTGACAGTTATTTTGTGTTTCTTACATTTGCGAATAATCGCACCAACTGTTATCACCATCTCATCAAGCTGCTTGGTGATGGTAAAAATCAACAGGGGATCAAATACCTTTTTCCCTAACTGTAAATACTTATATGTATATATAGACATAATTTTAATTTGAGCTACTGTTGGGTGCCCATTGGGGGAAGCCTAGCTGTGTGGGAGCTGCCTCACCACAGAGAGAAAAACTCTGGGCATAAGGGGAGAAAAACTCAAAGGAAAAGGCCAATGAGGACTGATGGAGGATCGAGTTTATGAATATTTCATCGTGGGGCTACCCAGACCAGGAACTTTAAGTAAAGGGGCTGTTTTGAAAAGTCCCCCCCCCAGTACTCTTTCCATAGTCACATAGAAGAAGGAGGAGGTGGATGAGAAAGAGGTGAAAGAGGAAGAGGAGAAGGTATAGAGGGAGAAGGATGTAGACGGGCTTGGAGGGTAAAGAGGTGAATGAGGAAGGGTTGGAGGAGAAGACAGAGGACGGGAAGGGAGGGAAGGAAAAGGTTTTATGATTCCCCACCTACCTACAACCTCCATGTTGCAGCACCTCTACCTATTCTTTTAGGCTTGCAAGTCAATTTTTAAAGGTACCTATTTGGGGAAGGGGGGGAAGCCTATGGCCATAGAATTCTACATGTATTTTTTGCTGCTAGTTGTTCTTTCCCCTGGTCATGAAATGTATGTCCTTCATTTGCTGTTGCCTGCTCTTTCTCCTGCATTGTTAAAGGGCTGGATTCTGTGGTGGTAGGTTTTCTCCTGCAGCTATGCCTCCAGTAGGGATGAGCTCGGTGTTTGACTCGAATGCATTTTCGACTCGAACACAGGCCGTTCGCCTGTTTGGCGAATTCAGAACTTTGTGGACCGTTCACACCAAATTTGTGTGGCACGAATGGCCCACAATGCACGACGCCATTGTAGTGCATTGCTGGCTCATGATTGGCCAAGCATGCACTGTGACCCGCATGCTTGGCCAATCACATCACCAGCAGCGAGGAGAGCCATGATTGGCCACAGGCAGGATGCCTGTGGCCAATTATAGCTCAGGGGGGTTTAGTACATGCCCCACACTATATAAGGCCGTCAGCGCGGCGGCCTTGTGTAGTGTGTTGGCATGCAGGGAAAGAGCAAGATAGGCAGGTACAGTGTATTTTTGCTTGGGAACCTAGCGCTGTTACAGTGGGTGTTTTGTGCCTCCTGCACAGTATACACTTGAAGCTACCCCTTATTGCTGGTGTTGTTCTGTTTCTGTAACACAGGCATCTGCAGCATTTACAGTAGGTGTTGTGTGCCTCCTGCACAGTATACACCTGAAGTTACCCCTTATTGCTGGTGTTGTTCTGTTTCTGTAATACAGGCATCTGCAGCAGTTAGAGTGGGTGTTGTGTGCCTCCTGCACAGTGTACACCTGAAGATACCCCTTATTGCTGCTGTTGTTCTGTTGCATATCTTGCATATTAGCCTTTAAAATTAGCACTTTTGATTTTGAACGTTTGAGTCCCATAGACTTTAATAGGGTTCTAAAGTTTGCACGAATTTTAGGTCCCTTTGAAGGTTCTGGTGCGAACCGACCCGGGGGGGGGGGGGGGGGGGGGGGAGCGTGTTTGGCTCATCCCTAGCCTCCAGTACCTGACTAAAAAGAAATACATACAACTGACTGCTGAAAGCCTGGAAAGACAGAGACTTTCCTGGAAAGGCAGAGAAATTGCAGATGTGCCTCTGCTGTGTACAGCCCAACCAACTCATCAGTGCCAAAAAAATATAGAAAAAATAAAATAAAATATAAATACACATGAAAATTAAAGTGTAAAATAATATAAACATAAGTATTTATAAGAAGAAATAAAAATATAACAAAAAAAAAAGAAATTGTGTTTGGGAATCTGTCACTGCGGGGCAGCCCAAGCCAGAATTTCACAATACATTATATGTGAGGGGATGCAATGCAAATAACTTGAACAAAGTGGGGATCAGACTGCTGGACTTGTGAGTGGTTATAGTGTAACTTTTTTATGCAGTACCCAATGAGCCCTCTTAGACAGTCCATTAATAGCAGGACATACCAGAAACTCAAATGCATACTGTGCGAGCTCCAGGCAGTAGTCCAGCCGGGACAACCAATAGTCCACAGGGTCCTCACTTCTGATGCTGTGTGCATCAGCCCTGGACCTGATGGACTCAGCAATCATATGGCTAAGGAGTTGCCTGTGGGTGCTGCCTGCAGCTGGGCCTAGTCACTGTGGTTTAAAAAACTGGAATGTGGCAAATATGCAGCTGCTGCCATCACTGCTATTAATTTCTGGCTTAAAAGCATGGGCCCATTGGTCATCAGAAGGGTTATCAGAAGGGGTCACCGTCGGGAAATGTAGCAAAGAGGTTCCTACACAGCCCCTCCTCAGAATTTGCAATAGTAACAGAAGATTGGCGGTTTTACCTGGGGTCTAGTAGGCTGACCACCCAATAGTAATTTCTCTCTTTGCTGACCTGAAACCTGGGGTCCTTGAGCAGGCCTTTGGCCATGAAAGACCCCATTCACCACAAATTGCCCACCACAGATGACCCTGAGTCCCCCCCATATCATCCCACCCACATACAATACCCAGGGTTTGGGAGTTGTAAAATGTCCCACTTGAAGCCTGCCGCATCTCATTGTCAGCACTCCAACCCTCCTCCTACTTATACTCTTCTTCTACCTGTGGCATCTGCCTCACAGGGAAGGAGGCGGTAGGTCGTTTTGACACAGCAACAAGTCCTTCTCTTCCTCCTGCTGCTTTGTCCCCAGTGGATGGCCTAACAGGACCGCACACTCTGTGGCCTGGTAGAACACGAGAAGGATTGCATCGCAAATTCTCACTCTGTCGCAGAGTGCTGTGGTTGTCACGGATGAGGAGGTTAGCAGGCAGCTGATGTTGGCATTGCAGCTCTGCGAGGCAAACGCTATCCAGATATGAAGAGTCTGTAGCTTCCCTTCCCATGCCTACTAAACCACATGTACATGGTCCTGTGTATCCTACCACTGACAGCATGGCCCTTGAACATTGCAGGTGGAGATTAGGGAAAATAATGGCTGATTACACTGAAAGTGGCTAAAAGTGAAGCAGCTATTTTACCATGTTGGCATAAGATGTGGTGCATAGGGTGATTTTGGGACATCTTCTTCCAGCAGCTGCAGAGGAGACACCTGCCTTGAGAAAGATGCTGTTGGAGATTGCAGTGTACGCATAGGAGCATTTTGCAGAGGGTCAAATTGTTGCAGCCAAAGAGTCTTGTGGTGGTGAGGGGAAAGTGCAAAGAGATAAATGAGGAAGAGAAGAAGTGTGAGCGTTTTGTTGCTGACTTGCTGCTCTCACCGAGATTTGTGTTGCAAAGGTATGTGTTTCCTCATGCATGTGGTATGCAAATGATTGGTACCTTTACTATGGCTAATACCCTGCAGGTAGAGTCGGCAGACCATGATGGTCCACGATACTTAAAAAAAAAGGCACACACTACAGAGCTCTTTCTATTTGCTGCCTATTATAGGTACTTGCTAAAGTCAGGCAATTTCTATCAAACACATACCTGAAGCCTATCATTTGGAAATTGTGGGACTAATTGGGCATATGTTGCTGGGGGGGGTTGGAATGTGGGTTTTTGATATTTAAGTTTTTTTGTGTACACTGCTTTGACATTTTTAAACTTTTAGGCCAATGCATTGTGGTATTGTGAAAAAGGAAGCTCACTACTTATACTATTAAAATTTACTATTGTCAGTTTGTATAAAGTCGAGGACTTCAGCTATTTTTTTAAGCATAAACATTCCTTCCCTGATCACATATAAGCAGACCATGTGACTATAGAGTCACACATGTGGGTGTATACACTCTGGGTAAAGGACACTCCCCTCCCTCTTCTTTCTCCATGCCCACTAAACAGCAAAACACAATGGGTGTGGGATATTACATGTAGATTGATAGAGGTGCCAACTCCCTCTAATTCTAGGCACATACACACAAGGCTGGAGGGGTGTGACACAGCTTGTGCTTGGCAGAAATACACTCAAACCATGGTATTGGCAAAAATAATAATGCATATTTGTATGACGTTTAAAACTATTTATTGGTATTAATTATTTATTTTTAAGCTGTATTTCAAAGGCTCCCTCTGCTTATGTTTCCCTCAAACAGGCTAAGAGAGAGCTGGGCCATGTGACAGCTGTATATTGCTTAGAAAAGATACTTAGATTGGTTTACATTAAAATAATTACAGTGTTATCATCCAAATACAGAAAGAGAAGGGACAATGTAAACTAAACAATGTGTGTTTAGTGTCGCTTTAAATTCAGTCATATTGCAGATTGAAATACAATCAGGTGTCACAGCCAAAACTATCTAAAAAGCCTTTTTTTCAGGTTGAAATGAATCAGATTGGAATGCTGCTGCTGTATTTAAGCCAAACTAAATGTAAAAGTTAAAAAATCAATTGCACATCCAATATAAGTGATGCCAGAATGCTGTGTTGCTGAAAATCATACTGTTCCTTACCACATACATCTTAAAGGCACTTTCCACGCATATAATTTAAAGGATTGGTATTTTTTTCCATGATGCCCTCAAAGTCACATTAAAAGGACCTTCTCCCTGAAGTACAGGATTTTTTTTAAATGTATTTGTTAAATGTCCCCCATGACTGTGCCAAGCTCACCATGCCCCTTTTTTACAATAGCTTGCCTATTAGCTTTGAAAATGTCCATTATTTACCAGCATGATTTACTCCTCATAGACTTCACTGGGGTTCGCGGCTTAGTTTTGGTTTTAAGAATTTTGTACATAATCTGATGAACCCCCCTCAAATGAACAGTACAGATTCTCTTATCCCTATAGGTGAACTCTAGTTTATCCTAAAAAGCGATATTATACCTTCAATAACATTTCTCAACAGTTGTAGAATAATGAATTCAGTAGACTTCATTATCCAGGGGATGCAGTTTGACTAGACAAATGTCAAGGTCAGTTTTAATGCGTGCTAAGTAAAAGTGTCTTAAATGAACATTACAAAAATAAAAGAATAGAAGTACAATTAATATGGTAATAGATTATTTTTTAGTAAATAAAAAGTATACCCAACATACACAGAGTTAAAAAACCTCAGTTGGGATATACAGTATGGGGGATATATGGCATATACTGTAATTCTATCAGTAATAAGGCTTATGTTTTGTTACAAGATTTTTAAGGACACCTCCACCCTTTGTTTTTTCTGTGGTTAAGGTTAATGATAGAAAAAGGTAAATTAAATCATCACATCTGGACCAGTGACATAAATGTACGTCGATGGACTTCTGGTGGGATGATGCCTGCAGCTGCAGGCATCACCTGGTACTGTTTTTTAGAGCTTGTGGATGGATCAATTCTAGCAGCTTGCTCGTGATCTCGTGTGACATGTTTGGTATCTATTTACTTGGCGTAACATCATGTTTTATATTTTACAAAATATTGGGTTACATTTTTTTTTTTACATTAAAATTCAAGAAAGTTTATTTTTTCCCAAAAAATTGCATTTGAATAAAACCTTGAATAAAACCTTGATAGTAAGAGCTCATTCAGGAGGCATATGCAGACCTGATAGGCAGCCCAACGTCCAGCTGATGGAGCACACACAGCAGCTTGGCATCATTGTTGCTAATTGCAAGGTAGTGGCTTAGCATGGTCAGCCTGAATCAGGAAGTGCTGTTTCTAGCAGGTTCCACAGATTTACAAAAAATGATTTGCTTAACAAATCTGTGGGCAGTGAGACATGATGTCCAACCGTGAAAAATAGATTTTGGGTTGACATACACTTTAGGACATATGAATACTTTACTAGTATGCCATGTACATTACTGACATACTAATATTCTCTTTAAAAAAAACACAAACCTTGTTATCATCCATCACAGTATTTAATGATTCAATCCACATCGGATCAATATCTCCATCAAGAACAATCCACTTTGGGCCATCATGAGGAATCATGAAGAGTTCTCTCATTGTAAAGGAAAACAGGCCTTGACATACAAAATGAATATAAAAGAAAAAATAAAGGGTTGAATTAAAAATAAAAACTATGAATTAAACATATAATTAATAACTATGTTGTAATATGACCACTACCAGTCTCACTAATAATTACCATCTTTCCACTCCCGTGTTGAAGGGTGAAGAAAACCAAACAACTCATCTGTTGTCACAGCTTTTGGATTGATGTCATGCCAAATGGGCTTTAACTTCATATTGAAATATGTTCTATGTAAAGTCTTTAGAATCTGTGTTAAAGACAAAAAAATTGTTATGACAAAAATCAGGAGGTGAAGGACAATTATGTATTCGATTCATCAAGAGAGTACTGCTAGGACCTTGAAGAAGGAAACATATCCTGAAAGGTTGTCCTGAAAAATTGTATGTTAGTGCAAATAAAAAAAGTATCACAAACAGTACTCAAATGTTTCTATCAAGAGAAAAAAACTGTTAGGTACTGTCTGTTGAGCAAAGCTGGAGTGTACTGCAGACAAGTGATTGATCTTGAGACCTTCCAGTAATGTGTATAAAGTGGGGAGTTTGGGACTTTAATTGAAGCACATTAATATATGTGCCTCCATCCCAGGTTCAAGTAAATGAAAAAGGTAAATTAGGACATTAAATGAGGCTATTGGCTGGTTATGGTTTAAAAGATATGTGGACATGTTTATTAACATTTAAATGTAAAAACAATTACAATGGTACATAGCATATATGAGAATTGTCATATGAATAACCATGCATAAATGGCATGGACAGCATAAATAATGCATAAATATATACATATAACAGCACATAGTAATATTGTAAAAATGCATGTATAAACACATATCAATTTTTGCAGCACGTAGCAATAATAAATTAGTTGTGTGTAGACTGTGTTGGTAGAAATGAAAGATGGTAGCTCTAGATAATTGCTGTTAAAGCATGTACAGTCAGGTCCATAAATATTGGGACATCGACACAATTCTAATATTTTTGGCTCTATACACCACCACAATGGATTTGAAATGAAACTAACAAGATGCGCCTTAACTGCAGACTTTCAGCTTTAATTTGAGGGTATTTACATCCAAATAAGGTGAACGGTGTAGGAATTACAACAGTTTGTATATGTGCCTCACACTTTTTAAGGGACCAAAAGTAATGGGACAGATTAACAATCATCCATCAAACTTTCACTTTTTAATAGTTGGTTGCAAATCCTTTGCAGTCAATTACAGCCTGAAGTCTGGAACGCATAGACATCACCAGGCACTGGGTTTCATCCCTGATGATGCTCTGCAGGGCCTCTACTGCAACTGTCTTCAGCTTCTGCTTGATCTTGGGGCATTCTGCCTTCAGTTTTGTCTTCAGCAAGTGAAATGCATGCTCAATCGGATTCAGGTCAGGTGATTGACTTGGCCATTGCATAACATTCCACTTCTTTCCCTTAAAAAACTCTTTGGTTGCTTTCGCAGTATGCTTCGGGTCATTGTCCATCTGCACTGTGAAGCGCAGTCCAATGAGTTCTCAAGCATTTTGCTGAATATGAGCAGATAATATTGCCCGAAACACTTCAGAATTCATCCTGCTGCTCTTGTCAGCAGTCACATCATCAATAAATACAAGAGAACCAGTTCCATTGGCAGCCATACATGCCCACGCCATGACATTACCACCACCATGCTTCACTGATGAGGTGGTATGCTTTGGATCATGAGCAGTTCCTTTCCTTCTCCATACTCTTCTCTTCCCATCACCCTGGTACAAGTTGATCTTGGTCTCATCTGTCCATAGGATGTTGTTCCAGAACTGTGAAGGCTTTTTTAATCTGGCCTTCCTGTTTTTGAGGCTCACCAATGGTTTACATCTTGTGGTGAACCCTCTGTATTTACTCTGGTGAAGTCTTCCCTTGATTGTTGACTTTGACACACATACACCTACCTCCTGGAGAGTGTTCTTGATCTGGCCAACTGTTGTGAAGGGTGTTTTCTTCACCAGGGAAAGAATTCTTCGGTCACCCACCACAGTTGTTTTCCATGGTCTTCTGGGTCTTTTGGTGTTGCTGAACTCACCGGTGTGTTCTTTCTTTTTAAGGATGTTCCAAACAGTTGATTTGGCCACACCTAATGTTTTTGCTATCTCTCTGATGGGTTTGTTTTGTTTTTTCAGCCTAATGATGGCTTGCTTCACTGATAGTGACAGCTCTTTGAATCTCATATTGAGAGTTGACAGCAACAGATTCCAAATGCAAATAGCACACTTGAAATGAACTCTGGACCTTTTATCTGCTCCTTGTAAATGGGATAATGAGGTATTAACACACACCTGGCCATGGAACAGCTGAACAGCCAATTGTCCCATTACTTTTGGTCCCTTAAAAAGTGTGAGGCACATATACAAACTGTTGTAATTCCTACACTGTTCACCTGATGTGGATGTAAATACCCTCAAATTAAATCTGAAAGTCTGCAGTTAAAGCACATCTTGTTTGTTTCATTTCAAATCTCTTGTGGTGATGTATATAGACAAAAAGATTAGAATTGTGTTGATGTCCCAATATTTATGGACCTGACTGTAGTTACATCCTGAAATTCTGACGCGTTTTGTGTAAAAACACTTCTTCAGGGATGCTATATAGTATCTACCCCTAAGGAAGGGTTTTTACATGAAACACGACAATCATTCAGGATGTGACTATATGCTTTAACAGCAATTATCTAGAACTACCATCTTTAATTTCTACCAACGCAATCTACACTCAACTAATTTAATATGTGACTACGTTTCTCCCCATAGCAAGCGGCTGGCTATGGTTGGCCTAAAAAGAAGAGGAGGAGCCAAGATAGCCGCCGGGGATCTCAGAAGAGGAGGATCAGGGCCACTATGTGCAATACCACCGCACAGAGCAGGTAAGTATAACATGTTTGTTATTTTTATTTTTAACTATTTGCCGACCAGCCGCCACAGTTTTACTGCTGCAGAATGGCACGGCTGGGCAAAACGATGTCACCTTACGTCATCAGTGCACCACAGAAATTGCAAAAGAGACAAATATTTCTGTGGTGCACTGATGATGAAATTAAGCAGGCTGTCCTAGGATGGTTCAGGCGTACTGACAAATCTTTCTATGCCTTTTTTTAAAGCCTAATTTCAGCCAAAACACTGCCCAATTTGGCCCCTCCCAAATTTCCAACAGTGAGAGGCCCCGCCCACATTTTCAATAGTGGCAGACCATACTCACATTTCCAATAATGTCAAGCCCCACACACATTTCTATTAGTGACAAGCCCCACCCACATTTCTAAAAGTGACTGGCCTCACCCACATTTCCAATAGTGACCGACCCCACTCACATTTACAATAGTGACAGGTCCCACCCACATTTCAAGTAGTGACAAGCCCCACCCTAATTTCTGCACTTTCATGTTCCTTGTTTGTAGAGTCAGAAATTAAACTTAAAAAGAATATGTAATTCATGTTAATGAGTATGCATAATTAAAATACAGTTTTAAACTTTAAACTTTTATGTCCTGCTCCATATCAGCATTGCTTATCTCCTACTATCTCTTTGCAGCCACTTTCTGTTTATATCTCAGGAAAGAACAAACTCACTGCTCAACCCGAAAAGCCTGATTTGAGTGTATGTGGTGGTGCACATAGGCTCCTGTCAGCCAAGTCTTCAATGGAAACACATAAATAGTCATAATGTAGTTAGTATACTTCCTGCTTTTAAACATGCTCTACAATAGGGGTTTTCAACATTTGACCTTCGTGGGCAACACTGGAAGAAGAGGTATTGTCTGGGGCCAAACATAAAATACAGTAACAATTAGACTCTTTTCACACTGGAGGCATTTTCAGGCACTAAAGGGCTAAGAATAGCACCTGCAAGGCGCCTGAAAAAGCCCAAGTACTTTCACACTGAAGCGGTGCGCTTGCAGGACGTTAGAAAAAGTCCTGCAAGCAGCATTTTTGGAGCTGTTTGGGAGCGGTAAACCTCCACCACCACTGTCCATTGAAATGAATGGGCACCACTGCCGAAGAACCTGCAAAGCGCTTCGGCAGCAGCACTTTTCAGGTGCATTTAACCCTTTCTTTGGCCGCTAGCAGGGGTTAAAAGCACCCCGCTAGCGGACGAAAAGCAGCCATGACACTCCCACCACCATGCTTGACTGTAGGCAAGACTCAATTGTCTTTGTACTCCTCACCTGATTGCCGCCACACATGCTTGACACCATCTGAACCAAATAAGTTTATCTTGGTCTCATCAGACCACAGGACATGGTTCCAGTAATCCCTGTCCTTAGTCTGCTTGACTGTTTGCGGGCTTTCTTGTACATCATCTTTAGAAGAGGCTTCCTTCTGAGACAACAGCCATGCAGACCAATTTGATGCAGTGTTCGGTGTATGGTCTGAGCACTGACAGGCTGACCCCCCACCTCTTCAACCTCTGCAGCAATGCTGGCAGCACTCATACATCTATTTCCCAAAGACAACCTCTGGATATGACGCTGAGCACGTGCACTCAACTTCTTTATCGACCATGGCGAGGCCTGTTCTGAGTAGAACCTGTCCTGTTAAACCGTTGTATGGTCTTGGCCAATGTGCTGCAGCTCAGTTTTAGGGTCTTCACAATCTTCTTATAGCCTAGGCCATCCTTATGTAAAGCAACAATTCTTTTTTTCTGGTCTCAGAGAGTTCTTCGCCATGAGGTGCCATGTTTAACTTCCAGTGACCAGTATGAGAGAGTGAGAGCGATAACACCAAATTTAACACACCTGCTCCCCATTCACACCTGAGACCTTGTAACACTAATTGGGCTCAATTAGGACATTTTCACTTAGGGGTGTATTCACTTTTGTTGCCAGCGGTTTAGCCATTAATGGCTGTGTGTTGAGTTATTTTGAGGGGACACCAAATGTTACACTGTTATACAATCTGTACACTCACTACTTTACATTGTAACAAAGTGTAATTTCTTCAGTGTTGTTCCAGAAATCCTGTAATCGAGGACAGTCCCAAAAGATGTGAAGAAGCGAGCCCACTGCTATTTGGCAACACCAACATCGTTGTGAGACCCAGATATATACCCAATGCAGCTTCTTAGTGGGTCCTATAAGGTAATAAAGGAACCATTTTGTTAAGAGACATCCATTTTGGGTAATGGAAAATTACTGTTAGCGTGACCCCGTGGAAACCTATTGCTTAAGGTCATATGTGTTTTTTAGAATTATCACAAGGTTAGTTGTTTGTACAGAACAGATGGATGCGGTTAAGCTACTTCCCTTTCCAAGAGCAGAAGTAACTTCATGGCGTTAGACCACAGGCCTATCTTGCATCACGCCTAAAGGACATTCTAAAATATATATATTTAGCTTTTGCTGCTAGGCAGAAATATTGCTTGTGCAAAGAACCATGATGACGTAGTAAAATATACCATCTTGCATATTTTGTGTGGCGATCCCTGATTGGCTCAACCACAGGGCTGTGCTCTAGCTCAAACTGCATAAAACTACTGTGTGTGCTCCAATAAACCCACAATCATTGTTCACGTACAATTGTGTGTATGTGTGGTGATTGTCCACCGGTGACCGGGACCTCCGCTCCTCCGTCCTAGCCTAGGCTACCAGGGTATATACACGGAAGACGAGCACCTAACAGAGATGGTACCAGCAAGTGGGGTCATCTTGTGATAGGTAAGTCATTTTGCTCCTTCTTTGGTGTAGATGCTTACTCTGTCCAGATGACTACCATACAAATAGATTAGTTTAAAAAGCTACTGTGCCTTCGCAGCGGACTAGGCTGGTCCCTCGGAAGGTCAAAAGGGCTCGCAAGGAATTTATAGGTTTAGGAAAAAGTCCGACTAGGTTGGTCTGACTATAAACTATTGGTGATAGTTTTATTAACACGGGAAGTAAAAGAATACGCCCGTGACAAAGGGATTGGTCGAGCGGACACCCACTTGAGAACTTTTAAAGTGCACTATAAATAATGAAATGCATCATGATGTGATTACTTGATAATGTACATGTAAAGTTTTAAAGCTGAAATCCTAAACCATAAAAATATGTCTGTTTCTCTTTAGGTGCAAGCGTAAGTATATAGAGTATTAACGTTGTATAAGATATAATTATATAGAGTGGATATCTGTTTGAATAAACCCAACTGTTGTTAAATGAATACAGAGTATGAAGAACCAGATTGTAGTGAGGTAGCACCCGCCTGTTCACGCTGCACGCTAGGTTTACTTTTTCTTAGCATTGACGAAAGGTGGATTCTTTTGACCACCAGACCTGCAGGCTTCTCTTGCAGACTTGGTGTAAGAGGGGTATATCCCGCCACCAGGAAAGGTACCTTTCATCGTATATTAAGGGTAAATCTTCACAGTTTTATTAGTCTATCTGACCTGGAAGATCAGGGAACTTACCCCCGCATTAGGGAACAAATTATTGACCAAACAGGCTGTTATCACCTCTGCCCACATACCAGGCATACTTTACCCAAATTACTAGATGGGGAATTCTGCAGGCACCCAGCCCCAGAGTCCGGGAACTCCCACCCCGTATGAGTATGTTCAACATAACTTGCCGGGTCCCAAGGTGGAACCTTTCTGGGCACAAGTCCGGGAAAGGTGTCACCAATTGGGAATCCATGACCCAGGACCCCAAGGTCCTTGTTCAGAGGAAGACTGGCAAGAAGTCAGTAAAATTTGTCAGGTACATAAGCATTCTTATCCTCCCTGGTCCAGCTGTTGTTTATCCCCCGGACCAAGGTTGTTTCAATTGTGGACAGCAAGGACACTGGAATTCCCAGTGCCCTTATAGGACTGGACAGATTAGAGCAAGAGGCAGAGGCAGGGGATTTAACCCCCAGACCTGCCCACAGTATCCCCGTTATCCGCCATACCAGAACCCTCGTCAACCACTACCCCAATATCCTACACAGCCACAAATAATGCACCCTCAGGCCCCCAATAGACCACCACCCAGAATTCCTATGCAGTGGCCATCCAATCGGCAGCCACCACCCCAATAGGGATGCCTAGAGTATGTCCCTTCCCTCAGCCTAGTGTGTTACAATCCCTCATGGAGAAGTCTTCCCCCAAGTTGTATTACATGTAGATGGACAACGTGTCTGCTTTTTGATAGACACTGGCGCCACCTCTAGTTCAGTGAACGATGAGATTTTTAACACACCACAATGCACCGAGGGAAACTCTATTGGTATTAATGGGACACCTGTCACCCATCCTATCACTCCACCACTGACTGTAGCCACTCCAGAAGGACAGAAATTATGTACCCAAACTTTTGCCATTTTGTCCTCATGCCCTGTGCCCCTTATGGGACGGGACCTCTTGGCACAACTGTGTATTACCATTAAGTTTAATAGAGAAGGTTCCCTTACCGCTAGTTCACCATTATGTGACTTACATGGCCCTAAGCGACATGCACACAGAGGCTTCTTTATGCTACTCCCCGCCTCTCTCGAAACACATGCCATCTGGGCGGAAAACAAAGGTAGCGTAGGTTTCATTAACTGTACGCCTTACTCGCCTCAGATGCGCTCTGACGCAGAAGCACAATATCACAAACAATACCCCCTGCCCCCCGAAAAGACCCAAGGCATTGCCCCCCAGATCAATGACTACATATCTAAAGGTATCCTAAAACTAATCATTAGCCCCTGGAACACACCCATTTACCCTGTAAAGAAGGCCAGTGGCGAGTGGAGACTCGTCCAAGACCTCAGAGCAGTAAACAAACAAGTGATTCCCCTCCCACCCCTAGTCTCAGACATCACTTTTATTTTCTCATGCATACCGGCAGACTCTCTATGCTACACAGTAATTGATTTAGCGAATGCTTTCTTTAGCATTCCCATTGCAGAGGAAGCCCAACCTATGTTTGCTTTCTCCTGGGCCGGGGCCCAACTAACCTGGACACGCCTACCGCAAGGGTATGTAGACAGTCCAGCCGCCTTCTCTATGGTACTCAACGAGACTGTCAAGTCTTGGACTTCTGAGCGTGGGTCGGTACTAATACAGTATGTGGACGACTTGCTCCTGTGCAGTCGAACTGCTGAAGATTGTGCGGTCGATTCGACATCACTGTTACAACACCTAGCTCACGCCGGGCATCTGGCCTCAAGGAAGAAAATACAATGGTGCCAGCCACAGGTAGAATACCTAGGGTGCATTCTAAAGGAAGGGACAAGGCTAGTGTCCCCCAAACGTGCCGCAGCCCTTCGAGCTCTCAGTCCCCCAAAAGACAAAGCTGCCCTGCTCTCGTTCTTGGGTGCAATGGTATATTGCCGCCAATGGATTCCTGACTGTTCTCATTATGATAGTATCCTAAGAGAGGCTACTGGCTCGACAGCCCCTAAATTAATAGATTGGACTGAGGACAGACTACAAGCTTTTCAAGCTCTATTAAACAGTCTGTCATGTGCACCCGCCCTGGGATTGGTAGACTATGGTAAAGCTTTTCAGCTGTACTGTGTGGTTTCAGGGAACTCTTTTGCCGCGGTTCTCACACAACAACATGGAACAGGATACCGCCCGGTTTCTTACCTATCCAAGAAACTCCCTGTCCAGGTTCAAGGCATGCCGTCATGTCTCCAGAATTTAGCAGCCTGTGCTATGGCAGTACAGGACGCTAACAAACTGGTCTTGGGCCACCCAATGACACTTTTCACCACCCATTCTGTCACCCACCTCATACAGAACATGAACACCCAACACATGACCTCACAAAGGCTCAGCGGTTATGAGATTACCCTTATGAACACTGACAATCTATCTCTTAAATATGTTCCCGCTAGCAACCCTGCTGTCCGCCTCCTGCACTCCATGCTGCGTCTACCACATACCCAGACCAGCTTCATGACTGTGTGGAAAAAGTGGAATCCATCACATCCCCTAGACCTGATCTCACGGATACACCTATTATAGATGCGGAAGATGTTTTCGTTGACGGTAGTTGCTCCCGCCCCTCTGACTCCACTTTCCTAACAGGTTACGCGATAGTCCAATTACCAGACAAGGTGCTAGAAGCCAAGCCGCTACCTCCCTCTTCGGCCCAAGTAGCAGAATTAGAAGCTCTCACTAGAGCCTGCATTCTATTCACTGATAAAAAGGTGAACATTTACACCGACAGTAGATATGCTTTCGGAGTGGTGCATGACTTTGGTGTGATATGGGCTAATAGAGGTTTCAAAACCGCAGACAATAGACTAATTGCCAATTCTACACATATTATGGCTCTTCTCCAGGCCATCCTCCTTCCAAAGGAAGTGGCTATTATCAAGGTAAAAGCCCATTCCTCGGACAACAGCAAATTATCCAAGGGTAACGCCCTAGCCGATAGAACTGCAAAGCAAGCTGCCGCCTCCTCCCCTAACCCCCCTGCCCCCACAACAGTTTTCTTTAAAGAACATTTCACTTCATCCAACTTCAAAACAATTGTAGCACAAATACAAACAATGGCCACAGACCAGGACGTTCATTTCTGGGTCGCTGCAGGATTGACCAAAGACCCCGAGGGTCTTTGGACAAAAGAGGGGAAGGTACTGGGAATACCTGAAGCAAGTTGCATTCTCATACTCTCATACCTCCATGGCCCAGGACACATAGGAGCTGCCCCTTTAACCAACCTGTATAACAAATCTTTTTGTACAAACAATTTGAATAAACAAATCCAACTTCTGACTAAAAGCTGCCTGACCTGTGCACAGAACAATGTCCAAGGAAAAAGACACGGCCTACACGGTCACCTACCTCCACCCTTAGGACCCTTAACAGACTTACAAATAGACTTCACCCACATGCCCAAACAAAAGGGCAACTTGAAGTGTCTCTGCGTTATAGTAGATAAATGGTCAGGATGGTGCGAGGCGATCCCCTGCGTAGGTGAAACTGCTAACATAGCAGCAAAATGCCTGTTGAATCATTGGATTTGTAGGTTTGGAATCCCCACGACTATCTGGTCGGACAGAGGACCAGCATTCAGTTCCTCAGTAACTCAAGCCGTGGCCAAGTTCCTGGGAATGCATTGGAAATTGCATATCCCATATCACCCACAAAGTGCTGGAGTAGTGGAAAGAATGAATAGGAACATTAAAGACAAGCTAAAGAAAGCCACAGGAGGGACTTTGAAGGGATGGCTCGAACATCTCCCTTCAGTCCTTTTCCAAATCAGGACTACGCCTCATGCCCGGACAAAACTTTCACCCTTCGAAATCCTAATGGGTATCCCCGCAAATATAGAATTACCCCCATTAGACCCTAACTCTGACATTAACATTTATTCCCAACAGGAAATGTACGTGAAAAATCTGGTAAGTATGCTCCACGAAATAAACGAACAAGTTTCTGTCACCTTTTCTCCTCTTCCCACAGAACCAACGCATCCCTTCATCCCTGGGGATAAAGTGCTGATCAAACAATTAGCACAAAGAAAGAGTATCGGACCGGCTTTCTCAGGACCATGGAAGGTGGAAAAGGTATCGAGAACAGCAGTACTGACGGATATGGGGAACACCTGGATCCATGCCAGTCGTCTTAAAAGGTGCCCGCAGCCCCCCTCGACTCCGGACCCTCCAACCGAGACGTCAACATCCAACCGCCTTGTCCCTATCTCATCAGCCCGGGAGGAAGACAGCTTGTTCGAAGAAAGTGCATCCTTACTCCCTCAAACCCAAGAACAGCTCCAACTTACCTTGGATCAGAAGTTGCGAGAAGCCCAAAAAGGGATAGAACAAATATCTCTGACAGACTCTGATCCCTTCCAAAAAGACAAAACGGAACTGGACACCCTGACAGGAAACGACGAAGAAGGACAAGACCTTAGATAGCCGGACACAATGATTCCCCTGACAATGTCCATGAAGGCCTTGTGCCTCTTATCTTGTACAGCTTTAATTGTGTTCTTACCCACCTGGTTGATATCTAACTGTATCTATCACCCTGAAGATTTGGGACCCCTTTGCCAGCCTAAGCTTTGGCCAGGGAATACTTGCATGGTTAAAAAACACCGCCATGACTATAATAATGATACTCCTTTTTATTTTGTTCCTATATGCCTGTTACAGGTTTATAATGTGTATAATTGTTAAAGCATCACATACCAGAAATGAAACTATTAAATTAGACGCATTTTCCCATGATCCTAAGGTATGGTACCAGGAAGAATGTGTGACATATGGGATAGATGATATGTGATCTTCCTGTTTTCAACAGGATGATCAAAGGGAGGATTATAAGGTAATAAAGGAACCATTTTGTTAAGAGACATCCATTTTGGGTAATGGAAAATTACTGTTAGCGTGACCCCGTGGAAACCTATTGCTTAAGGTCATATGTGTTTTTTAGAATTATCACAAGGTTAGTTGTTTGTACAGAACAGATGGATGCGGTTAAGCTACTTCCCTTTCCAAGAGCAGAAGTAACTTCATGGCGTTAGACCACAGGCCTATCTTGCATCACGCCTAAAGGACATTCTAAAATATATATATATTTAGCTTTTGCTGCTAGGCAGAAATATTGCTTGTGCAAAGAACCATGATGACGTAGTAAAATATACCATCTTGCATATTTTGTGTGGCGATCCCTGATTGGCTCAACCACAGGGCTGTGCTCTAGCTCAAACTGCATAAAACTACTGTGTGTGCTCCAATAAACACACAATCATTGTTCGCGTACAATTGTGTGTATGTGTGGTGATTGTCCACCAGTGACCGGGACCTCCGCTCCTCCGTCCTAGCCTAGGCTACCAGGGTATATACACGGAAGACGAGCACCTAACAGGTCCTAGGTGGGTGGGTCCTAATTTATTGGCTTTGGGGACTTTGGAGTTGATTTACTAAAACTTGAGAGTGCAAAATGATGTGCAGCTGTGCACAGTAGCCAATCAGCTTCTAATTTCAGATTGTTAAATTAAGCATTGACAAAAATCCTGGCAGCTCACTGGCAGAATGACTGACGAATGGATTGATGGGAATTATATCATTCTTTTTCATATTAAGACCTGACCTGACCTATGTGTTCCTGTTCTCATGCGTTGTTCCTTTGTTCCTTGCATTTGATTTGAACCTTGTTCTTTTATGCCATGAAAACCCAATAACCTATTATTTCTCACTTACCGTGCTCTTGCCTGTCCCAGCATTTCCCACCACAAAGACTGAATGCCGCACCTCTAAAAGTTCCTCCAACTGAGTGATCTGGAATAGGAAGGACAAAGTAGGATGAGCCCCAGCTCTCACAGAAAACTCCTTTGTCCAATTGTCCTATGCATCTATGTGACATATGCATGTGACACAAGAAGGTCATACTGCACAGAGCAATTTAAGGAATACACACCAAATAAAGTATTCTTCACCCACGAAACACATTATAAAAAGTATTATCTTTTTTTAGCTAATAGCATGTGGCTTTGAGAAACTAAAAATGCATATTTGTAAGTGTGATCACTCACACCAGTGTGCTATCTACATGGAATACCCATCAGAAACTCATGTACACATGGAGAAAACATACAAACTGCACCCAGGACCTAGTGCAAAGTCACAATGATAACCACTGAAGATTCTCAGATTTTTCATAAGATTCAATTTGGTTAAGATTCAATTAAATAAGATTCAACTTGGGTAAAAGATGCATGAATCTTGGGTAAACTATTGATAAATAGACCTATAAGTTTTGCTTACTTTATGTTTTGTTTCTTGCTTAAAATTACAACATCTTGCAGTTCCAGTTCTAACGATTTCTTCCCTTTTACACTATGGTCGTTAGGAAGTTGAAGGACATGCAGAGTACATTTTTAATACAGCTTACAGGATTTCAAACAGGTTTAAAAAACACAAAATTAATGCAGCTTCATATTCATCGCTACATCCTTACATGTATTTATTTATTTTTTTATCACTAGGGATTTTTTTCAATTAACGTTTTATTAGAGTATACAACAACAAAATCAGAAACATTACATCCCGAGGGCACAGCGGCATGATGGGCATACAAAATAGAACTGTCAGATGTGGACACCACTGTGCCTGGTTAAAGAGAAAAAAATCAGCAATCACTGGCACCTCAGGCCCTACCGAAACAGTAGGCAGGGAACACCGAGTACCAACTTGTAGCTCACGGCATTAGTTACAAACAGAAGTAACAAGAGAAGAGGAAGAAAAGAATGGGGAGGTAGAGAGAGAGGGAAAAAAAAAGGGGGGGGGGGGGAGAGGAGAGGGGGAGGGGAAGAGAATAGAAGCCTAGGATGAAGAAAAAGAGTTAGAAAACATACACAATTAAATAATAACAAAGTCATTTACAATCTGGCCTACAGGGACCGAGGTGTCCCAGGGCCAAGTTCCAATTGGGCTCCGGGGCTGGGCTAACCGGGCTCCCTCCCAAACAATAAGGGGGGGTGGAAAAATCCGGGGAGGCAGATCCCAGATAGGGAGGCCTGGAAAAACAGGAGTCCAAAAGGAAATACAAAAACAGTCGGCAAAAACAGCAAAAAAGAAAACAAAAAAAAAAAAACACAGATCAAAAAGGGGGGGGGGGGAGAGGCAGGGAACTATCAGGTGGCTAACCACGGGGGGTGGGTAACTCCGAAACCGGCCTGTCCGAGAGGAGTCCAGGGCCAGCCCAGTTCGTGTGGCGGGACTAGGTAGGCTATAGGCCTACGGGGGGCACAATAGACAAAACAAGACAAGCAAAAAAAAAAACTCAAGAGGGCAGGGTCAGTGTGATCGATGTCCGGTTAGGAAGGCAGAAAAAGCAGTGTTCCACGTGGCTCCTCCCGCGGACTCATCTCATGCTGTGTTTGGGGGGTCTGCGCGAGTGCTCAGGGCCCCTGGAGCGTTTAGTGAAAGGGACCTTCTGCCAGACCACCAGCGGTGGAGGCGGCGTGGCCAGCAGATCCCAGGCAGGCAAGTTGGGGGCGGGGATCTCCAAAGCATCACAGAAGGAGTCCAGATCTTCCGGATAACGTAGGATGCCCGTCTTCCCAGCGGTCAAGCTGAAGGGGTAGCCCCATCTGTAGGCAATACTCTTGTCTTGGAGTGTGCACAGTAGAGGCTGCAGTAATCTGCGCTTTTGGAGCGTGATCCAGGATAGATCTGGGTATATCTGCAGTGGGGAGTTATCAAAGATAAGGTTACGGATGGTACGTGCCTTCCGCATGATGTCTTCTTTTAGGGGGAAAGAGTGGACCCGACAGATAATGTCCCGGGGTTGCGATGAGGAGCCTTTAGGACGGAGGGCTCGGTGGGCCCTGTCCATTTCGATAGGTTTGTCTGCAGGCTCTCCCAGCATTCCATTAAACAACTCCTGTAGCGTAGACTGAAGGTCTTCAGAACCTTCCGATTCTGGGAGGCCACGGACGCGGATGTTGTTTCTGCGCCCCCTATTGTCCAAGTCCTCCACTTGGCGCTGTAGGTCCCGGAGCAGAAGGCGGTGGTCAGATCCCTGCATTTGGGTCTGGTGGACTGTCAGCTTCGTGTCTTGTAGTTCTTCTTCTACCATTTCCACCCGGTCTGTTAAGTGCTTGAGGCCGGCATGTAAAGATTGGATTTCCGCTCGGCATGTGGCTTGCACGTCAGCAATAAGTTGCTTGAAATCACCTTTAGTCGGGATCGCTTGTAAATAGGCTTGCCAGTGAGAGTCCATTCCTACGTTCTAACCCCGGGTCGCAGGGGCAGGGGGAGGAGGCACCTGGGGGACCCCAGCATGGGGACCCCGGTGCTGGAGGTGGGGTGGAGAGGGTCGGGGGTCCCACGGCACAGACAAGGCCTCCCCGCGAGGAGATAGCACCGACGGCTCGGGGGGTCTCTTCCTCTAGTTAAAGGGGGAGCCTGTGCCACCCGTGCGTAGGAGGGGGGTGGAAGCGCGCACCCCCTTGACTCGCTGTGGTCTCTGGGGTGTTGGGGCCGTTGGACCTTAGGAGCAGTGGGGCCTGGCCCCTCAGAAAACTGCCCCCAGCCCCCTGTCGAAGCAGACGTCAGCGGGGGGTACTTGGGGTGTATCAGTTCCGCGAAGTCCTCCAATTCTGTAGACAAATCTGAGGGGGGGCTGCTCGCAGCAAGGGCCCCCGGGTTCGAGCAGGTGCGAAACAGCTGGGGGAAACCTGCAGTACACTGTGTGTACAGGAGCCCAGCTTCCGAATGGGTGGATGGAGGGCCGGGTGAGTGAGGGGAGGCATGCTGAGGGTCTACCCCCCGGTGGGGGTCGGCTGGAGTCAGAGAGCTGCTCCCGGGATAGGTGTCCCCTCCTGGGGAGCTGTGGGGGCCAGCGGGTGACGGCGCTGCAGCGCTCATGGTGTGTGGCTGCGGCGGCCGGCGTCATCTTGGGACTCCCCGGAGGTCATGGTGCGGCCTTGTCCCTTGGATGGGCGGATAAGGAGCCGGGGGAGCAGGGGGAGTCATGCAGAAGACTCACCCCCTGGAGCACATCAGCCGGTGTGAGGAGTCCGCGGGCGGTATCCCCGCTGCGCCGCGGGGAGCTTGCGGCGGAGAGCGGCGGTGGCTGAGAAGGCTGGTGTAGCGTGGCAGCGGCCGGCGCCATCTTGCTACTCCCGTCCAGGGAGTCTTCGAGCGGGATTAAGTAGCCCCGGAATGCCGCCGAGGAGCCCAGGGGCGGTTGTGATGACCCCCGGGTGGATGCAGAGCGGGTGGTCCACGATCGGCCCATAGGTGCTGATTGTGGCCCCCGTTTATGGCCTGGAGATCGCTGGGCTGGACAGGAGCTCTCAAGCTGAGCGTCCGTCCAGGTCGGCTTCCGGTCACGCCCCCCCCATGTATTTATTTTTAATGTAAGCATTGATAACACCTGTACTGACTTCGTAGCAGTCTCTTGTAGTCTCTGCACATCAGAACTCCGATGGGGAAAGGGAGAGGCAGCACAATATGTCAATCAGTTTTGCAACAGTGCTCATGTGCTAAGAAGGGACATGCTGATAGGAAGAGAGAGCAGACTGACAGAGAGACAAGCTTATCAGTGTTCTGCTTCCTATGTCATTACTAAACCTATACATGTTATCCCGACCATAAACTATGGAAAAAATTTAACGAGTTGGATGGAAAATTTGGCTGCACCCAATCAGGTGCAGTTACTGTGCAAGAATTCTGACAGCTGGCTGCAGTGGCTGTCGGAACACAATAGGCATAATGGGAGATTCCTCCATGCATGCTGTATAGTGGGGATGGAGGAATCTGTTAGATTTCTTTCGTTCAGTCTGCAGACTGAATGTAAAAAATATAACAGTGTATGGCCAACTTTGATTAACTGCAATAGAAAATAAATCAGGTCTCTTGCCGTGTTATATTGTAAATCTTGAAATTCGATGGACAGGGATTTTATTGTATTTACATGCCATAATACCATACTTTACTTGGTGTTCATTGAAGGGCACAGGAATTCAGCTGTTAGTTTGTTCCATTGTTTCGCAACCTTTCTTCAATCACAGTGCCCTTTAAAAGCACTTTTAGTCTCAAGGCACTGCAGGCTAAGGGCTTGTGCACACAAGTTTTGGCACAATAAAACAACTCAGCTAAGGCATATTTCTATCACCCCCTAACTGTTCCCCCTTTAGCTTTTTTCTGGCAGATCCATACAGTACACAGACCTGGTTGTGGGGGACCAGACAGTGGGGGGTGTACAATACACTTCCAGTGGCTGCAGCCACTGGAATTGTATGTGTATCTGACAGGATGACTGCTGGCTGTCAGATGGAATCAATCCAGCGGCTATGCAGCACACTCTGGACCAGAATGGTAGGTGAGAGACATGCATCCGCTCTCCTCTCCTTCTTCTTTCTGATCCAAAAGTTATTTACAATGAATAATTAAAAACTATACCCAAGCAACAGCCAGGGTTGTACACATGATGTGGCTGCAGTAAGAATTATACCTACTGTTGCGTTTGGCAGGCACTACCATCTGCCAAATGCAACCTGTTCAGGTAAACAGGGCTGCAACCATGTGCAGTGCACAGTGGTGCAGCTTTTAGCAGGTTAAAACAGACAGTGAGGAGGTGATATATCACCTCCTTGCAGCCTGTCAAATGCCTCTGAAAAGTGGTCTGAGTATGAATCACTTTTCAGATGAGGGGGCAGTCCTCGATGCTTTTGTGAAAGAGCCCTAGAAAAGCAGTTCTAATTCTACAGGATTAGCAGTCAGAATTCAATTTACATTCACACACACTCACACTTACAGTACCAACACAAACATACATAAACTCACACACACATACATAAATAAACTCACATACACAAACACGCATACATAAGCAAACATACAAACACACATACATACACATGTATATACAGTACTGTGCAAAAGTTTAAGGCAGGTGTGAAGAAATGCTGTAAAGTAAGAATGCTTTCAAAAATATGTATTTTAATTGTTTGTTTTTTATCAATTTACAAAATGTAATATGAGCGAACAGAAGAAAAATATAAATCAAATCAATATTTGGTGTGGCTTCAAACCAGCATCGATTCTTACATTAGCACATTTTGTACATATTTACAAGTCAGTGATTTTTTTAGGTTGTGTTAGGTATATGATTAACCAAGTATACCAAGCAGGTGCTAATGAAGATCAATTTCGTATATAGTTAGAAACACAGTAATTTACTGAAACAGAAACAGCTATGTAGAAAGCTTTAAACTGGGCGAGGAACAGCCAAACTCTGACTTCTACTAAGGTTAGGTTGTGGAAGATGGTTTCATGTCACAGGTCATACACCATGGCAAGACTGAGAGCAGCAACAAGAAAAAAGGTAGTTATACTGCAACTGCACATTCTCTCCTAGGCAAAGATTTCAAAGCAGACTGGGGTTTCAAGATGTGCTGTTCAAGCTCTTTTGAAGAACACAAAAAACAAACAACTTTGAGGACCGTAGTTGCAGTGGTCGGCCAAGGAAACGAAATGCAGCAGATGAAAGACACACCATGCTTATTTCCCTTTGACATTGAAAGATGTCCAGCAGTGCCATCAGCACAGAACTGGTGGAAAAAATCGGGACCCATGTACACCCATCTACTGTCTGGAGAATTCTGGCCAGAAGTGGTCTTCAGGGAAGAATTGCGGCCAAAAAACTATATCTCTGATCTGGAAACGCATCTAAGCTAAGCATCTCAACAATGCAGAAAAACAGGAACTGGGGTTCAGAAAAATGGCAGCAGGTGCTCTGGACTGATGAGTCAAAATTTTAAATAATTGGCTGTGGCAGGAGGCAATTTGTTCACCGAAAGGTTGGAGAGCAGTACAATAATGAGTGTCTGCAGACAACCGTGAAGCATAGTGGAGGTTCCTTGCAAGTTTGGGGCTGCATTTCTACATTGGATTTGGAGATTTGGTCAGGATCAATGGTGTCCTCAATGCTGAGAAATATAGACAAATACTTTTACATCATGCCATACCATCAGAGAGGTGTGTGATTGGCCCCAAATTTATTCTGCATCAGGAAAATTACCTCGAACATACAACCAATGTCATGAAAAATGATTTTCAGAGTAAAGAACAAGGAGTCCTGGAAGAAATGGTTGGCCCCCACAGAGCCCTGATCCCATCATTGAGTCTGTCTGGGATTACATGAAGAGACAGAAGGTTTTGAGGCAGCCAACTTCCACAGAAGATCTGTGGTTAGTTCTCCAAGATGCTTTGAACAACCTACCTGCTGAGTTCCTTCAAAAACTGTGTGCAAGCATACCTAGAAGAATTGATGCTATTTTTAAGGCAAAGGGTGTTCATGTCATACATTGATTAGATTTGGATTTCTCTTCTGTTCATTTACTTTCCATTTTGTTAATTGATCAGAATAAACTATTAACACTTCTATTTCTCAAAGCATTCTTCATTTACAGCATTTTTCAGGCCTGCCTAAAACATTTGCACAGTAGTGTACATACACACACATATAGTCTTAAAACAAATGCAGATTGTACCTGCACCTGAACTGTCAGGCGAACTGTTTGTTAAGCAGAGCACTGTAGGAGCAGGGCCGGTGCTACCACTAGGCGGACTAGGCAACCGCCTAGGGCGCACTGCTGCCTAGGGCGCAGCCAGGACCGCTGGTTTCCCTACTTTGCTCCAGGAGCTTGTCAGTGCCTCGTTCTCCATAGTCCAGCATGCAGAGGGCGCGCACAATGACAGCACACTAGCACAGCTGGCCACGTCAGCTCCACTCACACAAACAGAGAGCAGCATTGCTGAGCTAGGATTCCATGCAACGTGACGGCCTCTTGAGAAGCTGACACTAACAGCAAACACAGTGAGTGAAGTTCTTGCACATGTCACACTGACCCCCCACCACCACCCGTCACATAAACCCCCCCCCACCACCACCTGTCACACTGGCCCCCCCACCACCACCTGTCACATGGCTCCCCCACCACCATCTGTCACGTGAACCCCCCCACCACCACCTGTCACACTGGTCCCCCACCACCACCTGTCACACTGGACCCCCACCACCACCTGTCGCACGGCCCCCCACCACCACCTGTCACACTTGCCCCTCCTCCACCACCTGTCACACTGGCCCCCCCACCGCCACCTGTCACACTGGCCCCCCACCATCACCTGTCTCATGGCCCCCCACCACCACCTGTCACACTGGCCCCCCACCACCACTTGTCACATGGCCCCCCCACCACCACTTGTCACACTGGCCCCCCACCACCACCTGTCACACTGGCCCCCCACCACCACCTGTCACATGAACCCCCCACCACCACCTGTCACATGAACCCCCACCACCTGTCACATGAACCCCCCACCACCACCTGTCACACTGGACCCCCACCACCAACGCCACCTGTCACATAAACCCCCCCACCACCACCTGTCACATGAACCCCCCACCACTACCTGTCACATGGCTCCCCCACCACCACCTGTCACGTGAACCCCCCACCACCACCTGTCACACTGGCCCCCCACCACCACCTGTCACACTGGCCCCCCACCACCACCTGTCGCACGTTCCCCCCACGCCACCTGTCACACTTGCCCCTCCCCCACCACCTGTCACACTGGCCCCCCACCGCCACCTGTCACACTGGCCCCCCACCACCTGTCACACTGGCCCCCCCACCGCCACCTGTCACATGGCCCCCCACCACCACCTGTCACATGGCCCCCCCACCACCACCTGTCACATTGGCCCCCCACCACCATCTGTCACATTGCCCCCCCACCACCACCTGTCACACTGGCCCCCCACCACCCCCTGTCACATGCCCTCCACCTGTCACCTCCCACCTGTCACACTCTCCCCCATCTATCACACTTGGATTTGGATGTCTCTTTGCTAGACAGGGCTGTCTCTTTGCTGGATTTGGGTGTCTCTTTGGATTGGGCTGTCTTTTTTTTATATGGGGATGTCTCTTTGCTGGATTTTGATTTCTCTTTGGATAGGGCTGTCTCTTTGCTGGATTTGACCGTCTTTGTTATATGGGGATGTGTCTTTGCTGGTTTTGGCTGTCTCTTTGGAATGTACTGTCTATTTGCTGGATTTAGCTGTCTCTGTTTTAATATTTTCTACTGTTTTTAAAATGGTAGTTTTAATTTTTGTGGGGGGGGGGGGGGGGGCAAGTAGCTGGTCTTGCCTAGGGTGCAAAATAGTCCAGCACCGGCCCTGTGTAGGAGGAGCTGGAGCAGGTCAGGACTCAGAAAGACACTTTCCCCATCCACTGCTCTGCACTTTTCCCCTGATCAAGCTTCCATTGTGCTGTGCTGTATCTATACAGGGCTGAGACTGGCAGAGCTCCAAATTGTACATCAGTACAGTGGGACAGCGGGAGTTCGATCCACACCCTTTATTATCTCGGATGCCACAACATCTTTTAAGACTTGTTGAAAAAGACTGGTTTATGCTGCCATGTAAAGAAGGATTGGACACTGGCAAATGAAAAATTGTAGGCGAGCCCAAGATAACCCCTTCTCAACCCACCAAGCCTCACTTTGTAGCAAGCAGTACCAAGAGCATGAATATTAACATGGAGGGGGAGGATCTACGTCTCACCAGGGGCGGCCTGTCCATTGTGGGCACACGGGCGCCACCCCCCTATCCATGACCCACTGCCCTCCCTAGCCACATGTCCAGCCCCTTTTAGGACATGGATGCATGAATTACAATGGCAGGTTTTTTTAAGCACCTGATTAGAGCCAGAGGCTCTAATAGGCTTCAAAATAGGGTGGGATCGGGACGCAGAATAAACTATTAACACTTCTATTTCTCAAAGCATTCTTCATTTACAGCATTTTTCAGGCCTGCCTAAAACATTTGCACAGTAGTGTACATACACACACATATAGTCTTAAAACAAATGCAGATTGTACCTGCACCTGAACTGTCAGGCGAACTGTTTGTTAAGCAGAGCACTGTAGGAGCAGGGCCGGTGCTACCACTAGGCGGACTAGGCAACCGCCTAGGGCGCACTGCTGCCTAGGGCGCAGCCAGGACTGCTGGTTTCCCTACTTTGCTCCAGGAGCTTGTCAGTGCCTCGTTCTCCATAGTCCAGCATGCAGAGGGCGCGCACAATGACAGCACACTAGCACAGCTGGCCACGTCAGCTCCACTCACACAAACAGAGAGCAGCATTGCTGAGCTAGGATTCCATGCAACGTGACGGCCTCTTGAGAAGCTGACACTAACAGCAAACACAGTGAGTGAAGTTCTTGCACATGTCACACTGACCCCCCACCACCACCCGTCACATAAACCCCCCCCCCACCACCACCTGTCACACTGGCCCCCCCACCACCACCTGTCACATGGCTCCCCCACCACCATCTGTCACGTGAACCCCCCCACCACCACCTGTCACACTGGTCCCCCACCACCACCTGTCACACTGGACCCCCACCACCACCTGTCGCACGGCCCCCCCACCACCACCTGTCACACTTGCCCCTCCTCCACCACCTGTCACACTGGCCCCCCCACCGCCACCTGTCACACTGGCCCCCCACCATCACCTGTCACATGGCCCCCCACCACCACCTGTCACACTGGCCCCCCACCACCACTTGTCACATGGCCCCCCCACCACCACTTGTCACACTGGCCCCCCACCACCACCTGTCACACTGGCCCCCCACCACCACCTGTCACATGAACCCCCCACCACCACCTGTCACATGAACCCCCACCACCTGTCACATGAACCCCCCACCACCACCTGTCACACTGGACCCCCACCACCAACGCCACCTGTCACACTGGCCCCCCCACCACCACCTGTCACATGAACCCCCCACCACTACCTGTCACATGGCTCCCCCACCACCACCTGTCACGTGAACCCCCCACCACCACCTGTCACACTGGCCCCCCACCACCACCTGTCACACTGGCCCCCCACCACCACCTGTCGCACGTTCCCCCCACGCCACCTGTCACACTTGCCCCTCCCCCACCACCTGTCACACTGGCCCCCCACCGCCACCTGTCACACTGGCCCCCCACCACCTGTCACACTGGCCCCCCCACCGCCACCTGTCACATGGCCCCCCACCACCACCTGTCACATGGCCCCCCCACCACCACCTGTCACATTGGCCCCCCACCACCATCTGTCACATTGCCCCCCCACCACCACCTGTCACACTGGCCCCCCACCACCCCCTGTCACATGCCCTCCACCTGTCACCTCCCACCTGTCACACTCTCCCCCACCTATCACACTTGGATTTGGATGTCTCTTTGCTAGACAGGGCTGTCTCTTTGCTGGATTTGGGTGTCTCTTTGGATTGGGCTGTCTTTTTTTTATATGGGGATGTCTCTTTGCTGGATTTTGATTTCTCTTTGGATAGGGCTGTCTCTTTGCTGGATTTGACCGTCTTTGTTATATGGGGATGTGTCTTTGCTGGTTTTGGCTGTCTCTTTGGAATGTACTGTCTATTTGCTGGATTTAGCTGTCTCTGTTTTAATATTTTCTACTGTTTTTAAAATGGTAGTTTTAATTTTTGTGGGGGGGGGGGCAAGTAGCTGGTCTTGCCTAGGGTGCAAAATAGTCCAGCACCGGCCCTGTGTAGGAGGAGCTGGAGCAGGTCAGGACTCAGAAAGACACTTTCCCCATCCACTGCTCTGCACTTTTCCCCTGATCAAGCTTCCATTGTGCTGTGCTGTATCTATACAGGGCTGAGACTGGCAGAGCTCCAAATTGTACATCAGTACAGTGGGACAGCGGGAGTTCGATCCACACCCTTTATTATCTCGGATGCCACAACATCTTTTAAGACTTGTTGAAAAAGACTGGTTTATGCTGCCATGTAAAGAAGGATTGGACACTGGCAAATGAAAAATTGTAGGCGAGCCCAAGATAACCCCTTCTCAACCCACCAAGCCTCACTTTGTAGCAAGCAGTACCAAGAGCATGAATATTAACATGGAGGGGGAGGATCTACGTCTCACCAGGGGCGGCCTGTCCATTGTGGGCACACGGGCGCCACCCCCCTATCCATGACCCACTGCCCTCCCTAGCCACATGTCCAGCCCCTTTTAGGACATGGATGCATGAATTACAATGGCAGGTTTTTTTAAGCACCTGATTAGAGCCAGAGGCTCTAATAGGCTTCAAAATAGGGTGGGATCGGGACGCAGAGCATTGTGTCTGGAGCCCACCCAGTTATGTTACAACAGCGAATGCATATTCGCTGTCGCAACACTGATCCTCCTCCCAGCCAATCGGGAAGCGGGTCTGATACCCATCAACCCATTGGCTGAAAGGACAGGCGATCCTACTGGATGCCTAGGAGAAGGGGAGGAGGTGCACGGTGGAAGTGAGGAGCAAAAGAGCCGCTGCCTGATGCCTGGATGCAAGATCCCTGCCGATGCCTGATCCCCGCCGCTGCTTGGTGCCCCGATCCCCGCCACTCTTCGGATGCCTGATCCCCGCTGCTCCTTGGATGCCTGCTGATGCTCGATCTCCGCCAATGCCCACTGCCTAGATGGCGTAAATGCCGGTGGACCGACGGGCAGACAGCGGGGGGGGGTTTGGTTGTTTGCCGCCCTCCCAAACAAAAAAAACACCAGCTGCCACATTTAGCTGCAGCATTGTTAGCCTGCCATGTGTGCTCCATCAGTTGGAAATTAGGCTGTCTATCTGGTGGATTTGTTAGCCAGCCCAGAAGCCAAATGAAAGAGGACAATGCAGCTAATAATTGTAAGGCTGGGGCATAGCACTTTAAACCTGCAAAAGGAAGTGTTGTTGCAGGTAGGATCTCCAAAAAAGATTTGCAGTATATTTGTAGAAAATAATTTCCTTAGGAAAATATACAAATTGAGATATGATGTTAAATATACTGAAGGATAGATATTAAATCTTATAAGGAGCAGGTAGAAGGGGCACTAAGGCCCAATTCACACCTATGCATTTTTAGTGCTTTTTGTATTTTGCAGATTTGCACTACAGAATGTGTTCCATAGGAAACCATGTTAAATGGACTGTAGTGCAAATCTGCAAAATGCAAAAAGCACTAAAACTGCATAGGTGTGAATCAGGCTTTAGAGTGCAATCTGATGCATATAGCAATCGGGTACACAACAATCTATATGCATGGTAAAAGTTGAGCAGAAAGCCATAAAAATTGTAATGACATAACATCCTTTCTTTTGTTTTTCTGTTCCTAATGACCAAGTAAAAATTTTCATGGGCACATAACCGTAAAAGATTGTGCTGCTGTCAACTCCTTACCCAAAACACAGAAGTTTTCCAATATTTCCTTTCAGGTATTGTTACAACACACTGTAGTCTCGTTAATTAGCATTGTATACCTAACATACATCACAGCTTGAAAATTAAAACCCTTTATTCTTTTTTTCTTCGCTACCCTCTTATGTGTTGCAGATGAAAATTAATACGTGAAGCAGAAAGCCACCCCAAAGTTAAATTGCTATAACAAAAGTGTTATAAAATAACAATGTATGTCATGATTCTAATTAGCCATTATTTATACCCTCAGCCACCTTTCAATTGGAGTCCTGGAATCAAAGGGTGTTCCCCCGAACAATGTATTATATTAACATTTAATCTTCCTGGAAAAAAGAAGGGAGAGACAGGGCTGTGAAGACTTTGTTTATTGCCATGGCTATTAAAGGCATTAGCCAGATGCTGAATAGCATGAACATCAAACAACAGTGATCATTACAGCCTTCAATCACCCGATTTGTACAATACACTAAGCAGAAAGCCATTATTTCCACCTTCAGAATAAAGTTTTCTTCAGGCTGAAGGCACAGCTCTGCAATGGACTGGCGCACCATCTGTTCCAACTTCACGTCTCTCTTCCTGGGCACTTCCACAAGGGGGAACAAGTCGTTGATAAGACCCAGGAAGATTGCAACATCATTGGTTACTATCTTGGGAAGATTAAAGTCTCTCAGGGCTCTCATCAAAACCTTAGAAGGAGGAACAACACACCATAATTAGACTCAATCATAACACACCATAACATAAGGCATAAAATGAACAAACGTTATGAAAGCATTGTCACTCGGACAATTAGGACACATATGGCTGGTTAGTCTCAATCTGTTTCTTGTGCACAGTAGATCACCTTACAGCTATTTTATTTTAAGAACAGCAATATCTTAGCAAATTTAAGACATCGTTATAATCTAACAGTATATGCTGTTATAATAAATATGCAGTAATAAAACAACTGGAAGCTGAAGTGTTGCTATGGGCAATTTGGAATTTTACCTTTTATACACTTGACATCCCTTAATCCCTATGCATCTCACCTCCCTTCAAAAAAGGTATTAGTTACATGTAGCCTGATGCTTTCTCCCATTGTGAAATTGTTTGTAGCAAGAATTAGAAGAAAATAAACGTACAATATTTTTGTAATCTGTCTGTAAAAAACACATCACTCTGACCTCACTATTAACCCTTAGTAAGAGTCTGAATGTTTTTTTTCCTCTAAAATAATGCTAATGTTCCTAAACTTTATTGTAATATCTGAATTTTCAAATTAATTATCTTTGGTGCTAAAAAATTAGCATTGTTTGTTTTTAGTGTTGAAACCAGGGGGTTTAATCACCAAGCACACCACAGGATGATATCCTATATTGAGCACAAGGTAATTACCGATTTGAAGGAGTTATCTGAGTGTTGGGACTTAAGCCTAGTAAACACTACCCATTTTTTTTTTGTTCAACCCAACAGAGCTGAATGAAAAAATACTGTCAGCTCAGGAGGAGTCGCTGTACTAACTCCTCCGCTGTACTATTGTGTTCTGACCCCCCCCCCCCCCGGACATTATAATCAGCGATCTCAGCCATTGGCTGAAAGTGCTGATGGGGAGCTGATCAGCAGACCTTTTTGTGGGCATGCCCCTTTGACAGAACGGCTGGCTTCTGTCGGACTGACTGCAGTACATATTGGCCAAATGTTGGCCGGTTTTTATGGAACCAGACAATGCCGGCCGACATTCGGCCTTATGTGTACTAGGCTTTAAAGTGATTGTAAAGGCTAAAGATTTTTTTCCTTAATGCATTCTCTGCATTAAGGTAAAAAAACTTTTAGGTAAATACTGACCAATCTCGTTCCAGCATTGTGCTTGAGAGCAGTGGGAGTCATTGGCTCTTGCTGCTGTTAATCAAATTCAGTAATGGTGGAGAGAGGGGTGGGGCTGTGCACAAAGCAGGTAAGTATAAAATGGTTTAAAATTATTTATGATTAATTTTAGGGGGTAAACTTATGCTTAGTTTTTAGGGTATTTTAAGGTTACAATTAAAGTGGAACTTCACTCAAAAAAGAGAAGTGCCACTGGTTCCCTCCCTCAGCCCGTATTAGTTAGAGTTTTTTTGGGGAGAGCAAGTACTGATTTTTGTTGGTTCCCCACACCACAACACACTGAGCTGCAGGTGCATTTCTCACTACTATAATGGGGCACTATTCAGAATATGTGTTGCTGTGCCTTACTGCAATGCATAAACGTGAGTGGGCCCTTGAGGGTTTATTTTCAGGGTTAAAGAGGATCTTCGGTCTCTAAAAAAAAAAATATATTGAAAGTCAGCAGCTACAAATACTGTAGATGTTGACTTTAAATAAAAGCACACTTTCCTGTCCAGGGATCCAACGCTGTCCTCACCCTGTCTTTGGGTCCCCAGCATCGGCATGTTTAGTGTGGCAAGCCGGCTGTAACTCTTTGCGGCTTCGTAAGGATTTTCCTGTGCATGTGCTACGCTTGGTGATTAGCCCCACAGCCTCTTTGGACCTGTGAGGTGTCCCAAGATGTAGCGGGCAGGGAGGGTGGGGGGTAAACCTTTGGTGGATTCACAAGGTGATTCTAGCAGCAGTGGGAGTGGGTACCTGCCAAAACTAGGTACCCGCTCCCCTCCCAAAAAATAAACCTCCAATAATGTTAGAGGAAGGAAGGATTCCTAAAAGGGTGAAGTTCTGCTTTAAAGTTAAGGAGAGATTAAAAGGTAAGTGTTAAGCGCCCAGATGACATGTTGGAGAAAAGGTAACTGTTAAAGGTAAATGTAGCTATTTGGTTACATTTTAGGGCTCAGGGGCAGAGAGGGTTGGGGTGTTAGGGTAACCTAATGGTCAGGTTAGGATTAGGGGTCTGAAGTATGCGGCACACCCACATCCCAGCAAAAGGTTCTCACCACTAAAATACAACTTGCCACTCTACATGATTTGTCTTTCAAACTGATGTATAAATAGAGGAATTCCTGTATATCAGAGTAATCAAATATGCATTCAAGAATTTTTTATAAAACTGTAAAAAGTGGAGGTGTTGCTCATATCAGTCAATTTAATCACTTTCCGGCATCCACTTGAAAAAGTAAAAATCAAAATGCTGACCTTTTCTAGGGTTCAATGTTAATGTTCAATGGCTCATATGTGTTTGGTGCCTTGGTAATTGTTTGCACTAACACATAAGCAAATAGTATGTAGGGCAAAACACTGCAATTTCCCATGACCCCCTTAGTATGTAGGGCCAATTCAGATGTTGCTGTTCCAGTTGAAACCATGGGGAGCTGGTACACAAGTACAGACTGATACCTAGGTTCAGTAAAACTGTGAAAAATAATTGACTTAAAGTGATTGTAACCAATAATTTTTTTAAATTTAAAATAAAAAACAAGGTTATACTTACCTGCTCTGTGGAATGGTATTTCACAGAACGGTCCCTTACCTTCTCTTCCAGAGTCGCCTGCCGCCTCTCTTGGCTCATTCTTCCAATAAGTGCCCCCATCAGCAAGCTGTGCACTGAGGGGGCACCTGTCCGGGTGCTCTTCTAAAGCTGGGCTGTGTGTGTCAATAAACACACACAGTACTGTTTTGCCACTCCCCCTGCTCCCTCCTCACAGGATTTGACTGTCAGCAACAGGAACTTGTGGCTCCAGCTGCTCTCAGAGTCTCTTGTGAGACCAAGAAGAGAGGAAAATGGAGCAGCTCTGGATTAGTGGATGATTCAGGTAAGTGTTTAGGGACGGGGGGGGGGGGGGGGACAAGTAGTGACGTGTTTTTTTACCTCAAGACATAGAATGCTTTAAGATAAAAAATGCTTAGATTTTAAATTCACTTTTATTATACAACAATGTTCTAGCAATAAGAATGAATCCTTCATTAATGAAAACACTAGAACATCAGACAACTAATGGCAAAAAAATGCTTTATTATTGGGCTCTATCTGGCCTTTACTCTGCCAAATACATATTTATCTTTTTTAAGACAAATACACACATACACACCTGGTCTTCAGGTCTGCTTCTGTCCTCTCGTTTTAGTGATCCAGCCACAACTAAAACTGATTTTATGGCCCTCAGCCCCCAGTCATAATGATCCTGCAAAATGGAGTTAATAAGATACTTATTATTGTGTATAGTAATAAAACAATGGTTCAGTGTTAAAGTAGACCAATGTCCTAGAAATAGAATGGGGTTTCCCATATCCATATCCACAAGGAGTGCGGAACTGCTATAAAACAGATTTACACAATAAACAAATATTGATTATGATTAGAGCTCTATGTCACCCAAATTACAACTCTTATGTTTGCCACTAAAATCATTATTAGAACTGAGAATAGTGGATTATAAAACCACATTATATACTTAATGTTGGAAGAAGGATATTAAGGGAATTAGATCTTTCACGAACTATGGTTTTAGTAACTCTAATGCCCCGTACATGCGGTCTGACTTCCCAGCGTAAAATGTGCGATCGGAGCTTGTTGACGGAAATTCCGACCGTGTGTAGGCTCCATCAGACAGTTTTCATCGGAATTTCCGTCGCACAAAAATTTGAGATCTGGATTTCAAATTTTCCGACAACAAAATCCGTTGCTGCAAATTCTGATCGTGTGTACACAATTCCGAAGTGCCACGCATGCTCGGAATCAAGCAGAAGAGCCGCACTGGCTATTGAACTTCAATTTTCTTGGCTCGTCATACGTGTTGTATGTCACCGTGTTCTTGACATTTGTAAATTCCGACAACTTTGTGTGACCGTGTATATGCAAGACAAGTTTGAGCCAACATCCATTGGAAAAAATCCATGGGTTTTGTTGTTGGAATGTCCGATCAATACTGATCGTGTGTACGGGGCATTATAAGTGTCATGTTAAATGAATAATCTAGTCCAGTGTGTCTTCATGCTGTTAGCTAGTAATCACGGCAGCAATCAGAGATTGGGCTACTCAGAGTTAGGTGGTTCAGGCACAGCACAGTGTAGTGCAGAGTGGTGCACTGCAGTGTGTTTAATGCTGTGCTGCAACACACATCTGTTAGCAAGGTGTGTTGGGGTGCCATTCACAATATAAATGATTGCATTGCTGCAACACAGTGTGAATTAAAGCCACGTTTCTTTCAGACATTTGACACCTGGACAGGAAATTGGAGTAAATCTCTCGAAAAGGAACCTAGCTAGCAATAAAGGATTGACAGAATATTCTAAACGTTCCACCCTATGTACAAAACCAACAAAGCAAAGATCTTCTCTACAATCTATTTATTCAATACACTGTTAGGAGACCACTGGCCTATACTGTTTAAAATCCAGTAATACACTGTCTCACGCATGCTCAGTTGCTTCTTTATTTTAAGGGATTGCTAAATTTGTGGAGGCCGATCTGCTGACAGCCTTAAAGCCCTCCTATCCTTTACAGCCAAGAAAGCTGCTTCTGTTTGATCTGCAACTGCCCTGATGCTGCACATGTGATCAGTTATGACACTATTTGATGGTTTGACAATTTGGTTGAGGACACAAGCAAATGTGACAGTTAGCGATCCCGGCATTCCATGAATGTAAGACCCCTTTCACACCAAGCCGCCTATGGCGTCAGCGGTAAAGCGGCAATATTTTTAGAGTCAACTTTACCGTCATCTTAGCGCCAATATTCGTCCGTCCATAGCGGGGTAGTTTTAACCCCTGCTAGCAGACGAAAAGGGGTTAAATCCGCCCGCAAAATGCCACCGGAGCGGCGTTATCACAGCATTGCCCCATGGGGAGTAATGGTGGAGGAGCGGTGAGTTAACTGCTCCTTTACCGCTCCAAAGAAGCTGCTAGCAGGACCTTTTCTGACGCCCTGCCAGTGCACTGCTCCGAAAGGAGCCGCTTTTTTCTGGCGCTACGCAGGCACTATTTTTAGAGCTGTAGCGCCTGACAAACGCCCGCAATGTGAAAGGAGTCTAACTTTTTTTTTAAACTGTTAAATTGATGGGCGTGGTTCTGCGTTATAGTTTACTGCTCTTCAGGGGTTCTGGGCTTCAGAAAAATGACGGTCTCCAGCAAGAAGAAACAGGAGCAATCCTGGAGACAATTTATAGCACACACTAAATTTGTTAGCATAATTATTAATGTGGAATGTATGTTCCTTGCTAAAGAACATTACTTTTTATCAGGCTGTTAATGGGTAAAGTTCCACTTTAAGCATATCAAGGAAACAATTTCAGTACTATCAAGAGCTGACTTTTCTCTAAAAGTAGTCCCAGATTATCAAAATCCCTACATTATCAAGGATTATACAGTAGGTAAACAGTTACAAAATCACATCATACAAAGTTTGTGTTCTAAATATGCAATGTTTGAAATACTTGTTTTGTGGTCAGTAAATACCCCCTTACCATCCATTTAATCATTCACTTAAATTACCTGTTTGGATAGGAGCTGACGACACAAAGTATACAGACTGATGAATTTCCTTGACAACATTCGTGCATCAACAAAGCCTTCTGCCACCAGCATTATTTCACATATCAACTCAAAATCTGGAATTACCATTGCACATGGTCTACAAAAAGCAGAAGTATGGAGAGACAAGTGTTAGGTACACTCCCTGGGGTGAAACGTAAAGTCAGTTACTTATAGAGTACAGGTTTTTATTCATATGCAATAGAAGGACTGCAAAGCATCATTCTTTAACCGCTTCAGCCCCGGAAGATTTTACCCCCTTCCTGACCGGAGCACTTTTTGCGATTCAGCACTGTGTTGCTTGAACTGACAAGTCGTCGTGCGACTTTGCACCCAAACAAAATTGACGGCCTTCTTTTCCCCACGAATAGAGCTTTCTTTTTGTGGTATTTGATCGCCTCTGCGGTTTTTATTTTTTGCGCTATATATATAATTTTCTACATATTTTTGGTAAAAAAATCGCAATAAGCGTATATTGATTGGTTTGCACAAAAGTTATAGCTTCTACAAAATAGGGGATAGTTTTATGGTACTTTTTTATTAGTAATGGCAGCGACCTGCAATTTTTATCATGACTGCAACATTATAGCGGACACAATTGACACTTTTGACACTATTTTGGGAACATTGTCATTTATATAAAAATGCACTGATTAATGTGTAAATTACACTGGCAGGGAAGGGGTTAAACACTAGGGGGCGATCAAGTGGTTACGTGTGTCCTAGGGAGTGATTCTAACTGTGGGGAGTGGGCTTTCACTCACATGACAGTGATTGCTGCTCTCGATGACAGGGAGCAGTGATCTCTGTCCTGTCACTAGGCAGAACGGGAAATGTCTTCTTCTGCGCCCGTTCTGCGGCTTTGTGACTTGATTGCTGGGAGACCAGCGGACATTGAGTCCGCGGGTCCCGCAGGCATGGTCACGCTGTACGTGGCGGTGCACGTGCTAGACACGCCAATTAAAGGGGACGTGCAGTGGTCAGCAAGTGGTTAAAGGGTAACTCCACTTTCGTGGGGAAAAAAAATTGCAAAACAATAAAAAATATATATAGCATATACAAGTTCTACACAAGCCATGTTATAATTTAATGTTATGAAAACTTGCCTTCCCTTTTCACTCTGCAGCTGCTGCAATTTTCTGTAAAATTAACTGCATTATGACAACCTGGAGGTGTTCTTTACACGATTGTTGTACAGCATGCCCCCCGTAAATATAATTTCCTGTTTGTTTAATTGACTCATTGATTTTCCTAAAAGTCTGCATTATGATACAAATTAGATGTTAACCTCCACTGCAATAGGAATTTCTCTTTTGCTGGGATACCCCCAAGGGTTAAATACTTCTAAAAGGACACAGACCCTGCAGATTTTTCCATTGAAACATTGAGAGTGCAACTGATTGGTGCAGCTCCACTGGGTGGAGGAAGATTCTTCATATTTTCACATTATTTACAGTTGACTTAATCAGTAGCTGAACATGTTTTCATATATATATATATATATATATATATATATATATATATATATGTATATATATATATATATATGTATATATATATATATATATATATATATATATGTGTGTGTGTGTGTGTGTGTGTGTGTATATATATATATATATATATATATATATGTATATATACGTATATATATATATATTTTTTTTTAATACATTTGGATTTTATGTATGTAATATTTTATAGTTATACTTTGTGATTTAAGTGCCTAAAAAATCCCAAATTAGGAAACCCCTCTTTCTCTACAGTTGATTGTAATGAACCAGTTCCTCCCATTCAGAATCAGTCTGCAAAGGACATTGTGAATCATACAAAAGAATCAGCTATTTTCTTTGAGCAACAAAAAGTAGGAATCTGCAAAATGTTTGTTAAAATCCCTGCGTGTACATTGATCACCCAGATGGGATTGCATTTTTCTCTCAACAATGCTCTTTAAATAAGTGACTTTTTATGTCTGTTATAAAATATGATTTCTAAAAAGTATTCCAATAAGAAGAGAAAGAAATTAGCCATAGCCTGAGTTTGAAAAGTTCAGGTATTCAAAGTTTCTGACTTGATTGTATCTCCTGCAGTATTGTCATCTGTGCTCTCTGTAGGTATCATAAATTAGAAATGGTTGCTCAATTTGGATTACAAAACCCAGATTCTCCTCTGATTTATTTGTACTTACCGGAAGAGAGCCTTCACATTTTCTGGAAGCTCGGCTCTCCCAGCATATCCGGGATTTAGAGTAATAAAAATGCCAACTGTGCTTTTAAGCTCAACTGTTTCTCCAAGAAAATGAAATCTAAGAAACAAAAAAAAAATAACAACATTTTTACACTATACTAATTGAAGGGTGAAATGTACACCATGAACACATTATACTCCTAAATGGAAATACATTTTGAGTTACCATGATCAAACTCTAATGGCGCGTACACACAATCGGTTTTTCCGTCAGAATAAACTCTGACGGTCTTTCCGATGGAGTTCTGCTGAAACGGACTTGCCTACACATGATCACACAAAGTCCATTCGTTCAGAACGCGATGACGTACGACGGGAATAGAAAAAGGAAGTTCAATAGCCAGTAGCCAATAGCTGCCCATTTTTGGTCCGTCGGAATACAAACGAACGGTTTTACCGATAGGCATTGATTCCATCGGAAAGATTTAAAACATGTTCTATTTCTAGGTCCATCAGAATTTTTGAAAAAAAAGTCAGATGAAGCCCACGCACGATCAGAATATCCAATGAAATTATTCCGTCTGACCTTTTCTGCCGGAAAGTCCGGTCATGTGTACATGGCATTAGGTTTTGATCTTGTGTTCTCAATTCTTTACACAGTTAGGAGACTTAGAGCCCTCTTTATAGCTGAGAGGGGATACCATTTTCCACTCTTTGCTGTACACTGCCATGTTAATCCGCACTGGGACCTAAATTTTCTGTCCCGTTTTCAAAATGCAGGCTGTGGTGTTGAGCCTGCAGTGTCTAATGATGTTCTCTCTGCCTAATGCTGCAGAGAGAATTCTGTAATCAGTGTAGATGCCAGTCACACAACTTTGACAAGTCACACAACCAGGCTTTTCTTCTCCAAATGTTTTTTTTTTTCATTCATTGGTAAAACACACAACTTCTAAAGCACAATGCTGTACTTTATTAAAGTGCAGTGTGTATTTTTTTTAAAAGCAATATGGTTGTGGTAAGGCTTTATCATTGCTTTATACACTATATTGTCAAAGGTATTGGGACGCCTGCCTTTACACACGCATAAACTTTAATCAAATCCTAGTCTTAGCCCGTAGGGTTCAATATTGAGTTGGCCCACCCTTTGCAGCTATAACAGCTTCAACTCTTCTGGGAAGGCTGTGCACAAGGTTTAGGAGTGTGTCTATGGAAATGTTTGACCATTCTTCCAGAAGTGCATTTGTGAGGCCAGGCAATTATATGAAAAAGAAGGCCTGGCTCGCAGTTTGTGCTCTAATTCCAAAGGTGTTCTTTCAGGTTGAGGTCAAGACTCTGTGCAGGCCAGTCAAGTTTCTCCACCCCAAACTTGCTCATCCGTGTCTTTATGGACCTGGTTTTGTGCACTGGTGTGCAGTCATGATTTAACAGGAAGGGGTTATCTCCATACTGTTCACACAAATTTGAGAGCATGAAATTGTCCAAAATGTCTTGGTATGCTGATGTCTTAAGGGCAGTGTTAATTTCGTTGACTAAAGTATTTTTTTTACTCGGCTAGACTCGGCTCCTCTCGCAGTCCCGCCCCTGACTGTGAGCAGAGCCCAGTCTAGCCGAGTACACTCAGCTTTCTGTATGCTGGCGCCACTCCCTCCTCTCCTTTCACAATCAGTGGAGATGGGCAGGACTGCGAGAGGAGCTGAGTCTAGCCAAGTAAACTCGACTTTCTCTATGTTGGCAGTGCTCGCTCCTCTCCACTCACAGTCAGCAGAGATCGGCACCAATTTTAAATAATCAGCGGCTGGGCAATGCTGAAAAGAGACTGGCAAGGCTGCAAAGGCACTGGGCAAGGCTGCAAAGGCACTGGGCAAGGCTGCAGTTGGACACTGGGCAAGGATGCAGATGGACACTGGGCAAGGCTGCAATGACACATGGCTGCAGATGGACACTGGACAAGGCTGCAATGATGGACAAGGCCACAGATTGACACTGATAAGGCTGCATTGATGGGCATTTAAATGTACGTTTTTTTCCTTAAACTTCCCTCCTAAAAGTTTTTTTCCTTAAAATTCCCTCCTAAACTTGGGGTGCATGTTATACGCCGGCGCATGTTATACGCTGATAAATACGGTATATATATTTTTTTATCGAATAGAAGCAGCCGGGAACTCCATACCATCAAACTTATTTATTTTCAAGCATTCACAGTGAGTACAGTCAGCAGCAGACTCATTTCAGCAATAAGTCTTGTGCTGTAAATAAGGCTTATCGCCGAAACTAGTCTGCTGCTGACTGTACCGTGAAGGCTTGAAAATAAATACCCTTGATGGTATGGAGTTGCTGGCTGCTTTTATTCGATGACCGTTTGTCTATTGGTGTGTGGGAGGACACCTCAGCTTGGAAACCCTGACTGTAAACTTCTAAAGTAAAACTTTGTTTCCCACTGCTCCGAGCCATACAATCTTTGATCAAAATATATATTTTTTTAACAGAATGAACTAAATTAGATTTATTGGAACTAAGGGGCCAAGTTCAACCCCTGAAAAACAACTCAACATCATAATCCCCCTCCACCAAATGACTTCGACCAGTATGTAAAATGCAATACCAAATTAACCAAACAGATTTAATTTTAGTGCAGTCAGATAACTCATCGTCTCAGGTTTAAACATCCTCAGCTGCTTTTCATGCTGTCTTATGGAATAAATCCCTTTCATTTTAGTTTATTATTATTATTATTGTATTTGTTTGTTTGTTTTTTGCACTATTTACAGAGATTAATTATACACTTTTAAATAGAAAGAGAAAGTACTTTACCTTTTCTTGTTGTGCCGAATAGCATCTTGAATTGTCTTGACTTGTACAGCAATTACTGATAACACTTCGACCGAAATTCGATTGAATTCATCAAAGCAGCCCCAAACTCCAGTCTGGCACAAGCCTTTGTAGATATTTCCTAAGGACTGATGAATAAATATTTACAGTGTGTTCATACTTATGGTTCCTAAACATGAAGACGTTTGATCATTCCTGCAGATCAGGCCCCTAAAGTGTTTTGTATATAAAGCCAAAATATTTTTTCTCTTTTTGTTATGGATAGAGTAGAGAAGAGTTAGAACGTCAGTTGACCACTGTCATTGGGGTTGGAAATGAAAGAAAATGCAAAATTTTGAGTTTCCACCAAAACAGGAATGGAGGAGAAAATCTTTCAGTGGGGGCACGACTGTCACTTGATTTCCCTTAATTTGAGAGAATTCCTCTCACTTCCAGTTTTGTCTGCAGGACTGGAAGTGAAGAGAAATCCCTCTAATAGGACACAGATGGCAAAAATATTGATTATATACTTTTACAATGTTTGTGTATTGTACATTTATCATAGTATGTTATCATGAGGTAAAATAATGAACAAATTAAAAATGACTCATCCATCTTAATGAATTGAGCCTGTTGTGACAATAATCACCGGCTATGAAACTGGGTCCTCAGCAGTTTGGTGTGGGAGGGGCGGCTGAATTCTAGCTAGGCATACCTATTACATCCTTGCTCTGTAATTTTTTAACGGAACCACTTCAAACCTTTTTTTCCTGCTCTCCTTTACAGACACCACATTGAGGTTTTCGCCAGCCAGAAGCTATTGTTAGTCCCTGTACACACGGTCGGACATTCTGCCAACCAAATCCGTTGGATTTTGTCCGACGGATTTTGTCCGACGGATTGTGTCCGAAACTGTTGCATACACACGGTCGGACCAAGTTGTCGGAAAATCCGATCGTTCAGAACGTGATGACGTTATTTCGTTACGATGGGACTACGTTCAGGCTAGTAGCCAATAGCTTTAGTGTAGGAATTTGATCTGAGCATGCGTGGCACTTTGTCCGATCAGAATTCTCTACACATGATCGGAGTATGTCCGATCGGACCAGTTTGTCGGAAAATATTTCCAAAAAGTTGGAAAATTGGGTCCGACGGATATTTCGACAGAATCAGTCCGATGCATACCACACACAGTCGAATTATCCGACAACACGGTCCGATAGGACACATTCCGACGGATTCTCCGACCGTGTGTACAAGGGCTAAGGAGCAATAACCCAATCTACTGGCTTAAGGAAACGACTTTTACAATCAAAATGCTGCAGAAAATGAATAGCTACAGCTATGTGCATGAGGTGAAATCAATTGATCTGCTTGGTAATGCTTTTAGTGAACTGATAAAAATCAATATTTGATTAGAAAAAGAATGAACATTAATGAAAACGCTTCATGATGAATCAATGCAATGGTTTTGTTATATTGTAATTAGTTGCAGCTATTACAAGTAGAACACATTTAATAATAAATTTAAAAATATATAAATTCCTTCCTATTGGACCCTTGTTTAACTCCCACTTCCCTCGTGCTTGTTTTTATTTTTTTATTTTTTTTTCTTTAATATCCTTCATAAGTACGTTTTACATTTTTCTTTGTTCTTTTGTTATAGTATTGTGTGAAAAAAATACAAAACCCTTTTAAAAATACCTACATTTTATTCATAAATAACTTAATTGTGGTTTGTCGCAGAAACATAACTGTAGCAGGGTGGCAAGTGGGACAAATCATAGATGTGCACTTTTTCTGTATCTACAGAAGCATTTGTTAATTTAAAACTATCACTCAATACATATAGAAATATGTATTTTTATTCTGTTTTAATTTATCACATTTGAAAAAAAATTAATAAACAATCATTTTTAAAGTGGAGGTCCGCCCACCGCTGCAATAATTAAAAGCCAGCAGCTGCACATACTGCAGCTGCTAACTTTGAATAATCGGACACTTACCTGTCCTGGAGTCCAGCAATGTCGGCACTGCAGCTGATGTTGCTGTCAGGTGCATGCCACCTCCATTGTGAGTAAGGGAATCCGGCCGTGGGAACCCTACTGCCCATACACAATGCTCCGCTCCTCTCTCCTACTGGCCCGGCGGCCTGGGAAGGAGGACGAAGGAGAAGGAAGCCCAGGCGGTGACGTCAATACCCGCAGCTGAGGCTTCTGGAAGTGGCAACAGGATACCTGTGAAAGATAGGTATCCTGCCCCCCCCCCTCCCCGAAAGGTTCCAAATGTGGCACCGGAGGGGGGAAGGAGAACAACGAGCGGAAGTTCCACTTTTGGGTGGAACTCTGCTTTAATATGCTTTTTTAAATAGTGTTATTGCTAAATCAATAGGCCGACAGTAGAAATGTGAAAATTAATCTGGTCCATATGGTGTAAGTAGATGAGAGAACTGAAGTGCACAATGATTAATGAGAACACCTATAACATTTAACCACCAACAGGGAAGCATGATGAATTAACTTTTAGGGCCAGTTCACATCAGAAAAGGAGTGTTCCATGCATGTTTCTTGCACCTCGTTCAAAATGCACTGGCTTTGCAATCTGCTGCAGGTTCCAATACATTGTTATTGGCACCCCCAAACACAGTGTGTACCATGTGATTTGGTGCGGCATGTTTTCAAAAGTAGTCCATGTAGTAATTTTAGTGAACTGGCCCTTACAGGAAATGATTTTCATACAGAATAAATTCAGGTGCCTATAGCGCTGGATCTATTGACTGTTATGATGTGGTTTGTATTGAAGGTTATTTCTACTCTATTTTCTCATTGTATGATTGGTTTGAATTTCCCAGGTTTGTGACAGGTTTATGTAATCAGTTCAGAAGTAAAGGAATAGTAAAAGAGTTTTTAGCTTGGGAGATTAAAGTCCAAATTATCTGCTCTTATTGTTTAGTTTTGTTACATTTATATTGTCGGAATAGTTCAGATTGTTAAACAAAACACTGCAATGTATGGGTATCTTTATTACTGTAAGAATAGAAGTGTCAATTTACATTTATATCATACCTTATAGTCCATTTGCTCAGAACAGTTAAACACATAGACCATAATTCCCAATGAGCGGCCCAGATCTTTGGTAGTTTCTGTCTTCCCTGTTCCAGCAGGACCAGAGAGCGCTCCACTCATAGACAGGTGTAGAGCTTGAGTTAACGTTATATAACATCTGAAAATGGATCAGTTTATTCATTACACATTTTTACACAATTTATTCAATAAACAGATCTCATCAAATATGGGCAAGCTTTAATTAAGTTATTTTTTCCTCCCCAGGTCACTTTACGGTGCAAAGGTGAAAGTTTAATTTTCTTTTTTCATGGCTCATGAATCTAAATAGCAAAGAAATTTAAAACACATTAGACCCCTTTCACACTGGGGCATTTTTCATGCACTTTTAGGCTAAAAATAGCACTTGTAAAGCACCTGGAAAAACGCCTCCCCTGTGTGAGAGACCGAGTGCTTTTACACTGGGGTGGTGTGCTTGCAAGACGTTAGAAAAAGTCCTGCAAGCAGCATCTTTGGGGCGGTGGAGGAGCGTTGTATACACCACTCTTCCACCACCCCTGCCAATTGAAATGAATGTGTACCACTGCCAAAGCGCCTGCAAAGAGCTTCGGCAGCGGTGCTTTTCAGATGCTTTACCGATAATGCGGCCCGTTGTCAGTATGGAAGGGGTCTTAAGGATGTTTGGTGGCAGCCATCTCTGACCACCTTTATGTTAATTTTCTTGTTCCTTGGCTGTCATGCATACTTGACAGCTTCCATACATTTAGGCCTTGTTTACATCTGGAGTTGTGGGGGAGTAAAAACATGCGGAGGAACCATCTTTTTACCAACCCCAAATGCTACCCCTTAACCTGAAAAGGCAGCAGACAGGGTGTACATGAGATCGGTATGGGGTGGTGTGGGTTATTTTAGGGGTTGAAACAGGCAGTGAGGAGGCAAAATAACACCTCCTAACTGTTTGTCAAACTCCAATGCTCACAAATGGCCCAACGGTTGTGTAAACAAACCTTTAGAGTCACCAACCTTAAACAAGTTATGCATATCAGGAGTACTAATTTCACTCTGATATACTAATCTGCAATCTTGTTTTGTATCAGTGAGTTTGAAAGTACTGAAGCTAAAAGATCAGCATGACAACCAAGCAACAGCATTTTCAAAAAAAAGCCCAACAATGACAGCCCGTGTAGGTTTCCTTTAAGGGTAAAAAGAAATGGGCAATATGCCTGATTCTCACCTTACAATTTCACTACCCCAAGCCTGTGTGTATCTGCAACAAATCTGAGCCTAAATAGTTAAGAGTATTTAATAAAATCATTCTCCAACTTATACATAGATTTAGGAGGTCTCCAAACTGCGGCCCGAGGACCAGATGTTGCACTTTTGCTTGCTTGTTTATCTGGCCCTTGGGCCACTATTCCATCCAATGACACCAACGATGGGACACAATTCCTTTCATTGACATCAACGATGGGGCACAATTCCTCCCACTGACATCATCAAAAGGGCACACTTCCTCCCACGGACAACAATGATGGGGCACAATTCATTCCATTGACACCAATGATGGGGCACATTTCCTTCCATGACACCACTGGTGGGGCATAATTCCTTCCATTGATATCAACAATGGGTCACTTATACTCCACTGACACCAATGAAAAGGCAAAATTCCTCCCACTGACACCAATAATGGGGCAGAGTTATTCCATTGACACCAATGATGGGGCACTATTCCTTCAACTGACACCAACAATTGGGCCCTATTGCTTCCACTGACATCAACGATGGGGCACTGGTCCTCCCACTGTCACTAAAGATAGGTGCCATGACATTTTCTACTTCCGTTAGTGCCATGACATTTTCTAATCCCACTGACCCTAGTCCGACCTCCCTAAAGCCTGAAAGACAGTAGACCGGCCCTTTGTTTAGAAAGATTGGAGACCCTTGTTTCAGACAATAGGAATGTCACTAGCAGCACACTCAGGCCTCATCAGTGTGTCCCCGGTAAATATTTTCTTATACAGCTTGCCAGAAAAATGCATTTCTTTTAATGAAGCCTGTTCTCAACAATGCAATTTGTAGCAAAGTGTTAAAAATAAATCCTGCATGATACAATTTGGATGTGTTGATCTGCAAAAATGTAGGAAAAGCTTTTTATGGACTGCCCATATAAAGGTATTACTTGTTGGCAACCCTGTATCGGACAAAGAGGTGTTCCCATGCACAGTATTTAGCAACTGAGTGCTGCAGTCTCAACTTCTAACAGGATTAAAATAAAAGGTGAAATATTATCTAATTAAAAAACAAACGCTTAAAGCAGAGTTCTGCCCAAAAAAAAGTCAGCAGCCACAAAAAATGTAGATGCTGACTTTTATTTAATCAGACACTCACCTGTCCCATGGTCCAGCGATGGGGGCATACAAAGCCCCGCTCCTCCCCCCTCCTCTCCACGGCGCGGGCATTCTTACTGGGGGCTCCCTGGCTGTGGCTTCACAGCTGGGAACGCACTGCAAATGCACGAATCGCGCTGCGTGCTGTGAATGGCCGGGCAATCTTCTGGCACCTTTGACATGTCCTAGAAGATTGCATGGAGGGAAGGTGGAGAGGTTAACTTCCTTCTGGATCCATGGAGCCCGGGAGGAAGTGGGAGCTGAATGCCTCTAAAAAAAAAGGGTATCCTCACCCCCCCTCCAAAAAAAGACATGCTAAATGTGGCATGTCAGGAGGTCACCATCACTTAAAGTGGAAGTTCCATTTTTGGGTGGAACTCCATTTTAAATGGGTAAGAAATATTTTTTGCATAATATAAAGGGATCCCAATCGAAATTTAGTCGAACCTCACTATTCCTAGAAATACTTTGATACAGATAGTTACATGGAAAAGTCTGCGTTTACACAGCAACAGTAATAAAATCGATTTTCTATTTGTTTAGCTATTGAAAAGCACGCGCCCTAGAAATACTGCCTCACATTAATTCTGTAACTGAAAAGGTGGCTATTCTATCCGAACCTGTCAGTGAGCGGTGTGATCACCAGACGAGGTGTGTTACCGAGATATTCATAGGAATAACAGAACTGAGCATCGCAGATATTAATAAAACATTCCTTGGTGCCTTCATCCCACCGGTGCCGCAGTTGTGACAGCCAAGCAAAAGCCTGCCCATTGGACACCTGCAATAAATAAACAAATAAATAAAATACAATAAAGAATTTATAACAGATACTGTTTATAGAAAAGTCCCAAACCCCCCTGTCAGTGTCTTAATACTATTCATATATAGCAAATGAAGGCAATCGCAGTAGTACACTTACATGCCTAGAAGTATTTTTGTAAAAAGCTAAACTGAACAGATGTTAGTTTTCAGGAGAATTGGACCCATTCACACTGCAGTCAGTCAAGGAAGTGTTAAAAACTGTAGATACACCCAGCTGAGACTTTTTACGACTATTCTTGCAATAGGAAAGCAGGTAATATATTTAATTTAGCAGCTCTGTAGTGCTTGATACCTGTATGTCACAGTCACTGCAGCCATCCCTAGCTTGATGGGGCCAAAAACACTTGCATAGGCTCCAAATTAGCACTACCAATTATTGGTTTCTGAGTCTCCTAATGGGAATATCTTACCAATCTTAGTTTTCCCATTTAAAAATGTATGTGCTTTTGACCATTTCCTAATTCCCATCTGTCCCGACTTAGCTGTGCTTCCGACTCAGTTTTAGCTTTAAATTTGGTTCTGATGGCTGGCTTTTTCACATTTCTATAGTAGATTAACCTCCCTGGCGGTATGGTTATTTCGGATTTTAGGTGCTGAAAGCGGTACCATTATTTTGCATGAAAATTTGGTGTTTTAGATTGTAGTCCTGTAATTCTAGCAGACATCCCGGGTATGATAAAGTTTGATATAAATTATAATATAATAAATAATTATAAATAATTGTACCAAATAATAATATAACAATAATAAAAATTATGCAATAATGTAATCAAATCAAAAACACTGAAATTTGCTCAGTTGCAGAATTGTCACTGCCATTACTTTTCAGTATTTGATGACGGATCTCCGCACAAATCGATATCCCTCAATTCTGCGAGTGATTCTAATTTATTATCGCTGTTTTCTAGCTGGTCTAAAATCATTTTTGATGTAAAGGGACAGTTTTGGTTGCTATGGACAATCTCCAATTTCCAGGCATAAAGAACAGTTTTTATAATATAAAACTGCATGCAGGACACTGGGCAGACCACTAGGGACAAAGGGGATGTGAAATAATTACATACAGCAATGTAAACTGTAAGATTACATTATACTGTATGTATACTGTGTGTTTTACTTTTTGAATTTGGCGCCGATCTCCATCCCTGTGCATCGCAACGCTCACAGGGCACGGAGATCGGCGATGTGATGAATCAAGCTCGTACAGCGTGGGGACATCGCTGGATCCAATACTGTCAGGGGGGTTAACCCAGCTTGACAGCTGACACTGTATCCTCTCATCTCTTGTATCTGTCCTATTTATGACTTTTATTCACTGGAACTGTTTCTTGTAGTAATGCCCTTTTTGGGGTTTTTCAACTCTACTACTTGTCAGCTTCCTGTTACTACTGGGTAAAAATTACCTTTAGATTTTACAATGCTCCACATAACACCTTCACACACCTGATTACTGATAAGGTCATTTTCACACTAATGCGATTTTCCTGCATTTTTACCTTGCAAGAAAAACACAAGAAAAAATGCCCATTAAATCCTAAGGGACTCTTCACACCACTGCAATGGGGGTGGGTGCATTTTTAAAAGTCCTACATGCTACATCTTTGGTGTAGTTTCAAAGCAAAAACACAGCTCCCTATTGGAATGAATGGAAAATGCATCAAAAACACACTGTGTTTTTCACTTTTGGTCAGTTTTTGGTCCATTTTTGAGTCACATTTTTCACAGGTGCACCCAATCACTGGAAATGCATCTAAAACACATATGTGTTTTTACAGCGATTTTGCTTCAGAAAGCAGTCTAAAGTACATCCAGTTGCTTTGAAAGTTGTCTGCCACAGGTGAGCAGTACTGTAGCAGTTGTTGGAACTCTACGCTAACGTCTCATTATACTGGATGACTGTGGGGTTGATTTACTAAAACTGAAGAGTGCAAAATCTGGTGCAGCTGTGTATGGTAGTCAATCAGCTTCTAACTTTTCCTTGCTCAATTAAGCTTTGACAATAAAACCTGGAAGCTGTTTGGTTTCTATGCAGAGCTGCACCAGATATTGCACATTCCAGTTTTAGTAAATCAACCCCTGGCATGTCTAATGAAGGAACAATTGTTTAGGTTATAAACTTTCTCTGCTTATTATGACATGCTCAGCTGTTTGGGGTACAATCTAGTATTAAAATCCTGCAATGTCTGCAAACGCCCAATGATGAAAGCCAATATTTAAATAATTCTCCAAATGGACAGCAGTTTTCCTAAAATTAAAACAGGATTATTTGAAAGCTAGTATTAACCACAAATACTAAGTATTCTCTAATTATTTTCCAAACATAATACAAACACTGTAAATAGAAAATTACTATGCTGCGCTATCTCCTAACATTAGTTCCAACAAATACTTTTAAAGTGCCTACTTTAAAATGATGAGAAAAATAATAATAATAACAATAAATAATAATAAAAAAAACTTGATAAACTAACAAAAATGATAATATATTCCAAAACTGTATAGAGTTTTTTGATTGCTATGATTATAAATTCTGTGTTAAATTTCACATTCCACAGACAATATAAAAATAATAAGCAAACTAATAAACGTTAAATATATGGTGCCACAAACGTGAATCATAAAGTGCTATAGTGCATATAACAGTGACGTTCTAAGGGTTCCCCCTGATGAAGATATGAGTTTCTCTTGTATCGCCACATGTAGGGGTGGGGACAGGACGGTGTAGGAAGCAGCTGGTCTGCTCCACAGAGAACAGACATACGCCCTCAATCAAAACCCAGCGTTTTAAGGTACAATAAAGACTGGTGTATTTAATGCACCTAAACCAAGTGAGTACCCTGTACTGGGGCTTTTTTGCTTGTACAATAAAATTGTGTTAAACGGTATCATGCTATAGAGTCTCATTCTACTGTTTGTATTTGAGGATACAGCATCAGTGAGCAGTCTGGATCCATACAGCTAACTTCCTGATATGCGGTTTTGACCAAACTTAATTGTGAGGTCACATGCTCTAAGGTGAGCGGCCATTGCCTGAATGTGGGGAGCACCTGAGTGTGGACACCGCAACACATTATTTTCACGTTTTTATGAAGTCACCATTATACCTTTAATAAGGACTATATACCGATTAGGTTGGACTGATTTGCTTTTGATTAGAACGTCACTGTTATATGCACTACAGCAGATTATGATTCACATTTGTGGCACCATATATTTAAATTTTATTTAGTTTGCTTATTATTTTTATTTTGTCTGTGGAATGTGAAATTTAACATAGAATTTATCATCACAGCAATCAAAAAACTCTATTTCCTGGCCAGCCTCACGTCAGCACACAATGGGTTAACCCCTTCCTCCAGTCTCTCAGTACCACCTTCTCTTAGCTGATAAAAGGGAGCCCCTCCTCCCCTGCCCTTGTTCCTTTTTTTTGGTCAGACTCCAGGCCACCATGCTCGTGGATTAGACTACACCCCCCTACCGAACCTACCCACCCAGGTTCAAGCCTCTCCTGGGATCGGAAGGTCCAGAACAATAAAGGTAGTTCCTTTTATCACACTGGACGCTCCATGTGCAGGAGCCATGCGGGCATACTAAGGCTTAAAGAGCTTACAATTTTTAGGATGTGGTGTTGCTGTAGTATTGTGCTTTCCTTTCCTGCTTTTTAGGAGCTGTGTTTTCTGTCAGTCGGTGATGACCTCACAGGGGGTCGGGGCTGTGGGGCTATAAAGCCTGGAAAGCCAGAAGCTCCAGTGCTGTTTTCAACAGCTAGTGAGAGAGCTATACTGGTGCGTTTTCCTTCACAGTGGGGGAGGGGTGGCTGGGCTGTGTCAGTGTTTACTGAGCCATGATCACAAAATGCATTGTGTTTACAGCTTTTCAGATACCCTACAAATCTGCTGCCACCCTGAGTGACTCCATATCCAGTATTAAAGCGGGAGTCCACCGGGACTCCGTGTTTTTTTTTTTTTTTAAAGCCAGCAGCTACAAATACTGCAGCTGCTGACTTTTAAAATAGTTACACTTACCTGTCCAGCGCGCCCGCGATGTCGGCACCCGAAGCCGATCTGTAGATCGTCACTCGGGTGCTGCCGCCGCCATCTTGGGTATGGGAATCAGGAAATGGAGCCTTTCGGCTTCATTTCCCGGTTCCCTACTGCGCATGCGCGAGTTGCGCTGCGCAATAAGGACGGTCCCCACTGCCTCTGGGATCTGTGTGTTTCCCAGCAGGCAGCGGGGCACTTGTGGAAGGGGGTGGGCACTTGCGGAAAGGGGCGTAATCTACGCCCCTTTCCGCAGAGAGCTATCCCGGAAGTGGGTGCAGTTACCTGGATTATCCAGGTAACTGCACCCCCCTCCCCCCTGAAAGGTGCCAATTGTGGCGCCGGAGGGGGGGAGGATTCCGATGAGCGGAAGGTCCATTTTAGGGTGGACCTCCGCTTTAAGGTTTATTACGTTTTTTCCTTTAAAGAGCCAGTAAAAAAAAAAAAAAAGCGATAGAAAAGAAACGTCTTTTTTCTTATTTCTATATCCTGTCTTTTGTTGCTTTAGTATGAGCTCACCACAGCCCCAAAGTGCACGAAGATCGTCGGAAAGGTAGGAGGGGTCTACGGGGGCCACAAAACAAAAGAGTGCAACACCAGCCTAATAAGGTGTTTTGTCTTTATAGGAGCAGAAGTCCTAAAAAAAGACAGTCGCGGAAGATAAAGTCCCGCCACCGTTCTAAATCTCCGCATGCATCTGGGTCACACACAGGACATAGACCCCAAGCAATGGGCAGTCCAAGCCGCAAAAATGCTCAGACAGCTAGGGCGGCAGAACAAAGTGCGACAAGAGGCCGTCCCCCCGAAGGCATCTGCTGGGCTTGTTTAGCGCCAGCCGCCCCTGAAAAGCTCTCGTGTGCAGAATGCATAAGAGATGTAGCCACAGATAGAGAAACAGAGGCACGTAGGACAAAAGACTATATTCAGGAGGCAGTGACAGAGAGTATGCAGGTGGTCGCAGTGCCTCCGGGACTAAGCCTAGAGCCAAGAACACATCTAAGCAGAAGCAAGACGCATCACCAGGGCTTGAAATATCTTCAGGAGATTCTTCAGACTCTGATGAACCGTTGGAATATTTGTTTGACTTCCAACTCATAGACCCTTACATTGTAGCAGTGAAGGGGGCCATAGACTGGGATCAAGACACTCAGCCTCTGGAAAAAATTTAAGATATTTCCCTAACTTGAAAAGGCAAGGGGCAACCTTCCCATTCATGATGGAGATCCACAAATTATGCGATGAGGAATGGGGAAAGACAGAAGGGAATGCGAACATACAAAATCCCTTTTTAAGATTATAGCCATTTAACACCCCAGATGCTGCCTTTTGGGAGTCACCTCCAGGGGTAGATGTGGCCTTGCAGCGCCTAGCAAGGCAGGTGCCCCTGCCATTGCAGATTTCTACAACCTTCAGAGACCCAATGGACAGACGCACAGACACAGATCTAAAGAAGATCTATTTAACTGCTGGAGCAGCTTGTCGCCCGGCCATAGCCTTAACTTCAATCTCCAGGGCGCTGAAGGGCTAGGTCACAAATGTGGAGATGGCCCTGAAGTCTGACGTAGAGACGGCCAGAATCACTTCAGCAATGGAGGAACTTTATCTCTCAGCCACCTTTTTGGCAGAAGCCTCTATAGACCTAGTAAAACTGCTTGCAAGAATTATGATGTTTTCAGTAATGGCAAAAAGGGCCCTATGGTTATGCCATTGGGTGGCAGACAGTACCTCGAAACAGGCACATTGTAACATTCCATACAAGGGCAAGATGCTTTTCGTGGACACCCTGGAGGAAGCTATTAAACGAACTACTGGAGGGAAGTCAGGTCTGCTACCACAGAGATCCAAAAGGAGACGGCAAACCGCTTGGTCAGGCCAATCAGAGTTCAGAAGGTTGCAGGAGGCCAGTTCATATAGACCAGGCCGAGAATATACAAGACCCCAATGGAGAGGCTCACAAAGCTCCTTTCTTCGGAACGTGAAGGCTAAGGCCGCTAAGAAACCGGAGAAGTCCTTTTGACGGGTTGACCGCCCATCACCCCCAGGTGGGTGCCAGGTTGGCATCCTTTTGGAAGGTATGGGCGGAGAAGGTCAAGGACCAATGGGTCCAGAAAACGGTCAAGCGAGGGTGCAAGATAATGTTTCGAGAAAAACCACCGGGCATCTTTGTCCAGACAGAATGGCCACAAGATCAGAAGAAACGAAGGTGCTTACAAGAATATGTGACCGAATTACTTCAGAAAGAGGCAATCTAGCCGGTTTCTGTAAAGCAGCAGGGAACTGGGGTTTACTCCCCAATTTTTCTGGTACCCAAAGCCGTCGGAGGTCTCAGACTTAAGATCTCTAAACCACTACATCGATCCCAAGACATTTAGGATGGAATCAATATTTACAATTATATCAATTCTGCAACCAGGGGACTGGCTAATATCAGTCGATTTAGCAGATGCCAACTTCATGTCCCAATCAACAGGCATCACCAAAGATACCTGAGTTTCATGGTAGGGGAAGATCATTTCCAGTTCAAATGTCTTCCCTTAGGAATCAGCACAGCACCTCGAGTCTTTTCCAAGATCTTGCTAGCTACCCTCACTGTTATACATTTGAGGGGCATAAAAATTTTCCACTACTTAGACGACATCTTGGTAGTGGCCCTTACAATGGAAGAGTTAACGGCACAAGGCGAAGTGGTGCTGAAAATTCTATCCGAATTCGCTGGATTATCAACAAGCAGAAGAGCAAGTTGATTCCCTACCAAGAGATGGAGTACCTAGAGCTTGTTTTCAACACAAGCAAAGGGCAGGTCTTGCTACCCCATTGCAAGATAGCTGAGCTAGTAGCCTGTGTGAAAAACGTGATGGAGTCCTCGTCGCTGTCGGCGAGGGACTGTATGACGCTTCTTGGAATGTTTACCGCAGCAACCCCAGCTGTTCCCTGGGCAAGATTTCATACAAGGGCATTCCAAACGTAATTTCTGAACCAGTGGGATGGAGTATCACTCCACCAAAAAATATTCATACCAAGATGGATCCGCCAGGGCTTGTCGTGGTGGATAGTGCCAGGAACTCTGTCGCGGGGCATGCCTCTCGGCCCCGGAGATTGGATCCAAATAACCTTGGATGCCAGTCTCCGGGGCTGGGGTGCTCACTAGCTCGGCAGACGGGTTCAAGGCAAATGGAGCAGGATGGAGACCAGACACTCCAACCTTTTGGAGTTACAAGAAAGATACTTAGCCCCACTGGCATTCGAGAATTTGATTCAGGGAGCTCGGGTCAAGCTTATGTCCGACAACCGGACAGCGGTCGCTTATATAACCAATCAGGGAGGAACCAAGAGCCTGCCACTTCTGCAGTTGGCAACCGAGATATTCGCCTGGGCCAAGGCACATATGGAAGCCTTGACGGCAGCCTACATTTCGGGCAGTCAAAATTACATAGCAGACCATCTGAGTCTGGATTTTTCCAACAAAAACGAGTGGGCACTCAATAAGGACTATCTGAAAACAATCTTTTACAGGTATGGTACACCCTCGGTAGATCTGATGGCGACCCCAGAGAATGCACAGGTACCCCCAGTTTGTGTCAAGATTCCACTGCAACGAAGCGTTAGCTCAAGATGCCTTCTCAATCCCATGGGAATTTCCCCTAGTCTAGGTTTTTCCACCGGTACCACTGATAATGAAAACCTTATTAAAAATTGTGAGGGAGAACGTCCATGCAATTGCAATCCTACCCTTCTGGCCACGAAGGCCATGGTTCCCACTGCTCCTGCAGATGGCGGAAGTTCCCCCAATAAGGCTGCTGCTGAAGAGGGATCTTCTACAGCAGGACCAATGGTGTCACCCCAACCCAGGCAGATTGCAACTGACAGCATAGCTGTTGAATCAGCCAGACTGCAGTCTCAGGGCATCTCAGAGGAGCTACTCTCGACACTATTGAAGTCAAGAAGGGCCACAACTAATGCCACATACACCAGGATTTGGAGAAAATTTACAGAATTCACTTTACAACAAAATTTCTCCCCACTGTCCGCAAACATTGTGCAGGTGCTGGAGTTTTTACAGTCAGCTTTAAGTATGGGCTTAGCATACAACACCATAAAGGTGCAGGTGTCAGCCTTGTCTTGCTTCACAGGCCACAAATGGGCAGACGAGCCACTAATAAAGCAATTTCTTAGAGCGGCCATAAGAATAAGACCACCAAGGAAGTCCCTGTTCCCAGCTTGGGACTTGGGCACGGTGCTAAACGCTTTGCTCCAACATCCATTCGTGCCTGCGGAGACATGCCCACTATGGGTCCTGACAGTCAAGCTGATTTTCCTCACAGCCATAACGTCAGCAAGGAGAGTTTCAGAGCTGGCAGCTCTATCTTGCAAAGATTCCTTTTGCATCATTCTCCCAGACAAAGTGATCTTAAGGCCCTCGCCAGCCTTAACCCCTAAGGTGGTTTCCAAGTTCCATGTAAATTGGGAGGCGGTCCTACCCAGCTTCCCCCAACCGCCGAGAGAAGCGGAGGAACTAGATCTCAGACCATTGGACATGGTCAACTTATTTTCAACCTACGTAAACCGCTCTCTACAGATGCGCAAAATGGATACCTTGTTCGTCCTGCCATCAGGACCTAGAAGAGGAGAAGCGGCATCAGCTAGAACCATAGCTACCTGGATCACCAAGGGGAGAAGCCTCATATATGAGAAACAGGGGCTGACGCCTCCACAAGTTATTAGAGCTCATTCTACAAGAGGGGTGGCAGCCTCATGGGCAGCTTCTGCTAAAATATCGGTTGAAGACATATGCAGGACCGCTAGTTGGAGCTCCTGCGAAACCTTTGCAAGACATTACAGTTTAGATGTCACAGTGGCTAGTGCATCAAATTTTGGAAACGCAGTGGTGTCAGCACCCTTCCAAGCAAAATAAAATATTCACTAAATCAGTATTACCAGTTGTTTTTCAACTCTTTTTGTTATCCCACCCTATATCAGCTAAATCAAATCCCATTGTGTGCTGACGTGAGGCTGGCCAGGAAAACGGAAAATTGTTACCAATACTTACTGTAATTTTCCTTTCCTGGCCTGCCCTCACGTCAGCACAATCTTTTTCCCCTCCCTACAAGCCTGTCGTCCGCTAGTAATGGAACAAGGGCAGGGGAGGAGGGGCTCCCTTTTATCAGCTAAGAGAAGGTGGTAGTGACGTGAGGGCAGGCCAGGAAAGGAAAATTACAATAAGTATTGGTAACAATTTTCCGTTATACAGTTTTGGAATATATTATAATTTTTGGTAGTTTATCACGGTTTTTTACTATTATTATTATTATTATTATTCTCATCATTGTAAAGTAAGCACTTTAAAAGTATTTGTTGAAACTATTGTTAGGAGATAGCGCAGCATACTAATTTTCTATTTATATTGTTTTCACACAACTTTATGGGACATGATCAGTGCTAACAGCTGTCGATCATTATTACTCATCTAGTATATTTTGTTTTTAATATATTTTGTCACTTCTAAAAATAGGTAGCTCGCAAGATCCTCATAGTTTGTTTTAATAATACAGACACTGGATAGAAAAATGTATACTGTATATTGTCATCTGACATGAAGCTTCTTTCAGTTGCAAAAATTGATATTTTTGTTCCAGAGCCACCATTTAAATGTCACCACCTTTCCGATACAGTGTCACTTAGCATGGTTCAGTAGCAGACATTACTATATAATGTGGTTACTCTACAGCTCATTTCAGAGCTCTCTCCAGCTTGGCCCTTGTGTCATGGCAGCTAAGTTCTAAAATTATGACGGCATTTACAAGCTGCCAAGAAGGCATTTGTGGACTGCCAGCTCAAAATGTACTATACCAAACACTGATAATCCTTGATATTTCACAATAAAGGGCAAATTTTATCTCTCATTTACATGCTGGATTTTGAATTTATTAACACTGAAACAGTCTTCTCCTTTGTTAGTAGCAATGATCTGGATTATTAGATTTGCAGGTCTGGAAATTGCCTAAAAAAGTCAAGTGGTATAGAAAACAACTGACAATAGGTGAATTTAACATAACGTGCAATAATGTGACTGGCAAGCTAGTTTTAGAGAGGTGGGTGAGTTTGTCACTTTAAAGTATACTATAATTTTTAATGAAAACAGCATACTGTAAAAGAAATAATGTGGGAGGAGTAGGAACTGCTTTTTTTATTAGAAAGGTTCTAATAAAAAATCCCGTCCAATCCCACTCCAATTAACCTCTTCTCAGTCACAGCAAATATTGCTTTTTTGCCATGTGGAGATTAAAGTGATATTCACTTTGTATGTGATGTTTGTATTAACACAAAAATTGCACTTTTCATTTTCCTGGATACACATTTGGCTTTCTTTCAGTGCTATATTTCAAAATTGATTAACTTATTTTATAATTAGTATTTATATAAGAAATAATGTAAAAAATATTTTTAAACTTTTTTTTCTATAAAATTTTAACAGCTGTTTTTGCTGCTTAGCTGCAACTCTAAAATATCCAACAGTTTTTTCTGTTTAAAGAACCACCAAACACATGCAATTCCCTTTTTGTTTATTACTTGGATTCAAAGCTGGCATTCACATTTCAGTTCATTTTACATGAAAGCATATATGAAAAAATATGATTCTGCTAAGCACCTCCCATTTACAATTACAGATACTCAAATGCATACAAAAACGAATAGTTTCAGTTTATGCACCAACTATTATATTCAACCCCTTGCAACTTAATATGTACATTGTATTTTATTAATATGTTTTTTTAACAGCTGCAGTTTTTGAGTGTTTTTTTTTTATTATAAATACAACCTCCAAAAATACACTTCTGTATTCTGGATTGTCAATGGATTGTCAATGACCTTTTCTTGAATAAAAATAAAAGCTCAAAAAAAAACTTTTACAGTTTGCAGAGTTACCCCAACCCTGTGTTCATTCATTGTCAACAAAACAAATAAGCATCAAAAATGATATAATGAAAAGCATTTTTAACACATTACTTTACTAAATGATTGCTGGCCAATTAAAGTGCTCTGTAAATGGCAACTGCTCTGGTTGCTTCTTCGCAAATTAGCTTGGACTTCAGCTGTCAGAGTTGGAAGCACATGTAGTAGTGCACATCATATGAGATGTCGCGTTTAAAAAGAAAGTGCATGTTGTACTGCTAAGCATTTCAATTTCCCCTTCCTGACATACTTAGTAAGTTTCTGTATATGAAACCATACCACAGTGACATATATGCAGCTGAAGTTTGCCATCCAGTGTCCTGTGCGTTTCTGTTCACCTGTTCAGGTGTGATTCAGGTGCAAAAATTTCCCAACCCAAAAACGCACAGGACCATTTTGAAAACTGTACAGAACAACTGTACTGCAGACATGTGTGAACCGGCTCCACTGGTAGCTGGTCACACTCACCAGTTATGTGAATTGGATGTGGTTAAAAACCAATTCGCATATATGTGATCCCAGCCGGTTCAGGGCTTTGTGATGGATTGATTCTCTGGCTCTAGACTGCCACTAGACACAGGTTTCCAGTCATAAGTAGTAATGGAAAGATGGTCAACAGGTGGTTGTTTGGAGGGATAAAGGGGGCATTATCACTTTTCTCCATAGTAGAATATTAAGGGGTCCTTTGGACAATTTCTGTCCAATTCACTATTAGTCACAGCTAAATTACTTGCAGAGTAGGTTTTCCTTTATTCATTTATTTCTGGTTATGATGTAGCTCATAAATGTTTAAGTTAGGACACCATAGACCCCATAGAATATAAAGCTGTACAGTTAGTGTGTTAGTAAAAAGGATAGAGACCCTGAAATGAAATTTGCAAACTCAATTGAAATCAAAATCAAAGATTACTTTTATTTTAGCAGTGGAGAAACTTTCCCAAAACAGTTGTAAGAAAGTATGATTAACCGCTAGCTGACCAGCCACCACAGTTATACTGTGGCAGGTTGGCATGGCTGACCAAATTGCCGTAGCTGTACGTCGCTTCTTTTAGACATCACAGCTCACCGCATGTCTCTGGAGCCAATGTGTGTGCCTGGCAGATGCGATGACCGCCGGCCACCAGTGAGCGCTCGTGACAGAGCGAGAACCGGGACCTGTGTGTGTAAACACACAAATTCCGGTTCTTTCAGGGTCGAGGAGAGAGATTGTGTGTTCATAATAAGTATGAACACAGATCTCTCTCCTTCCCTAGTCAGTCCCATCCCCCCTACAGTTAGAATGCTTATTGTGATTTTTTTTTTTACCAAAAACATGACGAAGTATACATATTGGCCTAAATTGAGGAAAAATGTGTTTTTAAATTTGGGGATAGTTATTATAGCAAAAACTAAACAATATTGTGTTTTTTAGAATTGTCGATTTTTTTTTTTATAGCGCAAAAAATTAAAACCGCAGAGGTGATCAAATACTACCAAAATAAAGCTCTCCTTCTAGGGAAAAAAAGGACATAAATTTTGTTTGGGTACAGCGTCACACAACCACGCAATTGTCAGTTAAAGCGACACAGTGCCGTAACGCAAAAAATAGCCTCTTCCGCAAGGGGGCAAATCCTTCCAGGCTGAAGTGATTAAGGTTAGCTATAACAAAGTGAGGGTTATGCCGCTATATGGAAAAACCTTTCCAGGAGTGCATTTAAAGACTTGGATTCAATGTGAATGTCTGCTTGTACATGGGATAAAATTTGAGGAAAATGTAGCAGCCCAGAGGTCTTGAAACTCATTTTTGATCATAGAAGCAACCAATAGTTTAGCTATTATACAGCCATTAGTCTAAGACTGAAATTCCATTAAGCTCCTTGTAAAACGTGACAAATTATAAAATAATTTTATATGTAAGCAAATGAAGTAACTTGCTTTCCTTGTCTTAAGTTAAGAAAAGTATTTATTAACAGGAATTGTTTTCCAGAACAATATCACAGAAGCAAAAATGAATACAGCTGTCATGTTAAAAAGTTGCAAATCCAATTACTGGCATAATCCTTAAACATTTAGACAATTCTTTTTTTTCTGTGAAAATTTTCCAATTCTTGAAGTCATAAATATAATTGTCTAAATGTGAATGTAGGAATGTAACAAAAAAAATTACTCCATCAAAACATTCTGTCACTTTTACACATAGGCAGGGGCGAGCTTTTCAACAAATGAAATTATTCTTTATTTCATGCTTTTAAAAATGCATTAGGGTAATTGCTCTGCATTAAATTACCTTCTGTGCAATAAGCTTGGCTACCACATCTCTCGCATGAACATCAATTGTGCATATTGTCATGATCTTCTGACGCACCCCAGGGGTAAGTTCCCCTAACAGCATGTTTATAAGGGCATTCAGCTGAGCAATCTGCAAAATAATTATATTCAGATGAGATATTAAACTCAGTAGAATAAAATCTATCATGCATAAAGTGCTAAATGCATCTATGAAATGTATCGCGCCTTCGACAAGACATGCATTGTTGTTCCCATCAAAACAAACAACTTTTCAAAATTGTGCCATTAACTAGCGCATTTCACTTTAAGAAAAAAAAAGGAATTTAAGTATGCAAATAATTATACATACTTGGGGTTTTAGACCTGAGAACTTTTCTCTTACAACATTTAGGTCAAAGTGACTAATTTTCATCCATTTTCCCATGTTAAGGTATAGAGCGAAGGCTTTTAAAAATGGACGGTGTTTAAAAGTGATGCTGGATGTGGGATAATTTGCATTCTATTGCCCATAATCCCTTGCTGTGCTATGCAAATATATATTATTTGAGTCCATTAGTTGGAATATATCAATGGAGTGGAGCTATTGTACAATATTATGAAAGGGGTCTAGAGCCTATTTTATTTCATTTGTACTGCTGAGATGCCACTGGTGTTACTTTATGCAGTTAGCAGCCTAAAACTCCAAACTTCTGTTTTACCTGTTACTGAACATAAGTGCTATCATAGAGAACATGAAGATGATATTGTATATATTCCAAACATATTTGGATAAATGCTAAACCTATCTACATGTGTGCACTTCTACAATTTAAATGGTTTGAAAAAGTTAAGCAAACTTTTTCAGAGTAATAAAGTAAATCTAAAGTCTAAACTTTATTTTTTTTGTACATAAAATCAAAAGAGATTACCGGTCCAGGTTATGGTCCCGCATTCACATCATCCTTGCTCACTTAGGAGATGAAGTGTGCCAGTTCAGCAGAAGCAATTTGTAGAGGAAAGGAAAATGGATGGCCGCACTTCAATTTAACACCTTTATTGATATAATGTGATCCATACACCAACAGAGGCACAGGTACAGATGTAGATAGTTGACGCATTTCACACCGTTAGTGGTGCTTAATCATAGCTGTAGGACCATCGATCCCAATCTGTCTTTTATTCGTATAATCTACTGGTCACCTGACCAAACGTATCCTTTTCAGATTGTGTCCATGTACACATGGACATAAATGCGTAATTTAAAAATATGTGAAAATCTAAAAAAATATATGTACACATATACAGTATCTCACAAAGTGAGTACACCCCTCACATTTTGTAAATATTTTATTATTTCTTTTCATGTGACAACACGGATGAAATCACACTTTGCTACAATGTAATGTAGTGAGTGTACAGCTTGTATAACAGTGTGAATTTGATGTCCACTCAAAATAACTCAACACACAGCCATTAATGTCTAAACCGCTGGCAGCAAAAGTGAGTACACCCCTAAGTGAAAATGTTTAAATTGGGCCCAAAGTGTCAATATTTTCTGTGGCCTCCATTATTTTCCAGCACTGCCTTAACCCTCTTGGTCATGGAGTTCACCAGAGCTTCACAGGTTGCCACTGGAGTCCTCTTCCACTCCTCCATGACGACAGTACGGAGCTGGTGGATGTTAGAGACCTGGCGCTCTTCCACCTTCCGTTTGAGGATGCCCCACAGATGCTCAATAGAGGTATGCCTGGAAACATGCTTGGCCAAGTCCATCACCTTTACTCTCAGCTTCTTTAGCAAGGCAGTGGTCATCTTGGAGGTGTGTCTGTGGACATTATGTTGGAATAATGCCCTGCGGCACAGTCTCTGAACGGAGGGGATCATGCTCTGCTTTATTATGTCACAGTACATGTTGGCATTCATGGTTCCCTCAATGAACTGTAGCTCCCCAATGCCGACAACACTCATGCGGCTCCAGACCATGACACTCCCACCACCATGCTTGACTGTAGGAAAGACACACTTGTCTTTGCACTCCAGTCCTCACCTGGTTACTGCCACAAACAATTGACACTATCTGAACCACATAAGTTTATCTTGGTCTCATCAGACCACAGGACATGGTTCCAGTAATCCAGGTCCTTAGTCTTAGTCTTCAGCAAACTGTTTGCGGGCTTTCTTGTGCATCATCATTTGAAGAGACTTCCTTCCGGGATGACAGCCATGCAGACCAATTTGATGCAGTGTGCGGTGTATGGTCTGAGCACTGACAGGCTGACCCCCCCCACCTCTTCAACCTCTGCAGCAATGCTGGCAGCACTCATTCGTCTATTTCCTAAAGACAACCTCTGATATGACGCTGAGCATATGCACTCAACTTCTTTGGTCGACCATGGTGTGGCCTGTTCTGAGTGGAATCTGTCCTGTTCAACCTCTGTATGGTCTTGGCCACTGTGCTGCAGCTCAGTTTCAGGATCTACACAATCTTCTTATAGCCTAGGCCATCTTTATGTAGAGCAACAATTCTTTTTTTTAAGATCCTCAGAGAGTTCTTTGCCATGCGGTGCCATGTGGAAGTTCCAGTGACCAGTATGGGAGAGTAAAAGTGATAACACCATATTTAACACACCTGCTCCGCATTTACACCTGAGACCTTGTAACACTAACGGGCCACATTCATTCAGTAACTGTAACACGAGATTTCTGGTCACCAAAAGAAATAGAGAGTACATTTTCAGACAGCATTAATTCTTCATCACCCCATCCAAAATGAAAATGCAGAACAGGGGCCCCCAATGTTGGGGGCTAAATAAAATTTAGCCTCCTCTTCAGCTTCTACTCCTACACAAACCAATCAGAAGATCAATATTATAAATATTAGACATTAAGGTCCTTTCATAGGATGATTGCATAATTGAAGGGTGTGGCTAAAGCTACACTGGCAGATAATTTTAATTAGCAGTAAGAGCATGCCTAGGATTGGAAAGATCCTCAATGACAGAAAGGAGGATTTACAAATTTGTGGTGCCTGCAACTCAAGGCAAATTTTACTTTTAAGAAACTTTCATGTAACTAACAGGTTTGCTTTCAAGAAAAAAAAAAGTTTTAAACTCATTCAGCCTTGTCACAATGCACTGATTAAAGATAATAAAATATAGAATGTTATATAGAATATAATAATTTGTGGCTTTATATCTAATTATTACCTGTTTGCGGTTATAATCCTTCAGAGCATTCTCAAAGCCTTCTTCAAATCTTTCAAAGGCAATTTCCACATCGGTTGCCCACCAGATCTGGCTAGCAGTTAGGGCAACTTGGGCAGAGTAATCAAACAGCCATTGGTCCCTCAATTTATCCTCATACCCTGCTACAGCATCCATGATTTCCCGACGTACTGTTGATTTCATAGCTTCCTCCAAAAGCCCCAACCAACTCTCCGCCTACCACAAAGCAGGAAATTCTTATGTTAATTAAAATGTATTTCTAAACCACTATTTATTGGTAATTTTAATATATAATTTTAACTGAATCCAAAGCTGACATGTAAAAATGTACCAGATTACACAGACCATCTGTAAAACTTCCAAACTGAAGACACTCTTCTCCTTACAGCTCAAGAGCCACAGCTTTGTAGGAATACTTCTGTTGTGTGAATATTTGAGCTAAAGATATCTCTAAAAATAATTGTGAATAAGTAAAGTATTCTCACTACATATGACTTATGTTCTAACAAGAGATTAGACCGTTGTGATATGCACGTACATTATATTATGTTTGGAGTTATTGGGAGGTTTGTAGCAAATGATGGATATGCTGGTATATACACAAAAAAGTCTCCAAAATCTGTCAAAATGACCAGAGAAAATGGATATATTTCACTACATGTAATGGGGTGCATTTACTAAACATAGTTGGTGGATTTACTAAATATAACTTAGTGGATTTATTAAAGGCACATAGACTGAGGACTTTGCAAATGCAGTTACTCCAGAGCTTGGTAAATGACTTCCATCATTCAATAATATGCTAGCAAAAATGCATTTTTTTTTATTTTCCTTGCATGTGATTGGGTATTTTTTGTAAAGTGAAGCTTTACCTCATTTACTAAGCTCTAGGGCAACATGCAAATTGCACAGCCTATTTGCCTTAAAGTAGAACTATAGGCACAACTTTCTTTTTTTGGTGCATTTTGGATAGAGTAAGAGGATTATAACTCATGTCAGGTTTTTTTTGCCATCTGAGTCCCATTGGACGATTTCCCCTCTATTACTTTTCTGGGGATAACCCAAAATTTTGTATTTTCTTTTACTTTCAACGATAATAGTAAACAGGACAACTATAGAGAGGGTAAATCTACCTAATGGGGGCACAGATAGTAATAAAAACCTGATAGGTGTTCTAATCCACCTTCACTCTATCCAAAATGTTTTCCTTTAGTTATAATTGAATCAAAATGTAATTACCACATGCATTTAATTATTTATTTTATTTCTGTGAATTGACTTTAATCCCTTTTCATGTAGTATTTACTGACAGTTTTGTGCGTTTTGCGATAAATACCGCAACTGTATGGTGAATTGGCAAAATGTGTCTGGACATCTAAATAACACATGCAAGATACTTTTTTGAATGGGGCTTGTTGCCTTTTATATGAAATCCTCTTTTACAGCTGATGCAGATATTATATGCATAGGCTTACCTGGCCTTCACACGGACATGGGTTGGTAAAATAAACAAACTCTTGCTCTTTGCTGTACATCCCTATAGCAATCTTACATTCTCCATTTTCATCATCAAATCTCAAATCAGCAATGTTGTCAAACAGCTTCAGAAAGTGTCGAATCACCTGTTAAAATATGTTTGAAAATATACACTGATGGTTCTTATTTTAAAATACTTTAATTCATAATAATAAAGAGGGAATATGTACTAATGATTATTATTATGAAAGGAAAAGTACAGTGCATATCCAGTGAGCATATATTTAAGGTATTATTGTATTCTTTACCTCAATGTAATTTTTTGTGCGACTTTTCCGATTGTTAGGGGCTCTCTCTTTTTTTTCCCTGTTATTTTGTTAAATGTAGAGATTTTAAGATTATCTGCTACAGGAAGCTTAGATTAGACTATACATATGCTGGCCATACACAGCTTGATTTTCAAGTGATTCCTGCTAAAATAGCCTAAATTTGAGCAATGGGATGTCCTGCAGAGTGGAAATTTCTTGGCCAAACAACGAATGCAGTCAAACAGATGCAGTCACTGTTCAGGTATTCAGACAGCCATAGGAGCAGAGACTGTAAGAATCCAAAAGCCGGCAGAAGAGATTTCTCTATCCACACTGTTTAGTGTCTATTGATTTCTTATTTAGCCTCTGACCGCAAATGAGAGAAATCTTAAAATGTGTGGCTACATTAAGCTGTTTACTAGCTTAAAGTGTCAATAAACTCACATCACATGCCAGTACATGTTGTATCACATGCAGTTGATCCCGCTGCTCACTGCCCTTCCCTCCTTGTCTGTGTCCCCGTTGCAGCCTGAGATTGTGTGGACCAGATGTTGCCACATCTACTGAACATGCTCTAGTTTCAGTTCCCTTCTAAGCCATTCATTTTCATCTCTTTATTATCTGTGCAGATCACATGACTATAGAGTTCAACATGTGGGTGTATACACAGGGATAAATGACAGCCCACTCCCTCCCTCCTCCTTCATACCCACTAAACAGCTCTATACTATAGCAGCAAAATAGGTGTAAAAAAGGACTGTGATTGGCATAACCTCCCCCTAGATAGCCCACACCACACTTTAGCACGAAAATAAATTTGAGCTCAAAAACATGATGGTTTAAGCATTTATTTGATATTATTTATCAAATTGTGTGTTTAGTAATACTTTAAGTCTCATCTTCAGGCTAAAGGCATTTCTTCCAGATCTATGCAGTAAATCCAGAAAAAAAGCAATTCCAGCACTTTGCAGCTGTACTCTCTCCTTGTGTCCTCCACTCCTGGGATTACCATTCTCATATCTTCCCACTCTAGCTTTCTGCAGGTACACAGCTGTGCTCTCTGCATTTGGTATGTACAGCATAGTTAAGCTGGGCATACACAGTTCATTTTCTTCATTCAGCTAGCAGGAAAGCCCAAAAGCACCCCTCCCCCGTTGAGGGCATGTGGTCTGCTATGGTTCAGGAGAGGGGGTGCTCACTCCCCCCCCCCCCCACTTTCCTGACCTGCAGGGCTGAATGCTTGGATTGGATAAGGGCCTGGTATAAATTTTGTGGGGGACCCCACGCCATTTTTATTTTTTTACATTTTGGCATGGGATTTCCCTTAAAACCCATACTAGACCCGAAAAGGCCTGGTATAGATTGGGGGGGGGGGGGGCCACGTTGTTTTTGTTTTTCTGATTTTTTTATTGCTGGCATTCTTTTGTTTACATTTCAGCTGTCAGTGGGGAAGCCCACTGACAGCTGATGAGTTATCGGTTTTTAAGGACGTGGTGCCTGGCTTCCCGGCCCGCTCCTTAACAACCATCTATTCTTCCCACAGTATTTAAATCGGTCAATCATTTTTCCACTGATCCAAATTTGAAATTCGTTAGAAACGTTATAAATGAAACAAAATTAAATGAAACTAAACTAAACGAATTCCGAAACAAATCAACCTAACAAAATAAGTAACGTAACAAATCTATCCAAAACCAAATTAAACTAAACAAATTTGCGCATGTCTAATAATCATTCAATCACCAACAGTATTAGCGAAAGAGAGCCATACTCTCCACACTTTATCAAACTTCCATGCCACCAAACATGGTGCTGACATTTTCTTCCACTTTAATATAATTTGTTTTCTGGCATAAAATAATAACAATGTGAGGAGAGTACATCTAGCTTTAATAGTGGCAAGAAAGTCAACTAAACTTAATAGACAGATTTCTATAGAGAGAGGAGAGGAAATGCTGGTAACTAAAGAGATAGAGGTCAAAATCTGTTTCCAAAAGGGTCTAATAGCTGGACAATCCCAAAATGCATGCATTAAATCTGCAGCTGGAGTGGAACAGCGCCAGCAAAGAGAGGACTGATTCCAGAAAATCTTAACCAGTCTGGCTGGTGTGAAATAGACCCTGTGCAAAAATTTTAACTGTATTAAACTGTCCCTGGTAGAGACTAATCTGGTAAAAGGGGCCTCTCAAACATCCTCCCACTCCTCCTGATCCAAGCTAGGGGCCACTGCTTGTCAAACCATTTTACAATGCAGTATCGATACAGCATTTTCTGGAAATGGTGGACAATGATTTGGCCAGTGACTCATCCCAGATCAATAATTCCATATCCCTAGCTTCTAGGGCATGGGTGCTCAATCCAGCTCTCCAGCTGTATCAGAACTATAAGTCCCATGAGGCATTACAAGCATGACACCCAAAGGCAGAGGCATGATGGGACTTGTAGTTCCTCAACAGCCGGAGGGCCACAGATTGAGCACCCATGTTCTAGGGTATGTGGCCAGTGCCAAATTGGGACTGAAAAGCGTGTCATAGTTATAAAGATCTAAAGAAGTGAGTGTTAGGTAGTTGATAAAGCACTCAAATAATCAAAGTTCCTCTGGAAACCTTGGGACACAATATGCTGCAGCGTCTTAATACCATATTTTGTCCAGACTACCGGGTAGGGTATAGGTAGTACTGTATTAAATTTGGGCTTTTCCACAGCGGTGATTGAGGGGAAAACCAGGAATAAACCTTGGATGTACATCCATGAACCACGCCCCATGCTTTTAGTACAGAGCGCATAGAAAAGTAGACCAGCAGGGGAGTATTTTAAAAAAAACTAGGTACCACCAGACCCCCCTCCTAGCAGAGCTGCTGCAAAATGACCATCCTACCATGCTATAAAAATGACAATAGGAGACCATCAAAAGATTTACAGATTGTTTTGGGAATCCATACTGGGGAGTTCCTAAGTATATGTAAGAATAAAGGTAAAATCTTCATATTTATCAGATTGATTTTTTTCCAATTAGTGAGACTGGGAGATTCTTCCAAGAATTTAACCGATTTTTAAGAATGGTAAGGAGCATAAAGACATTTAGTCTGTCACTGAATTTGTTACAACCAAGCCTAGGTATTTAATCTGTTACTGTTTCACAGACATTTTGCACAAATCACTCTGCTTATGCAGAAAAGGAGCTAAAAAATATGATTTTTAATACAGCTTAGCTGTAAAATCCTTTTCTTGGAGTACATCGCGAGACACAAAGCAGCCATAGTAATTACACTGTGGGTTATACGCTACCTATAGGTGAATGGACACTGGCACGCCCAAAAGACAGGAAATCCCCCTCTATATAACCCCTCCCATACAGGAAGTACCTCAGTTGTGTAGCAAAGCAATGTATATCCCAGCAAGAGGGGAGGGACCTCTGTGTCCCATACGTACTCCAAGAAAAGTATTTTATAGGTAAGCTGTATTAAAAATCCTATTTTCTTTATCGTACATCACAGGACACAGAACAGCCATAGTAATTACTATGTGGGATGTCCCAAAGCAATGCCCCTGAGGGGAGGAAGACACGTATCAATATGGGACATATGGGATAAAGAAGAGAAAGGAGGAACAATATATTAGTTGCTCCAGCAGTGGGTGTAAGGGAAAGCATGTGGGCCCTGTGAAGACCTTAAAGAACCAAAAGAAGAAAAGGGGGCCTCAGCCACCTCCATTGGGGGCAACTTGTAACTAGAATGGACCAACTTTTTAAGAGATTGGACTAGCAGTTTTTGGGATTGCAAAGTTGAGAAGGACTCCTCTGAAACTGCATCCACAGAAGGAGTCTGCCCTTCTTCCTGGTCACCCAATGGCACCTCAATGTCAACTGCCAAAACTGGAAGGTCAGGAGGGGGAGAAGGGGACCTTTCACATTTTGACACTATCATGTTGGCTATTTTTCCCTTCAAACTAGCTAATGCTGAAGCCAAATCGTCCTTGGTGACGTATGCAGAAGCTGAAATGTTGGATGTAGCCATTATGCCTGACAACCTCAATGGTTCAGACAGGCCAGTTGTCAGTCTTCCTGAACCCAGCACTATGTGTATTATGCATTCCTGTGCCCAGCACTCTGTTTATTATGCATTTCTGAACCCAGCACTCTGTATATTATGTATTTCTGTGCCCAGCGCACTGTGTATTATGTACTCCTGTGCCCAGTGTTCTGTGTATTATGCAGTCCTGTGCCCAGCGCTCTGTGTATTATGGAGCTCTGTCTATTATGCGGTCCTGTACCCAGCACTCTGTGTGTTATGCACTCCTGGTTTTATTTAACAATGCCCCTTTAAAACCCTCCCACTGTGAAATTTGGCCACACCCACGCTATGATGTGGCATGCTCCCTCATATGCATTCCTGTGACCAGGGCTCTGTTTATTATGCAGTCCTGTGCACAGCGCTCTGTGTATGATGTATTCCTGTGACCAGCTCTCTGTGTATTATGCAGTCCTGTGCCCAGCGATCTGTGGATTATGCAGGCCTGTGCCCAGCGCTCTGTGGATTATGTATTCCTGTGCACAGCGCTCTGTGTATTATTTATTCCTGTGCCTAGTGCTCTGTGTATTATTTATTCCTGTGCCTAGTGCTCTGTGTATTATTTATTCCTGTGCCTAGTGCTCTGTGTATTATTTATTCCTGTGGCCTGTGGCCTGTGCTCTGTGTATTATGTATTTCTGAACCCAGCACTCTGTGTATTATGTATTCCTGTGCCAAGCGCTCTGTGTATTATGTATTCCTGTGCCCAGCGCTCTGTGTATTATGTAGTCCTGTGCCCAGCGCTCTGTGTATTATGCAGTCCTGTGTTCAGCGCTCTGTGTATTATGCAGCTCTGTGTATTATGCAGTCCTGTACCCAGCACTCTGTGTGTTATGCACTCCTGGTTTTATTTAACAATACCCCTTTAAGACCCTCCCACTCTGAAATTTGGCCACACCCACCCTATGATGTGGCATGCTCCCTTGTATGTATTCCTGTGACCAGGGCTCTGTTTATTATGCAGTCCTGTGCCCAGCGCTCTGTGTATGATGTATTCCTGTGCCCAGCGCTCTGTGGATTATGCAGGCCTGTGCCCAGCGCTCTGTGTATTATGTGTTCCTGTGCACAGCGCTCTGTGTATTATTTATTCCTGTGCCCAGCGCTCTGTGTATTATTTATTCCTGTGGCCTGCGCTCTGTGTATTATGTAGCCCTGTGCCCAGTGCTCTGTGTATTATGTATTCCTGTGACCAGCGCTCTGTGTATTATGTAGTCCTGTGCCCAGCGCTCTGTGTATTATGCAGTCCTGTGTCCAGTGCTCTATGGATTATGCAGGCCTGTGCCCAGCGTTCTGTGTATTATTTATTTCTGTGCCCAGCGCTCTGTATATTATGTATTTCTGTGACCAGCGCTCTGTGTATTATGTAGTCCTGTGCCCAGCACGCTGTGTATTATGCAGTCCTGTGCCCAGCACTATGTGCATTATGTAGTCTTGTGCCCAGCACTATGTGTATTTTGTAGTCCTGTGCCCAGCACTATGTGTATTATGCAGCTCTGTGTATTATGCAGTCCTGAACCCAGCCTCTGTGTATTAGGTAGTCCTGTGCCAAGCACTCTGTGTATTATGCAGTCCTGAACCCAGCACTCTGTGGATTATGCAGGCCTGTGACAAGCGCTCTGTGGATTTTTGTATTCCTGTGCCCAGCGCTCTGTGTATTATTTATTCCTGTGCCCAGCGCTCTGTGTATTATTTATTCATGTGCCCAGCGCTCTGTGTATTATGTATTCCTGTAACCAGCGCTCTGTGTATTATGTAGTCCTGTGCCCAGTGCTGTGTATTATGCAGTCCTGTGTTCAGCACTCTGTGTTTTATGCAGCTCTGTGTATTATGCAGTCCTGTAGCCAGCACTCTGTGTGTTATGCACTCCTGGTTTTATTTAACAGTGCCCCTTTAAGACCCTCCCACTGTGAAATTTGACAACACCCACCCTATGATGTGGCATGCTCCCACGTATGTATTCCTGTGACCAGGGCTCTGTTTATTATGCAGTCTTGTCACCAGCGCTCTGTGTATTATGTAGTCCTGTGCCCAGTGCTCTGCGTATTATGCAGTCCTGTGCCCAGCTCTCTGTGGATTATGCAGGCCTGTGCCCAGCGCTCTGTGTATTATGTATTCCTGTGCACAGTGCTCTGTGTATTATTTATTCCTGTGCCCAGCGCTCTGTGTATTATTTATTCCTGTGGCCTGCGCTCTGTGTATTATGTAGCCCTGTGCCCAGTGCTCTGTGTATTATGTATTCCTGTGACCAGCGCTCTGTGTATTATGTAGTCCTGTGCCCAGTGCTCTGTGTATTATGCAGTCCTGTGCCCAGCACTCTATGGATTATGCAGGCCTGTGCCCAGCGATCTGTGTATTATTTATTTCTGTGCCCAGAGCTTTGTGTATTATGTATTTCTGTGACTAGCGCTCTGTGTATTATGTAGTCCTGTGCCCAGCGCTCTGTGTATTATGCAGTCCTATGCCCAGCACTTTGTGTATTGTGTAGCCTGTGCCCAGCACCCTGTGTATTATGTAGTCCTGTCTCCAGCACGCTGTGTATTATGCAGTCCTGTGCCCAGCGCTATGTGTATTGTGTAGTCCTGTGCCCAGCACTGTGTATTTTGTAGTCCTGTGCCCAGCACTATGTGTATTATGCAGCTCTGTGTATTATGCAGTCCTGAACCCAGCGCTCTATGTATTATGTAGTCCTGTGCCCAGCACTCTGTGTATTAGGTAGTCCTGTGCCAAGCACTTTGTGTATTATGCAGTCCTGGACCCAGCACTCTGTGGATTATGCAGGCCTGTGACCAGCGCTCTGTGGATTTTAGTATTCCTGTGCCCAACACTCTGTGTATTATTTATTCCGGTGCCCAGCGCTCTGTGTATTATTTATTCCTGTGCCTGCCACTCTATGTATTATGTATTCCTGTGACCAGCGCTCTGTATATTATGTAGTCCTGTGCCCAGTGCTCTGTGTATTATGCAGCTTTGTGTATTATGCAGTCCTGTACCCTGCACTCTGTGTGTTATGCATTCCTGGTTTTATTTAACAATACCCCTTTAAGACCTTCCCACTGTGCAATTTGGCCACGATGTGGCATGCTCCTTCATAGGAAAGGGGGGGGCAGGAAGTTCCTGCACCTATCCTCTGAGAAATAAAGCCCTGGGCCCAGCTGTCCAAAAAGAACAGGCCACGCACAGAAAGCAATGGGACAACGGGGAAAGATTTCCCCTGGCCTGACCGTCCCTGAATTCTGCACACACTGCTGCCAGATGGTGGGATTAATAACAGGCGCTGGGTGGGCAGTCCTAATGGAAGCCTGGTATTCTGCTTCCATAGTGTTGTACTAGCCCTGCGTCGCTGCACCCATGATGCTTTTAATATGGCCTTGAGTACAGGCGTTCACCTTAATGGCCATTGTTCTATGTTAGATATTTGCCTGTATGTGATAATCCTATTAGCTCTGCTTGATATATCAAGAAAAAAATGCAAAAAATTATAATATAGTCTGCCAGAGACAAATATTTTCACAAGATGTATCCCATCACATGCTTATCACTTACTTGTTTAGGCTGAGTTCCTTTGGAAATGATTTCCAATAAATCAGTTGAAGAAACAAAATAAAATCTAGGGAATGTCAAACGTTTTGATTCCAAGTAGTCAGCCAATGATTTTTCACAAAGTGTGAGCCTGTAATGAAAATTAAAACAAACTAATATAGAGGACTATAAACCAACATTGGAACAACAATGGGGAGCTTCCACAGCCCTGGTCCAAAACTTTAAAGGGGTTGTAAACCCTCGTGTTTTTTCACCTTAACCACTTGCCGACCAGCCGCCGCAGTTGTACTGCTGCAGAATGACGTTATGCAAAGTCGCTTTGCCCTGTGGCCACTAGGGGTGGCTGACTGACCCACTACTGCCGGTAAGTGGGTCCACCCTATCTGGTAAGAGTACCCATCCACATCCTTTTAACAGAAGATCTTCCTGTTTCAACAAGTCTCACAGCCAGACTCAGGGCCACTGATAGAAATCATGGTGCAACGTACAGCCTACCTGATGGGGCCCCCTTCAGCCCCCCAGTCCCTCCTTCAGCCCCACCCCTGGTCCCACCCCTCTACAGAGAGGCTAGGGTATACATAAAGGCTAAATTGTGGGTGTGGCTATATGTACCACACGGAGCTGGAAAATGGACCTGGTTTAACCACTTAAGCCCTGGACCATTTTGCTGGCCAAAGACCAGAGCACATTTTGCGATTCGCCACTGCGTCGCTTTAACTGACAATTGCGCGGTCGTGCGACATGGCTCCCAAACAAAATTTATGTCCTTTTTTTCCCACAAGTAGAGCTTTCTTGGTGATATTAATCACCTCTGGGGCTTTTATTTTTTGCGCTATAAACAAAAATAAAGTGACAATTTTGAAAAAAGCATTGTTTTTTACTTTTTGCTATAACAAATATCCCCCAAAAATATATTTAAAAAAAAAAAATTCCTCAGTTTAGGCCGATAAGTATTCTTCTACATATTTTCGGTAAAAAAAATATCTCAATAAGTGTTTTTTTGATTGGTTTGCGCAAAAGTTATAGCGTCTACAAAATAAGGGTTTGTTTTATGGCATTTTTATTAATAATTTTTTTTTTTACCAGTAATTTTGGTGATCTGCGATTTTTATTGTGACTGCGACATTATGGCAGACACTTCTGACAATTTTGACACATTTTTGGGACCATTGTTATTTTTACAGCAATCAGTGCTATAAAATTGCACTGATTACTGTAAAAATAACACTGGCAGTGAAGGGGTTACCCACTAGGGGGCTAGGGAGGGGTTAAGTGTGTCCCGGGGAGTGATTCTAACTGTTAAGGGCTTGGCTATGAATTACGCTTCACTGATCTCTGCTCCCGATCACAGGGAGCTATGATCAGTGACAGTGTCACTAGGCAGAATGGGGAGATGCTTGTTTACATTAGCATCTCCCTGTTCTTCAGCTCCATGAGACGATCGTGGGTATCGAGTCCGCGGGACCTGCGATCCTACTCTTGGGGCTCGCGGCAGGATCACACACGTGACCACATGGCGGCAAATTCAAAGGGACGTACCTTTACGCCCATTTGCCCAGCCTTGCCATTCTGCTGATGTATATATATATATATATACATGCGGCGGTCAGCAAGTGGTTAAATTACACTTAATTCTTGGGCATGTGGTTAGAGTCTAATGCCCTGTACACACAGTCGGAAATTCCAATGGAAAAGGTCCAATCGGATAATATTGTCGGAAAATCCAATCCTGTGTGGGCTCTATTGGACTCTATTGAGAGCAGGATCTAAGACTTTTTCCGATCGTTTGTAGAGAATTCCGACGGACAAAGTGTCACACATGCTCAGATCAAATTACGAGACCAAAGCTATTGGCTACTAGCCTCTACGTAGTCCCATTGTACACAATGAACGTCACCACGTTCTGAACGATCGGATTGTCCGACAACTTTGTCCGACCGTGTGTATGCAACACACGTTTCGGACAAAATCCGTCTGAAAAAATCCAACGGATTTTGTGGTCGGAATGTCCGACTGTGTGTACAAGGCATAAGATGGCTGTGTGTAGGATGCAGATGATGCTGTGCTGCATTCAAAACTGCACTGCCCAATTTGTCACAGTCAAACAGTTCTACATGAAAAAGAAAATGGCATTTATGTCAGCTAAGCCCACTTATTTTCTAAACTTTTAATGAGAAGTAATATTATGTTTAAGGGCCGGTTCACACCATGCCTGCATCTGAATTGTGAAGTAATATGCTGTGGATTCCTGTGTAATTCAAGCTGCATGCAACATGCACTGCTTTTGCAATCTGCAGCAGGTGTCAATAAAAAGTTAATGTGATCTGGTTGCAGTGCATGTTAAAAAGTAGTGCATACACTCCTTTGGTGCATTGCAATTTTAGCCCATTCAAAATGAATGAGGTTGAAATTGCACAGACCCACATGTGAATTGCACAGGAACGCACAGTGCATTCCTGTGTGATTCAGCTCCAGGCATGGTGTGATCCAGTGATATAAAAATTTAGACTTTACATTGCAGTTAATGTGACTGGACTAACTTGAAGTCCCCCGAGAATCCAGATCCGCTGCCACCATAATACAGCTCATGTGTGCGCAGTGCACACCAGAAGAACCTGTGAGCGATCATACTCGAAGCTAGCCACACCCCCTCCCGTTCACTCAAACTACAGTATCTCACAATCAGGCTCCGCCTCTCTGCGATGTTTAGACCGGAATGAGTGCTCACTGAGAGCAGCTGAACAGCTGCTGAGGGAGGAGCGGAGGAGGGGGAGTTGGAGAAAGGCTTTTTTTTCTGTAATCTGCTCAGATTGCTTGGGCCCCCCCTGGTGACGGGCCGGGTACAACAGGGCCAGTTGTACTGGCTTATCAGCGGCCCTGGCCAGACTTTTATTGTTTGCACCATAATCCATTCTATTGAGGACTCTCGAGGAACTTGAAGCCACATATTAGATGGACACATTTCTTTAGAAGTTCCTTTATTTTATGTATTTTGATTTGAAGCTCACATTCACTGATTTATCCTGTTCACACATGTGAATATTGGACTTGCACTTTGCATGTTTATAACACGTGTTTATATGTTTTCACATATTTATCATTTCAGTTTATTGCTGTCATATTGTTCTATTTAGCGCTACACTGTGTTTTTTCACTTTTTGTAACATCAGCTAGCTGAAATGTAGCATTAGATTTGAATTAGAATATCACAAAAGCTTATCCTAAATCTATTAAGTACTCGTTTTCAGTAACTTCTGTAACATTTATTTAAACATAATTATTGTGTGATCTTTATTTCTATTACTGGCTTGATGTACCATGTTTGTATGACCACATGTAAGATTATACTAATCTGCAGGGTCTCCCTCTAGTGGCCACCTGTATATCAAACAGTGCAATCAGCCTGTTTTCTGAACAACAACAAAAATGATCATATCAGCCAAGTACGTTTTTTTTTTTACGTTGTCAGAGCATCATCTATAGAAGTGCACTGAGATTAGAATAGCTGCAAACATAGTAACCACACTGCACTGTTACTGAGAAAGCACAGCAAGTTTGAACAAAAAAAACAAATATTGTTTTATGCAACATGCACACAAAGATATAATAAAAGCTTTTACAAATCTTAACACATTGGTGGGATTCTTTACATAAAGCAAAACAAAATTACATATTTTTTTAAAACATGCAAGTCAGTGGAAGCCTTTAAATATACACCAAATATCTTCTATATTGAAGGAATGTGACCTGAACTTCGCTGGATATTAATTTGCATCCTCAAAGCAGATGAAAACCTTAACTAATTTGCCTTTAATATCAGACCAAACAGGTAATGACCCATAAATCTCAGCGCTGGGCAGAAATTGGTTACACGAAGTCTCATTTGTTGCAAGATAAATTGCAATCATTTGTTGTCATTTAATTAAACAGTTACCTTTTTATACATATATTCATCCTCATATGCACTTAAAATGAGGGTATTATTCATGATTTTGGTGGGCTTCAGCTTAAATCAAACAACTCTAATGTATACTTTCAATAAAATGTATTAAACAGAAATAAAGCTGATGATTCCTATGTGGAATTACACATATTTCAATTACAACTACTAATATGAAAAGAAGAAAATAATTGCAAACATAGAAATACATAAGAAAACTCAATGTTTGAAACATTTGAGAATGACATCTTTTAGATAAATAATAAATGCTATTAAAAAAAAGCCTTGAGAGAGGGCAAATAAATATACAGTATTTGTTTTACAAGTTATTATATTAGTCATATACTGATTTTCACAACCAGTTTATAGATGTGAATATGCATGGATTTGAATGAGGAGTGAATGGCATAACTAGAACTAAAGACTACAGTTCAGTCTAAAGATACATTTAATATTATAAAGGATAAGAATTGCTTTTTGTGTATCGCTGCTTCTCTCTGTTGAAGATCGTCGCTGAAGACGTCCTATGACGAAACGCGTCTGATGTACCACGCACACCACTTCCGGGTTGACGAGTTGAGACGGAGCGCAGGCTGAAACGCACGCCAGCTCCGTATCCAGATCCCCGCCTGTCTCCTCGTTTGCCATTCTGGTATTGACAGACCGCTCAGGTCGGTTTTTAGGTTGTATATATACATTATTTTTGGCATTTACCAGCGGTGAGCACATTCCTCTTCCCCTAGGGTGTCACGTTTTTTCCACTACACAGTGACCCCAGGGTCAGGGGATATATCACCCAGGGGCTCCTTCGGCCATATATATATCTTTTTGGCCACATAGAGGACATCATATGCCCCCGTCCTGGTTTATGAGTATTAACAACCTGTGCTATTAATTATTTATTTGTATATGGTCAATCACCTGTTCGAAACTGTGATTTTGGAGCCAAATACATATACTTGTATTTATATTTTTATCTATACCCTTTGGCCTGTGTTTTTTGCTGTTTGCTTTTTAAAACAAGCTTGTTATACATATACAATTTTATTTTTGTTTTTGTTGTTTTTTCTTGTTTTTTCATGTTTTTTTATGTTGGCGTAATAAAAAAATTTTAAACATATATCTCGTGAGCGAATACATACATATATATTTTTTGAGCAAAATTTTTTGAGCATATATTTTGGAAAAAAAACTTTTTTCTGAAGATACTGCACTATGAGATCCCTTTCATTATTATCTTTCTGAGGATCCTCTGGCACAGTACTACCTGCTGAGCAAAACTAGTCCATGCAATAAGGAAGGTGACACAGTTGGAGAGTGGAGGTTTGCCGGATGTCCCCCCTTTTAGGACGTGCCCACCTGTGGAATTATTAGATCTCGCACCGTACAATACTGAAGGCTTGAACGCCCCGTGTGGGCACATAGTTGTGGTGAGTGGGGACCTGAGGGGGTGAGCACGGAAGTCACCTGAATTTCTTCATGCTTTGAGCACCAGTCACTTTTATCTGTTATCACTGGAAGAATCTGAAACTGAAATATTATTTGGACTGTATTTATCCTGGACTGTTTTTTTGCCCTATATTCTTCTAAAGGATTGTTTTCACTGTCTGTGTAGGACGTTTTTTAGTAACCTAATCATGCATACAGTATAACCGTTGCACTTTTTTGTACTTTTTTCTGCATTTTTTCTGCACCTTCTTTGCACTTTTCTGTACATCCTTTGCACATTTTTTGTGCAAAAAATTCTCTAAGGGGGCCCCTTAAATATAGGACCTTCTTTGGAAAGGTTTTGAAAATTTTTTGCATTTTTTGCATTTTTGCACACTAGCACACGCTGACTGCTATTTTTTGCACATAATAATGGGATTTTTATATACAGCTTACCTGTAAAATCCTTTTCTTGAGAGTACATCACGGGACACAGGAGCTTCATTACATAGTGGGTTATATAGGCACCTCTGGTGATTGGACACTGGTTGACCCTAATTAAAGAGAATTCCTCCCCTATATAACCCCTCCCATTTGGGAGCCACCTCAGTTTTGTAGCAAAGCAATAGGAAACCACGTAAAACCCAAGAGGGGCGGGAGCCCTGTGTCCCGTGATGTACTCTCAAGAAAAGGATTTTACAGGTAAGCTGTATATAAAAATCCCATTTTCTTGATCATACATCACGGGACACAGGAGCTTCATTACATAGTGGGATGTCCCATAGCAATGCTCAGGTTGAGGGGAGGGAGACACAGATCATAAATATAGACCGCCAGGGACCTGAGGACCTAAACTGCAGCCTGCAGTACACTGCGCCCGAAGGCGATATCCTCTTGCCCTCTGACATCCACCTGATAGAATCTGGTGAATGTGTGGACTGATGACCAAGTCGCAGCCTTACAGATCTGAGCCAGGGAGGCCTGGTGATGCACTGCCCAAGAAGCACTGACAGCCCTAGTAGAGTGCGCTTTCACCTGAAAAGGAGGAATCTTCCCCTTTAAGCTATAGGCCTGAGAAATAACCTGTCTGATCCACCTTGAGAGAGTGGACTTTGACGCTGCCTGACCCCTTCTAGGGCCTTCTGGCAGAATAAATAAACAGTCAGTTTTTCTTATCTGAGCAGTTGCCTGAAGATAAAGACTGATTGCTCCAACCACATCTAAAGTGTGTAAAGACTCTTCCTCTATGGACTGAGGATTTGGAAAAAAGGATGGTAGGATCATATCCTGATTCAGATGGAAACCCGAAACCACCTTAGGTAGAAAGGACCCGTTGGGACGCATAACCACCCGGTCCTTATGGATAATTAAATAGGGCTCTTTACAGGAAAGAGCTGCCAATTCTGATACTCTTCTAGCCGTGGATATGGCTACTAAGAAGACCAGCTTTTTAGTCAAGAGAGCTAACGAAGCCAGATGCAGAGGTTCAAATGGTTGGGCCTCTAAGGCCGAGAGAACCAAATTCAGATCCCATGGGCATACCGGAGGTTTAACTGGCGGTTTTATCCGCATAGCCCCCTGGATAAAAGCCCGTACTAGGGAGTGTGATGCAAGAGGTCTTTGAAAAAATACCGACAGGGCCGAAATCTGCACCTTGATGGTGCTTATGGCCAAATTCATTTCTAGGCCTGACTGGAGAAAGGCCAAGATTCTGCTAATGACATACTTTCTAGGATGCCATCTCCTGAGTTCACACCAGGAAACATATGTCCTCCAGATCTTGTAATAGATACGCCTGGAGGCCGGCTTTCTGGCATTGACCAGAGTGGAAAGGACTGGCCCCGAAAGGCCACGGTCTCTCAGAATGTGGGTCTCAGCAGCCAGACCGTCAAATTCAGACTGCGTAAAGCAGGATGGTAGATTGGACCCTGTGAGAGCAGATCTGGCCGGAGAGGGAGGGTCCATGGCCTGCCCACTGCCAACTTCATGATTTCTGCAAACCATGGTCGCCTGGGCCAAGCTGAGGCCACTAAAAGGACCGACTTCGACTCCCTCTTGACCCTTCCCAGGAACCGCGATAGCAGCGGGCTCGGGGGGAAGGCATAGATCAGATTGTACTGATCCCAGGGAACCGTCAGAGCATCTGACCCCTGAGCAAGTGCATCTCTTGTCCTTGACACAAAGTTGTCCAGTTTCCTGTTGAATCTGGACGCAAACAGATCCACATCTGGAGTGCCCCACTTGTAACATATGTTCTGAAACACATCAGGGTGCAGAGCCCATTCTCCTGGGCACAACTGCTGGCGGCTGAGAAAATCCGCCTGCCAATTCTCCACTCCTGGGATGAAGACTGCAGAGAGACACGGAACATGCTCTTCTGCCCAGACAAGTATGCGATTCACCTCCTTTTGGGCCACCAGACTTCTGGTACCGCCCTGGTGATTGATGTAAGCCACTGCGGTGGCATTGTCGGACTGAATACGAACTGGGAAACCTCGCAGTCTGTAAGACCACTCTATGAGTGCCATGTAAACTGCCCGAATCTCCAGGATATTTATGGGCAGCAGACCTTCGGTCGCAGACCATTTTCGCTGCGAGCACGTTCCCTCCAATACGGCTCCCCAGCCTGTCAGGCTGGCATCCGTTGTGACAATCTTCCATGAGAGGGGAAGAAAAGTTTTGCCTTTCAGCAAATTCCTGGTTTGTAACCACCAGACAAGACTTTTGCGTGCCCGGGGGGATAAACGCATAGGAAGATCCAGGGATTGGGGCTTCCTGTTCCAAACCGCAAGGATGCATCTTTGCAGAGGCCTTGAGTGGAACTGGGCGAATGGGACGGCCTCGAATGAGGCGACCATTTTTCCCAATAGTCTCATACATAACCGAATGGAGGAAGATCTTCTGCCCAGAATCAGGCGCACCAGATCTCCAATGGCCAAGGCCTTTGGCCTTGGAAGGAACACCCTGCCCTGAGCGGTGTCGATAATCAAACCCAGGTAATCCAACCTGGTGGTCGGTTGCAAGGACGACTTTTCTAGGTTTATAATCCAACCTAGGCGCTCTAGATGTTCTAGCGTCCTGGTGACGCTGCGACTTAGGCACGCTGCAGTTCTCTCTACGAGAAGCAAGTCGTCTAGGTAAGCCATGACGGCTATGCCCTGAACTCTTAAGATTGCTAAGAGAGGGTCCAGAATCTTCATGAAGACTCGAGGGGGCCGTAGCTAGGCCAAACGGCAGGGCCACAAATTGAAAATGGCGCTGCTCTACCGCGAACCTTAGAAACTTCTGGTGTGCGGGAAATATTGGCACATGGAGATATGCATCTTTGATATCTATTGATGCCATGAATTCTCCTCCTTGCAGGGAGGAGACCACAGTGCGTATTGACTGCATCCGGAAGGTCTGGATGTGTAGAAACCGGTTTAAGTCTCTCAGATCCAAGATAGGTCTGACACTTCCGTTTGGTTTTGGAACGGTGAAGAGATTCGAATAAAAACCTGAACCCTGATCTTTCGGGCTCACTTCTACTATCACACCCTGGGATAGTAACTGATCTAAGGCCAGGAATAGCGGTTTCTGCTTTACTGGATCCTTGGGGATCCTTGACCTTAGAAAACGAGAAGGTGGAATCTTCTGAAACTCTAGCCTGTAGCCCAGAGATACTGAAGAGATCACCCATTTGTCCTGAATCTCTTCCCGCCAGGCGCCTGCAAACTGCAGGAGCCTCCCCCCCACTCTGTTGAGCGGGGGCGCCCCTTCACAAGGAGGTCTTGGGGGTCTGCTTGGCAGGCTTTCGCCCCCAAGTCCTTTTCTGTCCCTGGGCTCGGCCCTGAGGCTTTCTAGCAGAGGAGGGCTGGGAAGGCCGTCGCCACTGTTTAGAGCTTGATGCTTCGGGAGAGAGAGTACGCCTGAATGAAGGACGTTTGCTCTTTTTGACTGGAAGGAGAGTAGACTTACCTCCCGAAATATTTTGGAAGAATTTATCTAATTCTTCCCCAAACAAACGCTCCCCTTTAAACGGGAACCCAGTCAAATGCTTTTTGCATGACATCTCAGCAGCCCAATTCTTTAGCCATAGAGCCCTACGCATGTGTACCAACATGAGGGATAAACGTGATGCTTGTTGGACAGAATCCAAAATCGCATCAATTATGAAACACAAGATGTGAGGCATCTCTGCATATTTCTCTACTTCCTCACTGGGAAGGAGTCCAAACATTTGTTTAACCTGTTCCTTAAGGAACTGACACAACCCCACGGCTGCGACTGTAGGCTGCACCACAGCGCCAGCCATGGAAAAGGAGGCTTTTAACAAGGTTTCCAGCCTTTTGTCAACTGGATCCTTAAATACCTGCGCATTATCCAAAGGACAAGTTAGGTTTTTATTCACACAAGAAACAGCCGCATCGACAGATGGGACCCCCCATTTCTTGGTGAAACTTTCCTCCACAGGATAATGCATAGAAAACCTCTTGGGAGGAGTAAACAGTTTATCGGGATGTCCCCAATCCTCATACATCAATTCACCCATTAAAGGATGAATTGGGAAGGAACAAGCAGTCTGTGGGGCTTTCCTGACTCCCAGGGAAGAGACAGAGGATGTAGCGACTTCAGCAGCCGGCATTCTGAACGTGGTACGCACCAATTCAGTATAATACTGCACCTGCTTTCTGAGTGCCTGGGAGGAGGGGACTAACTCCTCTTCCTCTGACTCATCCGACTGCTCATGATCCCTATCCAAAGATAGGGATCCCTCCTCATTTTCAGAGCAACTATCTGAGAGAGGGATTTCAGCAGAGGGAGGGGATCTACCCCTTTTCCTGCTATCTTTTAGGGAAGCAGAAATAAAATTCATGATCCTCCCTTCAAAACCCTCCAATGTAGCCCTAAGGGAGTCCTCAGTGACATAGACCGGGGCTGCGACATTGGGAGAGGCTGCAAAGCCTGAAAGGGGCACCGACTCGTCTTGAGAGGCAGGCTCCAGTCTTGCAGAGGGGGATGGTAATTTACAGGCACTTTTGGAACCCCTGGACCTAGGCGGTGACTTGCCAGTGCTTTTATTACCTGCCCCTGAAACCCTCTTACGAGGAGACTTAGTACTAAGCTACAAAGCAGAGGTACTAGTACAAATGCAATCACTGTTGCGCTCAAAGTCTCACAATAAATCAATATATGCTTAAACTGCACAACCTGATGCTGAGTAGGTGTCTTAAGGTTTGCCTGGATCCAATCCCCACGGATGCTTACAGCCCACAGCTCCTGTGTCTCCAGTTACAGTCCCCTGACGCTCTGGGCTTTTTAAAACTGCCGCTTGGCGCCTGCACTACAGCGCCGTGCACACTAACGTGCACGGCTCGCAACCACACCCCCCCCTCCTCCATTAGGCCGGGAGCGCGCGGACCGCGGAATCCGGGGGGGGGAAGGAGAACCCAAAGGGAGCAACGTGGGACCCCTGACCTGCATGGGACCCCTTTTTACCTTAACTGTGGCAGGAACTGTAAGGGAGACGTGAGTAGCTGGAGAACCAGGCTTTCACTGAGCGTGTTTGTATTGAAAGGCATGTAAGTATGCATCAGGCTGCTCTTACTCCCTCTAGTGGTGGAAACCAGGTAAGACATACAACTACTCACAATGAAGAAATCCATTCATATATTTAAAATATATAGGATGACTTCCCTTACCTGTCCCCGCCGCAGGAATTGCTGATCTCAGACCAATTCCAGCCTTCACCCATCACGGCGGGTATTGTTAGCCAACCTTCAGGTATATCTGGGGCTCTTACGAAAAGATCCTCCCACCTGGGCCATGTAGAAATCTCTGCCAGAAACTTACGGGCGCCCTGAGCAAACAGTACCCCAAGTCTGGTTGTCCCAGAGCCCAGTCTTCCAATGGAGAGGACTTACAGGCAAAACCTTGTTTCTTCGGCAGACGAGGCCCGGGTACCATACCATCATGGGAGTCAAATATCGGCCCGAGGTATGGATCCGGTTTGTTGTAGCCCTTCGGGCCTCGCCGGGACCCGCATAGAGCTAAGTTTTACGTGACCATCGACCAGACACTGGCGAAAAAACTGAGGTGCCTCCCAAATGGGAGGGGTTATATAGGGGAGGAATTCTCTTTAATTAGGGTCAACCAGTGTCCAATCACCAGAGGTGCCTATATAACCCACTATGTAATGAAGCTCCTGTGTCCCGTGATGTATGATCAAGAAATATATATTATCTACCGTACATATATATACCCGTTGCACAGTTTGTTTGCACACACACAATAACTTTTCTATGTACAAATTATATATATTTTTTACGGTATAGTGAGCACTGTCACACTCTGGCATTTACTTAAGACTATAGATTTTATAGTGGCACACACACAAGATTCTATAGTGGCACGCACACATGGTTTAACCAATATTGGAGTACCTATACTTCTACCTTTTGAAATGTTATTATTGTTTATATATTTTTTATCTACTGGCCACACGTCTATGTAGAATATGGACACTATTGTCTTTCTTTCCTGGTAGAGGCACTTATATCTAGTATTTTCATGTAGCCCGCTTTGGACATAACTTTATACGAAATATTTTCTACACAGTCTTTCATTGTGACCTCCTGTGTGTGGTGATAACTCTCTCCAGTTGAAATTTCCCCATTTATTGTACACACATAGGGTTTATACACTTATTTATCTAGCTATGACAGGTAGCGCCTAGGCCTCTCCCTACCTTATATATTTCTTTCTGAAAACATGACCTGTTGGGGGTATTTAACCACTTAAGGACCGCCGTATAGCCATTGTACGTCATTACAATGGCACAGGCAGGCACAAGCACGTAACTGTACGTGCCTGCCTTCCAGCGGGTGGGGGGTCCGATCGGACCCCCTCCCGCTGGATACGGCGGTCCGGTTCGCTGCCGGAGCGATCCGTGATGAGGGGATGGCCGTTGGTTTCTGGCCATCCCCTCTCGATCGCTCCTGGCCAGTGACGAACTTCCTCCCCTGTGAAAATGTAAACACAGGAGGAGGAAGTGATGTCACACTCCTCGTGGTGGTTTTTTTGACCGGACAGCGCAGAGTGAAGACATACAAGTAAGTGCACCAACAGTCCACTGACACATAGGTACACATAGGCACACATTTCACCCCGATCACCCCCCGATCGGACCCCCCGTCCCCCCCCCCCAGTCACAGTGTCACTAATGCAGTGTTCATTTATTTATTGATCACTGCATTTAGTGTCAGTTGTGACTGTAAAAAGTGTCAGGGCAGCTAGTGTTAGGCCCCTTTAGGTCCAGGGTAGCCCCCTACCCCCCCAATAAAGGTTTAACCCCTTGATTGCCCTCCCAGTTAACCCTTTCACCCCCTTTTACCAGTGTCACTAAGCGATCGTTTTTCTGATCGCTGCATTAGTGTCACTGGTCCCGCTAGGAAGCTAGTTTTTTTTTAGGTTCAACGCCAGGTTTTTATAGCGTTGGGTACCCCGATATATAACCTAATAAAGGTTTTAACCCCTTGATTGCCCCTAGAGTTAACCCTTTCACCAGTGATCGCTGCATAAGTGTCACTAGTGACACTGGTTAGCCAGTTAGTTATTTAGTTATTTAGGTTCCCCGTCAGGTTTTTATAAAGCTTCAGGTACCCCCATATAAATACCCAATAAAGGTTTTAACCCCCTGATTGCCCTTAGTTAACCCTTTCACCAGTGATCACCGTATAAGTGTTACGGGTGACGCTGGTTAGGTAGTTCGCTTTTTATAGCATCAGGGCACCCGCCATTTATTACCTAATAAAGGTTTAACCCCCTGATCACCCGGCGGGTGATATAAATTTGGTTTTAGGGTCAGAAAGGGTCTGCGTCGCCCCAGGCAGTGCTAGGTTGCCAGTACCGCTAACACCCACGCGCAAAGCATACACCTCCCTTAGTGGTATAGTATCCGAACAGATCAATATCTATACTAGATCTATACTAGCGTGCCCAGCAATTTAGGGTTCTAAAAAAACGCATTGTTAGCAGGATCAATCCAGATACCTGCTAGCACCTGCGTTTTGCCCCTCTGCCCAGCCCAGCCCAGCCCAGCCCACCCAAGTGCAGTATCGATCGATCACTGTCACTTACAAAACACAACACACATAACTGCAGCGTTCGCAGAGTCAGGCCTGATCCCTGCGATCACTAACAGTTTTTTTTGTAGCGTTTTATACAGTCGCTGACAGGCTAGGTGCTTTTTTACCTGTGAGTCTCACTACTGTACCCCTAAATTTAGAGCCCAAAATGGCACTAGTGAAGAGGCCTACACGTTTCTGAGCATGACAGATAGTGAAGAGGAAGACACTGATCTGTCAGATTCAGGCTCAGAATACGAACCTGTAGAGGACAGCGCCTCCATGTCAGATAGCTCTGACGACGAAGAAGAGGTCCCTGCTAACGTCAGGCGTACCCGACCCCGATCTTCTGATGTTGTTGAGGTGCCGGAACCGCAAGTCCCTCGTATGGAGTATAGAGCCAGTACTAGCGCCGCTCATCCTTTTGGTGAACTGGCAAGCACCAGCGGCCTAGTACACCCTGGACGTACATCCAGCACTGCAGTATCACGTGGTGACGTGGCGAGTCCCATAAGTGCAGTTCAAGCTGGCGAGGTGGCAAGCACAAGTAGTGTCCCGTTGCCACCAAGAAGACGAAGACAGGCCCGTCGTTCCCATAGTGCCCTTCCTGCAGAATTCGCCAATCCTGATTGGGTGCCCACCACTTCTGCAGCACCAGTACTTCCCCCATTCACTGCCCAACCCGGTATTCAGGTGGATACAGATGATTTTACGCCACTCGATTTTTATTCTCTGTATTTCACGGAAGATCTCTATAGATCTATTGTGGACCAAACCAATTTATATGCTGGTCAACATATCGCCGCCGCTAATCCCCAGTTGCCGTCTCTTGCCAGAGATTGGAAACCAGTTACGGTTTCCGAATTTAAGACCTTTCTGGGCCTTTCCCTCAACATGGGCACACATAAATTCATGACATTGCGGGCTTATTGGTCCACGCATCCGACTGACCACATGCCCGGGTTCTCTAACTCCATGTCCAGGAAACGATACGAGCAGATCTTGCGGTTCATGCACTTCAGTGACAATGAACTTTGTCGTCCTCGTGGAGACCCTGAATACGATCGGCTCTACAAAATTCGGCCCCTCATAAACCACTTCAACCAACGTTTTGCAGACTTATTTACTCCCCAAAAAGTTGTCTGCGTTGATGAGTCCCTGGTTAAGTTTACTGGTCGCTTGTCATTCAAACAGTACATTCCCAACAAGCGTACCAGATACGGGGTCAAGCTCTATAAGTGCTGTGACAGGGCCACAGGCTATGCATGGAGCTTTATGGTTTATGAGGGTAAAGATAGTTACGTAGAGCCGGAGAACTGCCCTGACTACATAGGAAGCGCTGGCAAGATAGTGTGGAAATTGGTGTCACCCTTATTCGGAAAGGGGTACCACTTGTACGTGGACAATTATTACACCAGCGTGCCACTGTTTAGTCACTTGTTTGATAATCAGATTGGAGCATGTGGCACCGTGCGACCTAATCGCCGGGGCTTTCCCCAGCGGCTTGTAGATTCCCGTCTTAGGCTGGGAGAGAGAGCCTGCTATCGGTGTAATAATTTGCTCACTATGAAGTGGAGGGATAATAAGAATGTTTTCGTTCTTACCTCCCTTCATGCAGACACGACGGTCCAAATTTCTACGGCGACTGGTATTGTGGAGAAACCCCTCTGTGTCCACGAATATAACAAAAATATGGGAGGGGTGGACCTCAATGACCAGTTGTTGGCGCCGTATCTAGCTTCCCGTAAGGCCAGACGCTGGTACAAAAAAGTGTCTGCTTACTTATTTCAATTGGCTTTGCTGAATGCTTTTGTGCTATACAAAACTTCAGGCGGGACTTTAACCTTTCTTTTCTTCCAAAGAGAGGTTGTCACAGAGCTTCTGTATCCAGACGGTTCTGCACCTCACCATTCCCAACCAAATGCAGTAAGCCGGCTGCATGAGAGGCATTATTCTTATGTCCTCCCGAGTACCCCTATCCAACGAGCCCCCCAAAAAAGATGTGTCTGTACCAAGCGCGGATTTAGGCGTGACACCCGTTGTTATTGTCCACGCTGTCCTGGCAATCCTGGTCTTTGCCTTGGTGAGTGTTTTGAACGCTACCACACACTAGTGAAGTATTAGCGTAGGGTACAGCATTTCACAGGCTAGGCACACTAACACAGAGTCTCCCAAGATGCCATTGCATTTTGAGAGACCCAAAATGTTACAGTTGTTACAGTTTACAGTTAAAAAAAAAGTGTATAAAAAAAAAAAAGTAAAATAAAAAAACCAAAAAAAATATAAAATATAAAAACCAAAAATAGTTGTCATTTTATTGTTCTCTCTCTCTCTCTCTCTCTCTCTCTCTTCTCTCTAATTTTTTATACTTTACTGTTTACTGTGTTTTATTGTTAACCATTTTTCATGTTTTCAGGTACGCCATTCAGCTGCAGCGTGGATTTATTTATCTTGACAGCAACAGCGTTTGCTCCCACGATACATAAAGCCGCGACTCCAGTGCTGTAGGAGGTGATTTCACCACCACAGTTAAAAAAGAGCATATATGCCGAAGCATGGGGGCATAAGGGGTGGAGGAGCGATTTTGCTCCTAATGTCGCGTACATACGGTCAAAATTCCGACGGAGGGCTTCCCCGTGGAAAAGTTTGAACGTATGTACGCGGCATAACTTTTTTGCGGGAGGATGCCCCCATGCTTCGGCATATATATATTTTAGGCACAGGTTGTGTTAAAAAATTTTTTATTTTTTACTGTTTTTTTTGGCATTTGCTTTGCAGGTATGGTATGGTAAGGTTTTACTGTTATACTGTGATGTTACTTTGTTTTAACGTTAACCATAATTTGCTTAGCAGGTACGCCATTCAGCTGCAGCGCGGATTTATTTATCTTGACAGCAACAGCGTTTGCTCCCACGATACATAAAGCCGTGACTCCAGTGCTGTAGGAGGTGATTTCACCACCACAGTTAAAAAAGAGCATATATGCCGAAGCATGGGGGCATAAGGGGTGGAGGAGCAATTTTGCTCCTAATGCCGCGTACATACGGTCAAAATTCCGACGGAGGGCTTGCCCGTGGAAAAGTTTGAACGTATGTACGCGGCATAACTTTTTTGCGGGAGGATGCCCCCATGCTTCGGCATATATAAATGGTGCATGTATGTCCATCATTAGAAGTGGGTGGATGAAGGGAGGTATTCTAATGGTGGGCATACCCACCGATCAATCTCTTTTTTTTTCGTTCAGACAATATGACTCTCAGCAAATAGCTTGGGGTGTCTACTTTCCAAAATGGGGTAATTTGGGGGGGTTTTGTGCTATTTTGGCATTTTATGGCCTTCGAAACTGTAATAGGTAGTGAGGAGTGAAATAAAAAATTTGTGCCCTTAGAAATCCAGAAGGTGGCGATTGGTTTTTGGGGCCCCGTACGCAGCTAGGCTCCCAAAAAGTCCCACACATGTGGTATCCCCGTACTCAGGAGAAGCAGCAAAATTTATTTTGGGGTGCAATTCCACATATAACCATGGCATGTGTGAGCAATATATAATTTAGTGACAACTTTTTGTAAAAAAAAAAAATATTTGTATTTTTTGTCATTATTCAATCCCTTGGAACAAAAAAAAAAATATTCAATGGTCTCAACATGCCCCTCAGCAAATAGCTTGGGGTGTCTACTTTCCAAAATGGGGTCATTTGGGGGGGTTTTGTGCCATCTTGGCATTTTATGGCCTTCAAAACTGTGATAGGTAGTGAGGAGTGAAATAAAAAAATTAATGCCCTTAGAAATCCTGAAGGCGGTGCTTGGATTTCGGGGTCCCGTACGCGGCTAGGCTCCCAAAAAGTCCCACACATGTGGTATCCCTGTACTCAGGAGAAGCAGCAGAATGTATTTTGGGGTGTCATTTCACATATGCCCATAGCATATGTGAGCAATATATCATTTAGTGACAACTTTGAGCAAAAAAAAAAAGTTTGTACTATTCCCACAACTTCTGGCAAAATATAAAATATTCCATGGACTCAACATGCCTCTCAGTAAATAGCTTGGGGTGTCTACTTTCCAAAATGGGGTCATTTGTGGGGGTTTTGTGCTATTTTGGCATTTTATGGCCTTCGAAACTGTGATAGGTAGTGAGGAGTGAAATAAAAAATTTGCACCCTTAGAAATCCTGAAGGCGGTGATTGGTTATCGGGGCCCCGTACGCAGTTAGGCTCCCAAAAAGTCCCACACATGTGGTATCCCCGTACTCAGGAGAAGCAGCAAAATGTATTTTGGGGTGCAATTCCACATATAACCATGACATGTGTGAGCAATATATAATTTAGTGACAACTTTTTGTAAAAAAATAAAAAATTTTAATTTTTTTGTCATTATTCAATCCCTTGGGACAAAAAAAAAATATTCAATAGTCTCAACATGGCCCTCGGCAAATAGCTTGGGGTGTCTACTTTCCAAAATGGGGTCATTTGGGGGGGGGTTTGTGCCATCTTGGCATTTTATGGCCTTCAAAACTGTGATAGGTAGTGATAGGTAGTGAGGAGTAAAATAAAAAAATTATGCCCTTAGAAATCCTGAAGGCGGTGCTTGGATTTCGGGGTCCCGTACGCGGCTAGGCTCCAAAAAAGTCCCACATATGTGGTATCCCTGTACTCAGGAGAAGCAGCAGAATGTATTTTGGGGTGTCATTTCACATATGCCCATAGCATGTGTGAGCAATATATCATTTAGTGACAACTTTGTGCAAAAAAAAAAGTTTGTAATATTCCCGCAACTTGTGGCAAAATATAAAATATTCCATGGACTCAACATGCCTCTCAGTAAATAGCTTGGGGTGTCTACTTTCCAAAATGGGGTAATTTTGGGGGGTTTTGTGCTATTTTGGCATTTTATGGCCTTCAAAACTGTGATAGGTAGTGAGGAGTGAAATCAAAAATTTGCACCCTTAGAAATCCTGAAGGTGGTGATTGGTTTTCGGGGTGCCGTGTACGACTAGACTCCCAAAAAGTCCCACACATGTGGTATCCCCATACTCGGGAGAAGTAGCGGAATATATTTTGGGGTGCAATTCCACATATAACCATGGCATGTGTGAGCAATATATCATTTAGTGACAACTGTTTGTAAAAAAAAAAATTTTTTTTATTTTTTGTCATTATTCAATCCCTTGGGACAAAAAAAAAATATTCAATGGTCTCAACATGGCCCTCAGCAAATAGCTTGGGGTGTCTACTTTCCAAAATGGGGTCATTTGGGGGGGTTTTGTGCCATCTTGGCATTTTATGGCCTTCAAAACTGTGATAGGTAGTGATAGGTAGTGAGGAGTAAAATAAAAAATGTATGCCCTTAGAAATCCTGAAGGCGGTGCTTGGATTTCGGGTTCTCGTACGCGGCTAGGCTTCCAAAAAGTCCCACACATGTGGTATCCCTGTACTCAGGAGAAGCAGCAGAATGTATTTTGGTGTGTCATTTCACATATGCCCATAGCATGTGTGAGCAATATATCATTTAGTGACAACTTTGTGCAAAAAAAAAAAAGTTTGTAATATTCCCGCAACTTGTGGCAAAATATAAAATATTCCATGGACTCAACATGCCTCTCAGTAAATAGCTTGGGGTGTCTACTTTCCAAAATGGGGTAATTTTGGGGGGTTTTGTGCTATTTTGGCATTTTATGGCCTTCAAAACTGTGATAGGTAGTGAGGAGTGAAATCAAAAATTTGCACCCTTAGAAATCCTGAAGGTGGTGATTGGTTTTCGGGGTGCCGTGCGCGACTAGACTCCCAAAAAGTCCCACACATGTGGTATCCCCGTACTCGGGAGAAGTAGCGGAATATATTTTGGGGTGCAATTCCACATATAACCATGGCATGTGTGAGCAATATATCATTTAGTGACAACTTTTTGTAATTTTATTTTTTTTGTCTTTATTCAATCCCTTAGGACAAAAAAAAAAAATATTCAATGGGCTCAACATACCCATCAGAAATTTCCTTGGGGTGTCTACTTTCCAAAATTGGGTCATTTGGGGGGGGGGGTTTGTACTGCCCTGCCATTTTAGCACCTCAAGAAATGAGATAGGCAGTCATAAATTAAAAGCTGTGTAAATTCCAGAAAATGTACTCTAGTTTGTAGACGCTATAACTTTTGTGCAAACCAAAAAATATACGCTTATTGACATTTTTTTTACTAAAGACATGTGGCTGAATAAATTTTGCCCTCAATGTATGACTAAAATTTAGTTTATTAGATTTTTCTTATAACTAAAAGAAGAAAATATCATTTTTTTTCAAAATTTTCGCTCTTTTTCCATTTATATCGCAAAAAATAAAAATCGCAGAGGCAATCAAATACCATCAAAAGAAAGCTCTATTTGTGGGAAGAAAAGGACGCAAATTTCGTTTGGGTGCAATATTGCATGACCGCACAATTACCAGTTAAAGCAGCGCAGTGCGAAATTGTAAAAAGACCTCTGGTCCTTAAGGTGTTTATTGGTCCGGGGCTGTAGTGGTTAAGGACTGGAGTTGAGAAACATTGTGTTAGAGCATCTGAAGGGGAAAAGTTTAAATAAAGCTACATAATTGCACAGAATATCCCTCATAATCTGTGATTGTGCTTCTGTTTAGCATGCTTCTGTTTAGCATATCCTTGCTGTGTGACAGAATTCATACAGTGCATGTCCCCCAATTTATGCATTATAGACTTGAAGTATTTTTTTCTGTTCTAATGTAATGAGGTTCCCATTTAACAATCATAGCAAGCAATGCATACCAACAAATACCATCATATGGTTCTTACATGAAAAAAAAAAATGCAATTTTGTTTGTCTATGAAATAAGTTGAAAAATGAAAACCTTTGCTGAAGCGTCTCAAGCTTTTCCAGCAATCCTGGCTCATTTGTAACTTCAACTACTATGTTTGTTTTGACGATATTCCCCATTAGAGTCTAGGTAAAAAAAAAGATACATAAAACATATATATATGTACATATGGTACAATAAGTACACAAAAATACAGTCACACACAAGTACAAGTACACAAGTACCTTGAAGTCTAAATCAATTCCATCAAATCTTCTGGCGTCCTCAGGAAGTTGGTTCCGGATGTCTTCTGAGTTAGCAAATATACTTTGCAAGTGTGCCCAGGTTTTCTGAACCTCCAGCCAGACAGAAATAACCAAATCAGCCACCATAAGTTTCTTCTGCCACCTGCTTACCTCCACTGAGAAAAATTCCACAAATTTGCTCATTAAAATGTTCTGCAGTTGCACCTGGGGAGATAAAATAAACTCTGAGGATCATCTGTTCCCCAAAGCCCATATCGATATAGAGAAGTGCAGGTTTCTACCACTCAGAGCCTACTCTGTTATCATTCTATTATGCTACCACTGGCATATTACGAGAGCCCCAATATGTGTCAATAGAATAGAACAGGACCCTGGTCTGAGTCTGCTGGTTCTTGGGCACAATTTCTGGTGCCAGTGCGCTTTGGGCTAGGTTTCACTTTAGCTAACCTCTTTACTGGCTATAGACTTGAACTTTCATCACCTTGTTATATGATAGTATATTATTGCACATGGGTTTTAAACCCCAGGGCAAGCACTTGAACAGCCTTCTGATGATCTGTCATTGTCATTGGCAAAGTAGCACTACAACATGGGACATGTATACATTTTGGTAAATTGGTATAAGAACTGAATAAGCTATTTAATCATAGAACGCAAAAGGCAAATTGGCTATTTGGCAAGGGTGTAGAACATTTTCCAAATAATAAAAATAGATTAAATTGGGCTTCCCTTGGTTCAAAGTCCTGAAGCAGGTGAAGAGAAACACATTTATGTAATGCTCTATGTTGTTTTTGAGTTTTTAAAAAGAAAAAAAGCACTATAGCAACATTTAGGTCACATCACTGCTTTCAAAATGGACCTCTTAGCCCTTGTACACACGGTCGGAGAATCCGTCGGAATGTGTCCTATCGGACCGTTTTGTCAGATAATCCGACTGTGTGTGGTATGCATTGGACTGCTTCCATCGGAATATCCATCGGACCAAATTTTCCAACTTGCTGGAAATATTTTCCGACAAACTGCTCCGATCGGACATACTCCGTTCATGTGTATCCTACTCCGATGGACAAAGTGCCACGCATGCTCAGATCAAATTCCTAGACCAAATCTATTGGCTACTAGCCTGAACGTAGTCCCGTCGTAACGAAATAACGTCATCACATTATGTACAATCGGATTTTCCGACAACTTTGTCCGACTGTGTGTATGCAACAGTTTCAGACAAAATCCAACAGATTTGGTTGTCAGAATGTCCAACCATGTGTACAAGGGCTTAGTATTATTGTGGTCTACTGTAATTCTTTTGTAGCATTAGCCCTTTGATTTTGGTTATTAGGGATGATTATACTGTACAGTTATACCAATAAGAATTCAAAATGCTATGACCTCCAGTACTTACAACTCTAGCATCTTGTACAACCCTTTTTTAATTTAATAATGTTTATTGAAGATTTTCATCAGAACATAAAAGATAAACAATCCTCAAAACATACAAGCTAAATCCACCCGCACATAAGCACAGCCGAGCTAGATATACATGAATCTAGACCAGAATATAACAAAACCAATCTATAAAGCCAACAGGAAGTACATTGACAGAACATTGGTAATATCTTGAACCCATAACAACAAGTTCGGCCCCCTAGAGGGAGTATGTCTAGTCAAAGCACACGAGCCTCAGATCCCCTGGCGCCCCAAACGGGATCAAGCTGCAGACCAGGGGCTAGGCCCGCCCGCCAAGACCAGGACACTCCCCTCCCATCCCTACAAAGTTCAATTACCTGAGATGCCTAAAGGAATTTTGGGCCAATAACCAGCCCAGAACATTGCTGCCATCTTTCTTAGAACCCCATGAGGGGCCCATCCCGATACACCAAGGGAGGAGAAGAAGAAGGGAAGAGAGAAAACGTGTGAAAAAAAGAAAGGGGGGAAAGGAGAAAGAGAGGCAATGTAAAAGGCTGAATCAAGTGTTACCTGCCCTTGAAGACAAAGCACCCGGCTGCACTCCTGGAATAAGAGAAATATTACACAAGGTCGCCCAAGGTTCCCAGATCAACCGGAATCTCTCCGTTTTGTCGTGCCACTTGGCCACTACTTGTTCCTGCACCATAATCCATGTTACCTTAGATCTAAACATCTTATAGGAAACTGTGTGTTTCTTCCAGGCCTTAGCTATCGTAATTTTAGCCCCAAGAAAAACAAAAAATGCCAATTGTTGTAAATGTTTGGATAGAGCCGGGACGGAAAGATTAAGTAAGGCTAAACTGGGGTGTGGTAGTAAGGCAGTCCCCGTAAGAGAACTAACCGTACGGAACACTTTCCGCCAAAAGGAGCGGATGCGTGGACAGGACCACCAGACATGAAACATATCTCCTCCCAGACCGCAACCTCTGAAGCACACTGGCGAGGAACCCGGAAAAATTTTTGCCAGCCTGGAAGGAACATAGTACCATCTAAACAGGACTTTGATACCTGCCTCAATGAGTACAACCCTTTTTTAAACCACAGTTGCCAGTTGTCCTTTCCACCGACCTCTACTTACCTCATCACACACTCACATTTTCTGTGACATTTGTTCTACCCCCTTTTTGCATTGCTTATCTATAACCCCATTTGTGTCTCCCTGTATTTATATGGTGGTGGACATCATAGAAAACACACAAAGAAGTAATAAAATAATAGGGCTAATTGCAGTCTAGAATAGGTCCTAATCAACTTTCAAGCTATTTATTTTTGAATGTGAAGATTTTAAATTGTTCATGCCTGTGAAATAGCAACAAACTATTTTTGTAAAGGGTGCTATATGGTCAACTAGAATGGAGAGTTACACTGACCCACATCCTGGGATAAACATGGAAACAGAAAGGTTCCTCTGGGTGGGATTTTGAAAGGACAGTGAACAACTAAGTGGTCACAAAAGAGTAGAAATATATATCATTTTTAATAGCTCAAAGTTAAAAGAGATACAATACATAAAAATTAAATGTGGATGCAGATACATATATATGTGATTAAATAGCAAATGTTGACAACCACCATTAGTCTGTTGAAAAATTAAAACAGAGATACCAACAAACTATGGTACCTAAAATGATTACTTTAAAAGCCTTCACAAGTTACTATTTTCAAGTAAAACCTGAGCTCTGGCACTCAAATTATTGCTCTCACTCTCACCTCACATGTGTGGCCTAACCTATGTTTACAAATATATGCGGGCAGGGACGGCCAAAGACATTGTGCTGCCTAGGCCCAACAATGAAATGTTGCCCCCCTCCAAAGAAAAAATTACGAACACCAAAAGGCCCCCACATTCATTATTTTATATCATAATTCAAATTTAACTTATCAGAAAATCTGATTAAAAATGCCATAAATATCTATAGGAGGGGTTTCCACCATCCTTGCTAAGTTTCATTTTATACAGTATGTCTTATTTTCCATTTGATGTGTATTGTATGTGAAGTTGTGTATTGGAAGCAGTGATTGGCACTGATGGGTGGCACTGATTGGTAACACGGATTAGCACTGACTGGCACTGATTGGATGCTCTGATTGGCACTGACAATTGGCACTGGTTGGAAACACTGATTGGCATTGACAGGTATCACGGATTGACACTGACAGGCGGCACTGATTGGAAACACTGATTAGCATTGACTGGTGGCACTGATTGACACTGGCAGGTGGCACTGATTGGCACTGGCAGGTGGAAGTGACAGGTGGCATGGATTGGCACTGGCAGATGGCACTGATTGGCACTGACAGGTGGCACTAATTGGCACTGACAGGTAGCACTGATTGGCACTGGCAGGTGGCACTGATTGGTACTGATTGACACTTGCAGATGGCACTGATTAGCACTGACAGGTAGCTCTGACAGAGGAGATGGAGTTTCACATATTAAGTGATATTAACCCTTAGTGAAACTGTGTATGACACTGTCATGTAATGTGACTACATGCAGAGAGAGACCAGCTGTCAGAATTCAGAGGTGATGTCGGGGTTGGACGAGACCGGGACCCGGGGCGGGACCCAGCAGCTATCAAACACCAGCCAGTGATTGGGCTGCTTAAGAAAGGGGGCAGGGCCACATACACGTAGCGGCCCACCCAAACCCCATCCCATTGGCTGGTGTTTGATAGCTGCTGGGTCTCGCCCATCCCCGTTATCAATGCTTAATTTTGACAGCTGGTCCCTCTCTGCATTCAGTTACATTACATGACAGTTTCACACACTCAGCGGCTCTGGGAAGTGTCAATATCGGCTCAGTGTGAGACTGTCTCACAGGCAGCAGGGGCTTCACACTCATTGGATGCATTAATTAAAAAAGAGTCCTGCGCAAATAATGCCACAAAAAATAAATAATGTATAAAAATGTGAAGAAAAACAAGAGTCAATGTAAATATTTCAAAAATAAACACACCAATAGTGTAAGTGTGTAGTAAAAAAGTACTGGAGAAAGAACAGGACCAAATGTTCCAAAAGATCAGGCTCCCAGAACTCTCACCTCAGAGATGGAATAATAAGGCAAAAGAAAGTAATTCCAGTGGACTTCTCCTTCACTTCTCTGTGCACAATCATCAAATGGTATAAACTTCTACCACTAGAGGGCCGATTCAATCTCTTATGAGTAATGCTGCAGCATAAGTATCCTCGTGGTATGAAACTTAAGCCGTTCAAAAAGTTATTTGGCTCCAAAGTAAGAGTATAGCCGCCGTTAAAGCCTTGCATCAGCTTCTATGGCTTTAGAACTTGAAAGAGTTTGTCAGTGTGTCCATTGTTATACAAGCATCCAGGGATCTCTCTGTGAAGTGAAGGAGAAGTCCACTGGAATTACTTTCTTTTGCCTTATTATTCCATCTCTGAGGTGAGAGTTCTGGGAGCCTGATCTTTTGGAACATTTGGTCCTGTTCTTTCTCCAGTACTTTTTTACTACACACTTACACTATTGGTGTGTTTATTTTTGAAATATTTACATTGACTCTTGTTTTTCTTCACATTTTTATACATTATTTATTTTTTGTGGCATTATTTGCGCAGGACTCTTTTTTAATTATTTAAGTGATAGTTTGTGTTTACTATTTTGTCCCGCTGCATTTTCTGTTTCATTTAGTAGCACTTGCACTTTTGTTATTCCACAGATTGTTACATTATACTTTGTTATGCACGTAGATTTATTTCACGTCTAGCACATAGTGGCGCGAGGGTCCATTTTACACTCATTGGATGCAGCCTTTCACAGTAGTCCCACAGGCAGATCTCAGGAGACAGCTGGCACGGGTGACCGTAAGGGTTCAACTTGTCACTGCCTCTTAAAATGCCGCAAGGGACCATGGGCCCACTGGGTCCCATGATAGGGCAGGCTCTGCGTGAAGGACCTATATGTGAATTTGCACTTGCGCATGAGCTTCAGGGGATACATTTTTTCATTTTTTATTTACATTTATTTTTTGCACAACTTTATTTGTGACAGAGAAGACAATGGAATGAATGTTCTTCCATCTTTTCTGTGGGCAGCCAGCCCGACCACCTGCAATGGTCTTGGACTCCCCAGTGGAACAGGACAGCCCGGGAACAGCAACACAGGCTCTGGTGAGGAGGGGGGGGTTTCTGAGCAATTTTACATGAAAGCTCATCGTTGACTCCAGGATCAGGGCTGCAGCTGCAGTCATGATTCTGGTTTAAAGCGGGAGTCCACCGGGACTCCGCGTTTTTTTTTTTTTTTTTTAAAAGCCAGCAGCTACAAATACTGCAGCTGCTGACTTTTAAATAGTGACACTTACCTGTCCAGCGCGCCCGCGATGTCGGCACCCGAAGCCGATCGCTCGCTCGGCTGCCGGGTCCCGCCGCCATCTTGGGTATGGGAATCAGGAAATGGAGCCTTTCGGCTTCATTTCCCGGTTCCCTACTGCGCATGCGCGAGCCGCGCGGCGCAATCCGGACGGTCCCCGCTGCCTCTGGGAGCTGTGTGTTTCCCAGCAGGCAGCGGGGCACTTGCTGAAGGGGGCGGGGCATTGCGGAACGGGGGCGTAACCTACGCTCGTTCCGCAGACAGCTAGCCCGGAAGTGGGTGCAGTTACCTGGATTATCCAGGTAACTGCACCCCCCTCCCCCCTGAAAGGTGCCGATTGTGGCGCCGGAGGGGGGGAGGGATCAGATGAGCGGAGGTCCATTTTAGGGTGGACCTCCGCTTTAACCAGAATAACTTCTTGTCCAGAAAGTTCATATACTTCCACTGGAAGAGAAGCCATTAAAGAAACACAAACAATCCCACTGGTATCATCCTTGAGCACCAAACATATAGGCTTATACCTCGGTGAACAGGGCTGCTAGCATTCAGGTCTCTGACATGTTAATAGCAGCCCAAAAATATTCAGCTTTAAGCAGCTCCCCAAAAGGGAATGCAAAAACAGTGTTTTCCCCAAAACTTACTTTTACCTACCCTTTTAACCCCTGTGAACATGTGAACAGTGAGATGCTATCACCGCAGTGTCCGAGAGATGTATTCCACCTGTAACTGAAATATCATTTTTGGAAGCACAGGCTCTTTAATGCCTAGAATATCTCATGAACACAAATCTTGTAACTGTGCCAATTTGTACTTTTCAATGTACCAGTGCCTATTTGCCACATGCAATCTGAAGTAAAATAAATCAAGGCAGCTCATTCCAGCACAAAACTACTGAACTTCTTTTTAAAACCAGAAAAGTTTGGACTTTGTCAAAATCAACATGAAGCACCCCTACTGATGTAAACGAAACTGAAATTAGGCTTGTATTGAATTGCTGATCACAGACCTCCATTTACTGTGGCCCGGGCCCCATGAAAAGCGTGGCGCTCAAGAGAAAAATTGCGCGCTAAAAAAAGAAAACTGCAAAACAAGGGAAAAAATGCTAAATGCTTAAAAACCACACTCGTTTGTTCAAAGTAGCTATTCACAATGGGATTGATGGCTGTATTCAGCTCCAAGCCATCAGCCAAAGCAACTTTGCTCTGATTCCTGATTCTTTATTCATACCAAACAGGAGCAGAAGCAGTTGGACATACTTAAGCAATAAGGCACCACAGGCAAGCACTTTCCCATAAGTGTCCTGCACTTTGTGCATGTTGTCAAGCGACGCAGCTGGGGGTGAACACCCCCCAAAAAATAATATTTTTAAGTATGTTCAAGGCCTAGTCATTTCTTTTTTTTTTTTTTTTTTTTTTTTAAAGGAGTAAACTTTTTTCTTTCTCTAATGCTCAAAAGTGTATTTACAAATTACTGTGGCTAAGGCTGCTTTTCATTTTATCAGTCCTTAACGTAGGCTGGCTGCAATACTCAGAAATATGCATCCTGAGAAAAATCTGTTTATTATTTTGCTTTGGGTAGAGATGATGAAGAAACTTCTCAAGTTTTGGCAGGAATTTTATATAATGTTCCAAGTTGTTTCAAAATTGATTATAGGTTAGAAGTTACCCCATGTAACCTGCTCCCACCTTCTTACAACACATACTTATTGTCATTTTTGTGAGTTTCCATTGGCGTTTCAAATCACACAGTATATCACCAAATCCATACTGGTACAAAATTCTACACAAATATCGCATTCCAATTGCTGTCATTGTATGTATTTTTAAAGGCTCAGTTCACCTTTGCATAAAAAAACAATAAGTGCACATATCTTTGCAGCAGTGCTGCCTCAGTGGCCACCAGTGCTGCCTCAGTGGCCATCAGTGCCGCTCTATCAGTGCCCTTCACTGCTGCCTTTTAGTGCCCATCCATGCAGCCTCATCAGCACACATCAGTCAAAGAGACAAAAAACCTGTTTGCAAAATTTTATAACAAACTACAAAAAAAAATGTTTTTTTCAAAACTTCTTCTGTTTCTTTAGCAAAAAATTAAAAACCCAGTAGTGATTAAATACTACCAATAGAAAGCTCTATTTGTGTGAAAAAAATTCTAATAATTTTATATGGGTACAGTCTTGCATGACCGTGCAATTGTCATTCAAAGTGCGACAGTGCTGAAAGCTGGAAATTGGCCTGGGCAGGAAGGAGGTTTAAGTGCACAGTAGGCGAGTGGTTAACAATATATTTATACCAAAAAAGAACAATCATAACTATTTAGTCCACTTCATAAACTGTATATTCTATTAGATGTGAGTATAAATTCTCTTTTATGCTGTACAGACCTAGCCTGTTGCTCTCCTATTTTTAGGTTTATATATGCATTACTTTTTGTATTTAATTATATTTAAACATTTTATTTTTGCTTTGTTTTAACAGATTGAGAAAGTAATTAACATCTACAAATCATGATAATCAGTTACCTGGTTGTCTTCAAGTGTCTCTATCAAATTTTCATCCGACTTTAGTAATGGAGTTCCAGTGGCTGGATGATTCTCATATGAGAACTGCATGGTGCTCCAAGTATGGTTCATTTCCACAAGGACCTGGATCAGTCAGTTTGTAAATCTGTGTTACATTTGTTGGCTTTTGGTCATTTATCAATCAACTGTGTTTACTTACTGATTTTAAAAATCGAATTTTATAACACTTTAAACCACATATTACCTTTTTTAAGTCAAACACTGCTAAGCTGGGGTAGGATATAATTGTCATTAAATAAGCATATAATTATAAAAAATGTGTGTGTATATATATATATATATATATATATATATATATATATATATATATATATATAAAAGTAATACAAACAATTCGTCAATATATATCTGAGAATATCCGCATTAAAACAGCGCTTTATAAAAAGTCCTTTACAGAAGCAACAATGTACGAGAAATCACTAGAAAGTTCTTAATGTGCAGATAAGGTGTCTATAGTGATCTAATCAGCGTTGCAAGGTGATCAAAGTGCTGTCAACCTTTCTTCCACCATAAACCGGGAGTGCTTCACCACATGCGATGCGTACCCCCTAGGGGGTTAAACTCACCAGACACTGCTGATAAAACAAGCCTTAAGGAGTAGTCACTTCCTTGGGTATAGTAAAATTCCTATATATCACCTTAGCGTTGCAGTTCCAAGCAGTCCTCATATACTAAATCGCTCCAAATCATTCCCCTTCTACCATACCAATTAATACAAGCTGAGGATGGATCAAATCCTAAATTTTCGGAATCATTTTTAGCAGCCGCTCTTTTCTAAGACCAGAAGACAAAAGAATGTCCCACTATCCACACCGAGTGACGATTACCCTGCGATGAAGTCAGACCCACGACAACCACCAAATGAGCCCTCAGTTAACAAAATCCCCTAAGGGTGAACGTCTCTGATGCAGTCACAAAGGACAGAGGGACCAGGCCAATTCTCTGCTCCGCTGCCATAAAGTGTTCCCCCTTTCTCTGGCTGTGAACTTTCCCTTGATCGGTCACATCCAGTGCAGTGTTATGGACATTGCATCACTCTTGATGAAGTCAGAGGACCTTAGAGTCCAAGAAAATAGCGGAGAAGAGGCTGCAAGGGCCAGTCTAGCAGTGCAGAGGAGTGTATTTACTTTTCGATAAACCCTAGACCTTAGGTCCTGTTCACATCTTCGCTGCAATTCTGCCCACGATCTTTAATCGTGTGCCTTCAATGGCACCCCAAATACCCCTAGTATCACAGCAAACTGCACCTTCACAAAATGCATGTAGCTTGTTGCATGCCTGCGCTGATCATTACCAAACAGAAGGGAAATAAAGCAATGTGGATACAGCCTGCGCACAAGACTGCCATGAGTGCCCACAAAGTATGTGGCTGTGATGTTGAGCCAAACAAATAGCCTGGAGGACAGGGGCCAAGCGAACCGAATTTAAACTGCAAGGACTCCCATTGATTGGAGTACCACTCCCATCAAAGTATGGTCAGCCAGTAAGTAGGAAAGTAAAACTGTAGCCTCCTGTATGAAAGGACATATATATGTATATATATATATATATATATATATATATATATATATATATATATATATATATATATATACACTGTATATGTATATATTTTTCTGCAGATGGACACTTTTGTGGGCAACCAGATCAAATATGCAGCATTCCTTGTCATTCCGGAGATGAGCAAAACTGTGAAGATCTATTAGCCCTTGTACACACGGTCGGAGTTTCCGACTGTGTGTGGTCTGCATTGGACTGTTTCCATCGGAATATCCGACGGACCAAGTTTTCCAACTTGCCGGTAAAATTTTCAGACGAAATGCTCCTATCGGACATACTCCGATCATGTGTAGCCTATTCCGACGGACAAAGTGCCACGCATGCTCAGATCAAATTCCTACACCAAAGCTATTGGCTACTAGCCTGAACGTAGTCCCGTTGTAACGAAATAACATCATCACGTTATGTACAATTGGATTTTCCAACAATTTAGTCCGACCATGTGTATGCAACATCACTTCTGGACCTCTTCCGAAATGAATCCGTCGGAATTACTCCGACGGATTTGGTTGTCGGAATCTCCGACCGTGTATACAAGGGCTAAGACATCACTGAATCTTCTGTAAAAATCGGAACACTTTGCTGAAAGTTTTACCATTTGGACAACATGCATTGGGGTCAATAAAAAAAGGTAAAATGAAAGTGATTTTTATGACTAAGGGTGCAATTGGGAAAGCTCCTATCCTGGGGATTTGTTCTTGAGTCAAAAATACTAACTCTAACCTTTTTGCAAACCCTAATGCCAAGCCTTAATTTATGAACATGTTATGTTATTGCCATATCACTGCTGTCATGTTGCTCATTTGACATTTGGCTGTTAAATAAAGAAAATGATTAACATAATGATCACGCGGCTTTGTTTGCCAACAGAATCCACATATCATTGGTCACCTCTCATAATTCATCCAAAGTGAAATCTGGATGAAAAAATTCAAATAATAATTTCTATAAGTTTAAAAACTCTGGGTTGGATTTAATCAGTGTTTGGGATCCCATAACTTTTAGATATTACATATTGTTTTGTAGAGTTACTGAGAACCAAATTATTTTATACACCAGACAAGAGGAACAATAATAAAGACATAAAAATATGAGTACTCCTTAAATGACCTGAATCAATCATGTGCATTTATATTTAAAATATGTGACCTCAGGACAGTTTCTGGGAAGGCTTACCTTTTCTATTGCCATTTCCTTCACAGCTTTGTCTACAATGTTCTTTACTTCTTCCTCTACTCTATGAAGTTGTAGTACCAGGAGATCTCCAAGCACAGTTTCTTCATTCATCACAAATCTAACCTGGAAAACAGAACATAGTGTCAGTCTCTGCACACAGATAGAAAGAACTGATGAACAGTGAACACAGATCGGAAATGTACCCCAGTTTTGCTCATCAGCTGTAACCAATGTCTCTTCCGCACAGCAGGGTTCTGCAGTTCATTTACAGCTCGAAGTGATGTGATAAGGTTTTTAACAGTGGATTCCAGGCCCAAGTAGACATCCCATGTTCGTATCTCTTTGTCTAGTGTCTTCATTTCCTGATCATACACAAAAATATGTTCATAGAAACAATTATAGCATATATAATGTGCAATACTATGCAAAGTTTGGTCCAAGAACACATCACAATATTTGTGCAATACTTTTAGCAGACTAAGGCCCCTTTCACGTGGGTGTTCTGTTTTCTTCATCCGTTCAGTCATGTTTTTTATTGTTAGAAGATTGTATGAAAAACAGATCTGGACTTCAGTTTTTACATCTGGTGTGCACATCAGTTTTTACATCCATTTTCTAATGCATTTAAAATTTTTGGAATGATTAGAATTTGAATCAGTCGAACATTAAACAAATTCTATTTGAAGAATGTCTGGTTGCTAAGGAACAGGCCGACAAGTCGCGTCCTTAACAACCGATGACTCATCAGCTGTCAGCGGGGTTCCCTGGTGACAGCTGAATGTTACAAAACAATTGCCCGCAATTCAAAATTGTACCCCATACTCATTCATATGGGGGGGGCAGGATTTGGGGGCCCCCTTGTTAAAGGGTCGTATAAATTGCAACACTATAAATACCATAAAATATATGTGAATTAAATAAAATAATATTTAAAATTCAGTCATTTTAATAATCAAAATGGTGATCACATTATGCATGCATCCACTGGATGTCAAAATTCATCAGATCAGTGAAATATAATAAATTAATAAATAAATACTGCAAAATAACTACATCCTCCAAGGACACACTATCATGCAAAACATGCATCGCATAGAGCTTGTGTAGTGCCGCCACACTGCCACATTGGAACACATAGTGGCAGGGATCGATGTAAGTCCAAGTGCTTAATTTTCGTTTGTTTTTATGTGTCTGGATTCGTCTGGTTTTTATGATGTGTACACTTGCTACTGTTCCTCATTGAAATAAAGAGTAAGTTTACCTTTGTACACTTTTTTTTGTTCTAAATTCCAGCCTCATGCACCAATATAGCATTCATGTACTTTTTTTTGCAAAAATATCAAAGCTTTCCATTAAATCTAGAGTCACTTACTTTTCTTATCTAAATCCACATTTCCAGACGTTTCCATTAGTAATGTCTTCTTCCTGATCAAACTGTAGGTCATGACACAGGAAGGTACTGCCAACTGACCTCATTAGCACACACCCTGCATCATCATCCACCCTCTCATTTGCAGGTGCACATTTTTTAAATGAAATGCAATCAATCAGTGATCACCCTTCTCACTACATACACAATATACAATTAGATTGTGTAGTGTATGGCCATGTTTATACTCCTAAAATTACTAGTTGTGCTTTCAGTGCCATTAATTGTAAACACCAAACACAGAAGCAAACACACATTTTGCCATGTGAAAAAATTAGGGGCAAATGCTGCAAAACAGACAGTAAAAAACACACAACCCACAAAAAGCCAAAATGTCCCATTAACCACATATACTGCAGCCAATTTAAATCAACAGGCTGCCCTATGCATGTCACAGGAAAAACGAGACACAAAATGTGCGCTCCCACTATGCTACATGTGAATGGGGCATGAAAGTGAAATTGGTGCCATAACACAAGAACAACAAGACTCCATTCACAGCTGTGCGTTTTCTTACATTTCAGAAATGCATTTTCAGAAAAAAAAGTGTACAAAGGCGAACTTACCCTTTAAGTACTACACTATATGGTGTTTTTCTATTTATTGCCTATGGTGTATGCTGAACAACAAGCAGAGTGGTTCCCCTTGGAGGATGTAGTTAAAAGACTGGAGATTTCCTGAAATTGATGTCTGAGTTTATTATCACCATACAAGCTATTTATTATGCACATTGATTTAGCCTCTAGCAAGGCAGTGAGTGTGCATTGCATGTGGGTGGAGGCTGGTATTTTTGAAGCACTTTTTGGCATAGAGTGGCACTTTATTTACGTGGCTGATGTGGAGTGGATGTTATCTAGCAGTATTATGCTATATGTTCTTCTCCTGAGTTCCATCTCCTAAAGAATTAATGTGACTGGTTTTAATTGTCAGAAGTTGTCTTCAATATTAACAGCTTACATGCATTTATGCTGCACTTAAGTGCGCAGCCTGTCCTTCTGGTGAGCGTGCAATACAACCAAACTAGAACACAGAATTCTCACTTGGATTTTTTCTGATGAACTTTATTTTGGACTATTTATTTATTATATTTTCACTGGTCTAATGAATTTTGACATCAAGCGGATTCATGCTTAATGTGATAATTTTTTTCATTATTCAAATGACTGAATTTCACATATTTGATTTCATTCATTAATATTTTATGATATTTAGAGCAATGCAAATTATATGATCTTTTAAAGGTTTAAGAGAGAGTATACTACCTCTACCTGCTGGAGGCACATTTCAGTGTGCAGTGCTGAATTTTTTGACATCTTTTGCACCCCCCACCCCCATAATGTTGAGGGCATGTAGCCTGGTATGGTTCAGGAGGGGAGGGGGGGCACTCACTCCCCCCTCCCCTCCCCCCATTTCCTGGCCTGCCGGACTGCATGTTCAGATAAGGGACTGGTATAGATTTTGGGGGGACTCCATGGCATTTTTAAAAACATTCCATACCAGGTGCAAAGATCCATCAACGGGTGGAGGAAAAATGGACAAAACGTGTGAAAGGGACCTAAGGGACATTTGATAAGATGGAATGGTAGGCAGGACTAAGAGAGGACTGACAAAAAGGAAAGCAGGACCAATGAAGCATTGGACTGAAAGACAGGCCTGAATTGAAACTGATGGAATGATATGTAATAGGAAGGGTTGATACAATGATAGGTAGGACTGAGGAAAGATTAAAGCAAATATAAGGAGGACTGAGGTAGGTTTGTGGCAGTGATTGACAGGACTGATGGAATGCAAATACAGTGATGGGCAGGATTTATGGTCAGCATAAAGACAGTGTAAAGTGCGAAAGCATGCAGTGATAAAACTGAGGGAAAAAATCATTCAACGATAAAGAATACTGAGTCAGGCAATAACCGAGGCCAATTTACTTCAGAGATCACGTAAAGCCAACTTTTTTGATGATTATGAATTTACATAGTCCTTGCTGGTTTATTACAACATAGACATGTATTCAGCAGCATGTATGTTGTATTTATTTCAGAATAATGTATCTCAGAGTCAACACACAAAAGGTTTTTATTGTGTAGTTTTGTTTAATAAAATATACATTTCAAAATCTCCAAGAATATTTACATGAATCAGTCATCTCAAGGTTACACCCTATTCACGCTGATAGTGTATTCTTTTCATTTTGTCACCTGAACTTAAGCTGCAAATAATTACCAAGTAATTAGCAGAAGGATTACATAAGTGGATCCTTTCACATAATTGTTAAGTGCCACTTCTTTGAATCACTCAAGTGTCCTTATGGCAAAAGGAAGAGTTTACTTTTAAAGGCAGAATACTGTGCTTTTCATTATTTAGTGCTTGATTTTTTATCTGTGAAAAATCATTTTACTTCCAACTTGGAAAAAATAGCTGAATATTTGAATGTTACATTTGGAGGGAAACAAAAAAAGTTGATTGCTCTATGTATGTGTAATTTTATATTAATTATTAACTTATTATTAAAAAAGTTCCTCCCTGAATTCATACAAATCTAACAGTAGTCCTCAACAAGTGGCCTGAGTGTCTCTGAGCAGCTTTTCATAATGATCACTGTAGTTTCTCTGCAGATTCTCACTACAAATCTTAAGAGGACTGCATTATTGCTCCATTGATATAATGGAAGAAAATACTTTCTAGAGTATGAATAGGTTTAACTATACTGCACTGAAACTAGACTGAAGAATAAAATATTGCAATTTTTTCACTTTTTTTTTTCAATTAAGTTATGTTGCAGCCTGATACTACAGTTGTTTAAATATCTCCACTCAATGCCCCATAATGATTAAATGAAAACAACATTTTATAAAATGTCTGTGAATTTATAAAAAAGAAAAAAATGAAATATCACATTGGCATAAGTATTCGGACCAGAAGCAAAACTAGAACCTTCAGGGTCCCAGTGCAAGAAACCATGAAGGGCCTCCCTGACCCCTGACTGAGGCCCTTCCTTACAAGTATGAAGCTCTTCCATCTGAGCCCGAGGCCCTTCCCCGAGCCTGGGACCCTTCCCACTGATCCTGGGGGCCCTTTACTCCTGTTCAGGGCATTTTACGGTCCCACAGTGTGTTCTGCAGTGGACACCTTTCCTGCAGTCTTGGGTCCCTCTCATGGTTGTGGAACACCAGGGCCCCATCCCAAGTGGAACGTTTGACTGTAGCTATGTCACTGCCGCAGGTTCTAATTAGACAGGCTTGTGGGTGCAAGTTTACGGCCCCAAACATAGACACATAGACAGTGTGCATTCAGGGCCACTCACCCACACCTTCACATCTGTCAAATTAGGACATGAGGCTGTGTTTGTGCAGCTGCTGCATCCCCACAGACTGACAGTCAGCTCCAGCTGCACAAACTGCTTATTAATTGGACAGAGAACTCGTGCAAATTAGCCCTTCATTTTTTTTTTAAAAATAACTTTTTAACTACTTACATTTTTTGCTATTTTTTGCTTTTTTTTTTTTTTACATTTTTAATTACTTTACTTTTTTGCAATTTTTTTTTTTACATTTTTTTTGCAATGCTTTTTTGGTGAAATTTCAGGGGTAAATAGACCCCTGAAGACTTACATGTGAGACAGAGAAGGGGACTGGGGAAACACATCCCTCAGTTCCTTTATGAAGCCTCAGCTACAGAAATTGAATGAACAAGAAGAGCTCTTCCTGTTCATTCATAAACGGTAGCATAGTAAACAGTGCGAAACCTAATATGACAGGGGGGGGGGGGGCACACAGGATCCCCTGGAGCAGGGGCTGGGTTGCAAATTTAGCTCAGGTGCATCCAATTTCTCTTGATCATTGCTGAGATGTTTTTATACCTTGATTTGAGTCCACTTGTGGTAAATTAAATTGATTAGATATGATTTTGAAAAGCACACATATAAAAGGCCTCACAGCTGACAATGCCTACTGTATCAGAGCAAAATCCATGAGGTTAATGGAACTGCCTGCAGAGCTCAAAGACAGGATTATTGCAAGGCACAGATCTGGGGAAGGCTTAGGGTTGCCACCTCATCCCTTTAAACCCGAACACATATGAATTACACACGTAGCGGCCATAAACCCTTGTAGGGCAGCCTTAACTTTATGGGCTTACCGGTTACCTCCGCTTGGCTTGTTCTTCCACGTCTAGGGGTTGCCAGGGTTGATACCCAACAACTTGGACGCTGACACCAATAAAGTCCTTTTGAAAGGTTTTATTTTGCAGGGGTAACATCCAACAACACAGTCTCGTATAGGAACAGAGGGCAAGGGTAAAAAACTCAGGCACCTTGAACTGCAGACATAACAAAGTCTCTAGTACCAATCAGAGAGTAGCCACTCGCAGCTGGGCGCTTCAAGGCTGAACAAATCTCTAGCTAGAGATTATGGCAGTCAGCACTTTGATTCAGATCTTAATTATCCCTTCCCAGACTCCTCAGCGGGGCACACCCACTGATTGGTTCAGAGAAGGCTGATACCCAAAACGTCCATCCAGGCCTGGTTCTGGCTTGTCATGTGCACCTCGCTGTACACATGACCAAGCAGAACTTCTAACACAGCCCAGCCAAACTGATGTCAAAGCTAACCTACATAATTAACCCCCAGAACCCCACTACTGTTCTGAGGCAAAAACTAAATTTACACATGAATGACACTTTGTCCAAAATGTCATCCCCTACACACAGGTTCTGAGGCTAATTTAATGCAGGTAAGGCACCAAGTGAGTTTAATTACCACCTTAATCAGCCACAGAACCTGTGTAATTAATATGTATTCGGGTTTAAAGGGATAAGGTGGCAACTCTAGGAAGGCTACAAAAATATTTCTGCTGCAAGGAAGTTTCCCAAAAGCACAGTAGCATCCATAATTCTCAAATGAAAGAAGTTTAACACAATCAGGACTCTTCCTGGTCACCCAGCCAAACTGAGCAATCAGGGGAAAAGAGCCTTAGTAACAGAGATGACAGAGAACCCGATGGTCACTCTGAATGAGCGCAAGAGATCCTGTGTGGAGATGGGATAATGTTCCAGTAGGACAACAATCAATGAATCCCTCAACCGATTTGTGCTTTATGGCAGATTGGCTAGATGGAAGCCTGCTTGGTGGTTGGAAAAAAGCACCCAAAGGACTCTCAGACTGTGAAGAGCAAGATTCTCTGGTCTGATGAAACCAGAATTGAACTGTTTGGCCTCAATTCTAAATGTTATGTCTGGAGGAAACCAGGCACCCATTATCACTTGCCCAATACAATTTCAACAGAGAAGCATGGGGGTGGCAGCATCATGCTGTGGGGGGGGGGGGGGGGGGGGTTCAGCAACAGGGACTGGGAGACTGGTCAGGGTTGAGGGAAAGCTGAATGAACCAAAAAACAGAAATATCCTGAATGAAAACCTGTTCCACAGCTCTCAGGACCTCAGACTGGGCCAAAGGTTTACCTTCAAACAAGTGTCTTAGGGACATCTCTGTAAATGTCCTAGAGTGGCCCAGCCAGAGCCCTAACTTGAACCCTATTATACATATTTGCTGCCAATAATGCAATTTCCAAAAAATGAAAATTCATCCGAATTTCAATTTAGAACTAAACTAACTGCACATGTCTAGTTGATGATAAATTCCCATTAGAGGAACTGAGAGATGCAATGTTAAAGTGGTTGTTAACCCACTATATACAATTCACACCATCGTCTCTGTTGAATAATGTGATCTGCCCCTGTGTCTGTGTTTTATAAAAATAATGCAGCTATATACTTGATTTCAGAGCACCACTTGGCGCTCACATGACCAGCCGGCTCTCTCCTCTCTCAGCCTGACAGCTGCAATGGGTGTTGTCAAGATTCCCCCACTGACGTCAGTCAGGAGGGAAGGAGGAGAGAGTCGGCCAGTCACGTGAGCGCTGAGCGGCGCTCTGTAATCAGGTATATAGCTGCATTTTTTATATAAGGCACAGACACAGGGGCAGATTACATTATTAAACAGAGAGGATGGTGTGAAAAATTATCTGTAATTTTAGTAGCAGGAGGGGAGGGGGTGTGCAGGGACACAAAGATGACAGACAGGGAGGGAGCGGAGGAGAGGAGGACAAATTACTACAGGAGACACAGCGGATGGTGGAGGCACGTTCACTGACCAGTTTACAGAGGGGACGGGCAGAGCCAGGCAGGATCAGCCAGGTATTTCAGGTGATATGGGGGAAGGGGCATGCATGGACACAAAGATGACAGACAGGGAGGGAGGGGGGGAGAGGAGGACAAAGGACTACAGGAGACACAGCGGATGGTGGAGGCATGTACACTGACCAGTTTACAGAGGGGGAGGGCAGAGCCAGGCAGGATCAGCCAGGTATTTCAGGTGATATGGGGGGGGGGGGGGTTGCACAGCACAAGCACTGTGCTGTTTAACATGCTTTAAAGTAACAGGATCCAATTTTTTGGGGGGGTAACAAACACAATAGAATAGGAATGATGGCAACTCATACCTGCACCTAAAGTGGCAGAACCACATTTTTTTACTTTCTATCTTCATGACCAGTGGGATAAACACCAAGGTCCCAGGAAAGAAAAGTAAGACATAATTCTAAAATTTTATGTCTGTCACTAGAACATGAGCTGAGGGGGAAACTACCAAAGACAACCATTAAAGGAGGGCTTTCTTCTAATTTTGGGAAGGTTCAATCAATTCCTGTTGTGTCACTGGGACATGGAGTGAATACAAACCTCCCCAATAAAAACACAGACAGCTGTGAAAACCTGCCAAGGATTTTAAACCCTCTTTGCTCTGCCCAAAGCTAGGGAAAAAGTTTTGCCTCAAGTTCCACTTTAGTCTTTGGGAGAATGAAGATGGAGAGTGGCACCATTTTTTAACCTCAGTAGAGCTGGGTGGGAACGGAGCTTGTAATCCCTATATGGTATTCAAGAAGTAAAAGAATCCAACAGATCATCCAACCAGGTAATATTCTTGTGAAATGCACACATACATTTAGAGTGAACATAGTTTTTAAGAGGACAACGTAATTTATTTTAATTGGCTGTCAAATATTTGTCTGTAAATCATTCTCACAGATAGAAAAGGCCAAAATCATGTTATTTACCATTGTATATAATAGAGCGTATAATCGCAAAAAATTTTTTACCTTTGCAAATCTTCTCAATTCCATATCCATTTGCTCAACATTTATCTGTTTCCATGGCGTTTTCATCCAGTCTTTAATGCTTGTCTGAAGAAAAAGCACAAAGGTGCCCTGTGATATGCCGTACTTACTGGATATGTAAAAGCATGCTGTGTTAATGCAATAAAAGTATCACAAATTAATATTATTTAGACTTATTGATACATTTATATTCCTTTTCAGTACTTAAATCAGAAGTTTTCGTAGATCTGTTTTTTTTTTGTTGTTTTTTTTTTACTCCTTCCAATTTCCTGTGATTGTGGCTTTCTTTTTTTTTCCTTCATTTTGTGAATTACTTTTTTCCTACATAATTTTTCTGCTTTTTGGTACATATTTTTTTAAGAATCCTTCCTTCCCTGCATTTCTTTCCTTTTAGCTTTTCCAGTTCCAAAGTGCCAATAGAGACCAGACGCAGACTGGCCACGCATGCAAATCCATCTGCTGAACATTGTTATAAACATGCAAGTAAACATAGGGGAGGAAGAACTATCTACAGGCACCTTAAGGTATATCTAAAGGCAAAACCTTTCTTTTATTTTTGGATAGAGTTGAGAGGGATTACGTATAACACTTGTCAATTTATATTGCTATCTGTGCCCCCGTTCAGAAGATTCACCCTCCCGATTTGTCCTGTTTACCATTTTAATTACATAGTTACATAGTAGGTGAAGTTGAAAAAAAGAAACAAGTCCATCAAGTCCAACCTGTGTGTGTGCTTTTATGTCAGTATTACATTATATATCCCTGTATGTTGTGGTTATTCAGGTGCTAATCTAATCGTTTTTTTTAATTATCGATGATCCCCGCTGAAATCACTGCCTGTGGAAGAGAAAAGCAGTTTGGCATTGTATGCCATTGCTGAGCCTATCATCTACTAGGACCCCCAGGTACTTTTCCATTCTAGATTCCCCCAGAGGTTCTCCCCCATAGTGAGTAGTTGAAGGTGAAAGTAAAGAAAATCCCCAAAATTCTCCTTCAGAAATGTAATAGAAGGGAAATCTTCCAATGGGGACACCAATATTGGTGACCAAGGGGTCCCCAATGAATTCCCTTAATTTGCAGGGATCTCCTCTCACTTTCTGTTTGGCTAAGGGACAGGAAGTGTAGGAAAATCTCTGCAATGAAAGACAGAGGCTCTATCTAAAATGAAATAAAAAAATGTGCCTATAGTTCTACTTTAAGCTCCTTGTACACTGTTGTATGTATAGATTTGTGTACTTACTTTAATGGCAGTACAACCAATGAAGGTTGTACTGCAGACTAGCCATGCATCTGAGAAGAAATGTGTTGCATTTGGCCTAATCTGCATAAATAAACATCTATAAATCTGCATGCAAGGAGTCCTAAAGCAAGTCAGTCCTTCATCATACAGGGCAAAGTAACCAGATTATTTTAATGCCTCATTTCCCAGCTCCAAACCATTCTAACTGGAGCATACATAGGGCTAAGGACCGTTTCCCCATCCTCATGTGACAGCATCGGGCAAAGAGCAGGTATTCTTTAAGAGAAAGGGACCCATTTAAAATGGAACGCAAATACAGGATTTCACATAGTACAGAACACCACTGGAAATACTCCAAACTTCGCCTACCTTATACATATTACTCATAAAATGCAGAGCACAGTGTGAAGCCTCTCCACAATGCTGCTGAGAACTCAACCAAATAATTGAAGAACTCTTTGAAATGACCTATCAATGTCATGATATGATAAGTTTCCTTCAATGGCAATAAGAATAAATGGTACTTTGCTTGTTTTGATACTCTAATTACCCGCACACACGATCGGATTTTCCGACAACAAATGTTGGATGTGGGCTTGTTGGCGGAAATTCCGACCGTGTGTATGCTCCATCGAACACTTGTTGTCGGACCTTCCACAAACAAATGTTGTCTAGCAGGTTCTCAAATTTTCCACCAACAAATGTTTGTTGTCGGACTTTCCAATCGTGTGTACACAAGTCCGTCGGACAAAAGTCAACGCTTGCTCAGAATCAAGTATGAGCCGGAGATATAACTAGCATTTGTAATGTAGATATCACGTACGTCTTGTACATCACTACGTTTGTAATTGTTGGCCAACATTAGTGTGACCGTGTGTATGCAAGATAAGTTGGAGCCAACATCCTTCAAACAAAAAAACACAGTTTTGTTGTTGGAGAGTCTGATCGCGTGTACGGGGCATAAGGCTTGATTCACGCCTATGCATTTTTAGTGCTTTTTGCATGTTGTAGATTTGCTCTACAGAGCGTGTTCCATAGGAAACCATGTTAAATGGGCTGTGGTCTAAATCTGCAAAATGCAAAAAGCACTAAAAATGCATAGGTGTGAATCCAGCCTTAAGCTGAAAGCCATGTGGTAGAGGATTTTTTTTTCTTACTATAAATGTTCCCTATAGCCATGTAAATATATTCCAAGAAATTCATAGCACTTACATTTCTCTGATGGATTTTTCCTGCATAGTAAGCACATTGTGATATTTTGGCACTTTAGAAATGAATAAAGCATTTCTTTAGGTAATTGTGAAAACAAAAATACTTTTGACAGGAGGTACTTAGTAGAAAGCCATTAAATAAAGCAGTTACAACACTTTTTTTTGTGGTTTGGCCTCTTAAAAACACCTGTGCCTAATACAGGAAAGTCTTCCGACAGTTTTGCAAAGCTTTTCGACATGTTTTCCAGAGTCAGGTATTTCTTATTATTGCCATTTTTAGAATATGTTGATATGGCTGCAACAGGTTCTATAGTAGTTGCTGCCAGTTCACAGATAAGCAAACTGTCTGTAAATAAAGAGGACCTTTAACCTCCTCCTTGCCAGGGTTAATTTTGATTTTTACTCCTTCTTACTTTGTCAGCTGGGTTGAGCTACAATATCATACTGATCTGTCCAGCGAATACAGCAACGTCCACCTGTAACCAGCCAAAAGCTGCGGCATGCTTACTCTCACGCTGCCATATTCTTTGTCATCAGGAGGCAGGCTGTTCCTTCTGGGTTCTAGCAGCTTGCCATTAATAATGCTGCAATGTTGCGATGGAGTTCCGCTGAAACTGTCTTGCCTACACACGATCACACCAAAGTCCAACCGTCAAGAACGCGGTGATGTACAACACATATGACGGGACTAGAAAACGGAAGTTCAATAGCCAGTAGCCAATAGCTGCCATCTCGTACTTGCTTCAGAGCATGCGTTGTTTTTGGTCTGTCGGAACAGTATACAGAAAGCGTTTTTTCCAATAGGAATTGGTTCCCTCTGAAATATTTAAAACATGTTCTTTTTCTAGGTCCGTCAGAACTTTCGCAAAAAATAAGTCAGATGAGGCCCACACACGATCAGAATATTCGATGAAAAGATTCCATCTGACTTTTTCTTTGGGACATTCCGCTCGTGTGTACGCGGCATTAGTGACATTTTTGACACTTTGTGGGAATCAGTGACACTAATACAGTGCTAAAAGTATGTACTGTCACTGTACTAATGACACTGGCTGGGAAGGGGATAACATCTAGGGCAATCAATGGGATAAATGTGTGCCTAACAAGTGTTTTCTCACTGTGGGGCAGGTGATTTTACTAAGGGAAAACATAGATCCCTGTACTTGCTTTGCAGGAACACAGGATCAATGTCGTCTACACTGACAGACTGGCGAACTGCCTTGTTTACATAGGCAGACCACAAGGCGAGTCCGCCGGATCCGCTGATTGGCTCTGATACCCAGAAATGCAGGATTGCGTATATAAGTGATCCTGCGCAGCGCGACCACCCTGTAGCAGTAAATCTGCAATCAGGTGATCGGCAACTGGTTAAGAACATCAGCATTATGATAACTCTGATGATCCATTATGCCAGAGAGACTGATAGCACCCCTGTGTTGAAGCCTTGAAGGCACTGGCAGCCCCACGATTGGATCTGCTTCCCCTCTATTCCTGCTGCTGGACATCGCCAGCTGAGCTCAGCTGCCTCTCTCTGCCCGCTGCCGCCACCGATGGCCTCACGGCCTCTCAGGTCTCTCTCTCCAGGCCCCGGCTACTACTGGTTGGGGAGCAGAGGAAAATGACTCTGCCGGGGAAGGCAAGGAGATAAGCAGGCAGGCGGCTGGCCGGAATTTGAGCCAAGGCATAATAACATGTGAGCGGAGCTGAATGGGCATGTGCCGGAAACTGAAGAAAATTGCCCCAGCTCCTGTTGAAGTCAAATCCGGGGACAAAACCAGGGACAGACTTGGTCCGGGGACAGTGTCATCAATCCGGGGACTGTCCCCTGACATCTGGTCACCCTAACATATGTGCATGTGTATTCTACATAGCCCTGAAGTCTTGTGGAATACATGACGTGGGTATCCCAAGAGCCTTTGGACTGGCAGACATCACTCTCACCCAGGCAAGGAAGGCAGAAATGCTGTCTGCACTTTGCTGATAGGTATCCTTTCCAATAAATAATTTTTTGTTGCAAATTGCTGAAAGGGAGAGCGAGCAAAATAAAGAAACAACAAAAAGTGAGTGAAGGTCTGCTTTAAGACTAACTCCGAGTTGGTGTACAGAAAGACACTGTCATGATAATACGGTCTCAGTGCCCCAAAACTGTGTGGGCAAACACAGGGCAGACTGGATGTTTTGAAATTCACAAGCAATCAGTGACAGTTTTTAGAAAAGACGCAGAGCAGGCTTATATCCTTATAGCTAAATAGCCAGCCAGTGACCCTCTGCCAAAGCATATAAACCCAGGAATACATCTCCACATATAAGAGGAGTCAGTAAACTCATTTTATTAGTGTTAAGCCAGAGTACTATTAAGCAAGGTTTTGGATGTGAAAAGCTGCTTATGCACCACATTTCAGCAGTGGACCAAAGGACTGAAAGCAAGTCCCTGGAAGACTTTATGATCCAAGATTGGCTGCTATACATCTGTCCTTCAGACATCCAACAGTTTGTGTTGGAGTGTAAGTCAGAATCTGTCAAAGAAACAGCAGAACTTGCAAATTTCTACCTCAGCACTTGAAGATATGACCTCTATACAACTCCTGCTAGTGGCTGTAAAGGAGAAACGTTCATCAACAGCAACCCGCTACACCTGTGAGCAGGGCAGCCATCAGAAATTTTGGAGCCCCTTACATAGCTTTAGGACTGGGCCCCCGGGCCTGACCACCAACATTCCCCAGGATCCACCCCCTGGCCGTTTCACAGAATCCGCTGTAAATGGAGTGGAATACAAATTACAGCTTACCAATACTTAGATGTGGTTGCTGCATTTTTTTTAGGCTTTTTGTAAGCACCTTTATTGTAAGCACCTCTGCCAGTGGTAAATGGAGAAAGAGGGCAGAGAGTGAGAGGGCAGGGAGAGCAAGAGAGAGGGCAGGGAGAGCAAGAGAGAGAGAGAGGGGGGGGAGGAGAGAGAGCGGAGAGAGAGGGGCAGAGAGAGAGCACAGGGAGAGAGCGGGGAGGGAGAGAGAGCGCAGGGGGAGAGGGGACTTAGAGAGGGAGCAGGGAGAGAAAGAGGGGGCTGAGAGAGAGAGAGAGAGAGAAGGGAGAGAGAGAGCAGGTAGAGAGAGCAGGGAGAGGGGGGAGAGAGAGAGAGGGGCAAAGAGAGACAGAGTGCAGGGAGAAAGAGGGGGGATGAGAAAGAGAGCAGGGAGTGAGAGAGAACAAGGAGAGAGGGGGGACAGAGAGAGCAGGGAGAGAGAGCTGGCGGAGTCAGAGAGAAAGAGCACAGAGAGAGAGAGGGGGGCTGAGAAAGAGAGAGCAGGGAAACAGGGGGAACAGGGAGAGAGAGCAGGGAGAGGGAGGGGTGGGGAGAGAGAGCGAAGGGAGAGGTGCCTGAGAGCGAGAGCAGGGAGAGGGAGAGAGCAGGAAGAGAGAGAGCAGGGGGAGAGAGGGGGCAGAGAGAGAGAGCAGGGAGATGATTCTAAATGGCACCCCCACACAATAGATGGACATTACAGCACAGTGTGCATGGAGATTTTTTTGTTGTTGTTGTGCACCATGATGCATGCTAGTGTGTTGCCAAGCATTGATTTTCATTGCAACGCACGTCCATAAGCAAGCTTTGTTGGTGTGCCATTCCGTGCTATTTGTGTAACTACCACAATGTGATGCATGGCCACTGCTGCGAGCAAGTCCTTTAAGTAAATGTTGAAACTCATATGTTCAGTTTGAAAAGAACCTGTCACAGGAGAAATGTGGAGGCTGCCAGTACTGACCTTATCCTCCAAAAATGCTAGCTGTCTGGTGAATGGGCCCCGATACTAAATCCTATACATGTAATACTAAAATAACCATGACTGTTAAAGGCTAATTGCAGGTTGAATGTACCGCATAATGTATATTACAAGTGGATAACAAAGGATGACAGAAGAGGATTAGATAGAAGTAACTGCCTGTTGGCACCAGGTCACAGGTCAAATAGGCCAACATTCATGTCAGAATCCAGCTGTTTTAAAAATGATACATTGATGAATTTAATTTCACGTTTAGTAAGGCTGACTGTTGGTGGCTTACGTGACTGCTGTCAGGTTGCTCATTGACGCTTTTCATGACCGCTGAAATACTTTACACAGATTTTACACCTCCTTCTCTTGTTAAAGTATTCTTCTGCATTGATTTTCTCTTCCCCCTTGTTCCAGTAGAAAAAATTAAGCTGCTTACTTTGCAAGGGAATGTATTTTTGCTAGCACATGATTGAATGGTGGAAGTCAGCAGAGCTTTACCTCATTCATTAAGCTAAAATTCCCTTGCAAAGTGAGCTGCCTATTTGTTCTTTGTAAATCAACCCCACTGTGTGGGCTGTGTTATGGTAGTTGAGGCAGCAGCTTGGTTTTCTAGGAAGGAAATCAGGGTATACATGTTCAGTGGTACAGAGAGGGGAGAGGTGTTGATGGGCAGAGATCTGTAGTCTAGCTGACAGGACTAGCAGTACTAGTTGGGATTACAGTATAGCAAATGCACTGTGCTATCACCCTAAACAGAAGGTTTAGAACCCACAAAAAAATTGGGAAATATGCAAGTACAGTGCCTTGAAAAAGTATTCATACCCATTGAAATTTTCCACATTTTGTCGTTACAACCAAAAATATCAATGTATTTTATTGGGATTCTATGTGATAGACCAAACACAAAATGGCACATAATTGTGTGAAGTGGAAGGAAAATGATAAATGGTTTTCACATTTTTTTTACAAATAAATACCTGAAAAGTGTGACGTGCATTTGTATTCAGCCCCTCCCCCGAGTGAATACTTTGTAGAACCACCTTTCTCTGCAATTGCAGCTGTAAGTCTTTTTGGGGATGATGTCTATACCAGCTTTGCACATCTAGAGATGTGGGCAAATTCTCCCACCGGAGCTGTGCATCTCTGCAGCTCCTAGAGAGTTACCATGGGCCTCTTGGCTGCTTCTCTGATTAATGCTCTCCTTGCCCGGCCTGTCAGTTTAGATGGACGGCCATGTCTTGGTAGGTTAGCAGTTGTACCATACTCTTTTATTTTTGGATAATGGATTGAACAGTGCTTCGTGAGATGTTCAAAGCTTGGGATATTTCTTTATAACCAACCCTGCTTTAAACTTCTCCACAACTTTATCCCTGGCCTGTCTAGTGTGTTCCTTTGCCTATATGATGCTGTTTGTTCAATAAAGTTATCTAACAATCCTTTGAGGGCTTCACAGAACAGCTACATTTAGGCTGAGATTAAATTACACACAGATGGACTGTTTATTAATTAGGTGACTTCTGAAAGCAATTGGTTAAACTAGATTTTAGTTAGGGATATCAGAGTAAAGGAGGCTGAATACAAATGCACCCCACACTTTTCAGATATATATATATTTTTTTTAAATTTAGAAAACCATTTATCATTTTCCTTCCACTTCACACTTATGTGCTACTTTGTGTTGGTCTATCACATAAAATGCCAATTGCTTTGGGGGCAGATGTGCAGGCTCACTCCCAAGCCGGGCTGTGTGCATCCATAGACACACACAACATAACTCAGCCCTGCCCCTCACTTTCTGCTCACAGGATTTGACTCACAGCAGCAGAAGCCAGTAATCTCTGCATGCTCCCTCCCAGGCCGCTGCTCTATGTGTCAGTAAGACATATAGAGCCGTGGCTCCCCCCCCTCCCCCCCCCCCCCCCCCGCTCTCTCCTTGTTCACTCACTGGCTGTAATTGACAGCAGTGGGAGGGGGAAGGTCACAGAGAAACATGAAGGCATGAAGGTAAAAAAACTTCAGCCTTTAGAACCACTTAAATGCAGGGATTGTTTAACATGTTTTAACCTTAGAACTACTTTAAAGTTTAGGAGGAGTCTCCCCAGGGTCTTTGTGGGAATGTCGGCAGTATGAGAGTAGAGTGTTTTTCTAATCACAGAATGTTGCCCCTGAGCCTTGTGGGAAGCCAGGGAAGGACCAATAGAGGCTTCTGGACTATTGGGACATAAATAGCCTGCCCTGATACCACAGCACTACTCCTAGAACTTTGCATAAAGTACCACCCAATAATGAAAGCTATGGAAGAGATATTATTACAGATTCACCCTCCCGACATTGATAGATGATCCCCCCCCCCCAGGTAGCACGCATGTGATGACTCGTGCCCCCATGTAACATGGGCCCCAAGTGTTCGGTTTCACTTTGGGAGCTATGACCTGGAGCACAAGTAACACAAAGACCTGTGTAAGGAAGCGGTCTGGGCATTAAGGTGTAAAAGAACAGTGACTGGGAGGATGACCAAGAGTGAATGGCCTATGGCCTGCACATGATTAAAGTGTGAGCTTGGCAAGGTTGGAGAGATACTTTTCTACATGTGCCTGTGGCCCATGTATATGCATGTTTTGCAGAGATGTACTAAATATATTGTTTTCTTATTATTTTGCTCAAACATACACTATACATATCAAAAACATGTGCTGTCTGTTTCTGCTCCTACATACATATATAAAAGCAACAATGAAACAATTACTTTGTGAACAATACATTTTTTAACATTGCCACTTTGCTTGTAGTATAGACAAACTTGTCTATGGACTTACCCGTACAAATACAACCATATCCCACACTGACTTCAGTAAGGCGATGGCAATGCGACATTGGCGTAGCTGTTTATACTCTGGGACACTGACTTCAAACAGTTCTGCTGTTTCCTGCAGTTTTCTCATCTCATCCTCCAACCTGGAGATATTTCTATGGGTCTAAAGACAGGAATATTGTCATTTGGCCGCATGTTACTTGTGACATTTCCAAGGAGTGTGAATTATCTGCTGTTACACTTGACTACGTCCTGGAAAGTGCATGTAGTGTATTTTCAGGGAATGAATCACGCTTCAGGTGGTTGAAGTCCTTAGCATTAACAGTTTCAACACTACCAAACAACATCTGGGAATTTTATGGACAGTTTGAGGGTGAACAGAAGTAATTCATATCTCTTTACCAGTACACAACAAGCTTTTATTTTCTGTCACTCAGTCAGAAATGTGTGAAAAAGCTCCAGTGCAGTCTACTGTGTGCACTGGCATTTTTACTGTAGGCATTCTTTAAAGCAGGGCTGTTTTACTTGTAGACAAATTCTAGTGCATTGTATTTGTTTCCTTTGGCTTGCTGGTGGGAATCTAGTCAACGGAAGAGTATGTAAGCTAAGAAAACTAAGAAAACTGAAACATCTTCTTCTCTGCTTATGCTCATTAGTGTCCTTTAAAGCAGATCTGTCCCTCTCCTCCCTATATAAATTATATAAAAAATGTACAATTTCCCTAGTAAAAGTGTTATTCTGCAATAAAACCTTCATCCTATCTCTTAATTAACCATTTGTGGACCACCCCATAGCTACAGGGCAGCCGTGACCCTGCACTTCCGGGTATCAGGTGCAAGTGCAAGCCACCGACCCAATGTCCGCCGTCACCCACTGATTGTTGTATATACAGGCAGAATGGCAGTCTGCCCAGGGCTGTCTGTAAGGCAGGGCAAAAGGAGCAGTTGCCCTGGGCCCTGTCATTGTCGTGGGACCCAAAGCAGCTGCCTCATACTTGTAAATTATCCTGGCTTAAATTCCCCCGTACCTTAAAGTTTTAGTCCTGTGCTGTGTCCCGATATCTCAGTGTGAAGTGCAGCTACTAATGCTGCCCAGCTCTGCCCTGTTGTTTTGTATATATGACTCACCTGCAGACCCTGTGTTTATATATAAATAACCATCATTGATATGTAAATAGCGGTGGCATTCATATGTAAATAGCCATGACTGGCGGCATTGGTATGTAAATAAAGGCGGCATTCATATGCATATCATACCACCCTGAGGTCATATCCACCATCACCTATACTGAATGCTGCCCACTGGGGAGGTAAAGGGAAATGCGTGAAAGTCTTTAAGGAACAGCTAGGAACAGGTTGGCTGAGTGGATGGAGGAGAGTACCACCTGCGGAACATCATTGGCTTGCCCTTTTTCCATGCAATTCTTATATGGCTGGATAAGCTTGGTGTCGGCTAATAGACACACTGAAATGTGAGTGCAATATATTTTAAAGAATTTCTTAATTAAAGGTGTTACGGTTTTACACCATGTTGGTCTTATCTACTTTTGTATGGGCACACGGAAATTGAGGAATTACTAACGGGAGAGTTCATTGAGGATTGGTTATCCGTTGAATGAACCGAAGGCTCATTGTATGGTGAAGTCTGGTATGTGGCCATTCTTTGAGGTGGTGGTCGCACAATCTTGTTTTTGGCTGATATACATAGTTTGCAGACACTATAACTTTTGTGCAAACCAATCAATACACTCTTAGCCCTTGTACACAAGGTCGGAGAATCCGTCGGAATGTGTCCTATCGGACCATGTCGTCGGATAATCCGACTGTGTGTGGTATGCATCGGACTGATTCCGTCGGAATATCCGTCGGACCCAATTTTCCAACATGTTGGAAATATTTCCCGACCAACTGGGGCGGTCGGACATACTCCGATCATGTGTAGCGAATTTTGATTGGACCAAGTGCCACGCATGCTCAGATCAAATTCCTACATCAAAGCTATTGGCTACTAGCCTGAATGTAGTCCCATCTACGTCATCACGTTCTGAAAGATCGGATTTTTCGACAACTTAGTCCGACCGTGTGTATGCAACAGTTTCGGACAAGATCCGACGGACAAAATCCGACTGAGAAAATCCGACGGATTTGGTTGTCGAAATCTCCAACCGTGTGTACAGGGGCTTATTGGGATTTTCTTTACCAAAAATATGTAGCAGAATACATATTGGCCTAAATTGATGAAGAAATTACATTTGTTTAAAAAAAATTATTGGATATGTTTTATAGAAGAAAGCAAAAATTGTTTATTTTTTTCAAAATTGACGTTCTTATTTAGTTTTTGTTTTGGTTTTTTAAATAAAAAACGCAGAGGTGATCAAATACCACCCAAAAAAACACTATTTGTGGGGAAAAAAAGGGACATACATTTTATTTGGGTACAGCTTTGCACGACTGCGCAATTGTCCGTTAAAGTAACGCAGTGCCGTATCGCAAAAAATGGCCTGGTCAGGAAAGGGGGGGGGGGTAAATCTTCAAGAACTGAAGTGGTATTTTGTTTTATTTTTTCTCCTATTTTGATAAGCCAGAACGGCAAAAGTTCACCTTTTCATTTGTTCTGAAAAGGTGAACTAACCCTTTAACCAATTATTCTTGGCATATACATTCTTAATGGTCTGCAAAACTTAGGGCACAGCAGGAGTATGTTCCTCAAGTAAATACCACTTTCTCATTTCATAAAGTATGGAGGTATGGTAACATCATCATCATGCCGATGAGATCCCTGTAATTCCTGAGTACTCCAAATCTCATAAGCAGATGTTGCATCACTGTATCACAGTGTATGGTCATCTTGGGCTACTAAACATTCTCAGAGATATAGCCAGAAAGAGGATGATTTCACCCTCCTCTAAGCACCAAGGGAGGAAACCAGAGGACAGGTATGTCTACTGTCTAGGTGTTTTATGTTTTATTTCAGCAAAGGGGAGGGGGCACACTTAAAAAGGGAGAGCCTGTTTTTTAGGTTCAAGGCCTGTTTTAATTAGCCAGCAAGAGGTCACTTTTAGGGCCGATTCACACTATGATTTTTAACGCACGATAAAGCATATACACAGGTTAGTCATTGTTTTAAATTATGTTAATTCACAACAATTAAATGAGCATTGGCTGAAAAAAATTATGTTAATTGATGCACTGACACGTGTTAAAGGACTTATTGATGACAATGGCAGTGTACAAAAACACGTTGTCAATGGGCATTGATTACGCATATAAAAAGATATGCAAATACCCACAAAAATGTGACCCCCAACATTAAAATTTTGAATAATCCAATTTATGCTAGATTTTACTTTAAAGTATAGCCAAAAACAATACCCTCCATAAAGCCAAATATAAAACAAACATGTTTAAATAAATATTCTTTTATATCTAAAACAAAAAAGTGCTCATTCAAAAGCAACTAACAAGTTGATTTAGCAAAACTGCAGACAACTCAAAGGAGGAGATTTACTATAGCTGGAGCACTCAGAATCTGGTGCAGTTGTGAATAGTAGCCAATCAGCTTCTGAAAACGCTTTGACAATAAAACCCGGAAGCTTTCTATGCAAAGCTGCACTGGATCTAGCATTTTTTTAATACAGACAAAATAGACAACAAAGCCTTTTGCTAGTCATAGATATGGAGGTGCCTTATTGATGTAGCACCCCCTAGCATTGCTAGACTGCTAGAGTAGGATTTTTTTTGTTTTAGTGTAGGTACATTTTCAGGCATGGCTGGCAGCCAAGCCTGTGTGTTAATCTGGGTTGGGTGAGTGATTCAGGGAGGCTGGTGACTCCCCCTGCTATCTGTAAACTTGGAGAAGATTCCAGAAGCAGTTGGGATGAGTCTAGGAGCTGGAGTGTTCTAAGGGCCCTGACCAATCCCCAACAGAAGGTCAGTAGTCAGGAGGGCTGGAAGGTCCTGAAGAGGTGGTACTGGGAGTAGTAGCCACAGGAGAGGACAGCTAGCAACAAGACCTCTATTTTTGCTACATCAAAGGGGCACATGGTCCTTGCCTGCAAAGGGCATTTGCTTTGGATCTGACTGAGTCAGTGTCAGACCATCCCATCAGTGCTAGCTGGGTCTGGGAGTTGAAGATCTACAAGCAAGTCTATGCTGGAGGTGTGTATATACTGGATGTATGTAGTTGTGTCCCTAAACAGTTTCTACTGATCAAGCGGGCATCCCATAATAACCGTTCCCCATCTAAGTTCAATTCCCCTAAATAAAAAAATACAAAAAAGGTGCAATGACTGCTTTTTGTCTCAGGAGTGATTAAGAAATGTATGTGTCTGGCTGTGCAGGGTGGGAGATAACCAACATCCATCAGCGGCTCCCGCGGGGGTAGCTCTACATTGATAATGGCAAGCAATGATATGGGTGGCCATGCTCGATCGCATTTGCTGTTGGAGTGATCCTAGCACACATACAGTTCATTTTACTACTGAATTCCCCATATATTTGGTATCCCCATTCTGAAATCCTGATTAAGGGGGGCCCACAAAACCGTTGATATGCATTGGCTTTTTTCAGAAATTTTGAGCAACAAACATACAAAGATTTTTAAACTATCAGTTTGGGCTCTTTGCCTTCTACACCATGTGTGAATTTTTATTATTGTCTGTTTACCCATTTTTTGGTAACCACCATCACCTGGGCAAAAAGTTAACAAAAATTGCACATTTGTAATCACTGGCAAATTAGTACTAGAGGGGATATCCCCCAATGGGGATGGCAGCTCTGGTGACCACTATCAAAGGTTAGATTTCTTCTCAGTTTGAACAGATTTCTACATCTTCCCATATCTCTGAAACAGAAAGAGAAGGAAATCTCTTTGAATGCCAACACATATAGGAATAAAACCAGACTAAAGTTCCAAAACCTAAAGTGGAAGTCCAGTTGCGTTTTTATTAGGATTAGTAGGAAGGGTTTGGATTATTTTTATAGCTATCCAGAGCTCCATTGGGGAGATGTCATCGTCACTGTAACAAAAGTTTTACCTGACTGGAAGTTAGGGGAAGTTTGCAACAGGGATACTGTCAGCAATAATGAGCAGACAGAGGTTCTAGGCTCCCTTACTGTGCTAGAAAGAAGCATTTTTAATTTTGTTTTCTACAAAAGATTTTTCCTCACTTACTTTCTGGTGAAATCATGTTACTGGGACAGTAAATAGAGGTAAATCTCTCCAACGGGGCCCAGGATGGCATGAAAAACCTCAACAGAGGTCCTAAACATTTATCACTCTATCAAAAACGTAAATAGATAAACATATACAATAAATTGCAAGTAAAGTGTAAACAATCCGTGTGGTGATAGTCTTGTTTGTCTTAATTGAAAAAGGGAACAAAATTGTGTTATACCTTATCCAAATGTTTGTATGGATCTTCTGCATCAAATTTAAAGATAATTTCATTTTTAAATCGATTTCTATATTCGTGCTGTTTAACCTGTAAAATAAAATGAACACAGGTTCACTGATGGGATCCATTATAGCAAACCATACATTTTTTTTTTATGAACACCTTTTCTGAATTGTATAAATCTGTTTTTACCTTGAGGTGAAAAAAAAAAGAAACTAAGTATATTTAAATTGCACCTATCTCACAGCTAATGCACACGGGCAGAACGAAAACATTTAAAATCTATATTTTGATCTGATGTGAGTTATGCAGTGTTTGAATTGGAAAGAGATTAGACATAATTGAAGATAAAAGACATACGGGCCTCACCAGCGTTTTACTGAAGTGGGGCTTTAAATTATCAGATCCATCCAGAGTGCATTACCAAGAAACATTGAATTGTTATCTTTAGACAACCTTTTTTCCAAGAGTTTACAATTTCTCAGTTCAGTGAAGCTTGGCTCCAGCTTGTTATTGGAACAAAAAGAGAAAAAATCATTTGCTTCAAAGCACAGAAGCGATCTCACCTCAAAAAGGACACATTTCCTCCTGATAACGGAGACTTCATTTGCCTGCAGAGGAGACACTTCATGCTTTACTATAAATGCAATCTTCTTCAGGTTTTTCCACCTCTCTGGCAATTCCTGAGAAGGGAATAGAGAACAGATAGTTCTAAGCTAGGAATCAATAACCTGCACTGAAATGTTCATATGTGCTGACTGTGGATTAAAAAACAATAAAAGATAAGAACTGCTAGTCTTGAACTGAAAAAGCTACTATAAGTTTAAGCATTGGCTAGCCATAGACAGGCAGAGATGCCTCACCTTGTGCAGCTGGGACATGCCAAAATACTTTTTGCCATAGTGCAGATTCAGTGGCATTGTCCATTTTCTTTAGAAGAAAGAAAGCGATTGGTGTCTGCTGTCACAGAGATATTTTAATGTACTGAATTGCAAAATCTTATTTCAATAATAAGTACTCCATTTTGAGGAACCTATTATAGCCTCTTCAGAATCTACCACATAGCTCAATCCTTGTGTAACCAAAAAGTGTTACTTGGACTGCATCCATCACTTGTAAAAAAAATGGCATGTGGATTGTGGTGCACCATAGCACATGCCCACTGCACTTTCTATACTTGTGCATTGGGATAGTACGACACAAAGTGTTGTGCATTACCATATTGAAGTAATGCACATTACGGCAACTCATTGGTCTGAAGGTACCCTAAAGGAATTGCTTTCAAAATGGAGATTAGAGAGCCAAAGGGATCTCTTGATGGTTTTGCTATGGGTCCTGTAACACATTGTTATGGCCATGACTCCAATGCTGTCAGTTACTACATTCACATCCTGCTAGCCTTGCTGATAACATTGATGCAATGTAAAAGTCAAGAAGGGGGAAAAATGAAGGTCATCAAGGTCATCTAAATCTGTGAAGAAAAGGTGCAAGCCATTTTAACTCCTTTTTTCCACGAAAACCCTGGGTTCCTGGACACACCCAGGGAAGATAATTTTCACTGCTTCCATCCCTGAACAACTCAGAAAGGCCACACCTGGAGAGGCAGAGGTAGCTCGGCAGGTGATCTGCAATCAGGTGAGCAGCCCTCTACTGTCATGTGTATGGGCAACCAGCTCAGAACCTAATAGCATGCAGCTTCTCCCAAAGATAAAAACCACTGTGGGAAGCATCTCCCTAGTTGCTACCATTGTACTCCAATTCCAATGGGGTGACTCCTTATTCTTGAGCCTGGGATCCCGTCAACTGTTTGCCTGCATTAACCAGAGCCAACTTGGACCTCACTGAGAAGGATTCTGTTTATGAGGTTAAGCACAAGTAGCTGTGTTGTTTACTGTTTAGTGATACTCACAGTGGTAGCCAGTGGAATTTTTTTTTGGGGGGCAGCAAACAGTATGCCATCCCCTCAGTCAGTAGTCACACTTACCCCCTCACCGGTGGCTTCCCCTGCTCGGTGGCAGCGGCCTGCCATTCTCATGCTCTCCACGGGTCATCACGGTGACAGCAGCTTCCATTTCCTCCCTCCTCCTCGGCGGCCAATCGGGAGGCTTCTCTTTTCTTTTTTGAGGATCAGTGTTTCAAGAGCGAATTTTCATTCGCTGTTGTAACACACCTTGGTGGGATCGGAGCATATTCTCTGCAAACCAAGCTCACCCTATTTTGAAGCCTATTAGAGCCTCTGGCTGCTGTAATTCATGCGTCCGGTGTCCTGATAGGGACTGGATGCATGAATAGGGGGTGGCCGCGGGGACCGTGGATAGATGCATGTTATGCATGAATCTAACCATTGCATATAGCAGGTGGTGTGTAGAAAGTTGTGGGTCGCCACTGAATACTCGGCTAGATTCTCTGTTATGGTGTCCTAAACAGACTAAACAGACAGATTTGAGCCACAGAGGCAATTCCTTGAAGAGTCCCTGTTTGTGCAGCATTCATAATCCCTGTTGTGTTACTCTGCAATGTACTCATGCTCTTAGCCATTCTGGCCCTGTTTTGCGTTATCGATTCTAACTTTACGTTACAGTTACTGTACATTCAGCTGATCGCCCATGTAGTTACACACATAAAGCCTTACTGAATGGCATTTTGTTTGCTAAAGAACTGGGTATCATAAACAATTGCCTTAAGAAGCCAATATCACAAGCTGAGTACAGGCACAGGGAGTGTTGACGCCCTATAAACAGGAAGTGCCTTAACAAGGACCCTGATGGCAGACCCCCACACTGAGTATTAATTTAACAAAAGCTGCAGTTTTAAAAATATTAAAAATTACCTTTGAATTTTTTTTTAAGATATTTGTATTTACCACACAACAGTATCAAATCCAGTACATAAATGCATCCATAATAGTATAGTACACAAGGATGGGAGTACACAAAGCTCCCGAAAAGAAAAAGAACACAGTGTACATTGCATAATCAACCAAGTTTTCAACCTCAATATATAATGCAGGCCACCCATAAAGTTCTCAACCTAGTACTAACTTTTCCTTCTTCCCCCCTCCCCTTAAGGGGTAAAAGTAACTTTAACAAATGGAAACATGTTTGATTAAAACAATCACAGAAACAAAATAAACCCCTTATCCCACACAAAACAGCAACAGGTCCTTTAGAGCAGTGGTCATCAACCCTGTCCTCAGGGCCCACTAACAGGCCAGGTTTTCAAGATAACTGAAATGCATCACAGGTGATATCATTTGCTGCTCAGTGATTGCAGTATTCTAGTCTGCATCTCCCCAGGTTAATACATAAAAACTGGCCTGTAAGTGGGCCCTGAGGACAGGGTTGATGACCACTGCGTTAGAGCGTGTAAAGCATTTCCTAAACTCATTCATTCTTGAGATTGCATTCCCTCCCTCACCCTTTCATAGCTGTTCAAATATCTACCTCCCTCTCCAGTGTGTCAGTAGAATCAATCCAGCAGAACCAAACCTTTAAAAAAATTTGGGGGGATCCCCAGGCATAATATGTCATACAGTATAGCAGAATATCTGCATTAACTAACCTCATCCATATCCCCAAAGTTAGAGTTTCAACAAATATCCACCTCCTCGTTTTAAGATTTCTGACATAGAAAAGAGAGAAGCCTAAGAAACAGTTTTGTGGCCGCATACATGTCCTCGTTCTCAATACCTCAGAGGAGACACAATAAGGGGTTACATATGTATGGGAAACTAAAAGTGTCAGTAATGAACTCTGTTACCTGGGACCACAAGGCCCGTACCTTGGAGCACTCCCACATGATGAAAAGTACCCTCATCAAATGACATTTATGACATATCGCAGAGTCTCTTTTATGCATGGGGAATTAACCTACAGGTGTATATATAAATGTATGGAAATATATTTGATGTAAGTAACGCAACTGGATCATCCGCTCCATTGAGGCAATAACTGTGCTTAGGTAACTATCAAGCACCTCACTCCACATTTCATTCCACAACTCTGGTGCAATAGCAGTCCAATGGGCCCTAGCTCGCCAACTGGGTGTGAATCTCTCAGACCCAAGGCAGCATAATATTTCAAAACCAGACCAGCTGGATCAGGATCTAGCAAGACAGACTCCAATTTAGCATTGTGAAAGTCCACGCGCCCCTCCAAACTGGGCAAGTGCGGCACGGCGAACTTGTACATACCTAAAACTCCAAGTCTTAGGGACTTAGTATAGCCTAGTTAGCTGCTCAAAGGAGCAATACTTCCCTTCTAGAAATAACTGGTGTACATATTTAAGCTAATATTGGGCCCACAAAGTGCCTCCTTCCAGCTTAAAAAAATTCCACCAAAGATGGGTTATGCCACAGAGGGCTATTATGAGATCCAGACAAGGACCTATCTCCCACGTTGTGGGAGCATATACAGTACAAAAAATCTTCCCAGGTAGAGACATCAACTCACTCACCTCTCTCCTCTGTAGGGATGAGCCGAACACCCCCCTGTTCGGTTCGCACCAGAACTTTCGAACAGACCCCAAATTCGAACGACCGTTAGAACCCCATTGAAGTCTATGGGACTCGAACGTTCGAAATGAAAAGTGCTAATTTTAACGGCTAATATGCAAGATACTGTCCTAAAAAGGGTTTGGGGACCTGACTCCTGCTCCAGGGGACATGGGTCAATGCAAAAAAAAGTTTTAAAAACGGTCGTTTTGGCGGGAGCACTGATTTTAATGACGAAGTGAAAAAAAAAGTGAAATATTCCTTTAAATATGGTGCCTGGGGGGTGTCTGTAGTATGCCTGTGAAGTGCCACGTGTTTCCTCGTGTTTAGAACAGTCCCTGCACAAAATGACATTAAACGGAAATAACACCATTTAAAACTGCTTGCGGTTTTAATGTTATATCTGGCTCCTGCAATATGGTTGAAAATCATTGAGAAAAATGGCATGGGTAGCCCTCCCTGCCCATTACCAGCCTATTTGGGTCTTGTACGCATATTAAGGGGAACCCTGTACCCATATTAAAAAAAGGAAATGCGTGTGGCCCCCAGGCCCTATATACTCAGAACAGCAGTATACAGGCGGTGCAAACAAGACAGGGACTGTGTAGGTTTGTTGTGTTAAGTTGAATCTGTTTGTAATTTTCAACTGGTACATTTTTAAAGTGTAGCTCCAGTCCAAAAAACTATTTTTAAGCTTTTTGGAAAACATAGGGAAGGGTTATCACCCCTGTATAATTTGTTTTGTCGTCCATCTTTTTTCATCTCACTTGCTGTTGTCTCCTTCCGTTTGCAAGTAGGAGATGTTTGTAAGTTGGATGTTTGAAAGTAGGGGCCTGCCCTATATGCTCTGCAGAAATGGCGGAACAAGGTGTTGGTTTTGCCACAACATTGTAAGCCCTCAAAGTGACTCTTGGTGGGCGCTGGAGCGCCCTGCTGTGAACGATTATATCAAGAATTGTAATTACATGCCATTGTTGAACAGTGGTAGAAAAATTGACCTTTGGTGGTTGTGGTCCTCACCGTTACTCTGGGTGGGCACAGGAAGGGGCCCTCCTGTGAAATATTATATCAAGAATTGTAATTACATGTCCCTGTTAAACAGGGGCAGAAAAATTTGGCCTTAGGCACTGCTGCTGGTGCCACCACACTGCAACCTCTTCCATATACTCTAGTTTTATTGCAGGAATTAGCCCTGCTGCAAAGCATTGCATCAAAAATTGTACTTAAACGCCCCTGTTAAACAGGGGCAGAAAAATTGGGCCTTAGGCACTGGTGCTGGTGCCACCACACTGCAACCTCTGCCATATAATTACAAATGACATTTGTTCTGCCTATGAAGCAATAAAATATTAATTTAAGTGGGAGTTTAATGTAGTGGTACTGGAGAAAAGAAAGAAGAATGTAATAGGAAAATAATTAGAATGCATAATTTGCTGGATCCATTGGGCTCCCAAAATGTTTTCTCTACCTCTTCATTATTTGACTTAAATACCCACTATCTTTTTCTATTAGGCCTTTTCCCCCTTACTGTGTGAAGCCAGATATACCCACGTAAATCCCCAAACTAGATCCCACATCCCCACTGTTAGGAGTACCACCGACCCAGGGGACCACCAGTCTCCTCCAATCCTCTCTGCTGACGTCCACCTTTTTTTTACCATAGCCCATCCAATAGGAAGTGGCTACAACAGGCAGGGGTGTGGATTTTATCTCTGAGAGGGGCTTTAAATGAAAAGTATAACATACAGTGGCAGTGCGTCCGTAAAGGGCGCAGGAGCGCTGCCCCCTCTCTTCTGTCACCGCTCTATCACCATAGATAGATTCATGCCTTGCATGAATCTATTTATAGTCCCCGCTGACACCCCCTATTCAGGTGTCTGGCCCCTTTTCTGGCGCTGGGCACCTGAATTATAGTGATGGTTTTTTTTTGGGGGAAGCACCTGATTAGAGCCGTAGACTCTAATAGGCACCCAAAAAGGTGAACAGCGGGTGCAATGCTGTGCGTTTGCTGCTCACTCAATGGTTTGTTAGCAAAGCGAAGGAATTCACTTTGCTAACACTGAACCACCTCTCAGCCAATCAGGTGCTCGGGTCTGTTATCTGTCACCTGATTGGCTGAAACATCAGACGCTGTGATTGGACGCCTGATAGAGAGGACGGAAGAAGACATCAAGGAGCACGCAGGACACCGCCACTGACCCGCTGCGAGACAGGCAAGTGCCGGGGTGATACACACTGCCAGCATTTGATGGGGCACAGTTGCAGCGGCAAATGATGGGCACACTGGCAGCATTTGATGGGGCACAGGAGCGGCAATTGATGGGTACACTGGCAGAAATTGATGGGCATACTGGCAGCAATTGATAGGTATGGTAGTTGGCACAATGGCTGCTCTTGATGGGCACAGTAGCTGCCTTTGATGGGCACAGTGGCTGCGTTTCATGGGCATAATGGCAGCATTTGATGGGCACAGTGGCTTGCGTTTGATGGCACAGTGGCTGCATTTGATGGGCACAGTGGCGGCGTTTGATGGGCACAGTGGTTGCATTTGATGGGCACAGTGGCTGCACTTGATGAGCACAGTGGCTGCGTTTGATAGACACAGTGGTTACATTTGATGGGCACGGTGGTGGCAATTGATGGGCACAGTGGCTGTGGTTGATGGGCACAGTGGTTGCATTTGATGGGCACAGTGGATGAACTTGCTGGGCACAGGGGCTACGCTTGATGGGCACAGTGGCTGCGTTTGATAGACACAGTGGTTGGGCTTGATGGGCACAGTGGCTTAGTTTGATGGCACAATGGCCGCAATTGATTTTCTTTTTTCAGTTTGTTTGCGCCTCCCCAAAAATTTTGAGCACCAGCCGCTAGTGGCACCAGTAGCTGCGTTTAATGAGCACAGTACTTGCGTTTGATGGGCACAGTGGCTGCGCTTGATAGGCACAGTGGCTGCGCTTGATGGGCGCAGTGGCTGCGCATAAAGATCAAGTAGGCTTTGTCCATTTAAGGGGTACATGAGACAGCATTTGCAGAGCGATCCAATTGATTGATATTGCAAAATCCTACTCTAACTCAGCACGCACTATCTCCTAACACTACTGACTGCAAGCTCTATTATAAAAGATAGATCACTAGCTATATAGGTGAGGTGAATATAGCGGTGTATACTGCGGTCAGGGCACACAGACAATAACCACTACACAACAGCAAGATAGAAAATCGGCCGAAAACGATCGGTGTGTACTGTGTTGAAGGTACACAGAACACCCACTGCTTCAGACGCCAACACACTACACGAGGCCGCCGCGATGGCGGCCTTATATAGTGTGGGGCGTGCACTACACAGCCTGAGCTATGATTGGCCACAGGCATCCTGCCTGTGGCCAATCATGGCTCTCCTCGCTGCTGGCGCTGCGATTGGCCAAGCATGCGGGGTCACAGTGCATGCTTGGCCAATCATGAGCCAGCAATCCACTGCGCCATCGCACACGAATTTGACGTGAACGGACCAAAATGTTCGGATTTCGCCGAACGGACGAACAGTCAATGTTCGAGTCAAACGTACGTTCGACTCGAACACGAAGCTCATCCCTACTCCTCTGAACCACCCCCCTATAGAGCATAGTTAGGTAAAGCTTCATACGATGTGGCGACCGCTGCTTCAGACATAATTGACGCATTTGAAGTTCTGGGGAAAAAACCCTAAAAAACCCTGAATCTGTACTTTTGAAATTTAATTAAAAGCTTGAAAAACATACATGACATTTTAGTGATTATGTCTAGTTATGGTAAATCATAAGGAAAACAACAGGATGGTGATCAGAAAGCATTGACATGTATTAAAATGTCCACTTTATTTATTTTTTTAAAGCTGCACTGTTTAAGCCTGAACCTATCACTGATAAATGCCTTGAGATAAGTGCACAATAGTCTTTCCTAATGCCCCATAACAATAGTTTATGATCACAGGATCAAAAATAAAAAATAATAAAAATATAAAAGTAAGTAAAAATGGAAAAATAACAAAACTAATAACAGAACTGCAGAGTTAAAGCCTTAAAGCTCTACATACAAAAGCATTCAAGAGAGGAAAATTATGAACCCAACCACAATTAGGAATGAGCAAAATGTTAATGAAGTCCTGGAGCTTTTGGCAAAATTTTACTATTTTTGCAAAATGCACTGAAGTCAATGAAAAAGGAGACATTTTGGTGGCATTTTTCCCAGAATGCAATAGGCTTTCAATGGCTCACGAGGATTAAGAGAAGCTCTTTTCAACTATTTTAATACTGTTCTTTTTTTTTTAAATGGCCCCTCAAAGCAACACTACACAACATTCAAATACACAAAAAAGGCAAAAATAGAAATAAAATATTTTTTTTTAAATAAATACACCCCCTACCCAAGTTTTGCCTAAGCAGCTCAAAGTGTGAAATTCAGTTTTTGTCTCATCAAAACATGGCCAACAGTGAAAATTATTTTGCCAAAAATACTCTCCAAATTCACTTTGTAATCTCTAATTGTAATTACTATTATACCCAGAAGCATATATAAAGCCCCTTTTTTTTGTAGATTTTGGCAAGTACAGTAAAGTTCTGTATTTTTTTGTCTTTCTGCTGCTTCATTGTGAACAAATAGCATGCTCTTAGTTTATCCTAACATTCACCTGTATATGAAACATGACAGCAATTAGATATTGTGAAAGATCTCTCTCTTTTTTTTAATTTTTACTTTTACCTTTTGCATGTTTGAATTTGACTTCTACAAGTACACTAAAAGCGCATACAAATGAGACGGAGCAATTGTACAAGGGACAGGCAGGGAATCGCAATCCTGGAAATTCAGCCTTTGAAAGGATATTACCATACTGAAACATGTTTTCAGGGGAGGCAGTTAATCAGTATGGGAGAGATCTCAATTCAAAAATGCGTAATCAGTTTCAAAGGTCAGCCGCTAAGTTAGCAGCACAGCATAGGTCTGTACATTTAGTAAGAAATTAGACACCAGAAACCTTCATCTCTTTTTGTGAAAAAAAAAAAAGCTTTACACAAGGCTTAACTTAGTAGTAAAATTGAGCCCATACAATTTAAAGCAATTTGATATAATTAGTAAAATAACCTTGGCGCCTAATGAGGTATTCTTCTCCTCTCTGGGGCTCACAGTGTTTGTGCCCATGGGCTAGGATTTTTAGGCAAAGGAATTTAAATGCTTCCAGAATGGCTTCAGCTTTATTTATTTTTTTACACTGGTTTCCACCTCATCTGAAATTTGTCCATCACATTTTGCAATGAAAAAAGAAGGTGACATTTTAAAAGCGCCAAATGTTTTGTCACCAACTTAAAATACAAGGGAAATGTAGACAGGTATGAGATGGAAAAGGTATTTTGAATAAATGGACTTTAGGCTGAACAGCACAAGAATTTGAATGAGTTTGGTGTTCTATATTTTAACTGAATGGAGGAGGATTTTCTTTTCTGAAAATGTGTTCCACTGTGACTATTTTTTTTTCATTTTATTTAAAATCCAACTTCAGTTAAAACTTTTATTGTAGATAGACTTGGGATGGTTAAATACTTTTCATTGCTGTGACATTGTTGGGTAGATCTTACTTTACAGGAGAACAAAATGAGGAAATCGGTTGTCACTGAGACAGGAAGACACTGAGATTAGTAATGTAGAACTGACCTCTGAAGGAGCGGCTGATTTTAATGGGCTTACCATTACCTACTTCCCCTCGATTTGCTCCTAGGGGTTTCCCATGGTAGATGGCCCAGAAACTCTAGAGACTGATGACAGATCCGCTCAAAGGGATTTTTATTAGTTAACAACAGTCTCTTAGTATAGGATCAGAGGGTTAGGTGAAAAGTCCAGGTACTCTTAGTGTCAAAGCCAGTATAAAGAACTTTCTTACTTTGAATAAATCCAGAGAATAGCCATTCACAACTGGATGTTCACTCTAGTTGGATAGTCCTTCTCTCACAAGGGCTAGCAGCCAACAGGGTGCTTGAGTCAAGAACAAGTCTCTGCCACAGACTTTGTGGTAAAACATGAACAAGGAAACTGGAAAAACTTATAGAACACTCGTGTGGTACCAGTATCTTGCAGCCGGTCCGGCGATACCACACGAGATTGGATTCACTTACGTCCTTCAGCTTTACCAGGCTCTTGCTAAGAAGCCAGCCCTCGCATGGCCTCCTTCTGAGGAGTCCTCCCCTGGATAACTACGAAGTTGCTGGGCCTCTCCACAACTTGAGATGGCAATGAACCACTTCCAAATCCTTTCCTTAGTTTCCTCGCCTCGGGCTAGCCAGCCCCGAGACATAAAGTCGGGTGGATCTGCACCCCAGGCCATAGGTGTCCTGGGGGGTGGTCAGGAGGACCAGGACCATGGAGTCAGATTATACTTCTGGACCGGAACCCCGAACCACATGACATCCACATCTTAAGTACCCTCTCCCAGAAGGCACAGTAAGAGTGACACTCCCAGTGGGCTGGTTCAGAGAGAAAGTAATCTTAAAGCTCCCAACCAGACTGTGTTTCCATGCCTACCAGAGGAGACAGCGCCCCCTATGGCCAGGTCGAACACCCTATTGCCCAGTCAGACTGATGCTGAGGTCAAAATTTGAAATGAATAATACCCAAACCAAACTGCAGTTTAGGTGTAACTTTAAATTTCAAAAACACATAGCGTGTGCTCTTCAGGAGCCTTCGCTGCAGTAATAATCTGACAGAGGTTCTAAACCTTCTCTATTAAATAAAAAGTGTTTTGTTGTAGGCTAGGTTAGCCACTGGAGAGAGATGCCACTATTAGAGGGAATATGACACCTGCTTTATATGTAGAGTTGATTTATTAGTTAGTATACAGATCACTTAACAAGAGACAGGAGAGATAGATTCATTTTCGTCAACTTTAAAGACTCCTGACTCCTCACCTACATGCCCCTACCCTGCAGGTTCTCTTGCTGAATTCAGCCACAATTGCCCAGAGGTGGACAGAAGAGTGAAACAACATTAAAAAAAGATCACCCTTTGTATATTGTGATCAGAGGCGGATCCAGGGGGAGTGCAACGTGGCAATTGCCCCCCCTCCAGAAATTAGATGTGGGTGAGAGAGCGAGTGGGTGAGAGAGGGGGCGTCCCGGTGTTGTGCTGAGATTGGTTTCCTCAACAAAATCTGTTCCCCTGGCTCTCGGTCTCGCCTGAGATCAGAACTCCGCCACTCCAGCCCTCTGCACTGCTGCTCCTCCTAGTCTCCCTTGAGTGCTAATCATCCTTCTACCGGCCCTGTGCATTCGGGGGAGAGTAGCAGGAGCAGCGGTGCCGAGGGCTGGAGGGGGGGAGTTCCAATCTCAGCCAAGAGCCAGGGGAAACAGATTTTGTAGGGGAAACCGACATCATCTCTCATTGCCCGCCCTCACTGTGCAGGCAGCTGCGGGCAGCAGAGAGATTACATGATCTCGCCCCCGTTGAGCTGTTGTGTTTTGACAGGGGGGTGCCCCCACAAGAACACTCTGATCAACGATCTCTGCCATTGGCTGATAGCGCTGATTGGGAGTCGGTTTTCCAGCATTCTCGGCCGACAGAAGCCGGCCAAATGGCTGAGTTCTGTAGGACAGACCGACATGCACATGGGCCAAGCGTTGTCTCCCAACATTCAGCCCATGTGTACTCGGCTTTAGAGTTACCTTGTCCAACATTTATACCCTAACCCCTTATAGGGGTTAGAGTGTATCTAAAGCCAAAACCTTTTTTTAATTTTGGCTATAGTAGATAATGGTTAAAACCCAACCGTTTTTTTTTTTTGGAGTTACGTTTTTTTTTTTTTTTTAGTTAAAGGTGGGTTACCTTTACTTGCTGTCCTGTAAACCCAAAAATGGGAATCATCCCATTTTAGACAGCTCTCACTGGAAAAAGTCCCCATGGAAAGATTTTCCTTCTTTTTCTATTCTGGTATTAACTCCAATTTTTTGATTTCTTATTACATTAACCGGTTCCCGACCAGCGCACGACGATGTACGTTGACAGAATGGCACGGGCAGGCATATTGGCGTACAGGTACGTCCAATCTTCAATGCCACCCTGCCATCGGGAGCGCGCCGCCGCTGGTCGGGACCCCCGTGAGTCCGGTCGCGGGACCCGTGGACTCGATCGCTGCGGGCATACCCACGATCGTCTCACGGGACGGCTGAATGGAGGAAATGCTGTGTAAACAGCATTTCTCCATTCTGCCTAGCAACTAGTGACGCTGATCTCTGCTCCATGTGATTGGAGCAGAGATCAGTGTTCACTAAATGAAAGCCCAACCCCCCCACAGTTAGTAACACACCCCTAGGAACACTTAACCCCTACATTGCCACCCACTGGTTAACCCCTTCACTGCCAGTGTCATTTACACAGGAATCACTGCATTTATATAGCAGTGATTACTGTATAAATGACAATGCTCCCAAAAATGTGTCAAAAATGTCCGATGGGTCCCCCACAATGTCGCAGTCACAATAAAAATCGCTGATCACCGCCATTACTAGTAAAAAAAAAATAATACAAAATTATTAATAAAAATGCTATAAAACTATCCCTATTTTGTAAACGCTATAACTTTTGCACAAACCAATCAATAATCGCTTATTGCGATTTTTTTTACCAAAAATATGTAGAAGAATACGTATCGGCCTAAACTGAGGAAAAAAATGTTTTTTTATATATTTTTGGGGGATATTTATTATAACAAAAAGTAAAAAATAATGCGTTTTTTTCAAAATTGTCGCTCTATTTTTGTTTATAGCGCAAAAAATAAAAACCGCAGGGGTGATCAAATACTACCTAAAGAAAGCTCTATTTGTGGGAAAAAAAGGACGTCAATTTTGTTTGGGAGCCACGTCGCACGACCGCGCAATTGTCAGTTAAAGCGACGCAGTGCCGAATCGCAAAAAGTGGTCTGTTCTTTGACCAGCAAAATGGTCCGGTCTGTAAGTGGTTAAAGTCCATGTAAAGGCAGAAGGTCCTTTTTTATCTTAAAGAGGAGTTCCACCCAAAAATGGAACTTCCGCTTTTTGGAATCCTCCTCCCCTCTGGTGTTACATTTGGCACCTTTCAGGGGGGACAGGGGAGCAAATACCTGTCTAATACAGGTATTTTTCTCCCACTTCCAGGCATAGATAACCACGCCACCCGCGGGTATCTATGCCACTCCCCTCCGCTGTCTTCTGGGAGACACACGGGTCCCAGGAGACAGCAGGGACCAGTGGGAACGCGCATGCGCCATAGGGAACTAGGAAGCCGCAAGGCTTCCCTTCCTGATTCCCTTACCGAGATGGTGATGGCAGCACCCGAGAGCCGAGGGACAGATCGGCTTCAGGTGCCGACCTTGCAGGCGCCCTGGACAGGTAAGTGTCCATATTTTAAAAGTCAGCAGCTGCAGTATTTGTAGCTGCTGACTTAAAAAAAATGGCAGAACTCCACTTTAATGCATTCTATGCATTAAGATAAAAAGCCTTTTGCGTGCAGCAGCCCCACTCAGCCCCCCTTATACTTACCTGAGCGCATCTCAATCCAGTGATATTGCACGATAGACTTTGATGTCTGGGACTCACCCTCCTTAATGGCTGAGACGGCAGCGAAGCACCATTGGCTTCTTAAAGTATTGGGACGACAGAACCTTTGGGATGAATTAGAGCGCAGACTGCGAGCCAGGCCTTCTCGTCCACATTAGAGCCTGACTTCACAAATGTGCTTCTGGAAGAATAGTTAAACATTCCCATAAACACACTCCTAAACCTTGTGGACAGCCTTTCCAAAAAAGTTGAAGCTGCTGTAGGTGCAAAGGGTGGGCCTTTGAACCCTATGGACTAAGACTGGGGTGCCATTAAAATTTATGTGCGTGTAAAGGCAGTACTTTTGGTAATATAGGGGGTTATTTACTAAAGGAAACTCCATTTTGCACTTCAAGTGCACTTGAAAGTGCACTTGAAAGTGCACTGAAGGTGCACTTGGAAGTAAAGTCGCTGTAGATCGGAGGGGGACATGCAAGGAAAATAAAAAACAGCATTTTAGCTTCCACATGATTGGATGATAAAATCAGCAGAGCTTCCACTCATTTCAGATCTACCCCTTAGATTTAGAGTGACTGCACTTTCAAGTGTACTTGCAGTGCAAAGTGGATTTGCCTTTCGTAAATAACCCCCATAGTGTATGTGTTATTCTGTCCACTTTCAACGTATGTACTGTATGTGTGTATATATACTGGTAGTTGTTTATACACATTTATATTGTATGAGCACATTAATTGTTCAGGGCATAATCAGATGCATAGTTTGAAAACTTACAGTACTAGTATATTCGGAAGTCAGACTTTCAAAAACTATTCTTAACACACTCAATCTATTTTCTGCACACATAGAAAAGTTTACTAATTATAAAAAAATATATTTTGTGTCAGTTTGCCTGAAGAATTTGACATTTGTACTCACTTGACGTTATCAAGCAACAATTGCATTCACATTATTGCAATTACAGGGTTTTCAGCTCAATTCATAATGTGAGAACCTTCTTTTTTGCCCAAAAAAGACGGGGAAAAATGGTTCAATTCAACCCTGTGCTCAATTACTTTAAATGTTAGTAACTCCAACAAGGTAGGACAATTCAAAGACTATTACAATAGTACTGTTCAAAATGAAATAACAGTAATCCCATTTTTGCTGTGATATTTAAAAAGGTTTGTGGCAGGAATGTAAAGTGCTTTTTGCAAGCTGACTGTATAACTGGTTTTCAAGTAATCAAAGGATGAGGAAGGGAATGGAAAGGGTTTCAGAAGTAGTAATATAAAAGCAATGTATGAACTTATATTCCTAATAGGGACATTTATTTCATTACAGATATTAATTTTGTAAATCACATACTGTATGCAGCTTACTATTGTCTGTTAGCTTTCTTGACAGTGCTGCAAAAAACATTGTTCTTTACTAAGGATGGGAAACCAGTAAATTAGTAAATTTAGATATGTACCAAGAGATAAAGAAGCATGAGTAAATATGAAATATAGGGTGTTTAGAGGTGCATGGGTGGATCCTGACTGAGCAGACATGCCAGCTTAGAGCTCTGCTCCTGAAGGGATATTTCTGCTGTATTATACCGTGTCCCGGCTAAGCTTCACCCAGTAAATATTGTTACTCGGTCTGCTAATAACCCCCGCCACTTAATGTAATGGTTCTTGGGATTTCTCGCCTGAAAATAGAGCCAAAAAACAAAGCATCACTGCCTCAGGTTTCAGTCAGAATGGCACTAGATTCATCCCCTCTACTTGTTACCTCACACTCAATGAAATCCTCTCAGCACTCTAAGGTGCCTGTGGCAGCACAGGGGGAATATGACTCAGATTCAGATAAACAAACTTCACAAATGACGTCTTTTACAGACCCTGGTCATTCTTTTGTCATGAGGTAATTTGAAAAAATTCTTCACAAAGCCCTTAAACAAACTTCAGATCATATAACAGTCTGACTAGGAAAATCAAAGAACTGGGCCAATGCACTGCAAATCTTGAACCGGGAGTTAATGAATTTGAAAATAAGACCCAGACTTATGCAGTTGAATTTGAAAACGTAGTCCTTCAATCTCGTTTAGAAGATTATGAAAATAGGGCCCAGTGTTCCAATATCCATACGTGGAATACCTGAATCTGTCACTGATTTGCAAGCCACCATGCTATCCCTAGTTCAAGAACTACAGCCTTCCATACTAATCGAACAAATTGAGATAGGCAGGGTTCATACAGCCCTCACACCTCTCAAAGCTGATGGACCACCACACGATATTATTGCCAAATTTCACTATTTTGCCACCAAGGAACTTCTTTCTAGCTGCAGAGCAAAAGATTCACTGATTTTCCAGGGACATGCCTATCAACTTGTTGCTGATCTATCCCAGCTCACAATCTCTAAGCATTGGGGTTTGAAGCCACTTCTTCAAGTTTTACAGCGACACCAAATCACCTATCAATAGGGCTTTCCATTTTCAATTTGCTTCACTTACCAAGGATCTAAATATGTGTGCCATTCTGCTGAAGAACTGCAATCCTCTTTACAAAATCCAGCTTCTAGAATGCACTCTCAACCAAAACAACACACAAAATCAAACGGTTACCTGTGCCCTGCAAAAATCAGCTTGTGCTGAAGGAAATAAAAGTCGCCGGGGCAATAAAAATGTGGTAGTTTTTCTTCTCCTACGACAACTCCTGAGGACTCTATAGATTGACTTTTTTCTTTTTGTTTGACTTGATGTCAGGTATTCTTATATGTTATATCTTTATAACTAACTAGATGTTTGGTAAACTCTTCTTTTTTTTTGTCTTACAAGTTTAGAACTCACTTGATGCAAACTTTTTTCTATAGTTTAACTCCTTACTTTTCAGCTGGCCTTTTTTTTTTTTTACTGACAGCAGTGAATTGTTCGCTATATTTCTTTACATAACCTCGAGCTATTGTTTGTTTTTTAATTGTTTTCTGTTATTTTTTTATGTTCTTTTATACACCTTACCCCATCCCTTCCATCCTTCTTCATATGTTTTCTCATGACACATGGATGGATATGGAATTTTTTGGGACAATAGGACAATGGTATAATTTCAATTTATTTATTACTTTTTATTGTTGGCAGTGTTCCCTTTGGTGGTGTTTTTGCGCCTCCAGTTTGTTTCCCTCGGATCCCTATTATTATGTGGGCATCTGACGGTAGCTCTTTGGCCTCTGGTGGACCGATTGTCGCTCCCCCAGTACACCGTCCTGTTGAGTTATTAGCTCTCTTTATTATTTTACAAATGTTAGTAAAATTTGCTTGATCAGAGACAATTCCTTTCCTTTTCATCCGGCCTTTCCTTTTTCCTACCCCTTATACTGAATTGTATGCGATCCTACTGTGAGAACTTTTTTACATTTTTACTATGCAACTCCTTATATTACCAACATGGCTTCCTTAACCACTTGAGGACCGCCGTATTGCCATTGTACGTCAGCACAATGGCACAGGCAGGCATAATCACGTACATCTACGTGATTGCCTTCCAGCGGGTGGGGGGTCCCATCGGACCCCCTCCCGCTGGTTACGGCGGTCCGATTCGGTCCAGGAGCGCTCCGTGATGAGGGGATGGCCGTTCATTTTCGGCCACCCCCTCTGGATCGCTCCTGGCCAATGAGAAGCTTCCTCCCCTGTGTATTGTTTACACAGGAAGGAGGAAGTGATGTCATTCTCCTCGGGGCGGTCTTTTTGACCGGACTACGAGAAGAAGAGTAAAAGTAAGTCTGCACGAACACTACACTGACATGTAGGTACACACAGGCACACAAACCCCCCCCGATCCCCCCCCCGATCGCCCCCCGATCCCCCCCCCGCCCCCCCCTCCCCCCCCCAGTCACAGTGTCACTGATTGCATTGATCATTTCTTTACTGATCAATGCATTCAGTGTCAGTTGTGACAGTAAAAACTGTCAGGACAGTTAGTGTTAGGTCCAGGGTAGCCCCCTATCACCCCCCAATAAAGATTTAACCCCCTGATTGCCCCTAGAGTTAACCCTTTCACACCCTTTTGCCAGTGTCACTAAGCGATCATTTTTCTGATCGCTGCATGTGTCGCTAGTGTCGCTAGGTAGCTAGTTATTTTTTTAGGTTCACCGCCAGGTTTTTATATCGCTAGGTACCCCGATATACTACCCAATAATGTTTTTAACCCCCTGATTGCCGCTAGTTAACCCTTTCACCCCCTTTTGCCAGTGTCACTAAGCGATCGTTTTTCTGATCGCTGCATTAGTGTCGCTACAGTCGCTAGGTAGCTAGTTATTTTTTTAGGTTCACCGCCAGGTTTTTATAGCGCTAGGTACCCCGATATACTACCCAATAATGTTTTTAACCCCCTGATTGCCGCTAGTTAACCCTTTCACCCCCTTTTGCCAGTGTCACTAAGCGATCATTTTTCTGATCGCTGCATGTGTCGCTAGGTAGCTAGTTATTTTTTTAGGTTCACCGCCAGGTTTTTATATCGCTAGGTACCCCGATATACTACCCAATAATGTTTTTAACCCCCTGATTGCCGCTAGTTAACCCTTTCACCCCCTTTTGCCAGTGTCACTAAGCGATCGTTTTTCTGATCGCTGCATTAGTGTCGCTACAGTCGCTAGGTAGCTAGTTATTTTTTTAGGTTCACCGCCAGGTTTTTATAGCGCTAGGTACCCCGATATACTACCCAATAATGGTTTTAACCCCCTGATTTCCGCTAGTTAACCCTTTCACCCCCTTTTGCCAGTGTCACTAAGCGATAATTTTTCTGAACGCTGCATCAGTGTCGCTAGTGTCGCTAGGTAGCTAGTTAACTAGGCTCCCAAAAAGTCCCCCACATGTGGTATCCCCGTACTCGGGAGAAGCAGCAGAATTTATTTTGGGGTGTAATTTGACTTCTGCCCATAGCATGTGTGAGCAATATATCATTTAGTGACAACTTTGTGCAAAAAAAAAAAAGTTTGTAATATTCCCGCAACTTTTGGCAAAATATAAAATATTCCATGGACTCAACATGCCTCTCAGTAAATAGCTTGGGGTGTCTACTTTCCAAAATGGGGTCATTTGGGGGGGTTTTGTGCTATTTTGGCATTTTATGGCCTTCGAAACTGTGATAGGTAGTGAGGAGTTAAATCAAAAATTTGCACCCTTAGAAATCCTGAAGGTGGTGATTGGTTTTCGGGGGGTGCCGTGCGCGACTAGACTCCCAAAAAGTCCCACACATGTGGTATCCCCGTACTCGGGAGAAGCAGCAGAATGTATTTTGGGGTGTCATTTCACATATAACCATGGCATGTGTGAGCAATATATCATTTAGTGACAACTTTTTGTAAAAAAATTTTTTTTTTTTTTTTTGTCATTATTCAATCCCTTAGGACAAAAAAAATAAATATTCAATGGGCTCAACATACCCATCAGCAATTTCCTTGGGGTGTCTACTTTCCAAAATGGGGTCATTTGGGGGGGATTTGTACTGCCCTGCCATTTTAGCACCTCAAGAAATGAGATCGGCAGTCATAAATTAAAAGCTGTGTAAATTCCAGAAAATGTACTCTAGTTTGTAGACGCTATAACTTTTGCGCAAACCAAAAAATATACGCTTATTGACATTTTTTTTACTAAAGACATGTGGCTGAATAAATTTTGCCCTCAATGTATGACTAAAATTTAGTTTATTCGATTTTTCTTATAACAAAAAGAAGAAAATATCTTTTTTTTTCGAAATTTTCGCTCTTTTTCCATTTATATCGCAAAAAAAAAAAATCGCAGAGGCAATCAAATACCATCAAAAGAAAGCTCTATTTGTGGGAAGAAAAGGACGCAAATTTCGTTTGGGTGCAATATTGCATGACCGCGCAATTACCAGTTAAAGCAGCGCAGTGCGAAATTGCAAAAAGACCTCTGGTCCTTAAGGTGTTTATTGGTCCGGAGCTGAAGTGGTTAAACATTATACCACAAAAATGCACTAAAGAGTTCCATTCATTTACCACAGGTATAATCCACATTCCTTGCCTACAGGAGACCCATTTTACTGAACAATCTACTACGTTTTTCAGCTCCTCTTATCCACAAATATATACAGCCTCGGCAGCTACTAAATAACAAGGTGTTCTTATAGCTATACACCGTACAACCTCATTTGTACTTTCATCTGAAATTAAAGATTCCAAAGGCTGCTACCTCATTGTTATTGGGCAGTGGGCACATTTCTGATGTTGTAACCATTGTATCATATTATGCTCCTAATAAACATTCATCATCATTTCTTTCCCATCTTTTTCATGTAATTGATTCATACAAGTTATGTACCGTGATATTATGTGGAGACTCGAACCAAGTTCTTTTTCCCTTCTTGGATAAATCTCCCCCTTCTCCCTCCTCCTGTTCCCCTAAGCTTTCATTTCAGCAACTTATCTCTAAGCATAACATGTTAGACTTTTGGCGTGAGCGCAATCCAGCTTTGTAAATGCTTTACATATTAATCCCATCCACACAAATCATTTTCTAGGATTGATCATATCTTCCTAAATGTTGGCATGGCCCCAGAGATCCTATCATCAGTTATTACGCCCTTTACTTGGTCCAATCATAGTGCAGTTTGTACTACCATCTCCTTCCCTATCCAGAGATCCCAAGAATAATTCTAAATCACCTGTCCCATTGTCTAGATATTAAACATTAGGGGTGTTAAATATAATCGTAGCATCGATGCATCGGGATTTGGGTGTCCACGATGCGCCATAGATTGGCAGGTGATGTCATTCCGACTTGCCCCTCCCCTCCTAGGAGAAGCACCCCATCATACGCTACCATTTTTAAAATAACTGTCTTAATGAATCCCCTCTTATAATACATTAAGTGCCCCACTGTTCAAGTGTACATGCCTTTTAAAAAATATGAAGCGATATAAAGCATATTTCAGACTGTTCCTTGGCGCTCATGTGACTGCCCGCTGCACAGCTCTCATCTTTCCATCTAACAGCTACAGTGGGCAGGGCTGAGAATCCTCCACTGATATCAGCCGAGAGGAGAGCAGAGAGTGGCTAGCCGGGTCTGAGTTATATGTGAGCTGAGGAACAGTCTGAAATATGCGGTATATAAATAGCTACATAATTTTTAAAAGGCATTTACAGTGGGGCACTTAATGTACAATAAGAGTGGATTTGATAAGGCACAGTTAGTTCAACAGGAGTAAGCAGAGTACATAAAAGTGTACTCTGCTTATGCTTACAACTTGTACTGACTCGGTGGGAGAGTTCAGCTCCGTCTTCCGTTCACACATTCCACTATGTTAACTCCTATTGTGCTGGAATGTGCAACAGGGAAGAGCTGAAATCTCAGCAATGAGAGATCTGTGAAGTTCACTGTATTCTGTTTGTCAGCAGCAGATTATGTCTTCCCGGCAGCAGTGTGTTTTTCTACTATGTGAATGCCTGTACCCTGAGTGCCATTGTCACTGATCCCAATATCCATCTGCCTGATCCCACCATCTGCCTGCCTCCGATCCCACTATCCATCTGCCTCTGATCCCACCATGCCTATGCATCCGATTCCACCATCCATCTGCCTCCGATCCCACCATCCGTCTGCCTCCGATCCCACCATCCGTCTGCCTCTGATCCCACCACCCCTCTGCCTCTGATCCCACCACCCCTCTGCCTCTGATCCCACCACCCCTCTGCCTCCGATCCCACCACCCCTCTGCCTGATCCCATTATCCGTCTGACTCTGATCCCACCATCCATCTGCCTGATCCCCTTTATCCCTCTGCCTCTGCTCCCACCATCCGCCTGCCTGATCCCATCTATCCCTCTGCCACTGATCCCACCATTCCTCTGCCACTGATCGTATCCCAATGCATCTGCCTCTTATCCCAACATCCCTCTGCCACTGATCTGATCCCAACATCCCTCTGCCACTGGAGAACATTTTTGTTTTTCTGACTGCTTGAATTTTCAGATAAAAAGTTTTTAACCATGCACTGTAATCAGGATGCATCATGATGCATCGTGGAATCAAATCGAACCGTGGACAGGCTAATCTTAATCGAATCAAATCATGAGACCAGTGAAGATGCGCACCCCTATTAAACATGCTCTCAATGACTATCATTAATAACATTTCTGCAGATATTTTCCCTCTCACTCTTTGGGAAGCCCATAAACCTGTAATTCGAGGTATGCTTATCCGGCAAGCATAATTTCTCAAATGCGAGTGTAAGTCTTTCACTAAAAATTTGAAAATGACTTTAATCTGTATCATGATGCATTCCAAAATTCTCTCTCCCCCTTCTACTAAAGCTAAGCTTGATAGAGCCCACTGACTCATTGATAAATTAAAATGTAAATCACAACACCTTTATTACTTCAAAGCAAACAAACCAGATACCCTATTAGCTTGAAACGTATGCTCACTTCAAAAACCTACAATATCTGTGCGTCTCAAACTAAACCGTGATTCATTTACAAGTATCCCTGTCAAAATTTTACACACATTCCGCTCAAATTTTGGTAAATTATATTCGCCCAACCAAAATTTTGACCATGCTGCTGCTGATTCCCTTTTTTCAGAAATTACCCATCCAATACACTCACAAACCCACCGTGAACAACTCGAGTGTCCTATCTCTAAAACAGAAGTCATCACTGCTATTAAGACTTTAAAATTTAAAAAATGTCCCAACCCAGTTGGATTTTCTGCTTCCAACTAAAGAAATTTTCTGATATATTATCTCCTAACTGAGGCCTTCAATACGTTGTTGAGGGGACACTCTTTTCGTTCAGAATCCTTATTGGCCATAATTTCCATGCTTCCTAAATCTAAAACTGATACAACCTCTTGGACAAATTACCATCCCATTTCACTTCTTTATATTGACATTAAACTTTTAGCTAAAATAATTGCAACCTGCTTAAACCAAGTAATAGGCAAACTTGTTCATCGAGATCAAGTTGGTTTTATCCCCTCGCACCAAGCAAGTAATAATTCATAGATCTTCTTTACTTGCCCATGTCACTGAATCTTGCCGTCTATCTGCATGTTTTTTATCGCTTGATATAAGAAAAGCATGGGACACTGTCTCAGTCATGGCCATACTTACAATACATTCTTCAAAAATGGGGGTTTGGACCGCATTTTTTAAAGTGGATTTCTTCCTTATACAACAAGCCAATTGCATTTATCAAATATGCTGGTTTTAAATCAGACCCTTTCCCAATTGGAAGAGGCACCCATCAAGGATGTCTCCCCAACCCTTCCTATTTGCACTCTTCATTGAACCCTTGGCCCATTTAATTAGATCTGATCCAAATATAAATGGTATTGAATTAGCTGTATGTCTTTTTTTGCAGATGACATGTTACTCTTCATCTCTCCATATCACAGCACCTAATCTCTTCTCTGTCCTAAATCGTTTTGCACACATTTCGGGCTTAACAATTAACTATCAAAAATCAACTGCACTCTACATTTCCTTGCCTCCTTCAGACCTTCAGCTTGCTAAAGATTCACTTTCCTTCTCTTAGCCCTTGTACACATGGTCGGACATTCCGACAACCAAATCCGTCGGATTTTGTCCGACTGATTTTTTCGACGGATTTTGTCCAAAACTGTTGCATACACACAGTCAGACAAAGTTGTCAGAAAATCCGATTGTACTTAACGTGATGACCTTATTTCATTAGGACAGGACTACATTCAGGCTAGTAGCCAATAGCTTTGGTCTAAGAATTTGATCTGAGCATGCGTGGCACTTTGTCCGATCGGAAATTCTCTACACATGATCGGACAAAGTCCGATTGGATCATGTTGTCGGAAAATTTTATAGCCCAGCTGGAAAACTTGGTGCGTCGGAGTATCCGACTGAAACAGTCCGATGGAGCCCACACACTGTCAGATTATTCGACAACACAGTCCTATCGGACATTGTCCATCGGAATGTCCGACCGTGTGTACAAGGGCTTAGACACCTCATAGACTTCCATAGAAATAAAACTCACTCCTAAAATAACTGACTTATACTGAGCTAACTTCCCTCCATTACTAAAACAGGTTACTGAATTATTATCACAATGCTCCTCTATCCCGGTTAGGCAAAAGTAATGTACTTAGGAAGGCTATATATTGCCCAAGTTTGTATATTTTTTTTGAGTCTTGCCCATCCCAGTTCCATCAATTTTTAACGGCTTATACAGCGCAGAATTATCTCCTTTATCTGGGGTAAAGCTAAACCTCAAACGTCTAAATCCACAATGCTGCAGAAGTTTAGTTCTCCTAAACATTTCTGCTTACAATCATGCTGCACACCTTGCACATTTACCAAAATGCCATGCAATCATTGAAATTCCTTTATGGGCAATTGAGTCTATTGACTGTGACCCTATTTCAGTATCTAACATGTTATGATTAAGACCAACTGATTTGCAATTCTATCACAAAACATTCTTTATCCATCTGGGACAGATTCAAAACGTTTCTTGGCCTTCAATCTCCACATTTACCACTTCTTTCATTTGTTTAAAATCCCGCTTTTTACCCTACCTGGATTGCCCCTAATTCTTTCAAAGCATGGAATACAGCTAATTTATCCCATTTATATAATTTGGTATCTGCCTCTTCCATATATTATTTTCCTACGTTGTGTGATACATTTGGACTTCTTAAATCTGAACTTTTCTGATAAATGCAAATCAAACTTTTTTTCCAACCTTATCTCAATTCCAACTCCCAACTATCCCAGATGTTGTGTTTCGAATGCATATGTATTTCCAACCCTCATGCTAGAAGACTTGTTTTGTTTCGCTATAAGCAAATTTTAGCTAGTACTAACACCGGTCTCCCCTCACATGTCTCCAAATGGGAACTAGACCTTAATCGCTCATTTAATGCTACTGAATTGTCTAGCATATGGTTCGCCACTAAGTCTGCCTCTTCTAATGTTGTTACTGTGAAAACTAACATTAAGTTGCTAATCGGTTAGTATTTGGTCCCTGCTAGAATATCAAAATAAGCTTCTGATTACCCTGGAGCTTGTTTTTGCAGCTGTTCAGAGTCTGGTACTCAAATTCATATTTGGAGGGATTGCCAATTGCCCAAAGATTCTGGAAGGCAGTTTTTGACTTAGCCTCCAAAATCTTTGATACACCTATTTAGACCAATCTTGCTACAGCCCTATTAAACCCGAAACCCGAAAGGATTTCTTGTGATCAATTTTGCCTTCTTTTACAGCCGCAAAACAAACCATTGCTAAGGCATGGAAAACTCAATATTTAATTCTAGCTGAAACCGTACACTAAGAACTAATAAAGCTCTTATTCATGCTAAAATAGGAGAAATTGAAAGAGACTGAATCGGTTAATTTGAGAAACTCTGGCTTCCTTAGGTTAAGCATTTGTTTAGACTTTGATGACACCCTATTATTGTCTTGGTAATTTTACTCTATTTGCCTTGGCTATACTTGCTATTCATCTGGGATCGCATCACCACTTTGCTAGGAGACTACCCGGTGAGTTGAGTACTACTTTGAGGCACAAGTCTGATAGAAGTCACCTTGAAGTAGTACAGGAACCTTTTCTAAAGCTGGAGTGACTTCAGTAGTGCTAATTAAGACATTGCCTAACATGGGCAATGTCACACAAGTCGGATCCCAAGTCGCGGCATTGTGAACCGAGCCTTAGGCACACAAGCACCACTGTTTGGCTCCTAACTTGATGTATCAGATATCATTGCCAAAGTCTACATGTCTCAGGGGTTCTAAATGACCCATCTTATCAGGGCCTTCATTTTTTAAGGGAAATCATTTTTAACAACAGAAAATAATCAAATCAAGAATATGTTTAAAAGGAAAGCCTACTCTTGTTGCCTTTTAGAATCCTCTATAGACATTGCATGGCAGCATTTGTCAAGCTGTTTGGTGTCCAAGTGTTATAGTGACTAGATGCATTTAATGACTGTCATCCAGTTTGGTAAATTTCAGTCATACTGAGTGATAGTCTCATGACTGTGCACATACCTTCAGGAAAGAGATCTGATCAAAAATAGGTTAGAAAACCATCTATGATTGCTATGGGTTCTACTAAGATATGATAGTGCTGGACATATCTATACTGCCTTCCTTCTGCTCAATCCATACACGAAAGGAACACCCAAGTGACATAAGCATATAATTATGCCTGAGACTGATCTTCTGATGTCTACGTACATCATCAGATGGGCAGAGATTTTAGCTCACTGCCTTTATAGAGTTATTGGTAAAATAGATCTTAAATATCCTAATCCATCATGGTGTGTGTTCTTTAAACAAGAGAGGACTCTATTATAGGCATCAGCTATTTGAACTTTCTGATTTAAGTTAAACAATCTTTTATTAAGTGAATAGATTCATTTTGTTTTTAGATACTTAAAGCATGGTTTAAATAGTGCAGTTTGACTTTGTATTTGTGAATAGATCACCATTTCTTCTGTGCATATTTATTACCCTTAGTTTTCATTTTCTATTTAAAGCTATAGGGATATCTCTTTCAACATATTTTATGTGTGTGTTGCATCTGTTCCCTTGGTGTATAACATGATTTAAAGCATTTCTCAGGAGTACAGTTATTTATTTTTATAAAGGTGCATATTCATCAGTAATAGATATACATAATTATTTACTACTAATCACTTAGCAGCATTGCAAGTGGATAGGTAGCAAGCCTTATGCCCTGTACACACGGTCGGACATTCTGACCACAAAATCCATCGGAATTCTCTACAATCGGAAAAAGACCAATCGGATTATTCTGTCAGAAAATTTTAGATCCTGCTCTCAAATTCCGTCTGAATTTCCAATGGAAAAAGTCCGATAGAGCCCACACATGATCGGATTTTCTGACAATATAATCCGATCGGACCTTTTCCGTTGGAATTTGCGACCGTGTGTACAGTGCATAACGCTGGGTTCACATTGGCTCACCATTATTTTAAACAAAGCAATTGCTACACACTGAATTATCAATATGAGGAATGAATGCCTGCAGATATACAGGTGCTACTGTGCTGCCTGGAAAGTAAACAAAGCAGACATATATAGAACGTACCAAATTAAAATGCATTATTTGATTCTTATTTTATATAAGACTGATAGAAAAACATGATAATGATAAAAATTCATTACTGTGGTAAATTTAGGTAAATGCATGTGAATGTCCTGGTGGATGGAGCATTCACTTACCTCAATAATTTTTTACTTACTTCCAATTGTGTGTAGATATGCTCAGGCAATTGTTGTCCATAAAATCGCAAGAGTTCAGCTGTAGCTTTCAGATATCTGAAGTGATCCTCAGTAGACAGCCTATCTCGTATCGCCATTAAATGGCCCATAGTTTCCACCAAGCCCTCATAGTCTTCTGCCTTTACTTTCTTGCCTAAACCTTTCTCAGTTTGGCGAATGAATTCTTCAAGATCATTAGCACTAGAAATAAATGTTGATGTAGATTTGAATGTAATTGGTTATTATCATTTATGTGTTACAGGCATTCATATAACACTTTACATACTCTACATTCACATCAGTCCCTTCCCTCAAACATATACTAGGGCCTATTAGACAGAAGTCAGCGAACCTACAAGCTTGTCCTTTGGAGGGTGTGAAGAAATCAGAGGAAACCCACACAAGCACAAGGAGGCAGATACTGTCCTGTCTGGGATTAAAAAATGAGGACCCCAGTGCTGCAAGGCAAAAGTGTTAACCACTAAGCCACTGTAAAAAAAAGGGCAGAGCAGCTTTGGAGAGAGAGATAAGCAAACACTACAGATATATCTGTTTTGCTCAGATTTCATGACTGAGGTTTACAACCACTTTAAGTACACTCTCAGTCCTAGTGTGTATACGATATCACATGTCTGGCAGGTATCCCACAAGAAGTACATTTTTTATTTTTTTAACTGAGCTGGAAGTCTAAAAAGTAATATGCCCATCAAAGTTAAAATAAACCACTTCAGCCCCGGACCAATTGTCAGCCTAAGGACCAGAGGTCTTTTTACAATTTCGCACTGCACTGCTTTAACTGGTAATTGCGCGGTCATGCAATGTTGTACCCAAACGAAATTTGCGTCATTTTCTTCCCACAAATAGAGCTTTCTTTTGATGGTATTTAATTGCCTCTGCAATTTTTTTTTTTTTTGCGCTATAAATGGAAAAAGACCGAAAATTTCGAGAAAAAAATATATTTTCTACTTTTTGTTATAACAAAAATCGAATAAACTCAATTTTAGTCATACATTTAGGGCAAAATGTATTCAGCCACATGTCTTTAGTAAAAAAAAATGTCAATAAGCGTATATTTATTGGTTTGCGCAAAAGTTATAGTGTCTACAAACTAGAGTACATTTTCTGGAATTTACACAGCTTTTAATTTATGACTGCCTATCTCATTTCTTGAGGTGCTAAAATGGCTTGGCAGTACAAACCCCCCCCCAAATGACCCCATTTTGGAAAGTAGACACCCCAAGGAAATTGCTGAGGGGTATGTTGAGCCCATTGAATATTTATTTTTGTTGTCCCAAGGGATTGAATAATGACAAAAAAATAATAATTTACAAAAAGTTGTCACTAAATGATATATTGCTCACACATGCTATGGGCATATGTGAAATTACACCCCAAAATACATTCTGCTGCTTCTCCTTAGTACGGGGATACCACATGTGTGGGACTTTTTGGGAGTCTAGCCGTGTACGGGACCCCGAAATCCAAGCACCGCCTTCAGGATTTCTAAGGGCATTCATTTTTTATTTCACTCCTCACTACCTATCACAGTTTTGAAGGCCATAAAATGCCAAGATGGCGCAAACCCCCCCCCCCCCAAATGACCCCATTTTGTAAAGTAGACACCCCAAGCTATTTTCTGAGGGGCATGTTGAGCCCATTGAAGATTTTTTTTTGTCCCAAGGGATTGAATAATAACAACATAAAAAAAAATATTTACAAAAAGTTGTCACTAAATTATATATTGCTCACACATGCCATGGTGATATGTGAAATTGCACCCCAAAATATATTCTGCTACTTCTCCCGAGTACGGGGATACCACATGTGTGGGACTTTTTGGGAGCCTAGCCGCGCACGGCACCCCGAACACCAATCACTACCTTCAGGATTTCTAAGGGTGAACATTTTTGATTTCACTCCTCACTACCTATCACAGTTTCGAAGGCCATAAAATGCCAAAATAGCCCAAAACCCCCCAAAATGACCCCATTTTGGAAAGTAGACACCCCAAGCTATTTGCTGAGAGGCATGTTGAGTCCATGGAATATTTTATATTTTGCCACAAGTTGCGGGAATATTACAAACTTTTTTTTTTACAAAAAGTTGTCACTAAATGATATATTGCTCACACATGCTATGGGCATATGTGAAATTACACCCCAAAATACATTCTGCTGCTTCTCCTGAGTACGGGGATACCACATATGTGGGACTTTTTGGGAGTCTAGCAGCGTACGGGACCCCGAAATCCAAGCACCGCCTTCAGGATTTCTAAGGGCATTAATTTTTTATTTTACTCATCACTACCTATCACTACCTATCACAGTTTTGAAGGCCATAAAATGCCAAGATGGCACAAAACCCCCCAAATGACCCCATTTTGGAAAGTAGACACCCCAAGCTATTTGCTGAGGGGCATGTTGAGACCATTGAATATTTATTTATTTTTGTCCCAAGGGATTGAATAATGACAAAAACTAAAAATAATTTTTTTTTTACAAAAAGTTGTCACTAAATTATATATTGCTCACACATGCCATGGTTATATGTGGAATTGCACCCCAAAATACATTTTTCTGCTTCTCCTGAGTACGGGGATACCACATGTGTGGGACTTTTTGGGAGCTTAGCTGCGTACGGGGCCCTGAAAACCAATCACCACCTTCAGGATTTCTAAGGGCGCAAATTTTTGATTTCACTCCTCACTACCTATTACAGTTCTGAAGGCCATAAAATGCCAAAATAGCACAAAACCCCCCAAATGACCCCATTTTGGAAAGTAGACACCCCAAGCTATTTGTTGAGGGGCATGTTGAGACCATTGAATATTTTTTTTTTGTCCCAAGGGATTGAATAATGACAAAAAATAAAAATACATTTTTTTTTACAAAAAGTTGTCAGTAAATTATATATTGCTCACACATGCCATGGTTATATGTGGAATTGCACCCCAAAATACATTTTGCTGCTTCTCCTGAGTACAGGGATATCACATGCGTGGGACTTTTTGGGAGCCTAGCTGCATATGGGGCCCCGAAAACCAATCGCAACCTTCTGGATTTCTAAGGGTGCAAATTTTTGATTTCACTCCTCACTACCTATTACAGTTTCGAAGGCCATAAAATGCCAAAATAGCACAAAACCCCCCCAAATGACCCCATTTTGGAAAGTAGACACGCCAAGCTATTTGCTGAGAGTCATGTTGGCTGAACGAAAAAAAAGTGATTGATCGGTGGGTATGCCCACCATTGGAATACCTCCCTTCATCCACCCACTTCTAATGATGGGCATACATGAACCATTTATATATGCCAAAGCATGGGGGCATCCTCCCACAAAACAGTTATGCCACGTACACATGGTCGAACTTTTCCACGGGCAAGCCCTCCGTCGGAATTTCGACCGTATGTACGCGGCATCAGGAGCAAAATCGCTCCTCTGCCCCTGCTGCCCCCATGCTTCGGCATATATGCTCTTTTTTTTAACTGTAGTGGTGAAATCACCTCCTACAGCGTTGGAGTCACGCCTTTATGTATCGTGGGAGCAAACGCTGTTGCTGTCAAGATAAATAAATCCACGTTGCAACTGAATGGCGTACCTGCTAAGAAAATTATGGTTAATGTTAAAACAAAGTAACATTACAGTATAACAGTAAAACCTTACCCTACCTGCAAAGCAAATGCCAAAAAAAACTGTAAAAAATAAAACATTTTTTAACACAACCTGTGCCTAAAATATATATATGCCGAAGCATGGGGGCATCCTCCCGCAAAAAAGTTATGCCGCGTACACACGGTCAAACTTTTCCACGGACAAGCCCTCCGTCGGAATTTCGACCATATGTACGCGGCATTAGGAGCAAAATCGCTCCTCCTCCCCTGCTGCCCCCATGCTTCAGCATATATGCTCTTTTTTTTTAACTGTGGTGGTGAAATCACCTCCTACAGCACTGGAGTCACGGCTTTATGTATCGTGGGAGCAAACGCTATTGCTGTCAAGATAAATAAATCCGTGCTGCAGCTGAATGGCGTACCTGAAAACAAAAAAAATGGTTAACAATAAAACACAGTAAACAGTAATGTATAAAAAATTAGAGAGAAGAGAGAGAGAGAGAGAACAATAAAACGACAACTATTTTTGGTTTTTATATTCTATATATATATTTTTTTTATTTAACTTTTTTTTTTTACACTTTTTTTTTGAACTGTAAACTGTAACAATTGTAACAGTTCGAGTCTCTCAAAATGCGATGGCATCTTGGGAGACCCTGTGTTAGTGTGCCTAGCCTGTGAAATGCTGTACCCTACGCTAATACTTCACTAGTGAATGGTAGCGTTCAAAACATTCACCAAGGCAAAGACCAGGATTGCCAGGACAGCATGGACAATAACAAGGGGTGTCAGGCCTATATTGGTACAGAAATGACATCTTCTTTGGGGGGCTCGTTGGGTAGGGGTACTCAGGAGGGCATAAGGATAATGCCTCTCATGCAGCCGGCTTACTGCATTTGGTTGGGAATGGTGAGGTGCAGAACCATCTGGATACAGAAGGTCTGTGATAACCTCTCTCTGGAAAAAAAGAAAGGTTAAAGTCCCGCCTGAAGCTTTGTATAGCACATAAGCATTCAGCAAAGCCAGTTGAAATAAGTAAAAAGAAAACAAAGAGAACCGCGCAATCCCTAAAAATTAAAATAGGGTATCTGGTCCCTCCAATCGAGAGACTAAAATTAAAAAGCACACTAGTGAACAAATACAATGTCCCTTGATACAGGGACCAGTATGTGATTGAAGGACCACTGTGTATAAATTGTGAACTTAATAGACAACAAAAAAATCTATTACATATACAAAACATGCATTTACATACAAAAGCAAAATTACGGGGATTCGATCTCCCGATTGGGTACAATGCATGGGGTGGGACTTTCCGCCCTTACGTGTGCGGAGGATGGCGATAGCGGACGTCATCTCTGCCCGACCATGACGGGAATTCGATCTCCCGATTGGGTATAATGCATGGGGCGGGATCTAGTTTCCTATATATGACGTGTAAAAGATTTTAGATTGGCCGCTCGGCGTCAGCCGGATGCGGCCATTGGGTAGCTGTTCCGGATGTATTTGCGTCACTTCCGGTATAGAAAGCCTGGGCCTCCCATGGAGGAGGGGGCTTAGGCCATTGTTTGGCATATAAATATGAGGCAAAATGGCGTGTCACCCGTACCCCAAGACGACGTGATATATCACGAAACGCGTAGGGCGGTGTGACACGCTAAGATTTGCCTCTCGTTCAATATAAGGATACAACTGTGGAATACTGTGTTCGGCCGACGCATCCCTTTTGTTATGCCTTCTTTTACATCAACACTGTAAGTGTATTTCTTCCTTTTTTATATTTTTTAATAAACGGTATTTCACTATTTGGAGTATCTTTTCGTTTTATGGTCAACCTTTTTTCAACCCATTGGAATACCTTCGAACTGGGACCTGATCTAAGAGCGGTAACAAAACTGGGGAATCAGATACCCACGGGGTTCGGTTTGATTTTTTGAAGCGAGATCTACCAGGATATCTGGTAAGAAGCCATCTTATCCCTTTGGTGGTGGTGCACTATAGCATTTTCCATAAGTTGGAGCGGCAACCAGAAAACTGAGGCTATTTGCTACACGTGGTGTTCTCTTCTTAGTTTTATTTAAGGACTATAATTAATGACTATTTCCTGATACAATTAATTTTGCATCACGTTTTGTATTTCACTATAGAGTGGCACTTCCACTCAGGTCACTTGTTTACACACATGATTTTGGCAATTTTGCTTTTGTATGTAAATGCATGTTTTGTATATGTAATAGATTTTTTTGTTGTCTATTAAGTTCACAATTTATACACAGTGGTCCTTCAATCACATACTGGTCCCTGTATCAAGGGACATTGTATTTGTTCACTAGTGTGCTTTTTAATTCTAGTCTCTCGATTGGAGGGACCAGATACCCTATTTAAATTTTTAGGGATTGCGCGGTTCTCTTTGTTTTCTTTTTACTCACATATATATTTTTTTGGTATATATTAGAACTGCAGCAGTATTGACTTTTATACACTATTCTGTAGCGCGATCCTTTTCTTTTTTCAGTTGAAATAAGTAAACAGACACTTTTTTGTACCAGCGTCTGGCCTTACGGGCAACTAGATACGGCACCAACAACTGGTCATTGAGGTCCACCCCTCCCATATTTTTGTTATATTCGTGGACACAGAGGGGTTTCTCCACAATCCCAGTCGCTGTATGAATTTGGACCATCGTGTCTGCATGAAGGGAGGTAAGAACGAAAACATTCTTATTATCCCTCCACTTCACAGCGAGCAAATTATTACACCGATAGCAGGCTCTCTCCCCCAGCCTAAGACGGGAATCTACAAGCCCCTGGGGAAAGCCCCGGCGATTAGGTTGCACAGTGCCACATGCTCCAATCTGATGATCAAACAAATGACTAAACAGTGGCACGCTCATGTAATAATTGTCCACGTACAAGTGGTACCCCTTTCCGAACAAGGGTGACACCAAGTTCCGCACTATCTTGCCAGCACTTCCTATGTAGTCAGGGCAGTTCTCCGGCTCTACGTGACTATCTTTACCCTCATAAACCATAAAGCTCCATGTATAGCCTGTGGCCCTGTCACAGAACTTATAGAGCTTGACCCTGTATCTGGTGTGCTTGTTGGGAATGTATTGTTTAAATGACAAACGACCAGAAAACTTAATCAGGGACTCATCAATGCAGACAACTTGATGGGGAGTAAACAAGTCTGCAAAACGTTGGTTGAAGTGGTTTATGAGAGGCCGACAAAGTTCTTTGTAATTGAGGTGCATGAACCGCAAGATCTGCTCGTATCGTTTCCTGGACATGGAGTTATAGAACACGGGCATGTGGTCAGTCGGATGCATGGACCAATATGCCTGCAACGTCATGAATTTATGTGTGCCCATGTTGAGGGAAAGGCCCAGAAAGGTCTTAAATTCGGAAACCGTAACTGGTTTCCAATCTCTGGCAAGGGAAGGCAACTGGGGATTAGCGACGATGTGTTGACCAGCATATAAATTAGTTTGGTCCACAATAGATCTATAGAGATCTTCCATGAAATACAGCGAATAAAAGTCAAGTGGCGTAAAATCAGCTGTATCCACCTGAATACTGGGTTGGCCAGTGAATGGGGGAAGTACTGGTGCTGCAGAAGTGGTGGGCACCCAATCAGGATTGGCGAATTCTGCAGGAAGGGAACTATGGGAATGACGGGCCTGCCTTTGTCTTCTTCTTGGTGGCAGCGGGCACACTAGTGCTTGCCACCTCGCCAGCTTGAACTGCACTTATAGGACTCGCCACGTCACCACGTGATACTGCAGTGCTGGATGTACGTCCAGGGTGTACTAGGCCACTGGTGCTTGCCAGTTCACCAGAAGGATGAGCGGCTCTAGTACTCCTCTGCTCCATACGAGGGACCTGCGATTCTTGCACCTCAACAACATCAGAAGATCGGGGTCTGGTACACCTTACGTTAGCAGGGACCTCATCTTCGTCGTCAGAGCTATCTGTCATGGAGCCGCTGTCCTCTACAGGATCGTATTCTGAGCCTGAATCTGACAGATCAGTGACTTCCTCTTCACTATCTGTCATGCTCAGAAACATGTAGGCCTCTTCACTAGTGTACGTTCGCTTTGCCATTTTGGGCTCTAAATTTAGGGGTACACTAGTGAGACTCACAGGTAAAAAAGCACCTAGGCTGTCAGCGACTGTATAAAACGCTACCAAAAAAAACCTTAGCGATCACAGGGATCAGGCCTGACTCTGCGAACGGTGCCATTGTGCCGACGTACAGTGCCATGCGGCGGTCCTTAAGTGGTTAAGAGGTCCTGTCATGCTTTGTTTCTATTACAAAGGATGTTTACAAGGGACTGAAGGGGAGCTCACCCCTTCTTAAAGGTACAGGAGCACACTGAGCACCCAGCATGTAGCTCAATGGCTGCGAAGGTGTCAGTGAGTTGCCTGACCAATGATGCTTACTGCGATTGTCAGTTATAGATGGGGCAGAGGCATCTTTTTTTGTGTCATTGTGTTCTGGTAAAAGTTAAAAAAAGGGTATACAACCACTTTAAATTAAGACTGCCAGCTGTAAATAGAGTATCTTTTTGTGGACTCTGTAGGGGGTGCTGCTGAGCCAACCTACACCCAATCAAAAGAGCTTAGCAGCGGATGATAGGAATACTGATGTGTTTTATTAAAGCAGCAGACAATCCCTTAATACCTGTTTTTCAATCTATAACCATATTTACTGATGGCAATGTTTTACAAAATCAGAAACCTACATATTATTAAACGGAATGAAATTGTGGTTTAATATAGACTCAACATGACATAAATCAGATGACTGTATTGTTTAGAAGATTTAATGTGACCAATCTCCCTGCTGTATATCATAGCATAGGCATGTGTGGTAGCTACCTGATTGTTATCTTCTTGTGCATTAGTATAATCACGTGTTATAAACATAGCTCCATCATGGGACTCATTTTGGATTGTGAATAGATTTTGGTTCTGGTAGCTAAAAAAGAAACCAGACCGAGATTTTTATTTGCTTTAAACAATTCCTAGACTGTTTTACAACCATTTATGATAGGGCTAGCTCTGGCTTTCTAGATTCTGTTAATGACAGCTATGTGCAGAATCTGGCTTAAAACGTTTGTTAACCCAAAAAAAGAAAAACCAGATCCTGTTTCCTTAAAGAATGTCATACAGCACAGTGCTTGTGCTATATCATTTGGCCCCTGTATACTCTAAAAAAACTTGGCTGATCCTGCCTGGCTATACCCTTCCCTCTGCAAACAGACCATGATAATCATGGCTGCTAATCCCTGACATCGTGGTCCGTTTGCATGATTCCATCAGCCACAGCCCTGCTCTCTGCAGCTCTTGTGTGTCTGCTCTGTTCTCCTCCTCCCTCCTCTCCCTGCTTGTACCAGCGCTCGCCCCCCATTCCTGCTCCTCTCTTATCTGCTATTAAATCTTCTTATCCCCTCTGTACCTTAATAACATCTGTCCCTGTGTAATCTAAAAAATGCAACGATCTGTACCTTGTATGAGCGTGGCTCCTGCCGCTCAGCTGATTGTTGGCTCTCTCTCTCCTCTCTCCCCCTCCTCCCCAGCTGACGTCAGCGGGATGGCTCAGCCCTGCCCACTGCAGCTGTGAGCAGAGACAGAAGAGAGGAGAGGAATCAGCTGTGCGCCCGGAGCAGAGCTTATATCGGTACAGATCGGTGGATCATTTACATGGCACAGGCACAGGAACACATGTTATTAAGGTACAGAGGGGATAAGACTATTTGGTAGAAGTGGGTTAACAACCACTTTAAGGGAGTTTGGGGTCCATTAGACCTCTTTATCCCCACATCCATCCTAACTGTTATCTATCTCTGGCTTCTGCCAACCAGACCGGTCCCATGTGAACTGCTGCATCTGGCAACATGAGCAGTTTTATACAAATTTACACGTAGAATATATAAATACACTGGAAAATCAAATGCCAAAGAAGTACACATTCTTCATACTGGTGTGGAAGGGTGCAGAGACACAAACTACACTACACTACACTAACAGAATATGTCAAAAGGAAAATCAAGGCCACAAAAATCAAAAAGAATAGTGGGTTGCAAATGAAAGTACAACAAACCCCCAAAATGTCTTCAAATATTTGAGTAGTAAAAGGATGAGTTCTGACTATGTAGACTCTTTGCAAAAAAATTTGAATTGGTAACTGGGGACAAAGAGAAGGTACATTTATTAAAGCGGTATTAAACCCTAAACCAAAAATATAACATATTTCAGTTTACTAATTCTTAGAGGTGGTGGCTGCATTTTTTTAAGCTTATTTTTTCTCTGTTTTCACCTGATGTTCTGGCCAATAATGCACTGCCTTTATTAGAGTGTCTCTATTCTGGATGAAGGAGCACAGGGGCACCTTCAGACAACAGCATTATAAATCTGTGGGGAAGGGATTGTTACATAGTTACATAGTAGGTGAGGTTGAAAAAAGTCCATCCTATATGTGTGATTATATGTCAGTATTACATTGTATATACAATATAATACTGTGGTCGTTCAGGTGCTTATCTAATAGTTTTTTGAAACGATTGATGCTCCCCACTGATAACACTGCATGTGGAAGGGAATCCTTGCCGCTCTTACAGTATGGAACCCTCTACGTAGTTTAAGGTTAAACCTCTTTTCTTCTAATTTTAATGAGTGGCCACATGTCTTGCTAAACTTCCTTCCACAAAAATGTTTTATTATGGTCACCAGTACAGTATTTGTGAATTGAAATCATATCATATCCCCTCTCAAGCGTCTCTATTCCAGAGAGAACAAGCTCAGTGCTTGCATAACACTTTCCTCATAACTAACATCCTCCAGACCATGTATTAGCTTTGTTGCCCTTCTTTGTACTCGCTCCGTTTCCAGTACCTCCTTCCTGAGGACTGGTGACCAGAACTGGACAGCATACTCCAGGTGTGGCTAGACCAGAGTCTTGTAGAGCGGGAGAATTATCATTTTATCTTTGGAGTTGATCCCCTTTTTAATGCATGCCAATATTCTGTTTGCCTAGGACCCCCAGGTCCTTTTCCATCCTAGATTCCCCCTGAGGTTCTCCCCCAAGTATATAGATTGCATTCATATTTTTGCCACCCAAATGCATTATGTTACATTTTCCTACATTAAACCTCATTTGCCATGCAGTTTCCCACCCCATTAATTTGTTCAGATCTTTTTTTATAGGTTTCCACATCCTGCGGAGAAGTTATTGCCCACTTAGCTTAGTATCGTCTGCAAATACAGAGATTGAACTGTTTACTCCATCCTCCAGGTCATTTATAAACAAATATAATAATTATAAATAGTATTGGTCCCAGCACAGAACCCTGGGGGACCCCACTACCCACCCCTGACCATTCCGAGTACTCGCTATTTATTACCAACCTCTGAACTCTCCCTTATAGTCAGGTTTTCAATCCATGTACTCACCCTATGGTCCATACCAAGGGACCTTGTTTTGTACAGTAAACGTTTATGGGGAACTGTGTCAAATGCTTTTGCAAAATCCACATACAACATGTCTACAGGCCTTAGTTTATCAGCTGGGGGAGTCAATGGCTGAGAATGATCTGGATGTTCTGGTAGATCACAGGCTTAATAATAGCATGCAAAGCCAAGCTGCAGTTTCCAAAGCTAGCAAAATACTTTTGTGTATTAAATAGGTTATATACTCCAGAGAGAGAGACATCATTTTGACCCTGTACAAATCATTAGTAAGACATCACCTGGAATACGCAGTTCAGTTTTGGGCACGAGATCACAAAAAGGATATTGGAGATTTGGAGAGTGCAGAGAAGGGGAACCAAACTGATAAGAGTTAAGGAGCTCAGCTATGAGGAAAGATTAGCTGAAATGAAATGATTTTTTCTTGAGAAGGTGAGATTATGGGGGGGGGGGGGGGGGGGGGGGGATATGATCACAATGTATAAATACTAAGTGATCCAAATAGTGTTGAGGTATTCATGTTCAGGTCATTACAGAGGACAAGGGGGCACTCTTTATGTCTGGAGGAAAATAGATTTAACTTTCATATATGGAAAGGTTTGTTCACAGTAAGAGCTGTAAAGATGTGGAATGAACTCCCTCAAGAACTAGTTCTGGCCAGCTCAGTAGATTGTTTTAAAAAAAGAGCTGGGTGCATTCCTAAATGCGCAAAATATAACTGGATACTAATATTTATAGGTAATAATAGGTACTGACACCAGGGGTAGTTGCTCCAGGTAATATCCAATTGCCTCCTGGAGGATCGGAAAGGAATTTTTCCACTGATGGAGTGAATTGGACCATGCTTTCTTAGGTTTTTTTTTGTCTTAATCAGGATCAACTATGGGTAAATGACTGTGTGTATGGATGTTTTCTCTCTATTGGTTGAACTGGATGGACTTGTGTCAAATGTTTATTGACATCAGGGAGTAAAAAATAGTAGTAGCAAGTCACAAAAAATCAAGTATTTTTTTAAAGGATCATGTACAGCAAGCTGTTATTGCTGTTATTGCTGGCCTCTCCTCTCCTGCTGGCCACTACTTCTAATGCCGCGTACACACGATCGGACAATCCGGCGGACTTTGTACGGTGGACCTAGTCCGGCGGACAACCGGCAGGACTTTGCAGCGGAGGTCCGCCGAACTTTTCGAACAAGCGGACCTGCCCAAACACGACCGGACTTTTCCGGCGGACAAACCGCCGGACTATGGCGGGAGTCCACCGGACTTTTGAAATGAATGGACTTGCCCACACACGGAGAAAAGTCTGTTCATTTTAAACGCGGCTCCAGGTAGACAGAACTAGTGCAGGAAGTCAATTTCGCCACCTCCATTGGCGAGATTGACACCTCGCTGGCCCCGTCACCTGGTATGGACTTAAAGGGGAAGCCCTACGCCGACAAAAACGGCATGGGGTCCATATCAGACCCTTATCTGAGCATGCAGCCCGTCCGGTCAGGAAAGGGGGTGTGGACGAGCGAGCACCCCCCTCCTGAGCTGTACCAGGCCCTGTGCCCTCAACATGGGGGGGTGCTTTGGGGAAGGGGGACCCTGCGTTGATGTTAATGAGGACAAGGGCCTCTTCCCGACAACCCTGGCCGTTGGTTGTTGGGGTCTGTGGGCGGGGAGCTTATCATACTCCGGGAGCCCCCTTTAATAAAGGGGCCCCCAGATACCGGCCCCCAAACCCATGTGAACGAGTATTGGGGTACCATGATTCACCTGGTGAAAAAAAGTGTAAAGAAAAAAACACAGCACATGTTTTTAAAATAATTTATTGGACAGCTCCGGTGGTCTTCCGTCTTGGTGGATCTTTTTGCTGGACTCTTCCACTATCTTCTGCTAGCTCTTTTAATAGCGGTGGAGCCTGGATTTCTTCTTCATCGTCGCTGCCGCCGCCTGGGGTTCTTCTTCCGACTTCGGGGGTCTTGTCCCCCTCTTCGGTTCTTCTTGCTCTGCTATCTTCTTATAGCTCTTTTACTAGTGGTGGCCCGGTCTTCTGTCGCCGCCTTCTTCTCTTCTTCTGACTTCGGGGGTCTTGTCCTCCTATTCGGGGGTCTTTTCCCCTTCTTTGGTTCTTCTTGCTAGGCCTCCGCTTTCTTCTTCCAGCTCTTTTACTAGCGGTGCCGTGGTCTTCTGTCGCCGCCACCTTCTCATCTTCTCTTCTTCTTCCTCGAGATGTTGACTCAAAGCTCTCTCTGGCCGCAATGACAGGGACGCGTTGTGCGACGACTTATATAGGGACAAGAGGCGGGTCACCAGGTGATGTCACATGGTGACCCCGCCCCCTTATGACGTCCCAGTCCCAGCATCCTCTGAAGAAGAGAAAACGATAAGGCGGTGGTGACAGAAGACTGGGCCACCGCTAGTAAAAGAGCTGAAAGAAGAAAGCGGAGGCACGGCAAGAAGAACCGAAGAGGTGAACAAAACCTCCAAAGTCAGAAGAAGAGAAGAAGGCGGTGACAGAAGACCGGGCCAGCACTAGTAAAAGAGCTATAAGAAGATAGCAGAGGCCCAGCAAGAAGAACTGAAGAGGGGGACAAGACCCCCGAAGTCAGAAGAAGACCGCCGGACGTCGGCGGCGACGATGAAGAAGAAAGCGGGGCTCCTCCGCTAGTAAAAGAACTAGGAGAAGATAGCGGAGGAGTCCAGCGAGAAGACCCCCCAAGACAGAAGACCACCGGAGCTGTCCAATAAATTATTTTAAAAACGTGTTGTGTTTTTTTCTTTACACTTTTTTCACCAGGTGAATGGGTAGGGGTACATGGTACCCCAATACTCATTCACATAGGGTGGGGGGCAGTATCTGGGGGCCCCGGATTCCGATAAGCCCCCGCCCGCAGACCCCGACAACCAATGGCCAGGGTTTGTTTGGGAAGAGGCCCTTGTCCTCATCGACAAGGTGCTTTGGGGTGGGGGGGCGCTCACTCGTCCCCACTCCCTTTCCTGACCGGCCGGGCTGCGTGCTCGGATAAGGTTCTGATATGGGCCCTGGGGGGATCCCCACGCCATTTTTTTTCCGTAGGGCTTCCCCTTTAAGTCCATACCAGGTGACGGGGCCAGTGAGGTGGCGACATTCACTTCCTGAACTAGTCCCATCTACCTGAAGTCACGTTCAAAATGAACAGACTTTTCTCCGTGCGGGCAAGTCCATTCGTTTCAAAAGTCCGGCGGACTAGCACACAGACGGCTGGATTGTGTGCCGGACTGCCGAGTCCAGCAGACAATTTTGAGTCAAATCTTCTTTCTAAGTCTGCCGGACTTTTTGAAAAAAAAAGTCCGCTGGAGCCCACACATGGGTGGATTGTCCGTCAGACTCTGGTCCACCAGATAGTCTGATTGTGCGTACGCGGCATAAGAATCCAAATTTTATGGCTGTCTTACAATGGCTGCAAATCTTTCTAAGCCACTGACCTGGAATAAATAAACAGCAGTTCTGACTTCACTTTAACTTCTTTAATCTACATACAGTATGTGTCCCAAGTTAGTGACATACAAGGTATTAACCACTTGACCACTGGGCACTTAAACCCTCCTTAATAACCAGACCAATTTTCAGCTTTCTTCGTTACTTTTGGCCAAAATTTATACTACTACATATCTTTGGTAAAAAATAAGTACAAATTGGTGTATATTATTTGGTCTGTGTGACACTTATAGCATCCACAATCTATGGTGCCAATATCTGAAAATTGATCACACCTGATGTACTGACGGCCCATCTCATTTATTGAGACCCTAATGTGCCAGAAAAGTACAAATACCCCCCAAAGTAACCCTTTTTGTAAAGAAGACATTCGAAGGTATTTAGTAAGAGGCATGGTGAGTTTTTTGAAGTTGTAATTTTTTCCCACAATTCTTTGCAAATTCAAGATTTTTTTCCCTTTTTTTTTTTCCACAAAATTGTCATATTATCAGGTTATTTCTAACACACAGCATATGCATACCACAAATTACACCCCAAAATACATTCTGCTATTACTCCCGAGTAAATTACATAGAACCCCAAAACATTATATATTTTTTTAGACCCTAGAGAATACAATGGCAGTTGTTTGCACAGCAATTTTTCAAATGCGCTTTTTTTGGAAAAAAAAAATAGTTTTGTGCTTTAAAATAAACAAAGCAGTAAAATTAGCCCAATGTTTTTGCATAAAGATGAAGTTACGCCGAGTAAATAGATACCTAACATGTCACCCTTCAAAACTGCACACACTCGCGCAATGGTGCCAAACTTCGCTACTTAAAAATCCCCATAGGCGACGTTTTAACATTTTTTACTGGTTACATTTTTTGAGTTACAGAGGAGGTCTAGGGCCAAAATTGTTGCTCTCGCTCTAACGTTTGCAGCGATACCTCACATGTGTGCTTTGAACACCATACTCATATGTGGGCGGGACTTACATATGCGTTCGCTTCTGCATGCAAGCACATGGGGACAGGGGAGCTTTAAAAATCTATTTATTTTTTATTGTTCATTTTACTTTATTTATTTTAGTTTGACCCTTTTTTCCCCAAAAATAAATTTTTTGATCACTTTTATTCCTATTACAAGGAATGTAAACATCCCTTGTAATAGGAATATGGCATGACAGGCAGGGGCGTACCTAGAGCATTTGGCACCCGGGGCGGATCCTATATCTGGCACCCCCCCACCATAAAATGTAAAAACACCCACCGTGTCCCCTGCATACCTCTGCATCCTTCAATATCTTTTTGTCACTACTGTGTACCCCCCCCCTCCACAACTGCACCTCTGGACCCCTTTAAATTACAAAGCACCCTGCACCTCTGGACCCCTTTACATTACACAGGACCTTGCACCTAAGGACCTCTTTACATTACACAGTCCCCTGCACCTCTGGACCCCTTTACATTACACAGCAGCCTGCACCTCTGGACCCCTTTACATTACACAGCTCTTGTACCCCTGGACCCCTTTACATAACATAGCACCCTGAACCTCCTGACCCCTTTACATTACACAGCGCCCTGCACCTCTGGACCCCTTTACATTACACAGGACCTTGCGCCTAAGGACCTCTTTACATTACACAGCAGCCTGCACCTCTGGACCCCTTTACATTACACAGCTCTTGTACCTCTGGACCCCTTTACATAACATAGCACCCTGAACCTCCTGACCCCTTTACATTACACAGCCCTTGTACCTATGGATCCCTTTACATTACACAGCACCCTGAACCTCTGGACCCCTTTACATTACACAGCACCCTGCACCTCTGCACCCCTTTACATTACACAGCCCCTCACAGCTCTGGACCCTCTGCATGTTACACAGATCCCCTACAGTGCGGACCCCCCTCCCTACCATACAGACCCCCATCTACAGTGTAGACCCCCCTACAGTACAGAATCCTCCCCTACAGTGCAGACCCTCCTACAGTACAGACCCCTCCACCCTATAGCGCAGACCCCCCCCTACAGTGCAGACCCTCCTACAGTACAGACCCACCCCCCTACAGTACAGACTCCCCTACAGTACAGAATTCTCCTACAGTGCCGAATCTTCCCCTACAGTGCAGACCCCCCCCCCTACAGTGCAGGACCCCTTCTACAGTGCAGGACCCCCCTACAGTGCAGGACCCCCCTACAGTGCAGAAACCCTTCTACAGTGCAGGACCCCTTCTACAGTGCAGGACCTCCCTACAGTGCAGACCCCCCTACAGTGCAGACCCCCCTACAGTGCAGGACCCCCCTACAGTGCAGGACCCCTTCTACAGTGCAGGACCCCCCTACAGTGCAAGACCCCCCTACAGTGCAGGAACCTTTCTACAGTGCAGGACCCCCTACTGTGCAGGGCCCCTTCTACAGTGCAGGACCCCCCTACAGTGCAGACCCCCCTACAGTGCAGACCCCCTACAGTGCAGGACCCCTTCTACAGTGCAGGACCCCTTCTACAGTGCAGGACCCCCCTACAGTGCAGGACCCCCCCTACACTGCAGACCCCCTACAGTGCAGGACCCCCCTACAGTGCAGGACCCCTTCTACAGTGCAGGACCCCCCTACAGTGCAGGACCCCCCTACAGTGCAGGACCCCTATAGTGCAGGACCCCTTCTACAGTGCAGGACCCCCGTACAGTGCAGGACCCCCCTACAATGCAGGACCCCTTCTACAGTGCAGGACCCCCCCTACAGTGCAGGACCCCCCCTACAGTGCAGACCCCCTACAGTGCAGGACCCCCCCTACAGTGCAGGACCCACCACAGTAAAGAACCCCCCTACAGTGCAGGACCCCTTCTACAGTGAAGGACCCCTTCTACAGTGCAGGACCCCCCCTACAGTGCAGGACCCCCCTACAGTGCAGGACCCCCCCTGCAGACCCCCCCTACAGTGCAGGACCCCCCTACAGTGCAGGACCCCTTCTACAGTGCAGGACCCCCCTACAGTGCAGACCCCCTACAGTGCAGGACCCCCTACAGTGCAGACCCCCCTACAGTGCAGGACCCACCACAGTAAAGAACCCCCCTACAGTGCACAGCCTCCCCTAAGGACCCATAGTGTACCTGGAGCCCAAGGCAGCGGCATTGCAGGGTGGAGGTGCGAGCAGCACCCGAGTGAAGTGTCACCTGTCGGCTCAATGATCCGGGACCCAGCGCAATAATCCCCTTCTCTCTGTGGTCACGTGACTCACGTCGCGCCGTTCTGATCAGTCTCGGGCAGCGGCTGTCACTTACAGCCGAGCAGAGTGAAGCCGCCTCTCCCTCCTTGTCTACACAGTGCTGTGCATGGAGGAGGGGGAGGCGGCTTCACTCTGCTCGGCTGTGAGTGACAGCCGCTGCCCGAGACTGATCAGAACGGCAGCGCGACGCGACCACAGAGAGAAGGGGAGCCGGGTCCCGGATCACTGAGCCGGCAGATGTCACTCCACTCGGGTGCTACCCGCACCCCCCCCCTGCAATGCCGCCCACTGCCAGTGCCTCGGGCTCTCTCTGTGTGGGCTGCGAACCCGAGGCACGGCTGTCTGACACTTCAGTTGCGGAGGGGGGGCGCTGGCCTGACACCCCCCCAGTGTGTGGCACCCGGGGCGGCACGCCCCCCCGCCCCCCCACTTAGTACGCCTCTGATGACAGGTCCTTGAGTCAGTAGAAGCACCAAGGGGCGGCGGGAGGGGGGTGTCCCCTCTCGCCTCCCAAAAGGACGATCGAGCAGTGGAACAGCTGCCATGATCATTCTTATGGTGTAGGGAATCACCAGCTGAAAAAGATGATATCTGAATGATGCCTGTAGCTGCAGACATCATTCAAATATCCCCGCACAAAGTCAAGGACGTCATATGACGGCGGGCAGGCGGGCGGGTGGTAAGTGGTTAAATGCTTTTTTTTTTAACACAAAGTTGTCCATTTATACAATATTTCTAACACAGAGCATATACATACCAAAAATGACACCCCAAAATAGATTCTCCTACTCCTCCTGAGTACGGCGATACCACATGTGTGAGACTTCCACAGCCTGGCCACATACAGCATGGCCGAGCATGGCTAGGTATGACTGAACATGGCCGAGCATGGTTGGGTATCACCGAGTATTGCAGGGTATCCCCGAGTATCGCTGAGCATGGCTGAGCATGGCCGAGTATGGCTGGGTATTGCAGAGTATGGCTGGGTATTGCAGGGTATCACCGAGTATGGCTAGGTATTGCAGGGTATCACCGAGTACGGCTGTGTATTGCAGAGTATGGCTGGATATTGCAGGGTATCACCGAGTATGGCTGGGTATTGCAGATTATGGCTGGGTATTGCTGGGTATGGCAGGGTATTGCTGGGTATGGCAGTTTATGGCAGAGTATTGCAGGGTATTGCAGAGTATTACTGGGTATTGCAGAGTATTGACAGGGTATTGCATAATATTAGCAGGATATTGCAGAGTATTGCTGGGTATTGCAGAGTATTGCTGGGTATTGCAATTTATTGGCAAGGTATTGCAGAGTATTGGCAGGGTATTGCAGGGTATTGCAGAGTATGGGCAGGGTATTGCAGAGTATTGGCAGGGTATTGCAGAGTATTGGCAGGGTATGGTAGAGTATTGGCAGGGTATTGCTGGGTATTGCAGAGTATTGGCATGGCATTGCTGGGTATTGCAGAGTATTGGCAGGGCATACACAACACCGGTTGTTAAGTGGTTTTAAAGACAAAGGTATCCAGGAAAATTTGGTTTTCAGAAGGATGTTAGCAACTGATATTTCATTACAGTTTGTAATCATGTGATTGGGCACCCAAAAACAAATGTAGGATAATAAGTATGGAACACCTCAAGGTGCCAGTATTTGAGGGCATACTTGTTTTACAACACCTCAATGAGTTCATTTTAACCACATTTATAGGAATATGTTTAATAGGGTGTTTTCAACTCAAGCTGTAAAAAAATTATTATTAGGTTACCTGCATGTAACAAGATTTAGTAAGTGGTCCTTAAACATGAAGCTCCATCTTTTGATAGCATTCATGAGTGAGATTTTGAATGGTTTCATGTCAACCAAGAGCCAGCCATTAAAAGTCCTTTCATTTTCAAATCTTTCAACTTCACAATACAGTGACTCATAAATGTTGATCTATAGAGAAGAGATAAATCAATTATGAACAAAAGTGTAACATTAGTTTCTGGTACCATAGACAGGTATTAGAAGGATCCTTAGTTAATTAGCAGTAATGTCTACTTTTGTGGACAGCAGGATCTCATTTAGCTGTAAGGTACATGGTGATGGAACCTGAAGTGTAGAGGAAGGCCTCTCTTACAGTTGTGCCTCAGGAGCCCTGGTAGAGTAACGGGGACCGCCATAGCAGAGAGCGTGACATGAGTGTCTAATAAGCCTTCTGCTGGAGAATGCTGATGAGCATCAGGATATGCAGAAACAGCTGGCTGGTAGCACGCTGGCAGAAGAGCAGAAACTGAAGACGGCACAGCTATTGCTGGATCAGGTGCAGGAAGAATGGCTAAGGAAAGGTCAGACAGCCGATGTCAGCAACTAGCAGGCAGAAGAGACAGACACAGGTGGCAGGCAGAAGAGAGCTCATAAGTTTGGCCGAGATCGGTAGCAACAAGGCAGATGAGCAGAAGGATAAGGCAGAAGCATAGACCAGGGGTAAGCTAGAGGTCAGTGCAGGTAGAGTTCAAGCAAAGTCAGTAGCAGATCGAGCGGCAATGGGTGAGCAATACAGGAACAGATACACAGATGCTTCAGGAACTTAGTAGACAAAACAGCACTGACACAAGGCACTAGTGCAGTTTAATTAGCCCGCCTGGCACCAATGCGCACTTGCGCATGTGCACATGCGCGAATCTGTGTGTGCAATCACAAAGGCACACATGTACACACTGAATGGTCCTGAATAGGTTTTACAGGAACCATGCACCTGTGCACATGCATGCATCTTCCCTGACATTAACTGAGTGTTAACCATATTTGGATGAGAATGAGTATGATGTCAACAGCCCAGAAGGTAATAAAGAGCAAGCTTGGATGAGTTCCTGTTCAGCCTGCACAGCTGGAGCAGTGTTGTATTAGAGCTGAGGAGTAATGCATGCATACATTTTAGTAGTACTGTCTGCAACCCAGACTCTGCAAAGGCTTTGGTTCATTACTAAATGCATTTTTAGAAGCACTATCCTAGCAGATTTTAGGTATTCAGCAACACTAATTACTTGCTGTGCACTGCATTTTTTAAACTTGGTCAATATTAAACATAGCCAATATGTAACCAAATATGTAACCAAATATGGAGTTCATGAAGACAGTGAACATACTAAGTTCTCCATTAACAAAGGCTAAAGATTCCATAAAGCCATGTTTGGTTGAGAATGGGAGGATGACTACACTCTAGCAGATAATCAAAAGAAGGATTGGATGAGTTCCTGATCAACCTGTACAGCTGAAGCAGTGTTGTAGTAGAGTCGAGGAGTTATACTGGCATACATTTTAGTAATACAGTCTGCTAATCAGACACTGCAAAGACATTGGTTCGTGACTAAATATATTTTAGAACCACTGTTTTAGAAGATTTTAAATTCTTACCAGCACTCTACTTATTGCTTAATGTGCATTATGATTTTTTTAAATGAACTAATGCCGCGTACACGCGGTCAAACTGTATGACGTACTTAGTCTGGCGTACTTTCCGCCAGACTGTCCGTCGGACTTTCCGAACGGGCTACTTGCCCACACACGGCACTTTATCAGCGGACTAATACGGCGTACTAAGTCCGCCGTACTATCCGCCCTACTTTTGAAATGAACGGACTCGCCCACACACGCGGAGAAAAGTCCGCTCATTTCGAGCGCGTCTCCAGGTAGGCGGGGCCCGCGAAGGAGACGTCGCTGGCCCCGCCGCCTGGTATGGACTTAAAGGGGAACCCCAACGCCGAAAAAAATCCGCGTGGGGGTACCCTCCAAGTCCACAGCAGACCCTTGTCCGAGCACGCTACCTGGCCGGCCAGGAAAGGGTGGCGAGCGAGCCACAATGCCAGGGACGCGCTGCGCGGCCACTTATATAGGGACAAGGGGCGGTGTCACATGGCTTTATGTCACATGGGTTGGTGTCACATGGTGACCCCGCCCCCTTACGATGTCATAGTCCCCATGTGACATCAACCCATGTGACCAACCCATGTGACATAAAGCCATGTGACACCGCCCCTTGTCCCTATATAAGTGGCCGCGCAGCACGGCCCTGGCATTGTGGCCGGAGAGAACGTCGAGTCAACATCTCCTGGAGAAGAAGGAGAAGAAGAAGAAGAAGAAGAACGGAAGGCGGCGGGGGCGACAGAAGACCGGGCCACCGCCTGTAAAAGAGCTATAAGAAGGTGCGGTGGCCCGGCAGAAGAACCGAAGAGGGGGACAAGACCCCCGAAGTCGGGAGAAGAGGCCGGCGGTGCGGAAGAAAGCCGGACTCCTCCGCTAGCAAAAGAGCTACAAGAAGATAGCGGAGGAGTCCGGCGAGAAGACCCCCGAAGACGGAAGACCCCCGGAGCTGTGCAATAAAGTATTTTATCTCGTGTGTTGTGTTTTTTTTTTGTACTTTTATTTTACAGGTGAATGGGTAGGGGTACATTGTACCCCATACTCATTCACATAGGGTGGGGGGCCGGTATCCGGGGGCCCCCTTATTAAAGGGGGCTCCCGGATTCCGATAAGCTCTCCACCCGCAGACCCCGACAACCAACGGCCAGGGTTGTCGGGAAGAGGCCCTTGTCCTCATCAACATGGGGACAAGGTGCTTTGGGGTGGGGGGGCCGCGCGGCCCCCCCTTCCCCAAGGCACCCCCCATGTTGAGGGCACGCGGCCTGGTACGGCTCAGGAGGGGGGGCGCTCGCTCGCCCCCCTTTCCTGGCTGGCCGGGTAGCGTGCTCGGACAAGGGTCTGTTGTGGACTTGGGGGGGACCCCACGCCGATTTTTTTTGGCGTTGGGGTTCCCCTTTAAGTCCATACCAGGCGGCGGGGCCAGCGACGTCTCCTTCACGGGCCCCGCCTACCTGGATACCCGCTCGAAATGAGCGGACTTTTCTCCAGGCGGGAAAAGTCCGCTCATTTCAAAAGTACGGCGGACTGGCATACACACGGCCGGATTGTCCGCCGAAATGCGAGTACGACGGACAGAATTTCGAAAAAACCGAAATTCTTAGTACGCCGGACTGCACGCTAAAAAAGTCCGCTGAAGCCCACACACAAGCGGACTGTCCACTGAAATGTGTTTCGGCGGACTAAGTACGCCATACAGTCCGCTCGTGTGTACGCGGCATTAGTCTATATGCAACCAAATATGGAGTTCATGTAGACAGTGAACATACTGAGTTCTCCATGAACAAAGGCTAAAGATTCCATTTACAACATCCATCATACTCCTGCTATTTCTTGAATGTTCTTCTTCATTTAATGCCAATTACGCAGAAGAACAGGGGTTATATACATTTTGGTATATGATGGTTTTCCAGTTAAAACAGAAAGATGATGTTCAGCTTCAGGGCGACGGTTAGCCGTGTATATCGGCAAGAAGACATAATATTTTCCACTGGATGACAATTCAAATTGAGTCATTTTGTTTCAGCGGCGCTTTACCTGTTTCTTGAAGTGCTCTAACTGCGGTGCACATTCCTGCAATTCATAATCTGCATACAATTCCATCTCTTCGGTGCTAAGAAACCGACCGTACTGGAGGAACTGCTTCATGAATTCCGTTTTATCATCCGTCCACAAATAGCTGTACTTTTTAAAGTGTCTCTGATACTCTTTCACATTAACAATGGTCGAGTGCACCCTTCTCATAATTTCTCCATGCATTTCTTTCAGCTCCTCCATCTCATCAACATCCAGCTACATGAAAGAAATAAAAATGAGCTGTATGTGATAGACTGTGATTATTGTTCCCTATAAGGAGAGAAATTGAGAAAAGCCTTGGGAAGGAAAAGAATAGGAATAAAAGAAAACAAAGTTCTCAATTTGCGAAGTGGTGGAGTGTTCAGCCATGGCTCATATAGGTTATGGTGGCTGCATTTCAAGCCAGGATAGTCTAGCTTATAACTATTAGCACTTTGTGCTGAACTGATTGGTGTTTAAAGTGTTTCTGCTGCTCATTCTTCTAGTGGGTACTAGCACATTACTGAGCTATCCGTTTTAATTCTCATGTTGATTCTGTTAATGTGCAATAGCATTTTCAGACCTCATGTACACAATCAGACATCAAAACTGGTAACCCTTCACCTATTTAGCACTCCCTGACCTCTGGGCTGAAGAACAACTGATATACATTCTCAATAAAGTATTTTCTTCAATCTGAACCACAGTAAAATAGATGTATGCTGCAGTGTTTGTAGGTGTTGAAGCTGCAACCCATGGTTTCATTATTGCCTCTCCTAAGTAGAGGGCAGCATATCCCAACACCTTATACTTATAGGCCTCATACACACTGGACATTTTTACAGCTTTTTTGGCTTCAGGTGTTTTTTTTTATACAGCCAATAAACTCCCCAGCATGTTATTCTATGTTATTCTATGTGCCCATGCACAGATTTATCAGAATTTTTGGCAGGGGCGTTTTCTGGCTGGAAAAAAACCCCAGAACTAGTGGGTATAAAGAGGAGTTTTTCAGATGTAAAAATGTACTAACTATGAATGCTAAAAAAATTCTGAAAATGCGGCTATTTGGTGTTTATGAGCATTCTTGAGCCATACGTTTTTGTGGGAATATAGTTTTGCTGAAATACGCTGAAAAAACTCTACCACAAAAACACAGCAAAATTCATTCTACAGCTTTCTACAGCTAAAGCTACTGGCATTTTTATAATGTTCAGTGTGCATGAGGCCATATACTCATGGGTGCGTCTGAGAACATCACTACTTCATTAAAACAGGTAAGAAAAAGGGGTTACCAGATCCCCAGACAGCTGAAAAGCAGTCTAAAAAGGTATAGTAGGCTTAAGTGAAAAAGCGAAGCCTTTAGCAGATAATCCTCACTCCCTGTTTGCATTTCAAGACTTAAATTGTCACTAAGCCAACATCATAAAAAAACTGTCAACAAATGGTGTATTACATGCTGTTCATACTCACTCAGTTACTATGTGATTGGTTTTCTGTATTTTGTAAAAAACCTGGTTGATTCTGCTGCCAACTATCTCCACCTTCTGTTCATGTCTCCAACACAGCTAGTGATTTTGCAGCTGTGGTGGCAACTTCGCACATGCTCAGTTTTCAATGAGTTTCCTTGCTGAGCATTTCCTCCCTATCACATCTGAGCAGCCCATGTGACTATAGAGTCACACCTGTGGGTGTATACACAGTGTTAAATGAAAGCCCACCCACCCTACTACTAACCACTAACCAGCTAAACACAAAGGGGGTGGGATGTTACATGTAGATTAATGAAAGAATTGCCTCCCTCTTATTCTAAGACACAGGCTAGAGGGGCATGACACAGCCTGTGACTGGTCGACAAATAATAAAGATTTGATTTCAAATATATACACAGTGTCTTGAAAAAGTATTCATACCCCTTGAAATTTTCCACATTTTGTCATGTTAGAACCAAAAACGTAAATGTATATTATTGGGATTTTATTTGATAGACCAACACAAAGTGGCACACAATTGTGAAGCAGAAGGAAAATGACAAATGATTTTCAATTTTTTTTACAAATAAATATCTGAAAAGTGTGGCGTGCATTTGTATTCTGCCCCCCTGAATCAATACTTTGTAGAACCACCTAGCGAAGTGAAGCGAAGCGAAGCTGCAATTACAGCTGCAAGTCTTTTTGGGAATGTCTCTACCAGCTTTGCACATGTAGGGAGTGACATTTTTGCCCATTCTTCTTTGAAAAATAGCTCAAGCTCTGTCAAATTGGATAGAGAGCATCTGTGAACAGCAATTTTCAAGTCTCGCCACAGATTCTCAATTGGATTTATGTCTGGACTTTGGGCCATTCTAACATGTGAATATGCTTTGATCCAAACCATTCCATTGTAGCTCTGTCTGTATGTTTAGGGACACTGTCCTGCTGAAAGGTGAACCTCCTCCCCAGTCTCAAATCTTTTGCAGACTCTAACAGATTTTCTTCTAAGATTGTCCTGTATTTGGCTCCATCCATCTTCCCATCAACTCTGACCAGCTTCCCTGCCCCTGCTGAAGAAAAGCATCCCCATAACATCATGCTGTCACCACCATGTTTCACTGTGGGGATGGTGTGTTCAGGGTGATGTGCAGTGTTAGTTTTCAGCCACACATAGAGTTTTGCTCTTAGGCCAAAAAGTTCAATTTTGGTCTCATCTGACCAGAGCACTTTCTTTATGATGTGCTTTTTATGCTGTGCTTTTGCTACGACCCCCACATGGCTTTTCACAAACTGCAAACGGGACTTTTCATGGCTTTCTTTTAACAATGGCTTTCTTCTTGCCACTCTTCTATTAATGCCACATTTGTCGAGTTACCATGGGCCTCTTGGCTGCTTCTCTGATTTAATGTTCTCCTTGTACGGCCTGTCTGTTTAGGTGGACGACCATGTCTTTGTAGATTAGCAGTTGTGCCATACTCTTTCCATTTTCGGATGATGGATTGAACAGTGCTCTGTGAGATGTTCAAAGCTTGGGATTCTTTTTATATACTAACCCTGCTTTAAACTTGTCCTCAACTTTATCCCTGACCTGTTTGGTGTGTTCCTTGGCCTTCATGATGCTGTTTGTTCACTAAGGTTCTCCAACAAACCTCTGAGAGCTTCACAGAACAGCTGTATTTATACTGAGATTAAATTACACAAACGTGGACTCTATTTACTAATTGTGTGACTTCTGAAGGCAATTGGTTCCACTAGATTTTAGTTAGGGGTATAAGAGTAAAGGGGGCTGAATACAAATGCACACCACGCTTTTCACATATTTATTTGTAAATAATTTCGAAAAACATTTATCATTTTCCTTCCACTTCACAATTATGTGCCACTTTAAAAATCCCAATAAAATACATTTACGTTTTTGGTTGTAACATGACAAAATGTGGAAAATTTCAAGGGGTATGAATACTTTTTAAAGGCACTGTATTTGTATACCAATTTAAAACAGTTTATTGATATTATTTATTTATGCATACTCTGTATTACAAAGGCTTTTTTTTTTTTTTTTAACATGTAACTAGCAGCAGAGGACTAGAAGCTCCTCTTGCTTATGTTTCCCTACAGACAGGCTGGGAAAGATCTGGGGCATGTGATACCTGTATATTACATAGGAATAATGTACTTTAAAAAAAAATAATTAAAGTGCCATCATCCACATACAGAAATAGAAGGAACGATGCAATTTAAATGGTGTTTGTTTAGATTCCCTTTAACCACTTAACAACCGCCCTATAGCCGAATGACGGCTACAGGGAGGTTTCTTAACTCTGGGAGGCCGTCATATGATGTCCTCCCAGAATTCCGCTCTCGCGCGCCCCCTGGGGCACGCACTCGAGAGCATCCGTGACCGCCGGGTCCACAGGACCCGGCGCATCACGGATCACGGTAAACGGCCGCTCATAGCGGGCGTTTACCACGTGATCGCTCTGTCAAATGACGGAGTGATCACTTGTAAACAAACCGGCGTCATGTTATGACGCCGGTTCCTCCCTCCCCCTCTCTGTACCAATCAGAACAGCAGAGGGGGAAGAGATCGGTGTCAGCAGCGATGTGGGCTGCATCTGCAGTGCCCACATCGCTGCTCACCGAAAATTAACCCCTCAATTCCCTGCCAATACTCTGCAATACCCTTCCATTACTCTGCATTACTCTGCAATACTCTGCATTACTCTGCAATACTCTGCATTACTCTGCAATACTCTGCAATACTCTGCAATACTCTGCATTACTCTGCATTACTCTGCAATACCCTGCATTACCCTGCAATACTCTGCAATACCCTGCAATACTCTGCAATACCCTGCAATACCCTGCAATACTCTGCATTACTCTGCAATACCCTGCAATACTCTGCAATACTCTGCAATACTCTGCAATACCCTGCAACACTCTGCAACACTCTGCAATACCCTGCAACACTCTGCAACACCCGCCAATACCCTGCAACACTCTGCAATGCTCTGCAATACCCTGCAACACTCTGCAATGCTCTGCAACACTCTGCAATGCTCTGCAACACCCACCAATACCCTGCAACACCCACCAATACCCTGCAACACTCTGCAATGCTCTGCAACACCCGCCAATACCGTGCAACAGTCTGCAATGCTCTGCAACACCCTCCAATATCCTGCAATGCTCTGCAACGCAATACTCTGCAATGCCATACTCTGAGATACCCAGCCATACTCTGAGATACCAAGCCATACCCAGCCATAGTTGGTGATACCCTGCAATACCCAGCCATAGACACCCCCCCCCCCTCCCGCCGCCCTCCGGTGCTTCTACCGACTCGCCAATACGATCAAATCCAGAATCTTTTTTTTTTTTTCAGGCTTCCCAGCTTAGAGGTGAGATGCGGGGTCTTATTGACCCCATATCTCACTGTAAAGAGGACCTGTCATGCCATATTCCTATTACAAGGGATGTTTACATTCCTTGTAGGGATGAGCTTCGAGTTCGAGTCGAACTCATGTTCGACTCGAACATTGCCTGTTCGCCTGTTCAGCAAACAGTGAACAATTTGGGCTGTTCACAGCAAATTCGAAAAGCCGGAACACCCTATACAAGTCTATGGGAGAAATCTAAAGTGCTAATTTTAAAGGGTAATATGCAGGTTACTGTCCTAAAAAGTTTTTGGGGACCCGGGTCCTGCCCCAGGGGACATGAATCAATGCAAAAATAAGTTTTAAAACGGCCGTTTTTTCAGGAGCAGTGATTTTAATAATGATTAAAGTGAAACAATAAAAGTGTAATATTCCTTTAAATTTCGTAGCTGGGGGGTATCTATAGTATGCCTGTGAAGGGGCGCATGTTTCTGGTGCTTAGAACTGTCCCTGCACAAAGTGTCATTTGTGCAGGAAAAAAAGTCTTTTAAAATCACTTGCGGCTAAATTGTCGGCTCCCCGTAATACAGAGAACACTCAATGAGTGTTCTCTGTATTAGCCGACAATTCATTCATTCATTGATAAAAAAAAAAAAAAAAGCGTGGGGGTTCCCCTAAATTCAATTACCAGGCCCTTCAGGTCTGACATGGATATTAAGGGGAACCCCGTGTCAAATTAAAAAAAAAATTGACGTGGGGGTCCCCCTAAATATCCATACCAGACCCTTCAGGTCTGATATGGATATTAAGGGGAACCCCACATCAAATTTTAAAAAATTTTTTACGTGGGGGTCCCCCTAAAAATCCATACCAGAAGCCAGGGGGTTCCCCAGTGACGTGTGGGTGACCCCACCCCCTCTGATGTAACGCAGGTTTCCGTTACATCAGAGGGGGTGGGGTCACCCATACGTCACTGGGGAACCCCTGGCTCCCTTCACCAGCGTCAGAGGGGGCGGGGTCAGGTGACGAGTGGCCCCGCCCTCCTAATATAAGAAACGTCAGCGCTGGGATCTCCGCAGTCTCCGCAGTGGAGACAGAAGAAGGATGTATGGACAGCGCTGGACTGAGAGATACCCCGTCGCTGGATATGATCATCCATCGCTGGACCCCGGAGATCCGTCGCTGGATAGCAAGAGTGGATTAGCACCGCTGGAATCTTTTTTTAATTTTTTTTAATTTTTAATAAAGGAATTTTTCAAAAGTGTGTTTGTCTTATTTAACCATTTTGACACTTTCTTTGTGAAATGGTCGGGGTTACTTTTGTACCCCCTTACCATTTCAAACAGGGGGGGGGCGGGATCTGGGGGGCCGGGATCTGGGGGTCCCCTTGTTAAAGGGGCTTCCAGATTCTGATAAGCCCCCCGCCCGCAGACCCTCACAACCACCGGCCAGGGTTGTGAGGATGAGGCCCTTGTCCTCATCAACATGGGGACAAGGTGCTTTGAGGGGTCACAGACCCCCAAAGCATCCTCCCAATGTTGAGGGTATGTGGCCTGGTACGGTTCAGGAGGGAGGGGGGCGCTCTCTCGTCCCCCCCTCTTTTCCTGCGGCCTGCCAGGTTGCGTGCTCGGATAAAGGGTCTGGTATGGATTTTTAGGGAGGCCCCCACGTCAATTTTTTTTTTCATTTGATGCGGGGTTCCCCTTAATATCCATATCAGACCTGAAGGGCCTGGTAATTGAATTTAGGGGAACCCCCACGCTTTTTTTTTTTTTTATCAATGAATGAATGAATTGTCGGCTAATACAGAGAACACTCATTGAGTGTTCTCTGTATTACGGGGAGCCGACAATTTAGCCGCAAGTGATTTTAAAAGACTTTTTTTCCTGCACAAATGACACTTTGTGCAGGGACACCAGAAACATGCGCCCCTTCACAGGCATACTATAGATACCCCCCAGCTACGAAATTTAAAGGAATATTACACTTTTATTGTTTCACTTTAATCATTATTAAAATCACTGCTCCTGAAAAAACGGCCATTTTTAAAACTTTTTTTTGCATTGATCCATGTCCCCTGGGGCAGGACCCAGGTCCCCAAACACTTTTTAGGACAGTAACTTGCATATTACCCTTTAAAATTAGCACTTTAGATTGTGAACGTTCGAGTCCCATAGACTTTAATAGGGTTCTAAAGTTCACACGAAGTTTAGGTCTGTTCGCAGGTTCTGGTGCGAACCGAACAGGGGGGTGTTCGGCTCATCCCTAATTCCTTGTAATAGGAATAAAAGTGATCAAAAAATTTATTTTTGGGGAAAAAAATGTCAAACTAAAATAAATAAAGTAAAATGAACAATAAAATATATATATATTTTTTTTAAAGCGCCCCTGTCCCCATGTGCTCGCATGCAGAAGCGAACACATACGTCCCGCCCACATATGAAAACGGTGTTCAAACCACACATGTGAGGTATCGCTGCAAACGTTAGAGCGAGAGCAATAATTCTAGCCCTAGACCTCCTCTGTAACTCAAAACATATAACCAGTAAAAAAAAATTAAATCGTCGCCTATGGGGATTTTTAAGTAGCGACGTTTGGCGGCATTCCACGAGCCTGTGCAATTTTTAAGAGTGACATGTTAGGTATCTATTTACTCAGCGTAACTTCATCTTTCACATTATGCATAAATTGGGCTAACTTTACTGTGTTTTTTTTTTTTTAAACACAAAAAAAAGCATTCGAAAAATTGCTGCGCAAATACCGTGCAAGATAAAAAGTTGCAACGACCACCATTGTATTCTCCAGGGTGTTTGCTAAAAAAACATATATAATGTTTTGGGATTCTATGTAATTTTCTAGCAAATAAATGATGATTTTTACATGTAGGAGAGAAATGTCAGAATTGTCCTGGGTGCTCCAGAACGCCTGATGGCGCTCCATGCATGTTGGGCCTCTGTATGTGGCCACACTGTGTAAAAGTCTCACACATGTAGTATCGCCGTACTCGGGAGTAATAGCAGAATGTGTTTTGGGGTGTAATTTGTGGTATGCATATGCTGTGTGAGAAATAAACTGATAATATGACAATTTTGTGAAAAAAAAAAAAAAAAGTAAAAAAAATCTTGATTTTGCAAAGAATTGTGGGAAAAAATGACAACTTCAAAAAACTCATAATGCCTCTTACTAAATACCTTGGAATGTCTTCTTTCCAAAAAGGGGTCATTTGGGGGGTATTTGTGCTTTTCTGGCATGTTAGGGTCTCAAGAATTCAAATAGGACGTCAGTACTTCAGGTGTGATCAATTTTCAGATATTGGCACCATAGCTTGTGGACTCTATAACTTTCACAAAGACCAAATAATATCCACCAATTTGTACTTATTTTTACCAAAGATATGTAGTAGTATAAATTTTGGCCAAAATTTATGAAGAAAAAATTACTAATCTGCTAAATTTTATAACAGAAACAAAGAAAAATTCATTTTTTTACCGAATTTTCTGTATTTTTTCTTTTATAGCACAAAAAATAAAAAACCCAGCGGTGATTAAATACCACCAAAAGAAAGCTCCATTTGTGTGAAAAAAAGGACAAAAATGTCATATAGGTCCAGTGTTGCATGACTGAGTAATTGTCATTCAAAATGTGAGAGCACCGAAAGCTGAAAATTGGTCTGGTTATTAAGGGTGTTTAAGTGCCCGGTGGTCAAGTGGTTAATTTTAACTTTGACGGCATATTACTTTTTAGACTTCCAGCTCAGTTAAAAAAATTAAAAATGTACTTCTTGTGGGATACCTACCAGACATGTGATATCGTATACACACTAGGACTGAGAGTGTACTTAAAGTGGTTGTAAACCTCAGTCATGAAATCTGAGCAAAAAAGATATATCTGTAGTGTTTGCTTATCTCTCTCCAAAGCTCTGTGTCCTTTCTCTCTGGTGCTTCGTTCCTCTGTTACCAGCACTAGCCACTTCTGAGAAGTTTTCCTGACACATGAAATAAAAATTTGAGTCGGGGAGTGAGCTATGCACGCAGCTTGTCTATTAACCACTTCAGTCCTGGAAGATTTTACCCCCTTCATGACCAGAGCACTTTTTACAATTTGGCACTGCGTCACTTTAACTGACAATTGCGCGATTATGTAATACTGTACTCAAACAAAATTTGCATACTTTTTTCCTCACAAATAGAGCTTTCTTTTGGTGGTATGTTATCACCTCTGCAGTTTTTATTTTTTGTGCTTTAAACAAAAAAATAGAGATAATTAGGAAAAAATTTTTTTTTTACTTTTTGCTATAATAAATATCCCCCCAGTTTAAAAATAAAAAAAATTCTTCATCAGTTTAGGCTGTTATATTTTCGAAAATATTTTTGATAAAAAAATCACAATAAGCGTATATTGATTGGTTTGCACAAAAGTTATAGCGTCTACAAACTATTGGAAAGATTTATGGCATTTTTATGGCATTTTTTATTATGTATTTATTTTTTACTAGTAATGGCAGTGATCTGAAATTTTTAGCGGTATTGCGACATTGTGGCGGACACATTGTGGCGGACAGAGCAGACACATTTGACACATTTTTGGGACCATTGACATTTATACAGTGATCAGTGCTATAAAAATGCACTGATTACTGTGTAAATGTCACTGGCAGGGAAGGAGTTAACACTAGGGGGCGATCAAGGGGTTAAATATATGTTCTCTCAGCATGTTCTAACTGTATGGGGATGTGACTTACTAGGCAAGGAGACATATCGTTGTTCCTACTTAGTAGGAACAAATTACATGTCTTCTCTGCCTGGGCAGCACAGGGATTTGTGTGTTTACACACACAAATAAATCCTCATGCTGGTGCTCATACACGCGACCATGCGTGGCCAGTGGCGTTCCTGCCCACCGGCCACGTGCATTGGGTCCCCCCATCGTGCAGAATCCATGCGTGCCCTCTGGGGCCACTAAGGGGAAGGGCATACCCATACCAGATTTCACCAAGGAGAGCCATTGTGCCACAGTATATCTGCGTGAGGTAATCGGGAACCGGTTAAGAAAACACAGTTCTTCTGCTGTGTGAAGGGGTGTGTTCATTTCCTCCAATCAGCTTTCACACACTTCAGCATCTTGGCTCCCCTCCTATGTGCTCCTGACAGATGAAGGATTTTAACACAATTCTGCCCTTTTGGGTATATGTGAGGCAGTGGCGGAACTATAGGGGTCGCTGCAGTAGCACTTGCGACTGGGCCCCGCCATTCTGCCGCTGTGGGGGGGCCCAAGACCTGGCATCTCCCCTGCACCTCTGGCTGGCACTTTAGAAAGCACTGGGGGGAGGTGGAAAGCGGCGATCGGCAGCTCTATGGTGCCTGTGAGCGGCGGGATCTGCCTGGGGCTTGTAGTTCTCTCTTCCCGAGTGTCAGTGTATACAGTGGAGAGGAAAAGGGAGGGGCCTCCGACCCGGGCAGGTATCAGTTTCACTTTCAGTGAGTCGCTCTGCTTGTACACTGTTTCTGATACATGCCCTGGTCAGAGGCCCCTCTCTTCTCCACTGTATACACTCGGGAGAAGAACTACAAGCCCCAGGGAGATCCCCCTGCCTGTGGACACCATAGAGTTGCTGATCGCCGCCTCCCACCTCCACCAGCCAGGTACAGGGAAACCTCTGGAAGGGGGGGGTCAGCTGTCTGGGTACCCTGATGTAAAGGGGGGCCCTCTGGGGAGACTAATGTAAGAGGGGAGGCTCTCTGGGGATACTAATGTAAGGATGGGGCTCTCTGGGGACCCTTATGTAAGGAGGGGGCTCTCTGGGGACCCTGATGCAAGGGGGGGCTCTCTGAGAACCCTGATGTAAGGAGGGGCTCTCTGGGGACCCTGGTGTAAGGAGGGGGCTCTCTGGGGACCCTGATGTAAGGAGGGGGCACTCTGGGGACCCTGATGTAAGGAGGGGGCTCTCTGGGGACCCTGATGTAAAGGGGGGCTCTCTGGGGACTCTGATGTAAGGAGGGGGCTCTCTGGGGACCCTGATGTAAAGGGGGAGTTCTCTGGGGCCTCTGATGTAAGGAGGGGGCTCTCTGGGGACTCTAAAGTAAGGAGGGGGCTCTCTGGGGACTCTGATGTAAGGGGGCTCTCTGGGGACTCTGATGTAAGGGGAGGCTCTCTGGGGACCCTGATGTAAGGAGGGGGCTCTCTGGGGACCCTGATGTAAAGGGGGGGCTCTCTGGGGACTCTGATGTAAGGAGAGGGCTCTCTGGGGACCCTGATGTAAAGGGGGGCTCTCTGGGGACTCTGATGTAAGGAGGGGGCTCTCTGGGGACTCTGATGTAAGGGGAGGCTCTCTGGGGACCCTGATGTAAGGAGGGGGCTCTCTGGGGACTCTGGTGTAAGGAGGGGGCTCTCTAGGGACCCTGATGTAAAGGGGGGGCTCTCTGGGGACTCTGATGTAAGGAGGGGGCTCTCTGGGGACTCTGATGTAAGGAGGGGGCTCTCTGGGGACTCTGATGTAAGGAGGGGGCTCTCTGGGGACTCTGATGTAAGGTGAGGCTCTCTGGGGACCCTGATGTAAAGAGGGGCTCTCTGGGGACTCTGATGTAAGGGGAGGCTCTCTGGGGACCCTGATGTAAGGGGAGACTCTCTGGGGAATCTTATGTAAGGAGGGGGCTCTCTGGGGACCCTAATGTGGGGGGAGGCTCTCTGGGGACCTTGATGTAAGGGGGCTCTCTGAGGACCCTTATGGAAGGGAAGGCTCTCTGGGGTCCCCTTATGGTAGGGGAGGCTCTCTGGAGACGCCTCTGGTGTGAGGGTTTACAACCACTTTAAGTACTACCAAGTAAAACAGCCCTTCCTATGCAGAAGTAATTTTGAAAGCTTTTAGCAAAATATTAGGCCATAACACAAACGCTTATCTTAGAAAAAAAAAAAAACATTCTGCAAAAATCTTTGCAATATACAGATTTCATTAGAAGGCTGTATTCTGTATATTAACTAGACATGTGCAGAGAAAAATATATTTCGTTTCGGAATTTCGTTTTCGTCCGAAAAATGTATTTATTTAGTTACTCCCGAAATTCATTTTTATTTATTTCGTCTTTCGTTCAAAAATTGCATTCGTCCGAAAATCCACATGAATTATGGTCGAATCTGTCTTTGAAGGCTTATAGTGTCTGTTGAATGTATAAGAAGATTCGACGGCTAAGGACCTGCAAACTACTTTACAGAAACTAGGGATGATAAACACATCAAGAGATGCTGCGGACACTCACCAAAAATCATCCTCATATGCTGATACTCCCTCCTCTGCTTCCAGAAGAGAAGAAGACTACAATCCACAGAAAAGAAGTCGCATACAATCTCCACCTCCAGATCTGGCTGACACTATGGACTGATAAACACTTGTACTGAGGCTACTATCTTGCCTTTTCAACAGAATGGCTACTGCCGAGTTTTTTCTCTGACTTCCAATCAATATTTTTATCATAATCTTATTTAAGAAATGTTCCTAATAATTTAGGCACCTTATTATAACTTTTTTTTCTCTCTCTTCTCTTCTTTGTTTCTGAGGTTGCCTTAATCTTACATTTTTATTTTTTGCTTGAAAAATGAAATTATATGATTGGCTCTTGGTGTCCTGCAGGGAAGTTCCTTGCACCCTCTTTTGCTACCCTCAGCAGCTCGGTGCACACCGGGCAGTTGACAGTGGCTCATGTACCCTTGGAGGGAGAGATTTTCTCCTCCCAACGGACACATTAAGAACATAGATATGTTAAGATATATTTCAATATTGTATATTAATTGTATTTTCTTTTTCAGTCATTATCTCCTTTCCCTCCACCCCTATACTCTGGAGACAAATAATTTCTTATATGACACACGTTCTAACATAAACACCAACTCATATTTACTTTTCCCAACTCCATGGCCCCATTAAACATCATATCATTAAATACTCAGGGACTAAACGTTCCACACAAACGCACTAAAGCCTTCCGCACATTTTCATCCAAGAAAGCACATATAGTTTGCCTCCAAGAGACTCATTTTGCATCACAATCCACTCCCAAATTTTTCAGTAAAGACTACCCCCAAGTATACACAGCTTCGGCCTCCTCTAAAAAACAAGGCGTGCTTATAGCTTTCCATCGCAATACACCATTTTCACTAATGAAGGAAATCAAGGATCCAGAAGGTCGTTACTTGATTCTTAAAGGACACCTACTTGATACCGCTATCACCATTACATCATACTACGCTCCTAACAAAAATCCTATTTCTTTTCTTTCTCATTTATTTCAAACTATAGAACACCACGAAATAGGTACTACAATTCTATGTGGAGATTCTAATCAGACCGTATTCCCATTTTTGGATAAATCACCAATCCCACAGTCACATACAGCAGACAAACAACTCTTATCAAAACTAATTACAAAACATAACCTAGTAGATACTTGGAGAGAATTGAATCCAACCAAGAGACAATACACACATTACTCGTTCCCTCATCGCTCATTCTCTAGGATAGACCATATATTTATGTCCATAGGGCTAATTCCAGAAATAACATCTACAAAAATTATTCCCATCCCATGGTCCGATCATAGTGCAGGCTACATTACTGTTGCCTCTATAATTCCAAAAAAAAAGATCCAACATGGATATTAAGAGATTTCCTACTCAAAAATCCAGCTCATAAAAATAATATTGAAATTGCGCTCAAAGATTATATAAAATATAACTCCACACCTGACGTCTCTCCGACTACATTATGGGAAGCACACAAACCTGTTCTCTGTGGCATATGTCTACAGCAAGCAAACATATTTAACAGAGAGCGGAAAATCCTTTGTCAGACTTTAGAAACAAATTTCAATAAATGTCACACAGCATTCCAAAATAACCCTTCTTCTTTATCTAAAATAAATCTTGACAAAGCTAAATTGGAATTTGATCTATTCCTTACTGAAGCAGCAGATAAAACCATCAAGAGATCACAACACAATTTCTATATCAATGCGAATAAACCTCACACACTATTAGCCAGGGCATTAAAATCCTGCCAGAACCCAACGAAACCGATACGTCTGAAAATCTCTAGGGGGGTATACACAAATAATCCTTTAAAAATATTACAAAAATTCAAAACACAATTAAAAAATGTATACTCTTCTAATAATGAGTTGGACCCTTCTAGAGCAAATGATTTTTTCTCTCATATATCTCTACCGACACTATCTAAAACACAAATGGAAATGATGGAGGAACCAGTGTCAATTATAGAGGTATCTGAAGTTATCAAAAATCTGAAACTAAATAAAAGGCCAGGTCCTGATGGTTTTTCTGCACTGTATTACAAAACGTTTGTAGACACCCTATCTCCAGTCTTGACAAACACTTTTAATTCCCTTTTGGAAGGTCATTCTTTTAGAAGAGAAACCCTAACTGCAATCATCTGTATGCTCCATAAACCTCACACAGACGATTCAATATGGTCTAATTATCGCCCTATTTCGTTATTAAATTTGGACATAAAAATTTTAGCCAAAATTCTAGCTAACAGATTAAATACTATTATAGGCAATCTAACACATCGTGATCAAGTGGGCTTCATTCCATTACGTCAAGCAGGAGATAATATTAGATGTGCAACACTCCTGTCACATGCCGCTAAAAAAAGACGTATTCCCACTTGTTTTCTTTCTTTAGATATTATGAAAGCTTTTGACACAGTATCTTGGTCATATATGAACTATATCCTTTCCAAATGGGGATTCGGCCCTCATTTTTTACGATGGATCTCTAGTTTGTATCAAGATCCCAATGCTTATATCAGATATGCAGGGTACAAATCGGACGAGTTTAATATACTGAGGGGGACTCGTCAAGGATGTCCACTTTCGCCATTATTATTTGCTTTACTCATTGAACCTTTAGCACAAAGAATTAGGATGGATCCCACTATAACAGGTATTGAAATGGGTGGCTTTCATCATAAGCTCTGTTTATTCGCAGACGATATTCTCCTTTTTCTATCTTCTCCACATGTTTCGGCCCCAAATCTTGTGGTTGTACTACAAGAATTCTCATTTATTTCGGGCCTTAAGGTCAATATTCAAAAATCTTCAGCATTAAACATTTCACTTGTCGAAAAAGATAAACAATCTTTACAAAATTCACTACCCTTTAAGTGGGTAGATCATAGTCTCCCATATCTGGGTGTGCAGTTTACTCCTAACCCCTCCGATTTATTTGCAGCTAATTACCCAGCTCTATTAAAAAATATTACAAGGTCGTTATCTAATTGGTCATCAATGCCGATATCATGGTTTGGGAAAATCAATATCATAAAAATGTCTGTTCTTCCGAAATGTTTATATTTATTCAGAACTCTCCCGATTCATATTCCTGCATATTTTCTTAGGCTGATTCAACAAAAAGTAACGAAATTTACTTGGGGGAAAATAAAACCCAGACTTCACAAAAAAACACTTGTTCTCCCCAAAGCTTTTGGTGGTTTGGGATTCCCAGACTTTAACATATATTATAAGGCAGCTCAATTATCTCAATTAACATAATATCACTCTTCTACAGAGATTCCTTTATGGGTCCTCATTGAAGCTGTAGACCGTGATCCTCTTCCTATAAACAATATATTATGGTTACAACCTGCAGATCGTAAGTCTATAAATAACCCCATTTCTAAGCACTCTCTATCTATATGGGATAGGTATAGAAATTCACATGGTCTGCAATCTCCACAAAATCCGCTATTATCTTTCCACAAGAATCCGACTTTTTACCCAGCCTGGAAATATCCCAAAACCTTTAAAGCTTGGTCTAAGGCTGGTATCACTTGTCCTTATAATTTAACTTCAACTACATCAATAAAATCTTTTACAGATCTATGTGAATTATATAAGCTTCCACAATCAGAAATATTCAGATATCTCCAAATCAAAGATTTTTATACTCCTCTTCTCAATTTAAATGTAAACTTACATAATATTTCTCAATTTGAAAGATTTTGTCTCAAGGAACCACATGCTAAAGGTCGTATTACATCATTGTATACACAATTGATATCTAATTCTAATACTGTTATACCTAAATATGTGGCCAAGTGGGAAAAAGATTTGGATTGTACGATCGATTCTAGGTCTTGGTCCAACATATGGTCTTTCACAAAATCTTCCTCTATAAATATATTGGCGTCTGAATCATCATATAAAGTTCTCACGCGCTGGTATTTGGTTCCTGCGAGAATCGCCAAATTCTCAACAGACAACACTGGCCTCTGCTTTCGTGGCTGTCCAGAAAAAGGTACCTATATACATACCTGGTGGCATTGCTCAATTGTACAATCATTTTGGAAAAAGATCTTTCTGATAATTACAAAATTTTTTGATCGTCCAATTTTTCCAGACCCAATTATAGCTCTCCTTAATTTAAAACCAGCCTTTCTGAATCAGAAACAATTCAAATTAGTTCTTACACTCCTGATAGCCGCAAAGCAGACTATAGCCAATGCGTGGAAAACAGATGTGGTGAATATTGCAGAAACCAAACGTAGAATGAATCAATCTTTCATCCATGCTAAAATGGACGCTATAGATAAAAACTAGATGACAAAGTTTGATATCATATGGAAACCTTGGATTAAATATTATACGTCAGAAAATATTGACAACCGAGTTTTATTGTTATGGTGATTAAGATTTTTTATAGAATTACAACATTAGATGATATATAAAACCTCCTCCGGAGAATTATTCCCTCCCCTTCCCCTCCTATATACCTTTTATGTTCTTCCCTTACTATATAATACTTACTATAAACATACTTTAGAAGTTATGGTCAAAACTTTAAAATCATATATTTTCTTTTAGACATATTTATATTTTCTTGGGATTAAAATGTTTAAAACTCAGCTATAAGAATGTTTTCAAATTCTAAAATATGTAAAGGCCATTTATTGTCATTCCCACGAGAATATCTTGAAATTCTTCTTTGCTTTGTATCATCCGTACTTCAATATGTCTACTTTTTATTTCTGGTATCACATAATTTGTCTTATATTCTGTACATGTAATTTATTTTAACATAAAATAAAAATTTTGAACGAGAAGAAGATTCGACGGAGCTACTATATAGCATACTTCGTGTGAACTTTAGAACCCTATTAAAGTCTATGGGACTCCAATGTTCAAAATCTAAAGTGCTAATTTTAAAGGCTAATATGCAAGTTACTGTCCTAAAAAGTGTTTGGGGACCTGGGTCCTGCCCCAGGGGACATGTATCAATGCAAAAAAAAGTTTTAAAAACTGCGTTTTTTTCGGGAGCAGTGATTTTAATAATGATTAAATTGAAACAATAAAAGTGTAATAAATTTTGTAGCTGGGGGGTGTCTATAGTATGCCTGTGAAGGGGCGCATGTTTCTGGTGCTTAGAACTGTCCCTGCACCAAGTGTCATTTATGCAGGAAAAAAAGTCCTTTAAAATCACTCGCAGCTATTATGAATTGTCGGCTCCGTAATACAGAGAACACTCATTGAAATTCATTGATAAAAAAAATGTAAAAGTTTTTAAAAAAAAGCGTAGGGGTCCCCCAAATTCAATTACCAGACCCTTCAGGTCTGGTATGGATATTAAGGGGAACCCCGCGTCAAATTTAAAAAAAATTACGTGGGGGTCCCCCTAAAAATCCATACCAGACCCTTTATCAGAGCACGCAACCTGGCAGGCCTCAGGAAAAGAGGGGGGACGAGAGAGCGCCCCCCCTCCCTCCTGAACCATACCAGGCCACATGCCCTCAACATTGGGAGGATGCTTTGGGGGTCTGTGACCCCTCAAAGCACCTTGTCCCCATGTTGATGCGGAGAAGGGCCTCATCCCCACAACCCTGGCCAGTGGTTGTGGGGGTCTGCGGGCGGGGGCTTATCAGAATCTGGAAGCCCCCTTTAACAAGGGGACCCCCAGATCCCGCCCCCCCTGTTTGAAATGGTAAGGGGGTACAAAAGTACCCCTACCTTTTCACAAAGAAAGTGTAAAAAATTGTTAAATAAGACAAACACACTTTTGAAAAATTCCTTTATTAAAAATAAAAAAAAGATTCCAGCGGTGGTAATCCACTCTTGCTATCCAGCGACAGACGATCATCTCTCCGGGGTCCAACGATGGCTGATCTGAATCAGCGAATCCATACATCTTCTGTCTCCACGGAGGAGACACTGCAGGGATTCCGGCGGCCTGACCTTATATACATGTTATATGTGGAGGGCGGGGCCACCCGTCACCTGACCCCGCCCCCCTCTGACGCAAGGGGAAACTCGGGCTTCCCCGTGACGTATGGGTGACCCCGCCCCCTCTGATGTAACGGAAACCTGCCTGTGTTACATCAGAGGGGTGCGGGGAAGCCCGGGTTTCCCCTTGCGTCAGAGGGGGGCGGGGTCTGGTGACGGGTGGCCCCACCCTCTGCATATAACAAACGTCAGGCCACCGGAATTCCCGCAGTGTCTCCTCCGTGGAGACAGAAGATGGATGGATTCGCTGCACTGATTCAGATCAGCCATCGCTGGACCCCGGAGAGATGATCGTCCGTCGCTGGATAGCAAGAGTGGATTACCACTGCTGGAATCTTTTTTTTATTTTTTTTATTTTTAATAAAGGAATTTTTCAAAAGGGTGTTTGTTTTATTTAACTATTTTTTACACTTTCTTTGTGAAATGGTAGGTTACCATTTCAAACAGGGGGGGCGGGATCTGAGGGTCCCCTTGTTAAAGGGGGCTTCCAGATACTGATGAGCCCCCTGCCCGCAGACCCCCACAACCACCAGCCAGGGTTGTGGGGATGAGGCCCTTCTCCACATCAACATGGGGCCAAGGTGCTTTGAGGGGTCACAGACCCCCAAAGCATCCTCCCAATGTTGAGGGCATGTGGCCTGGTACGGTTCAGGAGGGGGGGCGCTCTCTTGTCCACCCTTCTTTTCCTGTGGCCTGCCAGGTTGCGTGCTCGGATAAAGGGTCTGGTATGGATATTTAGGGGGAACCCCACGTCAAATTTTTTTAAAAATTTGACGCAGGGTTCCCCTTAATATCCATACCAGACCTGAAGGGCCTGGTAATTGAATTTGGGGGACCCCCACGCTTTTTTTATTTATTTATTTTTTTATCAATGAGTGTTCTCTGTATTACAGAGCTGACAATTCATAATAGCTGCGAGTGATTTTAAAGGACTTTTTTTCCTGCATAAATGACACTTTGTACAGGGACAGTTCTAAGCACCAGAAACATGCGCACCTTCACAGGCATACTATAGACACCCCCCCTACGAAATTTAAAGGAATATTACACTTTTATTGTTTCACTTTAATCATTATTAAAATCACTGCTCCCGAAAAACTGCAGTTTTTAAAACTTTTTTTTGCATTGATACATGTCCCCTGGGGCAGGACCCAGGTCCCCAAACACTTTTTAGGACAGAAACTTGCAGAATCTTTTCTCTGTCAAATCTTTTTTCTCTGTCGAATATTTTCTCTACAGTATATAATCTTGGACTAATAGAGGTAAGGTTAGGCACATTCGACCACAGGTTCTATAGACACAGATTGTTATTGTCAGAGTCATGTCGAATCTCCTATTCTATATCGAAATGTTGTAACAACAAAAACGAAAATAAAGCATTTATTTATGTCGGATCTTTCGTTTTTTCGGATTCTGTGCTTTCGTTATCGTTTGTCAAAACGAAAACGAAAATAGCTGAAATTCGGACGAAAATGCATTCGGACGAAAACTAATGCACATGTCTAATATTAACAGGTACTGTTCCTATGTTATGAAATGTAAAAAAAGCATACCTTATATGTCTGCTCGCCTAAGTGTGCAGCAACACGTGGAATAAATAATGCAATACGGTATGTATCTTGAAGCAAACTCTCTATAATGCTGTAAAAATTGCCGCTAGTTTTCTTGTCCAATGAGGGTACAAAGTTCATTTCAGCTCCATGAAGAAGGAGCTCCACTTTGAACAAAGGAGGATTTTTAAGCGAGAACTCCGTGTTATCAGTCAAGTACTGAAGAGAACACTTCACTGCTTGGAACAATCCTTCCAAAATCATTCGATCTATGTACTCCGTGTACAATTTCCATTTATCAGAGAGAGGATCAGCTTTAAACAGCTCCTGGTTGTGCTGACAAAACAATGCAAGCATTAAAGCAATATCAGGGACACATTATCATATTAAATGCATGCCTGCTATATACTATGTAAGTGTGCATTGACTTGACTTTATTTTCCTTTCTACCCAGAAGGTCGGCACCCTCTTTGAACAAGGTGTCATACAGGGTCTAATTCCTGAACTAAGATGCAGTGTAAGAAAACAATATCCCCAAAAATGGGACTTTTCCATACTAGATAAAAGGTCAAAATGGTTTCCTGAATGTCAACTGTAGCCAGATTATAGACATTCACCTTTACACATTCTTAACAGCAGTAAATTAGCTTTAAAGGCTTAAGCCCCATACACACCATCAGTTTTTCTGCTGATTTTTTTCCTTCAGATTTACCAAAAACATTTAGTCCAAGGACCCAAGGACCTGCCTGATTGCATACAAATTGAAACTCCTAAGGTTTGACCTCATAGTTTATGGTTTTGGTAAATCTGAAGGAAAAAATCAGCAGAAAAACTGATAGTGTGTATGGGGCTTAAGTTCACCTTTGTGACCACGTTCCATGTTACACCCATATTTAGGTTGTAACTTGAAACATGGTCACCTTACCCAACCAGTCACTCTCAGCCCCCCCCCCCCCCCCCCCAATACTTACCTGCATTGTGTGGTGCTTCTACCTGCAGGTTTCTTACTGAGTATGAATTCAGTGCGGCTGTGTATGGCTCCCTCTGAGCAGTTATGTCATCTATTCACAGGAAACTATGAAAAAAGAGACTACAGGTTCCATCTGCCACTTTTTTTTTCAAAAGGCAGACTACATTATTAAAACAAGCCCTCACTAACCTCTGTAGCTGCATGCACTCTATCATTAAAATTTCCAATCTCCAATATAAACATAGAGCACATGAATAGGGGGATACGTGCTGCTAAGAATTTTCACAATGAATTGCTTCAGAGTGCCTGCAGCTATAGAGGTCAGTTAGGAATTGTTTTAAAGTTAATTTACTGCTTATTAAAGTAGAACTCCAGCATAAACCTAACTAGTCTTAAAAATTCTCCCTTCCCATCACCAAACACCTATGCTGATTAACCTATATAAGAGAGATTTAAATACTTACCTATTTTCAGCCTACTCTGGTCCAGTTATATGATCCTGTCTGTCAGCCAGTGGTGGCTACATGGAAGATGAGACAGCAGTCGACAACGGCTAGTAAAGTTTGGAGCTATGACATCGCCTATAGGTTCCTATGGCCCAACCATTGTCAACGCTCCTTCCTTTCCCCTGCAGACAGCTGCTGACTGACATAGGGAAGCTGGATCATGTGACTGAACTGGAATGGGTTGAACAAAGGTAAGAAAATACATCTTTCCTACATAGGTGAGTCAGCATAGGTGTTAGGAGGGGGGATGGACCTTTTTAAACTACTTAGGTTTATCCTGGAATTCTACGTTATGACTTTTCAAACATGTAAAAGACCATAGCCTGGCCACAGTTCTACTCTATAGCTAACAATGTTAAAAAAACTAAAAATGTATATTTGGATAGTGTCAAATATTCAAGAGTGGTAAAATTTAAGTTATGGATTTAAATAAAATAAAAAAATCAATAGCTTGAATTGAATATCATTTATGTAATACATGAATTTTGGTGTAGATCGTACCTTGAGAAGTGTTTGAATCTTTTGACCCACATCTTTAGCAATAATATACTGTTTACCCATTCTGTCTTTGTCACCCAGACTCTTTCCATGCTTGCTGCCAACAAAATAGTTCTCATGTAGTTTACTCATCAGATTCTGCATGACCTCCACATTTTGCTTAGCTTTTTGAACTCGATTGTCCACATTATATACCATATCTCTAGTTTCTTCAATGTAATCATCCAAATCTGGCATCTGCCAAGTCAAAAAGCTAAGGGCGGGCTCCAGCTTTACATAAATCCACTGGAGCTCATCATGTATCAATTCTTTTTCCACTTGCAAGATTGTCTTCTGCAGTCTGTTAAACCACTGTGCTATGAGGTCCAGGTTTCCAATGTGCTAGTTCAGAAAACAATGTTACAACATTATTAATGTATTTCGCAGAAGATATGGAAAAGTCGCTAGAATGTGTGACAATTCTCAATAAATGTTTAGTTCAGGCATTAAAGAGTAAGTCCACCTGCAGTCAACATTTAAGATATTGGTAGAATTTAGCGGGTTGACTCTAGTGTGAAATAATCCATGTAATAAAAGAAGAGGAAAATGGGTTATAGGGCTTGTCAACATCTACCAACAATTAAAAAATTTTTTTGGACAGAACCTTTTAAAAAATCAATCCACCCAACACTGAGCATTCCAATTCCTATCCTATATTCACTGTAAAAGAAGAATACTACAAAAAGAAGAATTTTCGTTTCCTCCCTAAAGCAGCATAATATTGAGATTTCATGTTAAAAATGATAATATTAAAGGTTAAATAGTTTAGAAGGGAGAAATGATAAGTACTAGTCTTGTATTTCAAATAAAACACTTACCTTAATGTAGTTGTAAACCTCAGACATGAAATATGAACAAAGTATATCCTTCTAAAGTGTGTATCTGACTCAATTCAGAGCACTAAGTGCCATTTCTGTCTGTTGTCTTGTTCCTCTGCTATCAGCATGAGTCACTACTGAAAAGTTTTCCTGACACCAAGAAAATGGTGACAAGGGAGGGACCTCCAGCAGATTGACAGCCTCAACTCTGTTGCTTTGTGCTGTGTGAATGGGGGTGTGTCCCTTGCCTCCAATCAGCTCTCAGAGCTCTATTCACTGAGCTCTGCAGAGTGTAGATTCAGCTGCCTGCCCCCTGCTTTCTTTAACCTCAGACAAGCTGCATAAATTCTGCTATCTGAATGGATGTACAGAAGAGAAGACCGTAAACAGATACAACTTATGTAAGAGGATTTGTTTAATCTTCACTGGGCCAATCACTTCACTGGGTAAACGTAATGATTTGAATCATATCAGCTCAGAAGTATGCATCTCTTTTCCCTTCACCTGGGAAAACACACAGTATGCACATTGCCCCCAGAGACTGGAGGACTTTGGAGCTTTGGTACTATAATCTCCAACTTGGCAGCTCAAACCACCAGCCTTACCTCTGCTGCTAACTGGAGGATGTCATCTGTTGTTACAGCTGACAGTTTTTCACAAATCAAATACACCACTCACCACAGCATCTGCAACCACCACTCGTATCTCTATAGCTGACCTCCATCCAGGTCCAATACAACATAAGTACTATTATTAAACTAGCCCTGGATAAAAATATGTATAGAAATCTCTTTATGTTTTGGTTTAGAAATGTTGTATATTTTGTTATTGATACAGATAAATGTTTGTTTGTATACATAAATTATAGGGTGTTTTGTGACACCCACTTTGCAAAGCATGTTGGACTTTCTAATAAGAAAGCCCAGCATTATCTGCATCCTTGAGGCCTATATATAACTGATTAAACTAGACAGTCTTCTCTGTACTAGCAAAACAAAAGTGTGCCTCTGCCAGTCTTGATAATTTGTTTAACTTTTAGCATAACACCTTTTTAAAAAAGCCTTTCGAAGGCCATTGCTCTTGCATGGACCTGATAGTCAGAACCTGATTTCATATACAATGTTTCCTACTACTGAAAGAAATAAAAAATAGAAAGAAAAAATATAAAACAACATATATTCCTCAAGAAATGAAGCGGCCACCTGTAAAATAATAAAAATATCCAAAAAATTCTAAATTTTCTGCATTTTCACATTATATGAATAATATTTCATACAAAATCATAATACATTTCAGCAGTTGTGTAATATCAAATTACCTTTTGAAATGTCTTTCTATTCACATACAAAGCTTTTGCCATCTCTGGGAGATTAAAAAACTTCAGGAACTGGAGATATTTTACTTCCCGGAGAATAGCTGCTAGCTAGTCATAAAAGAAAAATAGTTATACTTGAGTTATAGATTTTAGTTTGTTTCTTTTTTTCAAGAATAAAATAAAATATTTGTATGTTAGCTTATATGCTACATAGGAAGTACAAAACAATACTAAAGGAGTTCTATTGGACAGCAGACATTTTCTTTTTATAACATCAGCATTGTAACATCAATACAAACAGTTATATTTTCACAATTCACTCTGCCTCTCAGCACTTCTGTAGTTCAGGAGGCAGGCTCTGTGGAATCTGTGGCACGGCAAGGCCTACATACTCACAGTGCACAGTAAATAGAAGGAAGTAAATGTGTGGGGCCCTCTACAAATTAAGTTTACAAACTTCAAAATCATTCAGATTATTAGAAAAAATGGAAATCCAATGTGGAAATGAATATATGGTTTAAAATTTTAGACAAAAAAACAGTAAGACCCCTTTCACACCAGGGCGTTTTGCAGGCGCTATAGCGCTAGAAATAGCGCCTGCAATCCACCCTAAAGAAGCTGCACCATTATGTGTAGTGTGAAAGCCCTGAGGGCTTTCACACTACAGCGGTGCGCTGGCAGAACGTCAGAAAAAAGTCCTGCCAGCAGCTTCTTTGGAGCGGTGAAGGAGCGGTGTGTTTACCGCTCCTCCACCGCTGCTCCCCATTGAAATCAACGGGGCAGCGCTGTAATACCGCCGGCAAAACGCCGCTATTGCGGCGTATTGCCGGCGGTTTTAACCCTTTCGCGGCTGCTAGCGGGGGTAAAAGCGCCCGCTAGCAGCCGAAATGCGCCGCAAATCCAGCGGTAAAACGCCGCTAAAAATAGCGGCATTTTACCGCCGACGCAATGGGCGGTGTGGTGTGAAAGGGGTCTAACAGTGTAATTCAGTTGTTTCTGTTATTGTTTTTTTTATGACTCTTTGTGATCATTCCTTAATGAAAGCTAAACTAGAGTTAATTTAACATAAATCTAAACTGCACTTAACATATGCCCTGTAGGCCTAGCGCAGCAACTGCCGTGAAAAAGCCCCTTTTGACCCCTGGGTGAAACATTGTCCAATACGCAGAGAAATAAAATAATAACTTGAAATGAGTTTTGTAATTGGGTTGATCCTTTAGTCTTTTCAGGCTCATGTTTGTAGGGAGTCTTTGAATAGTCACACAAGGCTTGTAGAACCCCTTCAGTAATGGATAGATGTAAAGGAGATTCAAGCTTTGAGTCCGGGTGCAAGAGTGGTCCAAATAGATCAATAAACTGCTTTTTTAAGCAGCAACACCCCCCCCCCCCCCCTGTTTTATGAAGCAGACGGGAGGAGGTGATGATCTGTAGTCCTATCACTCTTTCTGTTCTAGGGTGGTAACAATGCTCCTCTATAGATACAATGAGTGAGTCACCCTAAGTGACCCTAAGGCATGAAGTGTATTATTGGCAGCATCATTAACATGAAGTAAATAAAAGAAGACGAAAGCAGGCACCACATAGAACGTCTGCAATATTTTACTTTTTAGCTCTTGGGCTATACACTTTAAGAGATGAGTGAAAAGATCCATACAAGTGCTGATCCCCTTCTTCTGTGAAGAAACCTCATTTTGACTACCATTTATATTGTAACTATGGGTCCATTAATACCAGTTGGAGTGCGACTGCATTGGGCAGCCATTTCCATGCAGTCCCACCACATCCCCACTGCAAGACAAGGCAAAATGCCTTGTCTTTGGTGTGGTCGGTTCACGTTGTGGTGGTGTGCGGGCAGTATGCGCTGAAGAAGCACTGCATACAGTACTTTTTTCCAGTGCATTTTAGGTCACCAAATGCTGACCAATAGAACTCTATGAAATGTTACTGTGTAACATTTCAATAACATTTGGAAAAAAAAGAATGCACAGTGTGATGCACTGATACTGGTGCATCAACACTGCACTGGTCTGGCTGAACTGCACTGTACACCAGCCACTGCATTACAAATCAGCAGCCAGTGTGAATGGACCATAAATCTACACCCCTGAAAGTGTCAAATATGAACATTACCTTTGAATTAAAGTTTGTTCCATACAGTCCATGCTCATCACGCTTTAGGATTGGCTGACTTAGGTGTGATTCACACAAATCACCAAGATCTTGGGTCCAGCTATTGAAAGTCTCCTCATCATGGGAATCTAAAAGTTCTATAAACTTATTGTATTTCTCAAAAACACGATAAGCTTCATCATTTGTTACAGATCTGTAAGGTGAACATACAACATATCAAATAACACACACAATCACCTCTAGCATTTAACATTTATTATAGACAGGGGTGTTCTATGGGTATGTAAGAATAGCTGTGTTTTTATATATGGATTTTAAAAGTCTTTAAAATATGTTTTATTTTATCTACTGTTGTACAAGACAAGGAATGTTTCATTTGTTTGCAATGTTTACAGATGTAGGGAAGCACAATGGCTTAGTGGTTAGGATTTCTTATGTGTAGCAATGAGGTCCTTGGTTTGAATCACTGTCAGGACAATATCTCCATGGACTTTGCATGTTCTCCCTTGCGTGGATTTCAACTGAGTATTCTGTAATGCATTCTCTGCATCTAATGTAAAAATGGCCCAGTACCGTTTTATGCCCCTCTGTCCTCAAATGCATACCTTTAGTGCCTTATTATTGCCGTCAGCTGCAGGATGATCTGCACGGTTCCCTGAACTTATGGGTTATAGAGGAGAGACTCAGGGTGGAGGACAGGTTCCTTTTACTCAAATTGCTTTGAGGAGGGAGAAGGGGTTGGCTTGCAAGTCGCGGAGTGTTTTAATGGACACACACATCCCCTGCCAGGAGCAAGCAAATACAGTCTCACCTTAGCAGCCAATTAACTAAAGGAGACACCCACAAACAAGAGAGGTGGAGGAAGTGGTTTGGAAATTGGCCTAATCACAAGAAAGGGGACAGTTTTAAGATAGAAGACGTAACATGTAAAGTAAGTCATTACATGACTCGAATATATTCAGTTTTATTTATTGGGTTTGGATACATTTTAAGGACCAAAAAGTTAAACAATAAATTATTATTGCGGATGAAACTTACTCATGATTAATGTGCTTGAAGAATGACTTCTGTTTCAATAATCTTTCTCTTAATTCTTGGGACCATTTTAAATTTCCAGCAGTAACAGGCATGTTTTTATGAAGCATGCTATTTCCACATTTAGCCTACAAAATTAAAAACATTTTGTGATTCATACAGCACACCAAGCTTCTCTCATCTTCCATGAAGGAAACCAGCCTGGTACCCTAATGCAACACAGGCAGTATATACATTATTGAATTATGCCACTTACTGCTTCTTTTTGACTGAGATAAATCTTCTTACAAAAGTTGATTTCCATTTCAAACATTGTAAGGAGTTTCATATAATTTGGGCAAAACAAAGTATTGATCACAGGTCGTTCTAACAGGGTACCAAAAATTTGCAAACCCTAAAAGATAAGAAATTTAGAAAATTTTATTGGATTGTGTGAAAAAAGTTAAAACATTCATTTTAAAAATTAGCAAATTTTATATACAAAATAAGTTTGTTTTCTCATGTTTAATGCTCAGTTATTTATATATCAGAGAAATACATCACTGATCTGGGTAATTAAGAAACGAAGGACACGGATTGATCTTGTTGCAGTGAAAAGTACTACCATTACAGATGTCCTGCTACTCTGACTCACCAGCAGATTGCTAACTTACTTGGACATCTGTATGACCAATAATTCCATGTATGTCAGGTGCATTTAGTGAATTAAGAGAAACACCGCTAGGGCCCCTAATCTGCTGATTCCGCCATGCCTCACATTAACCACTTGCTTACTGGGCACTTAAACCCCCCTCAGTCCCAGACCAATTTTCAGCTTTCAGCGCTGATGCACTTTGAATGACAATTGCGCGGGCATACAACACTGTACCCAAATGAAATTTTTATCATTTTTTTTCCCACAAATAGAGCTTTCTTTTGGTGGTATTTAATTACAGCTCAGAGTTTTATTTTTTGCTAAACAAACAAAAAAGGATGCAATAATAATAAATAATAAAAATCATGTTTAATAGTTTGTTATAAAATTTTGCAAACGGGTAATTTTTCTCCTTCATTGAAGTGCGCTGATGAGGCGGCACTGATAGGCTGCACTGGTGGGCACTGATGGGCTGCATTGGTGGGCACTGATAGGCTGCATTGGTGGGCACTGATAGGCTGCACTGGTGGGCACTGATAGGCATAGTTAAGGCGGCACTGATAGGCACAGATAAGGCGGCACCGATGGGCACAGATAAGGCGGCACTGATGGGCAAAGATGGGCACAGATAAGATGGCACGGATGGGTGGCACAGATGGGTGGCACGGATGGGTGGCACGGATGGGCACTGAAAGGTACCACTGATAGATGGGACTGATGGGCACTGATAGGTGGCACTGATAGGTGGCTCTGATAGGTGGCACTGCTGGGCACTGATTGGCGGCACTGCTGGGCACTGGTAGATTACACTGATGGGCACGGATATGTGGCACTGGGGTGCAGCACCTTTGTTGAGGCAGATTGTGGGCACTGCTGGGTGGCACTGTGGGCACTGCTGGGTGGCACTGCTGGGTGGCACTGTGGGCACTGCTGGGTGGCACTGACAGGGGGCACTAACTTTTTATTAATGTTTTACTGGCAGGGGGCAGGTGGGCACTGGCAGGGGGCAGGTGGGCACTAGCAGGGCTGGCTGTGATCGGGACTGATGTCCCGATCACGGCCGCCGGTGATCGGCTTTTTTTTTTTCTCCTCACGCTGTCAGCGCGAGGAGGAATAATAGCCGATTACCGGCTCCGTTATATCACATGATCAGCTGTCATTGGCTGACAGCTGATCACGTGACAAGGGGTCGGGATCGACCCCTTGCACGGATCGGTGATCACGCGAGTCTCACAGACTCGCCGATCACAGAGCGCGCCGCGCGCGCCCCTCAGGGGGCGCGCAGGGCGCTCGTGCACGGGACTACGTCTATTGACGTCGTCCCGGAAAAGGAGATCCGCGCTGTAGCCGTCATTCGGCTATAGCGCGGGTCTCAAGTGGTTAAGGTGCCTGTGCATGTTCCGGTGAATCTGTAAATCTTGATTATCCTCCATATTTGCTGGAGAAATGGCTGATTAACTTTGTAGGGATGAGTTTTGGGTCTGCTGCTTTAATGAGTTTGCAGCTAATCCCCGAGATTTACAAAATTGCAACTCGTAAACTTTTGACTAAAAACTTTGCAGGTTTTTCTCCAGGGATTAGGAAAAACCAACAATGCATTCCATAGCTTTTGCCCCTGGTCCCAAGAGAAAATTTGAAGAAATTAATAACCCATCCCCCTCATTATAAAAGGTTGGGCTCACAGCAGCCATATTGTCAGTGTTGAAGCTGTTGGACCTCTTTCACAATGGCAGCAGGATACCGGTAAAAAACCGTTGCATGATCCGCATGCTTTATGGTGTATGTTCATAGGTGTGAGCCCATTTATACTTGCATTATAGCATACGCATGTGCATTATGTTACATTTGAATTACAGCACACACATTAAAATGCAGTAGTTGCCATGTTAATGTGTTTTGGGGTAAGACAGCGTACTGTTTTGGAAAGGGCTGCCCATACACCACAGTGCAGGTTATACTACATCTGAATTTTTCCACTGTAGAGCATTACAATACACAGATGGTTCACATCTGTGCACTGTTGTGCGCTAAGAAGCACATGGCTTGTTGCGTGCTGGCTAGGTGTGTTGGGGTGTCATTGAAAAATTCTGTGAAATAGTCCCCCTGTCAGAACACAATGGCTCACTGTATTTTTCATTTAGCCCACTGGGTTGAACAAAAAAAAAAAGACCTGTGTTTACCAGGTGCAATGGTGAGCATGTAATGTCAGGTTTTAAGGAAATCTAGAAGACTGTAATGTGGTATGCCTGCAGGCTAAGATTGGCCTGCCAAAGGAGCAGAGAATCTTCCAGTCCTCCAGAAGGCCACTGCTCCCTACAAACAAAGGGCTGCTGTCATAGGCTGTAATGGACAGCTCACCAGGCTGTCAATTATAAAGCCTGGCCTGCCAATCTATACCCAGCAGCCCACACACCTCCATAATGTATCAAAGACCCATGTGAGAACTGCTCTTACTAATAGACATGTGCAATTCGCTTAGGTCCAAATGTAAATTAAGACAAATGTTTGGTTTTTCTGAGCTTCGGATGTATCCAAATCTCAGAAATAAATAGTAATGAATTTAATTTAATTTAATTTAATTTGGTTCAAATTTTTGTAATGATTCAAAATCAGATCGGTCAAAAAATTATCGACCGATTAGAATTCTGTATGAAGAATGTCCACTGCCTTGCTAAAGAAGCTAAGGGTAAAGGTGATGGACTGGCCAAGCATGTCTCCAGACCTAAACCCTATTAAGCATCTGTGGGGCTGTGTTGCAGTTGATAAAAAATATAATTTTTCTATAAGACTGTGATAAAAACTAGATTGCTATTCTAACAGAGATTAGGTTTGTCAGAGGATGTTTCTCAAATGAATTCCTTGGTAACAATGGGAACTGTTGACAGTTGGAAGTTTGGATGTTTTGTAACCATTGTCAATAAACTGGTAAACAAATAAAAAAGGAGCAGTAGAGACTGATAGTGGGAGAGACTCAACATGGATTAACACCGAAGGACACTCAAATCTGTAATCAGCGAACAAGAAGGTGCTTGATCTCTAGGAGCAATGCAGATCATGATTACACAGTAACCGGGTTAAGTAACTTTTAAGTGTATTTCTAGTGTTATAGACCATATGCTGTTTATGTGCTAGGCATTTTGCTTGTTTTAGATATCTGTCAGTCTTGTACTGTATTCCTAATATTGTAATAGTTTTGTATGTACAGGATATATGTATAGTAAAAGCACATTTACACACTGCAGAGGTCTCCTTGCTTATACCACAAAGTAACCTTGCTAGATAGATGCATGCAAAACATTTGGGGGCTCGTGCTGCAATCTGTACTATAATTAAACTGAAGCAGACCTATTTTTCTGTGGTGTGTTGTGTAGCTTGTGCTAGGTAAAATGCTAGCTAAGCTGTTTAAGAAAAGCAAGGCTGCAGAGAGTTCTGGTTGCCAGAAGGAAGTGTGCAGCTTACCTATCTGGACCAAAGACAATGAGTGGGAGCCTCTTGCTAAATCATTTGTAAAGTATGCTTCTCCCTTGAAGCTGAATTGGGGTGATAAAATCTCAGATCATTGTGTAGATTTTAGTCTTAAGGGGTTGGCGTTAAATAAAAAAGAGGAGGACAGTGTCCACAGTGAGTTGGTACATTCTTCATGCTATTTATACGGAATCACAGAAGGGAGAAGGCAGAGGCAGAAGCTAAGGTATTAAAAGACCAGCTAGCAGTTGCTTCAGAGTGTGTTTGTTCAATTGCTAGTAGGGCTGATGATTTGCAAGAGCGGTGTGCATCCCTCATGACCAAATCAATTCATTCCTAGAGGAAAAGGAAGGGGCGTAAAGCTGTTAGTAAAGCAATTGTCACATCTCAAAACTGGGCCTGTGTGGATGTGCTCTCCTCAAATGATAGTGAGGATGAGGAGATAGAATTTGATGTTTCTTATGATGATTATCCAATGTGAAAGAAAAAGTGTGCCAGACCTCTTATTAATAAGCATAGTAAAAGGCAACATAAAAGAGAGGATATGGCAGATGGGGAGGTGAATTATCGCAATCCCAGAGATGTTGAATTTGAAGAAGTACGGGCTGGCAAAACAACATAAGTATGAACTGGCAAAACAATACAAACAATAGTCCCGCAAGCCCCTATTGAATTGGCTCCTACACTTGTGGGATGAAGGGGCAGACAGTGTTGTTTTGTCAGGTAAGGAAACAGTGGCTATGGGAGAGTTAACTCATGATCCCCAATTGTATCAGGCAATGCGAAAAGCCCAAGAGTTTAATGTGAATTTTTCACTGTTAGATCTCGTGAGAGATGGAGAGTTACTCGTCCGAGTATACACTAGTCCTACTGACCTGGAAATGCCTACTCCTGGAGATAAATAGGAGAGGGTATTTCCAGGTTATGTGAGATGGGTTGTATAATCGGATTAAATACATTTCCAGAATGGATGGGTCCAGATATGGAACCCTTTACATCTGCTCTGCACTCTAAGCTGATGAAGTCAGGGGTACCTAAAGATGAGATAGATGGGATTTCTACTGCAGAAATGCTGAAAAGGTGGAAATATTTAGTGGGGAAAACTGTCAGGGTTAGAAACACTACTCCTAGTGAAGATAACATCAGCCTAGATTTAGAGAAAACAGAACAGACCCCACCTCTAAGCCCCAAACCAATTCCCAAAACTAAATGTAGCGCTTACACATTTTCGCCTATTGATGTGATGTAATACTCTACAATGTGCAAGCCTATGGACAATTCTGTAGCTTAGTATTTGGCAACATCTAGCGGTCAAATACAGAAAGTGCACTGGGATAACTTTTGTTTTCAACTATTGAACACAATACAGGAAGGGACTGTTGCTTTGTTTAGGAGGTTGACCGTTTTTACCCAGGAGGCTTGGTGACCTACCCATGAACACTTTCTCTAGCAGTGTGTGCTGGGTAGGACATAAAAGGAACCCAAGCGGTCATTTTAGGTCTCTTGGGATTGCGTGGCCAGCTTGTGACGATCAGTGCTGAGGCATCCTGTTACAAGAGGCCCACAGCCATCACAGATTGCAACTTCTACAGCATGTGTGAGTGACCTGACGGTGCAGGAGACACAGTGACCGGATTGGAGACATCCAGAGACACTCCTTTGAGCATCGGAGGATTGGGTTCACCCAGCACAAAGGAATGGAGTGACGGAGCCATCTGACGGAGAAGCAAGCTGCAGTCACCAGACTAGAGCTACTACACAGAGTTCCGATCCAGTTGGTGAGCGGGTCAAGACCCACAGTTTGTTAACTTTCACACGCAGATAGACTCATACACAGGCCTCACCTGGGATTTATAGTTCCACAAAGGAGGAGCCGAGTAACTGACAATGAGCAGGTTTGAGGCCTATCTACTCTGACGTTTATACCGTATTTGCCGACGTATAAGGCGACTGGGCGTATAAGACGACCCCCTATTTTTCAAGTGAAAACATAGGTTTTGGGCAATACTCGCGGTATAAGACTACCCCCCTTCTGAGGCAACACCATTTAAAAAAAACATTAGAACCATTAAAAAACACAAAGCAAGAATGCCAACTACTCATCACCATCGCCATGCTGTGATATGTCATAAAGTAAATCAAACAATAATAACACAAATAGAGATCTATTGAATGCCACAACTCTGGAAAGTCGAATATTTCACTAACCAAACCTATACCACTTTTGGGTTACATTCTATGGGAATTGTCCACCAAAATGCTTGGATTGGCAGAGGCTGTAGCATCATCAGCCCTTGCCTCTCTCTCTCAAAGCCAATCCAAGCAGGCTACTCTATGTTCATTAATAGAATACATCGCTCGCCGGTATTGGCTCAACGGCGTATACTGTTTGTAGCTGAAGCCACATACAGTATTAGCAGACATTTGGGGGCTGACATTCATCGGGCAGCATTGTATACCCGGCGTATAAGACGACCCCCGATTTTGGGCATTCTTTTTAAGTGTAAAAGGTAGTCTTATACGCCAGAAAATACAGTAAGTGTTGTAACATAGTAACTGAAGCTACACCAGGAGCATCTTTACTTCAACTTAACCTACTTTAATCTGGGGATTACAAAGAGTTACTTTAGCTAGCGAAGACAAGAAGATCAAAGACTAAGTACTTTAAGTGAGATCTTACACCTAACTTTAAAAGTAGGGGGAGCTCTCAGGTATATATATATATATATATATATATATATATATATTGTTGCCAATTGTTTGTGTTAAAATTCGCTGTACTGTCATCCTATGTTGGGATGACAGCACAACTACTGTAATCCCCCCTTTAGATATATATTAACAGTAAAATACATTTGGTTAAGTATCCAGTTGTGTGGAGTGTTGTTTTCTCCCACCCAGTGGAGCCAGTGAATCCTGAGGTTGCAATACATTGCATTACATTATATTGTACTGTATTGTGTTGCACCACAGCTGTGTCAAGGGGACTGAGTCAATTCAAGGGGGGGGGGGGGGGGTTCATTAGCAGAGTGCAGGCCCGAATCAAATTCAGCCGCTCCTTTGGGGTAAGTGCTACATAAACATGAACCCAAACCCAAACCCTTTTATCCTGGGGGGGAGTTAGAGAAAATCAGAAAAGGGGATTGGGAGGTTCCTTATCATTTATGAAAGGAAGGTGCGTCTCCTGTAATAGCAGTGAGGGCAGTGACAGCAGGAGGCCAATGCCCATATGCACCTGTCACTGTATGGTGGGGAAGTCATCTTTTCCTATACATGTAATAGCTTTAGTCGATACAGGAGCTGAAGTTACACTTTTGCAAGGAAATCCTTCCCATAACAAAGAAGAATTGATTTATGTAGAAGGTTGAGCAAACCACACCAGCAGTTAGGATTCAGGTGAAATTGGCTATTGGCAAGGGATCAGGTTGTATGACAAATGTTTTGGTATCAGAGTTGCCCTAAAATATTCTTGGGATGGATGTACTTCAAGGTCAGTCAATTCAGATACAGGTACATTCAGATTCGGGTATCCTGATAAAGCGTATTTGGTTAGGGCAGTGAAGGCTGTGGTCAGAGGTTATGCGAAATGGACCCCTGTCTACATTCCTCCACCAGAGAAGCCAGTCTGTCTCAAGCAGTACAGACTTCCTTGAGGCCACAAATAAATTGGGGAGACTATTCAAGAACTGTTGAGAGTAGGGATCCTTAGAACTGCTGTAAGTCCTTTCTTGTCTCCGGTGTTCACAATAAAGAAACCTGATTGGACATATAGAATGACTGTGGATTACAGAAGTCTAAGCAAAGTGGCATCTCCATTGAAGTCAGCTGTACCAGATATGATCTCAATTGTTGAGAAAATTGCTAAAGAGGCAGGAGAATATCATGCTGGGATAAACCTGGCTAATACTTTCTTTTCAATTTTGAGAGTGTCAAGACCAGTTTGCTATGGTGTGGGACAGCCGCCAGTGCACTTTCACTGTGCTTCCTGAAGACTATGTTCATTCTCCAATGATTTGTCATGGACTGATTGCCCGAAATTTAAGTACCCTGAATTTGAAAGTCGCTGTGTTTCACTACATTGATGACATCATGATCTCTGGGACAAAAGAAAATGCAACTGAAGCACTGCACCTACTGATACAGCACTTGGAGAACAGAGGATGGGCTATCAACAGAGACTAACTCCAAGGACTTGTCACAGAGGTGAAATTCCTGGGAATGATGTGGCCTGTGCCACAGAGGAAAATTCCACAGACATCTGTGCAATCTATCCAGGCTCTGTCACTCCCTACTACCAAAGAGGAGGCACAGAAGTTCGTTTGAGCTGTGGGATTCTGGAGATCGTTCATCCCACATCTTGGACTGATTCTGAGGCCTATATACAATGTTACCAGAATAAAGACTGAGTTCTCATGGGTTTCAGTGCAGCGGACCAAATTCCTTGCTGTTAAAGAAGCCCTTTTGCAGCATCAGGGATTGGGACCCATAAGGCAAGGAGTAACATTTCAGCTGGATGTAGTGGAGCAAGATGGTACCATATCTTGGAGTCTGTGGCAACCAAACAAAAAAAAAGGACTGAGAGCAATACCCATTGGATTTTGGTCCAAACAACTGACAGGGGCACAGAAGAGATACACGCCCTTAGAGAAGTACCTGCTTGGGGCCTACACAGCACTTCATGTAGAGTCCATTACAGGAAAGGACAAAGTCACCATCCATACTGGATTCCCAATAGCAGGATGGGTGAGAGATAACAGACTGACCTCTAGGGCAGCTGTAGCCCAGAACCAGACACTGATGAAATGGAAGTGGTACCTTCAAAAAAGAGGGGGTATTGCAGCTGGGGATGTTAGAGACATTTCAAAACAGTTGGCAGGGCTTGTTACTTTTATCAGCACTCAGCCAGAAGAAGACATTCCTGTACTGCAGTCATCCCCCATTCAAGAGGCTCCACCCTGTGAGTCTCTGTCAGAAGACATGAAGAAGTCAGCATCATTCACTGAAGGTTCAGCCATAGTCAATTCGTCTGGGCGTAAATGGACAGCAGCAGCCTACAACCCAAGTACAGATACATTTCTGGAGGACAACAGAATTGTAGGGTCTAGTCAGTATGCAGAGTTGAAAGCTGTAGTGATGACTCTTCAGGAGGATACTTCTTCCCATGTCACTATCTACACTGACAGCTGGGCGGTTTTTAAAGGACTGACAACTTGGATGCCTACGTGGAAGGCCAATGAATGGATGATTCATGGAAAGGTGGTGTAGGGAGGCAAGGAAGTATGGGACTACATCTGGAAGAAAGCTCACTCCCGCACCATAAAAGTGGGGCATGTGGATGCACATGTGCCCCTAGTCCCAGACTTTGAGAACTATAACAGAGTGGCAGATGAAATTGCCAAAGTGAATGCAGTTGTGCCAATTGACCCTATATCTATGGACATGATAAAGACTGTAATAGGGAACTGTACAGTGTGTAGAGAAGTGCGACAATGGCCATTCCAAAATTACTCCACCGGGTCCACCAGTACTTCACCTGACCATTTTCCCCACTAAATGTTTCCACCTCTTCAGCATTTCTGCAGTAGAAATCTATCTCATCTTTAGGTACTCCTGCCTTTAATAGGCCCACCCACATTTGTTTCCTAGAGATAACTCCCCCCAGATTAAATGGTGCAGACTTCATCAGCTTAGAGCGCAGAGCAGATGTAAAGGGTTCCATATCTGGACCCATCCATTCTGGAAATGTATTTAATCCAGTTATACAACCCATCTCACATAACCTCTAAATACCCTATCCTATTGATCTCCAGGAGTAGGCATTTCCAAGTCAGTAGGACTAGTGTATACTCAGACTATTCATTCTCTCACGAGGTCTAGCAATAAAAAATTCACACTAAATTCTCTGGCTTTTTGCATTGCCTGATGCAAAGTGATAATGGCTCACACGTCACTGGATCATCAGTACAACAGTGGGCCAAAGATTCTGGAGTGTACTGGTTGTGCCACATTCCATACCATCCACAGGTAGCTAGTTTGATTGAAAGATACATTGGGCTATTGGAGGACCAGATATGCAAACTTACATCCACACATACACTAAGGAGGTGGGATTGGGTCCTTACACAGGCAGCCATGTTGTTAAACTTTAGGCCAATACCCAAAAGCACACCATATGAGAGTATGGTAGGGGCTGGGGCACAGATTGCACAGCTGGAGTTGAGTATTTATGTAATGTTCCTGAAAGAACAGGGCTTAACAGATACCATGTTACTGCTTCCCATGACATAGAAACCAAGAGAGACATATCTGAAGCTGAAGCCTATCTAGGAATGAGAGGGAATATGGCAGCAAGGTTTGAAGTTATATTTGCATTGACAGATAAGCTTCAAGACAGTGGCTGGGACTCTGACTGGTTAGTGGATACTTCTCAGCAAGAGTGGAAAGTGAGGCTACATAACATCTAACATAAACCTTCCAAAATAAACAGCAGTGATCTTCAGGGAAATATCACAAAATGGATTAACACCGAAGGACACTTAAATCTGTAATCAGCGAACAAGCAGGTGCCTGATCTCCAGGAGCAACAGTAATCATGATTGCATAGTAACCGGAGTTAAGTAACTTTTAAGTGTATTTCTATTGTTATAGACCATATGCTGTTTATTTGCTAGCCATTTTGCTTGTTTTAGATATCTGTCAGTCTTGTACTGTATTCCTAATATTGTAATAGTTTTGTATGTACAGCATCGTTGTATAGTAAAAGCACATTGACACACTGCAGAGATCTCAGCTTCCTTGCTTATACCACAAAGTAACCTTGCAAGATAGATGCAAGCAAAACAGGGGCATCCTCAAATGGAATATGGAGAAGCGTAAGGTCTCTAACATCCACCAGCTCTGTGATGTTGTCATGGAGGAGTGGAAGAGGACTCCAGTGTCAACTTGTGAAGCTCTGGTGAACGCCATGTCCAAGAGGGTTAATGCAGTGCTGGAAAATAATGGTGGGCTCAGAAAATATTGACACTTTGGGCCAAATTTGGACATTTTCACTTAGGGGTGTACTCGCTTTTGTTGCCAGCAGTTTAGACACTAATGGTTGTGTGTTGAGTTATTTTGAGGGGACAGTAAATGTTATACAAGCTGTACACTCGCTACTTTATATTGTAGCAAAGTATAATTTCTTCAGTGTTGTCACATGAAAAGATATAATAAAATATTTACAAAAATGTAAGGGGTATACTCACTTTTGTGAGATACTGTATATACACAGTGAAATAAAACAAACGTGCTCCACATAAACCATGTGCTATTTTCATATTAACAACCCTACTGGGGGTTGATACCATTAATCCGGTGCTGTAAATAAAATTAAAATCTAGATACAAATCGTGATACTGAACTATAACGAATAATAATAATGAATAGTCCCTTATATTCAATACTCACAATATAACTCCATATACAGTGCCTTGCGAAAGTATTCGGGCCCCCTTGAACTTTTCAACCTTTTGCCACATTTCAGGCTTCAAACATAAAGATATCAAATTTTTATTTTTTGTGAAGAATCATCAACAAGTGGGACACAATTGTGAAGTGGAACGAAATCTACTGGACTTTTGAAACTTTTTTAACTAATAGAAAAATGAAAAGTGGGGCGTGCAAAATTATTCGGCCCCCTTGCGTTAATACTTTGTAGAGCCACCTTTTGCTGCGATTACAGCTGCAAGTCGCTTGGGATATGTCTCTATCAGTTTTGCACATCGAGAGACTGAAATTCTTGCCCATTCTTCCTTGCAAAACAGCTTGAGCTCAGTGAGGTTGGATGGAGAGCATTTGTGAACAGCAGTTTTCAGCTCTTTCCACAGATTCTCGATTGGATTCAGGTCTGGACTTTGACTTGGCCGTTCTAACACCTGGATACGTTTATTTGTGAACCATTCCTTTGTAGATTTTGCTGTATGTTTGGGATCATTGTCTTGTTGGAAGATAAATCTCAGTCCCAGTTTCAGGTCTTTTGCAGACTCCAACAGGTTTTCATCCAGAATGGTCCTGTATTTGGCTGCATCCATCTTCCCCTCAATTTTAACCATCTTCCCCGTCCCTGCTGAAGAAAAGCAGGCCCAAACCATGATGCTGCCACCACCATGTTTGACAGTGGGGATGGTGTGTTGAGGGTGATGAGCTGTGTTGCTTTTACGCCAAACATATCGTTTTGCATTGTGGGAAAAAAGTTCGATTTTGGTTTCATCTGACCAGAGCACCTTCTTCCACATGTTTGGTGTGTCTCCCAGGTGGCTTGTGGCAAACTTTAGACGAGACTTTTTATGGATATCTTTGAGAAATGGCTTTCTTCTTGCCACTCTTCCATAAAGGCCAGATTTGTGCAGTGTACGACTGATTGTTGTCCTATGGACAGACTCTCCCACCTCAGCTGTAGTTTTCTGCAGTTCATCCGGAGTGATCATGGGCCTCTTGGCTGCATCTCTGATCAGTCTTCTCCTTGTCTGAGCTGGTAGATTTGCAGTGGTCTGATACTCCTTCCATTTCAAAATGATCGCTTGCACAGTGCTCCTTGGGAGGTTTAAAGCTTGGGAAATCTTTTTGTATCCAAATCCGGCTTTAAACTTCTCCACAACAGTATTACGGACCTGCCTGGTGTGTTCCTTGGTCTTTATGATGCTCTCTGCACTTTCAACAGAACCCTGAGACTATCACAGAGCATGTGCATTTATACAGAGACTTGATTACACACAGGTGTATTCTATTTATCACCATCAGTCATTTAGGACAACATTGGATCATTCAGAGATCCTCGCTGAACTTCTGGAGTGAGTTTGCTGCACTGAAAGTAAAGGGGCCGAATAATTTTGCACGCACCACTTTTCAGTTTTTTATTTGCTAAAAAAGTTTAAAATATCCAATAGATTTCGTTCCACTTCACAATTGTGTCCCACTTGTTGGTGATTCTTCACAAAAAATTAAAATTTTATATCTTTATGTTTGAAGCCTGAAATGTGGCAAAAGGTTGAAAAGTTCAAGGGGGCCGAATACTTTCGCAAGGCACTGTAGTGCTGTTTTTAAGTGTCCATAAATATAATATTCAAAAGTTCTTAACATAAAGTGCCCAGTATAGGCTGGCTCCTTGAAATATGTTCTGAAAACTTTATACATCCACCACACCGTGCTCCACCATTTTGTGTTAAACGTGGCTGCTCATCTTCAGTATAAACCAATATTTTCATATAGGTCCATATATACTTGGTAAATTTGAAATTCCTCTTAAGTGTTTTAATACACAGTATGTCACCACTCCCAGTCCTCTCTACCAGACATCCAGCAGCGATGTTCATATAAATGAAATAAATAGTCAGATAGTGTAAAATCGTAAATACTATTTTATTAAAATCAGTTATACGCTCACATTGGGATAACAACACCCATACAAAGGAAGCAAGCGCTTTTTTTCACAAACCTCATAACTCATCCAAACTTCCGATGTCAGCCGTGACACAAATGTGTACACACAGGGTAGCACTGCTCTACTGTGAAAACCTCCAAATATGCATGTTGGTTACTGGTACCTTCTCTCCAGGTGCCAGGTTCAGACAACCTCCCACTCATCACAAACTCAGAATATGTATATATGGAAAGAACCCGCACTCTGGAATTTGTCCAAATTCTTTTTTTGATAGTCACCAAGTACAATGTAACTGCTAACATGTTTTGGTGAAGAGCCTTGTTCATAGCACGAAAGTGACATCATCCAACTCTTCCCGGCGCGTTGTGTCACTACACACATGACTTCCTCAAAGGTGGAGCCAGGTGGGTAACGTTCAGATATTTGTAGTCATATAATGTCATTCTGTTGTCATGGTTACCATTCATACTCGCAATTGTCATATACATCAATTACAGATAAAGATAGTGCGGGGCTTTAAGTGAAATGAAGAGAATACAAATACACAATGTTAAACAACAAAAATGAAATAATAAATAAAGTCCAAAGTGCTGACACCACAGTGACAATCCAAATGTCCTCTTCAATGAGAGAGTCACCACTCAGCAATCCATGAAACACCCGTTTATCCAGTGATCCATCATGTCAGTTATGACGAAAAGCATGAGATGGAGCCTGTTCTTGTGACATCAACGCATTCTTATATCCAGGAAGTGACCTTTTTATCCCAGGACAGACATTTTATACAAGCACTGATATACTTCTTAATTTGTGAGTGATACTCTTTGGTTTTAATAAATATTGTTTAGCAGTTTTACACTATGTAGCACTGTTCTTTTTTATATGGTCAATGTTTGTGACATTGAGCTGTGATCAGGAACGAGTGTATATGTGAGATCAATTTTGAGAGCTTTGTCTTGTATGTTGAAACCTGGCTGTTTTCTCATTGGAGATGTGCCTATCCCATTGAGTGGTGATTTATATCCACGCAAGTGTGATTGACTCTGTACCAATGGTATGAGAGTCCATTCATTCTGGTAAGCGTGCATGCTCTTCTTCATTGGATAATCTGCATTTCACAGATTGCTGTGTGGTGACTCTCTCATTAAATAGGACATTTGGATTGTCATTGTGGTGTCAACACTTTGGACTTTATTTATCTAATATTAAATTTTGGTTGTTTTACATTTGTATTCACAAAATTTCACTTAAAGCGCTGCACTTTTTTTTATATGTATATGATTTCAATTGTGTTAATTGATATGTTAGCTGCTGTAGGGTCCTCTGAGCACAATTTATTTTTCTGTTTCTTACATACATCAATTACTTGTGATATTCAATTCCCCTAACATCTTGGTCCATAAAAGCAATCCTCTCACATCAAGAGTTCTTAAAAGGCAGTAATCCACAAGAGGTACCCATAGTCTCTTAGAGTCCATGATTTGGCAGTAATCCACAAAAGGCAGTAAAGTCCATGACTGAGAGCTATCATTCTATGAGGATCTGCAGGCTCCAGGCCCACTTGGAAAACCTGAAGGGGTTGATCCCCAAAGGGGTGATCCACTCCGGCAGACTAACAGCTACATTTTGACAGTCTTTCCCCAAGCGACCTCCCACGATACATAGCAAACCCTATTTATATGGTATGTCCTGCAGGGGTAACCCTCTGCGAAAGAGTGGGAAAATCTGGTTAGCAGCATTAACCCTTGCTTCTCAGACACCACCAGCTCAACAGGTCAACCTGAAGACACCTGCAACATAGGACATTGTAACAATTTGCACCTGGCTGACCTAATGAACTTAAATTGGTTGTAAACTCTAGGGAAAAAAACCTGCAAGACAAAGGCATTATGAGCTAGTATGCATAGCATACTAGCTCATTATGAATTACTTATCTGAGATCGAAGCCCCTGCAGCCGTTCTCATACACAGCTCCAGTGGCCACAAGTTACAAGTTACTTCCAGGTATTGCAGGCTGCGGTGCTGTGATTGGCCAAAGCTGCGATGTCATCACTCCCACGCAGGAGCCGCCGATAACGGCACACTCAATGAAGCAACACTACGTACATAACATCACTTCAGTGCGCATGTGCCGATGACTTCGGCACATGCAAATACAGGGGATATCTCCTAAACCATTCAGGTTTAGGAAATATCCAGGGTAGCTACAGGTAAGCCTTATTATAGGCTTATCTGTAGAAAAAAGTGTGTTGTAAGGGTTTACAACCACTTTAAGGGCTTAAGGGCATGAATACAGCAGGAGAAAAACAGTTAACTCTTTAGCTGTTTGTAATGTTAATATAGGGCTAGTGGCGCTACCTGTGCTAGCCCTGTATTAACATTAAAAACAGCTATATAGCCACAGACTCCTAATAGGGACTGAGGAATTAAAGGGCGGCAGCAACCTGAATCCCCTTTTCCTAAGCGCGGACACCTATATATTTTTTCTTAGTTAACTCTTTAGAACCTCTCTTGGAAGCACCTGGTTACACCTCTGACATCATTGACAATTATAGGTGCCAGTCCCCATTACCAGCATAGGCGACTGCTAGTGGTACTACCAGCTGCAGCAGGAATGCAGCATTTCTAGATTGGGGCAGTAAGTGGGGATAATCTGAGGTCCAAAGGTGCAGAAATTAAAGATAATTTGTAGTTTTGGGTAAACTATTGTTTACTGGCATGTTGACTGTCTAATGCTTGTAAATTGAGACCTAATATAGAAAAAGTTGTTGACCCTGATATAAGTTTTCTGTAGTCTTTTTTTTATCTTTTACACCGTCAGCAATCATTTTAAAATATAGATGAAAAATAATATGCTAATACCCTCTAAAGTTGTTAAAGGAGGATTAATTTCCAGACAAATGCCACCAAAAATATTTATTTTCATGTGCGGAGTATGAAAGGGGTTCTGCCAGGCAGGCTGTATCTGCCAAGGAGTGGGAGCTTCTCCTGAACAAATACACTCAGTGCTTTTCAATGGAACATGAAACCAAGCACTTCACTCAGATGCGTGTCAGCTTTCATCAGGACTCAATACAAGCGGCTTGACTCTTGTGTAGATAAGGTTTCAAGCACTTTTGAGAGAGCCTCTTTATCCCATAAAAATGAAGACACATTATGGGTGTTATTAAACTATTGTGCTGGCGTAATATGCTGATAACGTACAGTCAATGAGCAGCCAAGCTATTTCATAACGCTTTCTCTGATTGCGTTTCCTTTGTAACGGGATGAGATGCTGCAGATTGTTGAAGCCTTTGAATGCGGATATAGCAGGTCGCTGATCTTGCAGGCACTCCGCACAAAACTGCTTTGTAACAATCTCTTTGTCAGCTTGTGACCATAAAGATAACAACAAAACATAGTCCAACAATGTTTGCTCTATTGCTCTGGGTTTGAGCGTAAATTAATAAAAATAAAGAGAATAAAATGCTCACTGTTTTACGCCTAGCAATAAAATTACATTTTATAAATTGTATTCTAAAAACCTACAATCTTGATGTAGTGAATAGTTTATTATTCAATAATGATTGGTCACTAAGGAATGCTAAATATGAATTCACTAGGGGGCATATATTTATAAAGCAGTGAATATGTCAGAAAAAAATACCTTTGCAATGGGCTCCCCTGCAGCAATCAGCGGCCATGTGATTGCCCAGTGCTCAGTCTTTGAGCCTACTTGGGACATCTGCAGCATCTCACCCATGCAGGACCATAGACGTGAGTTTTTTAAAACCTTAAATTTCTCATTGAACTTTGTGTCCAGATTCCCAAACTGGTTCAAAGATGCTTCCACATATGGTCCTCATGGCAGAAAAACATGCTCAGGCTTCTTTATTGTTTGTGCAAAAGATTTGTGTAGGCAATTGTCTCTTCTACAAAGAATGGTCATGGTTCATGACAGTAGCCTAATTGCTAGCGATTAGTTCAGCAAGGATGAATACTCTACTATATGTTGCATCAGCTAGGCTGCTTTTGTTATAACCTGCTTCCTAAATGGACAGAGGCAATGATGCTGTTTTATTGACCAATGAGCAGACTTGGGGGTGGTAGAGGTGTCATAAGAAGTTGAGCTGCTGTACAAGGAAATAAGTGTGCCTGGCTGTACAAAGTGGCAGAGGTATCTAACAAATGAGACTCACTGAGCAAAGCTACAAATACTTTCCCAGGAAAATAAGTAAACATTTATTTATTGCAACTGCATATTTAGCTGTTTGCCAGCAGTTCCACTATAAATGTTCAGTACAATCTGCTAATCTAACCATACGCAAAGTCAGACAGCATTCAAGCATTCATCAACTGTTCAGATTATACACAGGAATCAACCGCGTTGGCCACTAGCGTAAGAGAGCCCTAACTGAATTACATTTAGTTTGCTTAATTATTGTGTATCAGAAACAATTGCCTTTTCACAGTAAAATACTCGTTTTTACCTTTTACATTTTTTTTTTTAACTCTTTGCATCCTTTATGCTGCTGATATCCTAAAGACTTTGCACCCACTTCCTATCTGCATTCAATTGCTCTAGCGATGGCCGAATGGCATTTCCAATGATAGGTTTCCTGATGGTGATAACAGTGGACCATGCCTTCATAATGTGTGTTGAAATCATCACTTGTAGTCTTCAATGGATGCCCATGTGACAGGGTGACAATGCAGAAGTACAACTGAGACAGAGCATTGTAACCCTTTAGCAGGAAGTGCTTGAATGAGGACCTTTATAGCAGGGTCACCAGGTATTATTTTAAGCTCTTGCCAAGCAACCACCATCATTATACGGCGGCAGGTTGGTACGGCTGCACAAACTGCCATAGATGTACGTCGGCCTCTTTAAGAGTAAAAAAACTGCAAAGGTAGTGATGCGCAGTACTATGACAGGAAGTTTAGCCTAGAGGCTAATAAGCTCTATGGGCACTAAAAAATATTAGGTAATATATATACTATTGCATAAAGTGAAAATATATGTGTAAAACAATATGCGTGTTTTTTGAGGGGATAATGAGGGACCCTCACCACTATAACATTATAGTATCCAGGATAAAAATCAAATGTAGATACAAACATACGAAAAGAAAACAATCGCAATATTTAAAACTAGTGATTCCCAATGCGATTTGTTGTGGCTGACAAAATCGCATAAAGTGCCAGTGCCAAAGAATAACAAATAAATCCGTGCAAATATCCTCTACACCATAAAATAATTAAAACAATATAAATAAAGCAGTAAACAACTCGATAATTCAATTGTGCAGAGAGTGATTGGTTGTAACTGACAAAATCGCATAAAGTGCCAGTGCCAAAAAAATAACAAGTAAGTCCGTGCAAATATCCTCTACACCATAAAATAATTAAGACAATATAAATGAAGCAGTAAACAACTCGATAATTCAATTGTGCAGAGAGTGACAGAAAGTAAAAATCCAAATAAACACATAAAAGTGTTGGTGCTGAGGGAATAAATGCAGAATCCCTCTAGAATAATATAAAGCTTGTGCACAGTACCTAAAATATATGCAAAAATATCAAAATAAAAAATATATAAAAAATTCAAAATACATATGTTGGAAAATGTCCGTTACACTTGTGCAACAACCAGTGGCTATTATATCAAAGAATCGCATAAAGTGCTAGTGTCTAAATACGTGTGCACTATATTTAAAAAACAATGTAATCGGTGATGATAGTAGTGATGGTGAATATATCCCTCGTGGTCCTGTGTGGTCAGAATATGGGTGTCCCCTTACCTTACAGCTGTAAGGTAACAGTATATAATATGTATATCATCAGGGTCCCTGGTATTCTTTATCCTTTGAGGTCCTGTTGTGGTGTCCCCAGATCCTGGCGTCAGTATCCTGCCTATTGCGCTGTGTTGGTCCCTTTAAGTAATCACTCAGCAGCATTCAGCGTGGGGGGTACCTCAGCAATTGGTGTGTATGTAAGGGGTTAAAAAGATGAGGAGGAAGGAAGCCCCATAGTGTAGTAGTTTTTAACCATATAGTTTTTTATTAAGGTAAAATAATCAGGTACTCACAAACAAAGCAAGTTTCTAATGCAGTGTATAAATGAGCCTCGAGATCAGGAACAGTGATCTATCTCTACTCCCTGTCAGACAGAAAAGGAAAAAAAAAGTAGGAGGGGGGGGGGGGGGGGGGGGGAGAGAGGGATAAAGTTATCAGCAGGCCAGGGAGTACTTGTACTGTGGTAGGCAATTGGTTCAAAACCTACCTGGTATATCACACTGTAAAGTTTATTCAAAAATACTGACACTCCAAGGGGGAAAGGAGAATAAGAGAGAGAAAGTCACAGAACAGTTCTGTCATAAAGCAGGAAAAAGTAGACTATGGGGATATACGGCGTTGATAAGTTGTCGCAGGCTTATTTCAATAGTCACATAGGACAAAGAGTCAGGTGAAAAATGTTTATAGTCTCTGCTCTATTCATCCAAACAAATCAGATCAAATCTGGGGGCACAGGATAAACAGGAAATGTTTATAGGAAATCATTTTGTCTAATCCTGGAGGAGCATTGAGACGTTCAATCCACAACATTTTTTGTTGTAGGATAATTGTGTCCCAATCACCCCCTCTTGGGCTCTGACTGACCACCTCAAGGACCAAAAATACGACTGCCATTAGATCAAAGAGATGATGTAGTCCAATATAGCAGCCGACAATGGTCAGCTTGCCATTACTGGAATAGAACAAATGATCTCCAACTCTCTGTCGGAGTTCTCAAATTGTTTTGCCCACATGACTGGACCATGTGGAACCTTTCAATGTGCGGTTGTCCATGTTACTAATGAGGGACCCTCACCACTATAACATTATAGTATCCAGGATAAAAATCAAATGTAGATACAAACATACGAAAAGAAAACAATCGCAATATTTAAAACTAGTGATTCCCAATGCGATTTGTTGTGGCTGACAAAATCGCATAAAGTGCCAGTGCCAAAGAATAACAAATAAATCCGTGCAAATATCCTCTACACCATGAAATAATTAAAACAATATAAATAAAGCAGTAAACAACTCGATAATTCAATTGTGCAGAGAGTGATTGGTTGTAACTGACAAAATCGCATAAAGTGCCAGTGCCAAAAAAATAACAAGTAAGTCCGTGCAAATATCCTCTACACCATAAAATAATTAAGACAATATAAATGAAGCAGTAAACAACTCGATAATTCAATTGTGCAGAGAGTGACAGAAAGTAAAAATCCAAATAAACACATAAAAGTGTTGGTGCTGAGGGAATAAATGCAGAATCCCTCTAGAATAATATAAAGCTTGTGCACAGTACCTAAAATATATGCAAAAATATCAAAATAAAAAATATATAAAAAATTCAAAATACATATGTCGGAAAATGTCCGTTACACTTGTGCAACAACCAGTGGCTATTATATCAAAGAATCGCATAAAGTGCTAGTGTCTAAATACGTGTGCACTATATTTAAAAAACAATGTAATCGGTGATGATAGTAGTGATGGTGAATATATCCCTCGTGGTCCTGTGTGGTCAGAATATGGGTGTCCCCTTACCTTACAGCTGTAAGGTAACAGTATATAATATGTATATCATCAGGGTCCCTGGTATTCTTTATCCTTTGAGGTCCTGTTGTGGTGTCCCCAGATCCTGGCGTCAGTATCCTGCCTATTGCGCTGTGTTGGTCCCTTTAAGTAATCACTCAGCAGCATTCAGCGTGGGGGGTACCTCAGCAATTGGTGTGTATGTAAGGGGTTAAAAAGATGAGGAGGAAGGAAGCTGTCACTACCGAGGTTAGGAGGCCGAGATGCTGAGAGGGCTCCCCTTGCGGCCGAGTGCAGTGCAACCCTGGAGATGGCACAGGGATGCAGTGCCCACAGTGGCACAGGTTGCCGGGTAGCAGCAGTAGATGGAAATGCTGAGCAGACCAGTCTCTGGAGGCAACTGTGCAAGAAGTCCAAGGCAGGGTCAGGGTCGAGCCGAAGGTCAAACACGGGAGGTCAATCCGGAGGTAAGAAGGATGAATACTGAACTGGAGATCAGGAACGGAGGTCAAGCCAAGCCGAGGTCGGGTGCCGGGAGCAGACAAGGAGTATCAGGAACAAGCCAGAAGTCGGAGCCAGGAGAGTAATCGGAAGCAGGTCAAACAAGCCGGGTCGGTAACAGGAGATCAGGTAGCAGAGATAACAGGCACGGGTACTCAGGAAGAGCTGACGATAAACCAGCAATGTGATGCTGTCAGGTGAACGTTTAAATAGACCCGGCGCTTGGATTACGTCGTGAGCGCGCCACCGCGTCCGTACGCCTACGACGTGTAACGTAATGCGTTCGTACTACCCGGCGCACGCGTACTCGATCGGAGGCTCCATCAGGCGTTCGTCTGGGAATCATATTGCGTCTTCGTGGGCGCTGACGCGCGTTAACACGATCGCGTCCCACAAGGTAACTCCTATTTCCCTGACAGAAGCCCCATAGTGTAGTAGTTTTTAACCATATAGTTTTTTATTAAGGTAAAATAATCAGGTACTCACAAACAAAGCAAGTTTCTAATGCAGTGTATAAATGAGCCTCGAGCTCGATTTGCGTCACTTCGGGTAGCTCGTCCCGACGCGTGTTCGTCACGGTCACGTGACTTCATCAGGGGATTCCCCTGATGTAAAGTGCCAACACAGCATTACGACCACTCACAAACAAAGCAAGTTTCTAATGCAGTGTATAAACGAGCCTCGAGCTCGATTTGCGTCACTTCCGGTAGCTCGTCCCGACGCGTGTTCGTCACGGTCACGTGACTTCATCAGGGAATTCCCCTGATGAAGTCACGTGACCGTGACGAACACGCGTCAAGACGAGCTACCGGAAGTGACGCAAATCGAGCTCGAGGCTCGTTTATACACTGCATTAGAAACTTGCTTTGTTTGTGAGTACCCGATTATTTTACCTTAATAAAAAACTATATGGTTAAAAACTACTACACTATGGGGCTTCCTTCCTCCTCATCTTTTTAACCCCTTACATACACACCAATTGCTGAGGTACCCCCCACGCTGAATGCTGCTGAGTGATTACTTAAAGGGACCAACACAGCGCAATAGGCAGGATACTGACGCCAGGATCTGGGGACACCACAACAGGACCTCAAAGGATAAAGAATACCAGGGACCCTGATGATATACATATTATATGCTGTTACCTTACAGCTGTAAGGTAAGGGGACACCCATATTCTGACCACACAGGACCACGAGGGATATATTCACCATCACTACTATCATCACGATTACATTGTTTTTTAAATATAGTGCACACGTATTTAGACACTAGCACTTTATGCGATTCTTTGATATAATCGCCACTGGTTGTTGCACAAGTGTAACGGACATTTTCCGACATATGTATTTTTCATTTTTAATATATTTTTTATTTTGATATTTTTGCATATATTTTAGGTACTATGCACAAGCTTTATATTATTCTAGAGGGTTTCTGCATTTATTCCCTCAGCACCAACACTTTTATGCGTTTATTTGGATTTTTACTTTCTGTCACTCTCTGCACAATTGAATTATCGAGTTGTTTACTGCTTCATTTATATTGTCTTAATTATTTTATGGTGTAGAGGATATTTGCACGGACTTACTTGTTATTTTTTTGGCACTGGCACTTTATGCGATTTTGTCAGTTACAACCAATCACTCTCTGCACAATTGAATTATCGAGTTGTTTACTGCTTTATTTATATTGTTTTAATTATTTTATGGTGTAGAGGATATTTGCACAGATTTATTTGTTATTCTTTGGCACTGGCACTTTATGCGATTTTGTCAGCCACAACAAATCGCATTGGGAATCACTCGTTTTAAATATTGCGATTGTTTTCTTTTCGTATGTTTGTATCTACTTTTGATTTTTATCCTGGATACTATAATGTTATAGTGGTGAGGGTCCCTCATTATCCCCTCAAAAAACACGCATATTGTTTTACACATATATTTTCACTTTATGCGATAGTATATATATATTACCTAATATTTTTTAGTGCCCATAGAGCTTATTAGCCTCTAGGCTAAACTTCCTGTCATAGTACTGCGCATCACTACCTTTGCCATTTTTTTACTCCTTTACTGGGGTTCAAGTACCCCACTTCAGTGTGTGCAGCAGTACAAACGCTCTTTGCTTCCCTGATTAGGCGCAGGAATAACTTTCTTATACTTACTTTGGCCTCTTTAAGAGGTATAGGGAACCCACAAGCGCCGGCGGCACAATGTCGAGGCCAATGCTCAAGGCCGGTGGCCACGATGTTTGCCGGTGACCGGCGATCGCTCCTGAGAGAGACAGAACAGGGATCTGTCAAACAGACAGATCCCCCTTCTGTCAGGCAAGTAGAGAGAGATCTGATGTTACTAGTGATCAGGAACAGTGATCTATCTCTACTCCCTGTCAGACAGAAAAGGAAAAAAAAAGTAGGAGGGGGGGGGGGGGGAGAGAGGGATAAAGTTATCAGCAGGCCAGGGAGTACTTGTACTGTGGTAGGCAATTGGTTCAAAACCTACCTGGTATATCACACTGTAAAGTTTATTCAAAAATACTGACACTCCAAGGGGGAAAGGAGAATAAGAGAGAGAAAGTCACAGAACAGTTCTGTCATAAAGCAGGAAAAAGTAGACTATGGGGATATACGGCGTTGATAAGTTGTCGCAGGCTTATTTCAATAGTCACATAGGACAAAGAGTCAGGTGAAAAATGTTTATAGTCTCTGCTCTATTCATCCAAACAAATCAGATCAAATCTGGGGGCACAGGATAAACAGGAAATGTTTATAGGAAATCATTTTGTCTAATCCTGGAGGAGCATTGAGACGTTCAATCCACAACATTTTTTGTTGTAGGATAATTGTGTCCCAATCACCCCCTCTTGGGCTCTGACTGACCACCTCAAGGACCAAAAATACGACTGCCATTAGATCAAAGAGATGATGTAGTCCAATATAGCAGCCGACAATGGTCAGCTTGCCATTACTGGAATAGAACAAATGATCTCCAACTCTCTGTCGGAGTTCTCAAATTGTTTTGCCCACATGACTGGACCATGTGGAACCTTTCAATGTGCGGTTGTCCATGTTGCCCCTGAATCATCGAGGGTACCAAATACCAGCTATCCAACTGAGAAAATCTTTGTCCCACTCACCCCCTCTAACTGCGGTACAATGGGGGTAATTTATCTAATAACTTGCAGATGCAATGCCTTTTATGAGGGCAAAACAATTCCGGAACTCTGACAGAGAAAGCAACAAATTTGCGTTAGTGGAAAGCGTCTAATTTGCATTCATTCCGCCATCCCCAACTGGGGGTCAGGGGAGGGCTGGCAGCCTTAGGCCTGGGGGGCAAGTCCAGTCAAGTGGCCCATTGAACCCCAGAATCAGCTGACCATCCATCTACACCACATTTCCCGTACAGAGAGGGAGGGAAACTGCTCCACATTGTCCCACAGAGAGAGAGAGAGAGACTGTTTGACACTGCCGGTCTGTCACGTACCTTTAAGGCAGAGCCCGGAGTGCAGGGAGTGGCTACTCGTAGACCTCTGACTCAAGAGACCCTGGTAGTGATGACAGGGGCTCAGGAGCACAGAGGGGCACAAGTGCCTGACTGGATGGTAGGTGTAAGCAGCAGCAGACCGTTGATGGTGGAGGTGTATTGTAGTCCAGTATCGGAATGCAGGCAAAGGTGAGGTAGGGTTCAGCAGATAGCAGAAGGATTCCTGTAGTCCAGTAATGGGATGCAAGTGATTGCAGGGAACAGCGAACAACGGAGGGGTACTGTAGTCCGACAGCGGATGCAGGTGCAAACGGAATACTGCGGAAGTGGGAAGAGTCTAGTAGTCTGCAGCAAGAGGTAGAAGGCTACAAACGCAGAGGGAGTAGCAGCTGGGTATGGTGGAAGATTGGGAGGTGTCCTGTAGTACAACAGCGGTGAACAAGCAACTTACAGTTGACGGATGGTGTAACAGTCCAGGTCAGGCACAGGCGGGCAGATCAGGTACAGAAACGGAATCCAGAAGAGTAGTCGGGTACAAAGCCAAAGTCGGGGGGCAGGCAGCAAACAGCAGAGTCGGGAACAAGCCGGGTTCAATACGGATCAGGATACGGATGCAGGTTCAGGTTCAGATGCAGGTTACCAGGAAGCACGGGAACGCTGTTGATCAGGCAGCAAGGCAGTGAAGCATGGATCCAGTTTAAATAGCGCTATTGGCGCCAATTTGCGTCAAACGGCCGCGCGCGCACCGCTGATCGCGGTAACGCTCCCGAAATTGCGCAAAAGATCTTCTGCGACTTACGCCGCTCGGACGTCCGTGAGGAGGATCTTCCTGACATTGCCCCCCTCCAATGGGCAGCCTCCGGATGCCCAACTGGGACATCTTACCTGGGTGAGATCTTTTGAATGCCAGAACCAACCTCTTGGCGTGGATATCAGTCTCTGGTTCCCAGGAGTTCTCTTCTGGACCATACCCCTTCCACTTCACTAGATACTGGACCTGGTTGCGTCTCTTTCTGCAGTCCAAAATTGCTTCTACTTCAAATTCCTCCTCACCATTAATAAGCACAGGTTCAGGAGGACCCACGTTCCGATCAGTGAAGGGATCCTGGATTGAAGGTTTTAAAAGAGACACATGAAACACAGGATGAATACGCAGCGATTCCGGTAATTTTAGTTCATAAGCCCCATTATTAATTTTCCTGGTGATTGGGAAGGGACCCACAAATCTTGGACCCAGTTTTCTAGATGGACATGTTAATTTCAAATTCAGAGTAGACAACCAAACTAAATCTCCGGGTTTTAGATCGAGCTCCCCTCTCCTCTTTTTGTCAAAAACCGCCTTGTTGCGTTCCTGGGTTCTTGCCATCGTTTCTTGAAGCAACTTGTTATTGGTGCAGAAAAAGTTCAAAGTTTCTTGAGCCGCTGGAACCGTACATTCTGGGATGTCGGCTGATAAGAACTGAGGGTGAAAACCATAGTTCGCGAAGAAGGGAGACTGATTAGTTGCAGAATGAATAGAGTTATTGTAGGCGAACTCGGCAAGCGGTAAAAGGGATACCCAATCGTCTTGCGAAAAAGAAGAATAACAACGCAAATATTGTTCAAGGGTCTGGTTTGTTCGCTCAGTCTGGCCATTGGTCTGGGGATGGTAGGCAGAAGAAAACGAAAGGTCAATTTTCAGGGACTTACACAAAGCTCTCCAAAATTTTGATGTAAATTGCACCCCACGATCGGAGACAATGTTCGCAGGTATACCGTGGAGCCTTACAATCTCCTTAATGAAGATCCTTGCGGTCTCAGGGGCAGAAGGTGTACCCTTCATGGGCAGAAAGTGAGCCATCTTGGAAAATCTGTCAACCACCACAAGGATAGTGGTATAGCCTTCTGACGGTGGTAATTCTACAATAAAGTCTATGGAAATCATTCTCCAAGGTCTTTCTGGAATGGGGAGTGGCTTCAGCAACCCCCAGGCTTTGGTCTTGCTACCCTTGTTCTGGGTACAGGTGATGCAGGATTCTACATAAAGCTTACAGTCTCTTAGAAGCTGAGGCCACCAGAAGGTGCGTTGGAGAAGTTCGGCAGTCTTGTGTACCCCAAAGTGGCCGGCCAGTTTGTGGTCATGGCAGGATTTGAGGACAGCAACCCGTAGTTGTTGGGGCACGTAGATTTTATTTTCATGCCATAACAAATCGTTGCTAGAATGTAGGGTGGTGTTGGATGGATGCGGAGCTGAAGATGAAGCTCGCTTGAGTTGGGATAAAAGGTCTTTCTGGAGCATAAGGAAATTTCCGGGTGCAAGGATGGTATCTGTGGATTGAAGAACTTCGGGTTCGCTGAACATCCGAGATAGCGCGTCGGGTTTGGTGTTTTTCGATCCGGGCCTATAGGTAATGTGGAAGGAAAATCTTGTAAAGAAAAGTGCCCATCTGGCCTGACGTGGCTTCAGCCTCTTAGCAGTCTTCAAATACTCTAAGTTCTTGTGGTCAGTGTATACCAGAATGGGATGAGCTGCTCCCTCCAGGAGATAGCGCCATTCCTCAAGTGCAGCTTTGATAGCGAGCAGCTCCCTGTTCCCGACATCATAATTCCTCTCCGCTTCAGACAACTTACGTGAGAAGAACGCCACCGGATGCAATAAGGCCTTTGGGCCCTGTCTCTGAGAGAGGACTGCCCCCACTGCAATTTCGGATGCATCCACCTCGAGGATGTAGGGTAGCGCAGGATTAGGGTGCTTCAGGACAGATGCTGACACAAACTGCTTTTTAAGGGAGGAAAATGCAACCTGTGCCTCTGGAGTCCACTGAAACTTGATACCTTGTCTAGTTAATCTTGTGATCGGAGCGATGATCGTAGAAAACCCCTTGATGAATTTACGATAAAAGTTCGCAAATCCCACGAAGCGTTGAACTCCTCTCTTATCAGTAGGAGCTGGCCAGTCCAGGATGGCCGAGACTTTTTGCGGGTCCATCTTAATTCCATCCACCGAAATAATCAGCCCCAGGAACTGAATGCTGCGACGTTCAAACTCGCACTTCTCAGGTTTTGCGTACAAGCCGTGTTGACGAAGCCGAGTGAGAACTTTTTTAACGTGTTCCCTGTGAGCGGGCAAAGAGGGGGAGAAAATCAAAATGTCGTCCAGGTACACTATGACAAACAGGTCGAGATAATCTCTAAAGATATCATTCACAAAATGCTGGAAAGTCGCAGGAGCGTTGCACAGCCCAAAGGGCATTACGAGATATTCAAAGTGTCCGAAGCGGGTACGGAAGGCCGTCTTCCATTCATCCCCGCTTCGGATACGGACCAAATTATAGGCTCCGCGAAGATCCAGTTTTGTGAAGATAACGGCTGATCCAAGGCGCTGAAATAATTCGGGCACCAAAGGCAATGGGTACCGGTTTTTGACTGTAACCTTATTTAAGTCCCGATAGTCAACACAAGGGCAGAGAGAATGGTCCTTCTTTTCCACGAAAAAGATTCCTGCCCCTGCTGGGGAAGTAGAAGAACGTATGAACCCCTTTTTCAGATTGTCATCAATATAAGTCCTGAGAGTCTCCAGTTCCACTTCCGTTAAGGGGAATATCCTCCCGAAAGGGATTTCGGCTCCGGGAAGGATTTCAATCGGACAATCATAGGGTCTATGAGGGGGAAGTGTTTCTGCCCCCTTCTTGCTGAACACGTCCAAGAAACTATGGTAGGCCTCAGGAACACACTGGCGAGTCTCAGCATCGGTCTCCATACACATCAAATGGGGTGAGACCTTAATTGCTTCTTGGAGGCAGTGCTGACGACAATAGGGAGAGGAAAAGTAAATGTTTCCGGTGGACCAGTCAATTTGCGGGTTGTGTGCCCGAAGCCAGGGCATACCCAGTATGATAGGGAAAAGGAGAGATTCAATAATGTCCAGGCAGAGTTGTTCCTGATGGTTACCGGAAATAGTGGCTGTCAAAGGAAATGTCTCTTGTGTCACCGGCCCAGATTTGATAGCTGTTCCATCGGCGAGGTGTACAGACAACCCCTTCGCCCTGGGCCGTAAGGGTACTTGGAACTTTCGGGCAAACGATAAGTCCATAAATCCACTGCACGCTCCAGAATCAACTATCGCGGCGACTTGAATGTTCCCTCCGGGAAGCTGAAGAGAAACAGGAACAGCCAGGTGAGAAGCATTACTAAGCACAGCAGGTAAAACAGGAGAGGACACAGAAGAATGCTTACGGAACTTGGCAGGACAGGATCTCACGTAGTGTCCGGGTTCCCCACAGTAGAGGCACAGATTGTTGAGCTGTCGGCGTTGTCGTTCCTCAGTGGTGAGCGTTGGTCTAAGTAAGCCCAGTTGCATGGGTTCAGGAGTGTCAGCAGCAGGATGTGCAGGGGGATTTGGGACACGGGGTAACATCCAGACTGGTCGGGAAGGCCCGGCAGTGCGTTCTGCTCTCCGTTCTCTCAGACGTCTGTCAATCTGGATGGAGAGATTGATAAGGGCTTCAAGAGTTGCTGGGACACCAACCCGGGCCAGTTCATCCTTTAAAGGTTCAGAGAGTCCCATGCGAAACTGGTATCGCAGAGCGGCATCGTTCCAGGTAGTATCGGAACTCCAGCACCGGAATTCGGACGCATAGTCCTCTGCCGCTCTACGGCCTTGCTGAAGAGAATATAAGGCTGCTTCCGCAGTGGCCGCTTGTTGAGGATCCTCATAGAGCAAATCCATTGCTTGGAAAAGGGTATTCAGGTTGTTAAGGCATATATCCTTTTGCTCCAAAAGACGGTGGGCCCATGCCTGGGGCTCACCCAGTAGGAGGGAGACGACAAAACCCACCTTAGTGGATTCAAGAGAGAAAGTTCTGGGTTGAAGTGCAAAAACAGTTCACAGGCATTGCGAAAAGCTCTATACTTGCTGCGATTTCCCGAAAACCTCTCCGGGGTTGGGACCTTGGGTTCAGGGGGCATCATAACCACTGACGGCGCAGAAGGAGTTCCCGGCACGGTAGGGCCTGTGGTAGATAAGACCTGGACATGCTCTTCCAACCGAGAATAGCCTTCTTGTAGAGATTTAACAGCCTGGGTAAGTCCAGCAAGATGGCGGCATAAATCATCCATAGCCGAATCTCCCTGCGTGGGCTCAGACATCGCTGCCTGATACTGTCACGTACCTTTAAGGCAGAGCCCGGAGTGCAGGGAGTGGCTACTCGTAGACCTCTGACTCAAGAGACCCTGGTAGTGATGACAGGGGCTCAGGAGCACAGAGGGGCACAAGTGCCTGACTGGATGGTAGGTGTAAGCAGCAGCAGACCGTTGATGGTGGAGGTGTATTGTAGTCCAGTATCGGAATGCAGGCAAAGGTGAGGTAGGGTTCAGCAGATAGCAGAAGGATTCCTGTAGTCCGGTAACGGGATGCAAGTGATTGCAGGGAACAGCGAACAACGGAGGGGTACTGTAGTCCGACAGCGGATGCAGGTGCAAACGGAATACTGCGGAAGTGGGAAGATTCTAGTAGTCTGCAGCAAGAGGTAGAAGGCTACAAACGCAGAGGGAGTAGCAGCTGGGTATGGTGGAAGACTGGGAGGTGTCCTGTAGTACAACAGCGGTGAACAAGCAACTTACAGTTGACGGATGGTGTAACAGTCCAGGTCAGGCACAGGCGGGCAGATCAGGTACAGAAACGGAATCCAGAAGAGTAGTCGGGTACAAAGCCAAAGTCGGGGGGCAGGCAGCAAACAGCAGAGTCGGGAACAAGCCGGGTTCAATACGGATCAGGATACGGATGCAGGTTCAGGTTCAGATGCAGGTTACCAGGAAGCACGGGAACGTTGTTGATCAGGCAGCAAGGCAGTGAAGCATGGATCCAGTTTAAATAGCGCTATTGGCGCCAATTTGCGTCAAACGGCCGCGCGCGCACACGCACGCGCGCACCGCTAATCGCGGTAACGCTCCCGAAATTGCGCAAAAGATCTTCTGCGACTTACACCGCTCGGACGTCCGTGAGGAGGATCTTCCTGACACGGTCACTCTCTCTGTGTGGGCAGTGTGAAGCAGTTACTCTCTCTGTGCAGGCAGTGTGAAGCGGTCACTCTCTGTGCAGGCAGTGTGAAGCAGTCACTCTCTGTGCGGGCAGTGTGAAACGGTCACTTTCTCTGCAGGCAGTGTGAAGCGGTCACTCTCTCTGTGCAGGCAGTGTGAAGCGGTCACTCTTTGTGTGGGCAGTGTGAAGCAGTCACTCTCTGTGTGGGCAGTGTGAAGCAGTCACTCTCTGTGTGGGCAGTGTGAAGCGGTCACTCTCTGGGCGGGCAGTGTGAAGCAGTCACTCTCAGTGTGGGCAGTGTGAAGCGGTCACTCTCTGTGCGGGCAGTGTGAAACAGTTACACTCTCTGTGCAGGCAGTGTGAATCGGTCACTCTCTGTGCAGGCAGTGTGAAGCGGTCACTCTCTGTGCGGGTAGTGTGAAGTGGTCACTTTCTGTGCAGGCAGTGTGAAGCGGTCACTCTCTCTGTGCAGGCAGTGTGAAACGGTCACTCTCTCTGTGCAGGCAGTGTGAAGCGGTCACTCTCTCTGTGCAGGCAGTGTGAATCGGTCACTCTCTGTGCAGGCAGTGTGGAGCAGTCACTCCCTGTGGGGGCAATCATTTTGTCGCATACTCCCAGAGAGAGACTGCATGATTGCCCCAGAGAGACTGAGAAAAAGAGCTTGTCCCTTCCCCACACCCAGTACAAAGACCAATAACACTGCAGGAAGGTGAAGACTAAAGATTGTTCTGTCACTGCTGCCACACTAAGTGCTACCTGTGGATTCTGGAGCTTCTCTGGTGAGTGAGCACCACACCACTGGGCAAGCCAAGCCAGCAGAGTAGCCGAGAGTCACAGCGAGTTCAGCAGGCTAAACAAGTCCTGCTTTCTCCCTGGCATGACCACCATATTCACCAGGGTGCAGGCTCCTCCTGTGTCAATTGCGGGTAGTGAGAAAAGCACATGCAGGTGCACACCCTGGGGCACCAACCAGATTAAGGGCATTGTGGGCCTGGTGCTGCAGTGGAGCAGGTTTAGGAGTGGCAGGAATATGAGGCAAGTAATGTCATTTCCCAGCTCTCCTCTTACTGGCCACCCTTCCCATGTTTCCAGGAGCCTGTGCTAGCTTGTGCCCAGACTTGGTCGCAGTCACACAGGTGTAATGCTAGTGAAGCCTGGCACTTGATTTACTAAGCATCCATAAGAGCCGTGTGTGGGTGTGTGCTCTGAGGTGAAAGTTTTCAAGCCATCAGAATACAGTGATCGCTGCCGGCAGTTTAGCAGCCAGCAGTGATCACAAAAAAAAAGAAATAAAGACAAGCTGGTTGTATTTTCAGTTGATAGATTGAATTCTGTGCAGCCAGTCTGCACATAGATTGATTGAAATTTCTGCTGAACAGGTAGAATTTCAATCTGTCTATGGTGGCCTAAGTCCACCAGTCTCTGTTTAATAATATCCTCAAATCTTCTGAAAGGAGCGCTCCACTTAGGTGTAGAAATTCACTTTGAACTCCACCTTATTTCCAGAACTCTTTTTAGGGTCCTTTCACACTGAAGGCGCTTTACAGGCGTTTTAGTGCTAAAAATAGCGCCTGTAAACTGCCTCTCATGCCACCCCAGTGTGAAAGCCCCGAGTGCCCTCACAATGGGGCGGTGCGCTTGTAGGACATTCTGAAAAGTCCTGCAAGCAGCATTATTGGGGCAGTTTGGGAGAGGTGCCCTGCCCACTGAAATGAGCAACACAGGCGGTTTTAACTCTTTCTTGAGCTGCTAGTGGGATTTAAAAGTGCCCCGCTAGCGCTGCTAAAACGAGCAATGCTTTACCACTACTGCCCACACCGCCCCAGTGTGAAAGTACCCTTGGATATTAGATGTGCAAACAGTAAGTTGAGAGCACATCTAATACCTTCAGAGAGTAATGGAAATGAGGTGGAGTTCAAAGTGAACCGTATAATTACCTGCAGGGATTGGCATTTAGAGGGTTAAAACAGGCAGGGATGAAATGTAATATCAACTCCTCACTGCCTGTCAAATGCCTCTGAAAAGTGACCTGAGCATGGATCACTTTTTAGAGGAGTGACTGCTGCAAGTGAATACAAGCCTTTAGTGTGCTGCAGTGCGAGTGTACTGGCGGCTTTCACAGTCCCCCAGACTTCTTTTAGGTTGCACATTTTTGCTGCATTTTCTGGAATTGCACCAAAGATGCAGCATGCAGGACGTTTTGTGCACTTTCAGAACATGCAGTAAAAATGTGCAACCTCTATGGGACCAGGGACAACATGCAGGAAGACTGCCAGGACACCAGCACTGCAGCCAAACCGCAGCATTCCAGTGTGAGCCCACATCATACCACCTAGAAGGTACTGCTCAGGCTGCTAGAAAAAAAAAAACTCTTTGGCTGCAAAGTGGGGGAGGGAGGAGGAGTTCACTTACTAGGATGGTCTCAGCCTCCCAGGAGCCTCACTGGATTCCAGCCGACTGCTCAGATTGAACTTTCCCGCCCACACATCCTCCTCACAGACAGCACACGGGCTGCCCCGGAGTGTGGGCGGGGAAAGAAGCAGGTCCTGCCTCTGCCAGCCAATGGTGTGGAGGAGGGAGGGGCTGGGCGGGGCTGTGCTGTGTAACACAGACTGTCAGCCCTGAAATGAAGACATCGCTGGATCACAGTACTGGACTCGGCCAGCTCAAGATCTGCGCATGTGTGCTCTTGAGCTGATGGCACAGCAGCCTTTGCCACAGCATATCAGAGCAGCCCAGGGGGCAATTGCATCCCTGCCCCCCAGCCCAGCCCTCCCCTGCTGGGGGTTCAGAGCATGGCAGCACCCCACATTCCTTCAGGATCAGGGTAGCATCCGCAGCTTCTAAGCAGGGGTCCCTTCTTTCATCATTAAATATATGGGACTGTGGAGGTCCTCCTGTTTTAGCAGGTACATACCAGAACCCCACACTGAAGTCATCCAGGCATTCGCTTCTTTGTTAGATTGATCATTGTTACCAATGTTCATTAAAGCGTTTAATTCTTCATACCTACTCATGTGTCTTTTGCCCTCTTTTCAGGTATACTGACCAGCCAGGCCAAGGCCCACTGCAGGTCTTGGTGAGTTAGGGGTTATCATTTCATATATGAACCGATGACAAGTTGGAAGGCTGGCTGCAGACCAGCCTAAATTTGTAGGAGGAGTCTGGGGCTATATAGCCCTCCTCCCCTGCCAGGTCCAACTTGGTTCTTCTTCTGGCTCCCACCCACCCAGTTTCCCTGATAACTTTCATTTTTACTTTTCATATAATCAGGGTATGCCCTCTTTTCAGGTGTACTGACCAGCCAGGCCAAGGCACACCGCAGGTCTTAGTGAGTTAGGGGTTATCGGTTCATATATGAAGACTCCGACAACAAATAATATATAAATATAAATGCAAAATAAAGTCCCAAACTCTTATTAGCTCTTATAAAAGAAGACAAGTCCAAATTTAATGTGTCAGCATACCATGTGAAGTGAAATCCAAAGCCAGTCTTCCACCATCACCACAAACAATCGTGCACCTTATTAAATACCCAGACACTTTATCGCATAGAGGGCCACTGCGCTTTTCCCACATACATGGGTATGAGGATAGCCGGCTTCTGACTGGTCTCCTTCAAAACCCGCTCTTCACATCGTCCAATATGCTCCATACACCAAATAATTAAAAGAAAAGAAAACCGCACATATAGTGTGATACTGTAAAATAATTCCTATTTATTTACCAGCAAATTTACTTACAAAGCAGCAGTGATAAATGCACATAACAAGATTCACTGTTCAGGGCAAATGTGCAGTGTGTCATGACATCAGACAACATCCCAACACGTTTCATTAAAAATAACTTCTTCAGGGAAACCAGGAAGCAGTCCAGAGAATACAACCAGAGAATACAACCTGAGAACTGTTGATTTTTCCCAATTTTCCCATAACAAATTTACATGCAGTTTCGATGGACGAACAGATATGGAAATTTTTTATGAATACACTGCTAAAACCTTGTTCACATGCCTGTTTACCATACACATGCCATTTATTTATGTATCCCTAGCTGGCAGGTGCTGTGTGCAGGCAGCCCATTCATGTCTCTGGGGATGTAGCAACTGCAAGGACACAGCAGTTCATCCTGATGTGACAGGCATGTGGGTGTGGGTGAGGGGCCCTGAATAAAGACAGAAAAAACTGAGAGAAATTCCCGTTTTGATTTTTTTTTTTTTAGCGCAGTCCACATAATGACAATTTAAACTATAAATACTGAGACATATAAGTTATTTAGAAATATGGAAAGATAAAATAAACGCATCTGCAAATGTAATCAGTTAAGATTTTCTAAAATTGCATTTTGAGGTTTGACTTAGACTTTTTTTAAAACTTCTTAGGCAAAGGATTTATATACTGTATACAAATAAAAAGCTGATGTTAACAGAAAACCTCTCAAGTTGTTTTGCATTAACAGTCACTAGATGTCACTAGTCTGATGATGAATATGATTAAAGTCACATATACTCATTATCATGACTGGCACAGCCTTATAGAATGTCATTTAACATTTTCCCAACATGAAGAAACATATTGGTGCCAGTTTTACAATTCTGTAACATGTAAGATGAATTTACATCTTTACATTCAGCCAGTAGGCTGAAATCATCACATCTGATGGTTTCAGGAACAGAGCATTTAGGTTACTCAGTCTACACTGACAAAGAAATCTACCCTCTACAATATCCAAGTATGAACATAAAAATAATGGGGCTGATTTACTAAAGGAGCATATTTTAGCTTTGTTTATCTGCAAATTGTATTCAATCAGTAACAGCAACAAGGTGTGTCAGTTGTGCTAAAGCATCCACAGTAGTGATGGACGAACTTCCGACGGGACGTTTCGCGAACGCGAAACGCGAACGGACACAAACGTTCGCGAAAACGACCGTTCGCCGCGGGCTCCATTGACTTCAATGGGAGGCGAATTTCGCAAACCTTTAGGTCGAATTTGCGGCCACGGGGTAATTATTAGGGGGTAGCACGTAGTCCCACCACCTGGACAATAGCATAATACATGTATGAGGTGAATTTGGGATCGATAACTACAAGCATTTTTTTTTTATTTGGGAAATTGTTCTGACAATTCAGGACTATGGAGCTAATGAAGGCAATGGAGGAGAGGGAAGGTCAGGGACCAGGGTAGGCAAACAAGAGGGTGCAGGAGATACAGAGCACTGACAGCAGCACCGTAATACAGAGCACTGACATCAGCACCGTGACATACAGCGCTGACAGCAGCTCCGTGACATACAGCGCTGACAGCAGCTCCGTGACATACAGCGCTGACAGCAGCTCCGTGACATACAGCGCTGACAGCAGCTCCGTGACATACAGCGCTGACAGCAGCTCCGTGACATACAGCGCTGACAGCAGCACCGTGACATACAGCGCTGACAGCAGCTCCGTGACATACAGCGCTGACAGCAGCTCCGTGACATACAGCGCTGACAGCAGCTCCGTGACATACAGCACTGACAGCAGCTCCGTGACATACAGCGCTGACAGCAGCTCCGTGACATACAGCGCTGACAGCAGCACCGTGACATACAGCGCTGACAGCAGCTCCGTGACATACAGCGCTGACAGCAGCTCCGTGACATACAGCGCTGACAGCAGCTCCGTGACATACAGCACTGACAGCAGCTCCGTGACATACAGCGCTGACAGCAGCTCCGTGACATACAGCGCTGACAGCAGCACCGTGACATACAGCGCTGACAGCAGCTCCGTGACATACAGCGCTGACAGCAGCTCCGTGACATACAGCGCTGACAGCAGCTCCGTGACATACAGCGCTGACAGCAGCTCCGTGACATACAGCGCTGACAGCAGCTCCGTGACATACAGCGCTGACAGCAGCTCCGTGACATACAGCGCTGACAGCAGCTCCGTGACATACAGCGCTGACAGCAGCTCCGTGACATACAGCGCTGACAGCAGCTCCGTGACATACAGCGCTGACAGCAGCACCGTAAGCAGCCCCAGGAGGAAGTCAGCACAGCACAGGGATGGTGTGATCCCCTCATAATAAGAACCCCCAGGAGGAAGTCAGCACAGCACAGGGATGGTGGGAGCCCCTCATAATAAGAACCCCCAGGAGGAAGTCAGCACAGCACAGGGATGGTGGGAGCCCCTCATAATAAGAACACCCAGGAGGAAGTCAGCACAGCACAGGGATGGTGGGAACCCCTCATAATAAGCAGCCCCAGTAGAAATATGACACCGCTCAACCTCTTCAAAGAGGAGGGTAGGGGCATATAGTACGGTGTGCTTTTTTGGGTCAGGGAAGTGAGCCAAATGAATTAAGAAGGTCTGTGTGCTTGATTCCAAAAATTGTTTATAGACATATACATGGTCTACTGATCACATGTGTTGAATTCCTCCGAGATCCATGCCTCATTCATTTTTAGAAATGTGAGGTAGTTAACACTGTGGTGAGCTAGGCGAGTACGCTTATCGGTCACAATCCCCCCTGCTGCGCTGAACGTCCTTTCGGACAGGACACTGGATGAGGGGCAAGCCAACAGTTCGATTGCAAATTGGGCAAGCTCTGGCCAGAGGTCAAGCCTGCCCACCCAGTAGTCTAGGGGTTCATCACTCCTCAGAGCGTCCACATCGGCCGTTAACCCAATGTAGTCGGACACCTGACGGTCTAGGCGTTCCCTGATGCTGGATCCGGATGACACCTGTCGATGGGTCGGCTGAAAGAATGACCTCATATCCGAAGTCACCAACACATCTTCAAACCGGCCTCTTCTTGCAGGCGCTGTTGGATTGGTACCCGCAAATCCTTCTCTGGGAGTGGGAATTGCTCCTCTGCCAGCGCACGCAAAAGCAGAATGCAGCATTTCTCGAAGCAAGGCCTGGAAGTGCTGCATTCTGACAGCCCTCTGCGACGGCGGTAACATTTCCGCCATTTTGTGTTTGTACCGGGGATCTAAGTACGTTGCCACCCAGTACTGGTCCTTGACCCTCATGCTTTTTATACGGGGGTCCCTATTAAAACACTGGAGCATGAAGGCCCCCATTTGCACTCAAGCGGAAGGTATGTGGTGGTGGTGGTGTTGTTGGTGGTAGTGTCTTTGGGGGTGCACATAGCAGAGAGTGAAGAAGAGGGTGCAGATCGAGAGGATGAGGAGGGTGCAGAAGAATAAGGCTGAGTGAGCCACTCAACCAAGTCTGGTGCGTCCTTTAAAGTAATTGAACGCACCTTCTGCAACTTCCCACTTTGGCTCAAGGCTGTTGCTCCTGCCCTACCCCTACCACCCCTGCGGAAGGGCCTGCCTCTTCCTCTGCCTGTCATTTTTTAAATCACCCTGTGACAAAACTCTTAGTCCCTATACCGCTGAAGGACTGCTGCAGTATAGGGCAGCGGTCAGCAGTAGTGCACGTCAACCCTATGTATTGTGGACCGATAGCGGTCCTTACAGAACAGCAGACTGTACTGCACTCAGGCCTATGTACCGTAGCACCCTATACCAAGTTACCAGTCCTTATAAGAACTTTTGTGGACCAAGCAGGTTGTGTATTAGTGTTTAGCAGACTGTGCGTCAGTCCCTATACCGCTGAAGGACTGCTGCAGTATAGGGCAGCGGTCAGCAGTAGTGCACGGCAACCCTATGTATTGTGGACCGATAGCGGTCCTTACAGAACAGCAGACTGTACTGCACTCAGGCCTATGTACCGTAGCACCCTATACCAAGTTACCAGTCCTTATAAGAACTTTTGTGGACCAAGCAGGTTGTGTGTTAGTGATTAGCAGACTGTACGTCAGTCCCTATACCAATGAAGGACTGCTGCAGTATAGGGCAGCGGTCAGCAGTAGTGCACGGCAACCCTATGTATTGTGGACCGATAGCGGTCCTTACAGAACAGCAGACTGTACTGCACTCAGGCCTATGTACCGTAGCACCCTATACCAAGTTACCAGTCCTTATAAGAACTTTTGTGGACCAAGCAGGTTGTGTGTTAGTGATTAGCAGACTGTACGTCAGTCCCTATACCAATGAAGGACTGCTGCAGTATAGGGCAGCGGTCAGCAGTAGTGCACGGCAACCCTATGTATTGTGGACCGATAGCGGTCCTTACAGAACAGCAGACTGTACTGCACTCAGGCCTATGTACCGTAGCACCCTATACCAAGTTACCAGTCCTTATAAGAACTTTTGTGGACCAAGCAGGTTGTGTGTTAGTGTTTAGCAGACTGTGCGTCAGTCCCTATACCGCTGAAGGACTGCTGCAGTATAGGGCAGCGGTCAGCAGTAGTGCACGGCAACCCTATGTATTGTGGACCGATAGCGGTCCTTACAGAACAGCAGACTGTAACGCACTCAGGCCTATGTACCGTAGCACCCTATACCAAGTTACCAGTCCTTATAAGAACTTTTGTGGACCAAGCAGGTTGTGTGTTAGTGATTAGCAGACTGTACGTCAGTCCCTATACCAATGAAGGACTGCTGCAGTATAGGGCAGCGGTCAGCAGTAGTGCACGGCAACCCTATGTATTGTGGACCGATAGCGGTCCTTACAGAACAGCAGACTGTAACGCACTCAGGCCTATGTACCGTAGCACCCTATACCAAGTTACCAGTCCTTATAAGAACTTTTGTGGACCAAGCAGGTTGTGTGTTAGTGATTAGCAGACTGTACGTCAGTCCCTATACCAATGAAGGACTGCTGCAGTATAGGGCAGCGGTCAGCAGTAGTGCACGGCAACCCTATGTATTGTGGACCGATAGCGGTCCTTACAGAACAGCAGACTGTACTGCACTCAGGCCTATGTACCGTAGCACCCTATACCAAGTTACCAGTCCTTATAAGAACTTTTGTGGACCAAGCAGGTTGTGTATTAGTGTTTAGCAGACTGTGCGTCAGTCCCTATACCGCTGAAGGACTGCTGCAGTATAGGGCAGCGGTCAGCAGTAGTGCACGGCAACCCTATGTATTGTGGACCGATAGCGGTCCTTACAGAACAGCAGACTGTACTGCACTCAGGCCTATGTACCGTAGCACCCTATACCAAGTTACCAGTCCTTATAAGAACTTTTGTGGACCAAGCAGGTTGTGTGTTAGTGATTAGCAGACTGTACGTCAGTCCCTATACCAATGAAGGACTGCTGCAGTATAGGGCAGCGGTCAGCAGTAGTGCACGGCAACCCTATGTATTGTGGACCGATAGCGGTCCTTACAGAACAGCAGACTGTACTGCACTCAGGCCTATGTACCGTAGCACCCTATACCAAGTTACCAGTCCTTATAAGAACTTTTGTGGACCAAGCAGGTTGTGTGTTAGTGATTAGCAGACTGTACGTCAGTCCCTATACCAATGAAGGACTGCTGCAGTATAGGGCAGCGGTCAGCAGTAGTGCACGGCAACCCTATGTATTGTGGACCGATAGCGGTCCTTACAGAACAGCAGACTGTACTGCACTCAGGCCTATGTACCGTAGCACCCTATACCAAGTTACCAGTCCTTATAAGAACTTTTGTGGACCAAGCAGGTTGTGTGTTAGTGTTTAGCAGACTGTGCGTCAGTCCCTATACCGCTGAAGGACTGCTGCAGTATAGGGCAGCGGTCAGCAGTAGTGCACGGCAACCCTATGTATTGTGGACCGATAGCGGTCCTTACAGAACAGCAGACTGTAACGCACTCAGGCCTATGTACCGTAGCACCCTATACCAAGTTACCAGTCCTTATAAGAACTTTTGTGGACCAAGCAGGTTGTGTGTTAGTGATTAGCAGACTGTACGTCAGTCCCTATACCAATGAAGGACTGCTGCAGTATAGGGCAGCGGTCAGCAGTAGTGCACGGCAACCCTATGTATTGTGGACCGATAGCGGTCCTTACAGAACAGCAGACTGTAACGCACTCAGGCCTATGTACCGTAGCACCCTATACCAAGTTACCAGTCCTTATAAGAACTTTTGTGGACCAAGCAGGTTGTGTGTTAGTGATTAGCAGACTGTACGTCAGTCCCTATACCAATGAAGGACTGCTGCAGTATAGGGCAGCGGTCAGCAGTAGTGCACGGCAACCCTATGTATTGTGGACCGATAGCGGTCCTTACAGAACAGCAGACTGTACTGCACTCAGGCCTATGTACCGTAGCACCCTATACCAAGTTACCAGTCCTTATAAGAACTTTTGTGGACCAAGCAGGTTGTGTATTAGTGTTTAGCAGACTGTGCGTCAGTCCCTATACCGCTGAAGGACTGCTGCAGTATAGGGCAGCGGTCAGCAGTAGTGCACGGCAACCCTATGTATTGTGGACCGATAGCGGTCCTTACAGAACAGCAGACTGTACTGCACTCAGGCCTATGTACCGTAGCACCCTATACCAAGTTACCAGTCCTTATAAGAACTTTTGTGGACCAAGCAGGTTGTGTGTTAGTGATTAGCAGACTGTACGTCAGTCCCTATACCAATGAAGGACTGCTGCAGTATAGGGCAGCGGTCAGCAGTAGTGCACGGCAACCCTATGTATTGTGGACCGATAGCGGTCCTTACAGAACAGCAGACTGTACTGCACTCAGGCCTATGTACCGTAGCACCCTATACCAAGTTACCAGTCCTTATAAGAACTTTTGTGGACCAAGCAGGTTGTGTGTTAGTGATTAGCAGACTGTACGTCAGTCCCTATACCAATGAAGGACTGCTGCAGTATAGGGCAGCGGTCAGCAGTAGTGCACGGCAACCCTATGTATTGTGGACCGATAGCGGTCCTTACAGAACAGCAGACTGTAACGCACTCAGGCCTATGTACCGTAGCACCCTATACCAAGTTACCAGTCCTTATAAGAACTTTTGTGGACCAAGCAGGTTGTGTGTTAGTGATTAGCAGACTGTACGTCAGTCCCTATACCAATGAAGGACTGCTGCAGTATAGGGCAGCGGTCAGCAGTAGTGCACGGCAACCCTATGTATTGTGGACCGATAGCGGTCCTTACAGAACAGCAGACTGTACTGCACTCAGGCCTATGTACCGTAGCACCCTATACCAAGTTACCAGTCCTTATAAGAACTTTTGTGGACCAAGCAGGTTGTGTGTTAGTGATTAGCAGACTGTACGTCAGTCCCTATACCAATGAAGGACTGCTGCAGTATAGGGCAGCGGTCAGCAGTAGTGCACGGCAACCCTATGTATTGTGGACCGATAGCGGTCCTTACAGAACAGCAGACTGTACTGCACTCAGGCCTATGTACCGTAGCACCCTATACCAAGTTACCAGTCCTTATAAGAACTTTTGTGGACCAAGCAGGTTGTGTGTTAGTGATTAGCAGACTGTACGTCAGTCCCTATACCAATGAAGGACTGCTGCAGTATAGGGCAGCGGTCAGCAGTAGTGCACGGCAACCCTATGTATTGTGGACCGATAGCGGTCCTTACAGAACAGCAGACTGTAACGCACTCAGGCCTATGTACCGTAGCACCCTATACCAAGTTACCAGTCCTTATAAGAACTTTTGTGGACCAAGCAGGTTGTGTGTTAGTGATTAGCAGACTGTACGTCAGTCCCTATACCAATGAAGGACTGCTGCAGTATAGGGCAGCGGTCAGCAGTAGTGCACGGCAACCCTATGTATTGTGGACCGATAGCGGTCCTTACAGAACAGCAGACTGTAACGCACTCAGGCCTATGTACCGTAGCACCCTATACCAAGTTACCAGTCCTTATAAGAACTTTTGTGGACCAAGCAGGTTGTGTGTTAGTGATTAGCAGACTGTACGTCAGTCCCTATACCAATGAAGGACTGCTGCAGTATAGGGCAGCGGTCAGCAGTAGTGCACGGCAACCCTATGTATTGTGGACCGATAGCGGTCCTTACAGAACAGCAGACTGTACTGCACTCAGGCCTATGTACCGTAGCACCCTATACCAAGTTACCAGTCCTTATAAAAACTTTTGTGGACCAAGCAGGTTGTGTGTTAGTGATTAGCAGACTGTACGTCAGTCCCTATACCAATGAAGGACTGCTGCAGTATAGGGCAGCGGTCAGCAGTAGTGCACGGCAACCCTATGTATTGTGGACCGATAGCGGTCCTTACAGAACAGCAGACTGTACTGCACTCAGGCCTATGTACCGTAGCACCCTATACCAAGTTACCAGTCCTTATAAGAACTTTTGTGGACCAAGCAGGTTGTGTGTTAGTGTTTAGCAGACTGTGCGTCAGTCCCTATACCGCTGAAGGACTGCTGCAGTATAGGGCAGCGGTCAGCAGTAGTGCACGGCAACCCTATGTATTGTGGACCGATAGCGGTCCTTACAGAACAGCAGACTGTAACGCACTCAGGCCTATGTACCGTAGCACCCTATACCAAGTTACCAGTCCTTATAAGAACTTTTGTGGACCAAGCAGGTTGTGTGTTAGTGATTAGCAGACTGTACGTCAGTCCCTATACCAATGAAGGACTGCTGCAGTATAGGGCAGCGGTCAGCAGTAGTGCACGGCAACCCTATGTATTGTGGACCGATAGCGGTCCTTACAGAACAGCAGACTGTAACGCACTCAGGCCTATGTACCGTAGCACCCTATACCAAGTTACCAGTCCTTATAAGAACTTTTGTGGACCAAGCAGGTTGTGTGTTAGTGATTAGCAGACTGTACGTCAGTCCCTATACCAATGAAGGACTGCTGCAGTATAGGGCAGCGGTCAGCAGTAGTGCACGGCAACCCTATGTATTGTGGACCGATAGCGGTCCTTACAGAACAGCAGACTGTAACGCACTCAGGCCTATGTACCGTAGCACCCTATACCAAGTTACCAGTCCTTATAAGAACTTTTGTGGACCAAGCAGGTTGTGTATTAGTGTTTAGCAGACTGTGCGTCAGTCCCTATACCGCTGAAGGACTGCTGCAGTATAGGGCAGCGGTCAGCAGTAGTGCACGGCAACCCTATCTATTGTGGACCGATAGCGGTCCTTACAGAACAGCAGACTGTACCGCACCCAAGCCTATGTACCGTAGCACCCTAGACAGACCAAGTTACCAGTCCTGATAAAGAGCTTTGTGGAACAAGTGAGTTGTGAATGATTAGCAGACTGCAGCAGAAGGGCAGCAGTCAAGTATAATATTCTTTCTATATTTGGAAGAAAGAATATTATACGTGTACAAGCCTATTACCGTACCACTGATACCAGTCCTGAAAAGAACCTTTGTGGAACTAATAGTAACAGCAAGTCTTTAAAATTATCCTCACTGCCTGACACACTGCTTCCTGCCTGTCCCTATACAAATTGGCAAAAAAGAGTAGGCTGGAACGATTAGCTGGAACAGCTCTTTTGTGGACCTGATAGTAACAGCTAATGATGATGATGATGATGATGATGAAGAAAGACTAATCTGGCTGAGCTGTCCCTAAAATAGCAGCATACAGCGCTCTGTCCCTTTATCTAAACTGACAAAAGAAACTCAGGCTGCTGACCTAACACCTATACCAGTCCTGAAAAGAACTTTTGTGTACCAAATAGCTAGCGTTTTCTCTGTCCCTACTCCACACAGGATCCTTTCCCTACAGTGACAGAAGAAAGAATGTAAAATGGCCACCGGATCGGGTGTATTTATAGGTTAGGGGGAATGTCCAAGTGTCCATGAGCTGTCATGTCTCAATTGGTTGTCCTGTAACACATGATAAACGTGTCACGAAAGGTTAAAGTTCTTGTATACATTAAACACGTAAGTCCGCCGGGGCGAACGACGGAAAAAGGCGTTCGAACCCGCGGACGGCGAAAGTCGGAAATTCGCCGCGAAACGACCGCCGGGCGAACCGTTCGGCCATCACTAATCCACAGCAGCCAGATTCCAAACAGCGACTTACATGGGAAGTGAATGGAGCTGCTACCTGACTCTATGTTCTGCTGTTCTTGACTAAGGGAGATGCCTATTTCGTGAGGCTCCCCAAACAACACAATACCCCCTCTTAACGAAAATAGCTTATAAATTGACCAGACGACACATTCTCTTCTTTTGGAGTCGAATGGCCATAGCAGCCTTCTTTTTATTATTATCAACATATGAAAATACAAAAATCTTATAAAAAACATAACTTAATGCATATAAATACATTTTACAACAAAAACATTATAAACCCAATATATAAATAACCCAGTATTACACATTTTGATCTAGAGGTCTTTGAAGGTAAATTATCATTTTCAACCAACTAGTTGTATCGGTACACCCATGAACAGGCCCCCCGCCGCGTATTACGAAAGCTCGGGGACAAAAAACCATCAACTTCCTTCCAGATACAACCTTCTGCACCATCTTTACCATTTAAGGGAATGGACACCCATATCTCCATATGAGCCCAACTCCCCTAGACCTCCATTATTTTTTAGCACCACCTTCAAAGACCCCATAGACCCAATGCTGCTACGACAAAATAAAACAACCATTCTAACAAGCCCACCACCGTTAAGAAAAAGACCTCCCAATGGAAAACAAAAAATGCCCCAAGACCAAACCCCACCTGTACCCATAACCACAATAAGGGGAGGGAGGGTGGGAAACAGCTCCTTCACTATCACTAAAATGGCGCCGACTGTTCGCGCGTGCGCGCAAGCTCCGCCCCCCCCCGACGCACGTCGTCACGTCACAGCATACTCACCTTGCTTCCGCCGCCTCACGTCTGCCTCCCCTCGTCATGCCGGGCCCTCCCCCTAGTGCCTGTGTCCGGGCCGTTCCTTGACTAAGGGAGATGCCTATTTCGTGAGGCTCCCCAAACAACACAATACCCCCTCTTAACGAAAATAGCTTATAAATTGACCAGACGACACATTCTCTTCTTTTGGAGTCGAATGGCCACAGCAGCCTTCTTTTTATTATTATCAACATATGAAAATACAAAAATCTTATAAAAAACATAACTTAATGCATATAAATACATTTTACAACAAAAACATTATAAACCCAATATATAAATAACCCAGTATTACACATTTTGATCTAGAGGTCTTTGAAGGTAAATTATCATTTTCAACCAACTAGTTGTATCGGTACACCCATGAACAGGCCCCCCGCCGCGTATTACGAAAGCTCGGGGACAAAAAACCATCAACTTCCTTCCAGATACAACCTTCTGCACCATCTTTACCATTTAAGGGAATGGACACCCATATCTCCATATGAGCCCAACTCCCCTAGACCTCCATTATTTTTTAGCACCACCTTCAAAGACCCCATAGACCCAATGCCACAGCACGCGCACGTGAAAACCTTACGTGCGTGTCGCCCTCCACAACCTAAACGCCCGCTGAATGCCATCCTGCAAACCCAGCTGCCAAAGATCAATCCCGATGGCATTCAGGTGTACACCATCTGTACGCAAAAAACGCCAAGTCTCCTCCTCCAAATCCCGGTGACGAACTGCCAAACCCCCGTTCCGCACAAAGAACTTGGCCACCGCTTTGTTCACCTTAACCCGAGCTCTGTTCAGGCCCGCAACAGAGCGAGCCAAGCGCCAAGCAGTCCTGGCCACAATGTCAGACCATACAAAAATAGTGTCTGGAAAAGAAGATTGCAGCCGTAATAGATCAAATTTGATGTCCCGCACCAACTCCCGCGCGCAGCGCAAACCCAGATCGTTACCCCCAACATGCAAGAGAACCACATCAGGGGGACGGTCCAACCGTGCGTACCGGTGCATTTCGGGCACCACCCTGGACCACAACATACCCGGGACTCCCAACCAGCGCACCGTGCCCTCCTCCCTGGACAAACCCAACAGCCTGCCATCTCTTCTGACATCCGCCCTCCTGGCACCCCAATAGACGTAAGAATGTCCCATGATCCAAACCAGGCAGGAGTCTGAATCTGCAAGAAAAAAAGAAAAACACAGAAATAGGACGGGGGAGGAGGGGGAGGGGGGGGGGAATGTCACACGGCAGCTCCCACCCGCTACAACATAAACAGGAAAGGAAGAGACAAACAGAAGGAAAAACCAGGTGAAAAAAAAAATGCACAACCGGAAAGCACCTCCTACCCCCGTGCCCGACCGTACGTAAGATTTCACAACAAATGGGGGCGCACATATAATTTAAACCGCGCTGACTCCCAGCGACCGATTTTCTGAACCACCCTGTCATCCAGACCCCACCGAACCGCCTCTGTAGCTGCCCCGATGCGGAACGAATGAGAAGAGTAATTCGCGGCCGGCAATCCCGCAGCCGCCAAGCATTTCTTGAACACCGCCTGAAACTGAAATCGGGACACAGCAGAGCCATCCCCGTGCTGGAAGAAAACCCCCCCAACCGGAGGCCTGAGCCGACAAAATTCCCCCACAGCCGCCACCGGACACAAGGGAGAACCCGGAATCTACCTCAGCTCCACCCAGGCCCCCTTGCCCAATTGATCGGTCTTTGACCTCTTCAAGAACACCCTCAGCGTATCGTCACGCACCAACACATCCCCCGCATCCAGACCACCTACCCCCTTCTTGCTCCTACTCACCAACTCGCCCACCCGAAAGGCCCCGAAAAAGGCCAGTACAAAGACAGCCCGAAACAAAACCCTCTCAAACTGCGAAAAACAAACGACCCCCAACTGCGCCACCACCTCCCCTAAAATCCGAAAAGAAACCGGGCGCCTCCTGTCAGCTGCCGTGCGACCCGAGCGATAGCCACGCATGGCGCGCCGGACCATGAAAGCCTTAGTAGCATCCCGCTGACCCGCCAACTGGAACATGAAGGCCAAAGCGGCCAATTTTTTGGACATATGGGATGCCGACACCCCACTCTCGAAATTCCTACCCACAAAATATAGCAGCACATGAACCCTGTCCTCATCGAGAGCACAGTCCCCCACTTCCCGCATCAGGGCACCCCATTCCAGCCAAACCTTGCTGTACGCCCTCCAAGTAGCCTCGGAAACCGATCTGCGAATCAACATCTGGGCTGTGGCAACACGATGTCCCATAACCAATCCGGGCAAGGAATCCCGCTCAGCTCCGCATCCGGAGCCAATTGACGAAATCTGTCCCACTGGAAACGAGACAACGCATCAGCCACTGAATTATCAACCCCCGAAACATGTACAGCAGTCACAAAACAATTAATGCATAAACACCTTAGAACCAAGTGTCGCAACAAGCGCACCACCGGAGGGGAGGAGGCCGTGTTATTGTTAATGGCCTGCACCACCCCCATATTGTCACAATGAAAACGCACGCGGCGGTCCCGGAACTCCTCGCCCCACAGCTCAACCGCCAGCACGATGGGAAACAATTCCAACACCGCCAAGTTGCGAGTCAAACCATCCACCCTCCAAGCCTCCGGCCACTCACCCGCACTCCACCGACCCCGATAAAAAGCCCCGAAGCCGCACGAACCAGCCGCATCGGTGAACAATTCCATATCAAAATTCGACACCACCTGCCCCAACCAGAGAGAGCGGCCATTATACGTCGCAAGGAAGGAGTCCCACACCCTCAAATCTGCCCTATGCTCCCGCCCCAACCGAACAAAATGATGCGGCGCCTTAACACCGGCCGTGGCCGCCGCCAAGCGCCTGCAAAAAACACGCCCCATCGGCATGATGCGGCAAGCAAAATTCAACTTCCCGAGAAGGGATTGCAAATCCCGCAGCTGCATTTTCTTCACCCTCACCGCCCCCGCAACCTCCAACTGCAGACCTTCCAGTTTGTCCAAAGGCAAACGGCACTCCATCCTCACTGTATCAATCACTATCCCCAAAAAACGCAGCTCCGTGGCCGGACCCTCAGTCTTATCGGGAGCCAACGGTACCCCGAAAACATCGAAAAGCTGCTGAACCGTCGCCAACAGGGAAGCACAGACCAGGCTATCTGCCGGCCCTATACACAAAAAATCGTCCAAGTAATGGATGACGGATGGCAAGCCTGCGACATCCCGGACCGCCCATTCCAAAAACGAGCTGAACTGCTCGAACAAAAAACAAGAAATAGCGCACCCCATGGGCAAACATAAGTCAACAAAAAACTGACCCTGCCACCGACAACCCAACAAACGGCAGCAGCTGGGATGAACCGGCAAAAGGCGAAAGGCCGACTCAACATCCGCCTTCGCCAGCAACGCTCCCTTGCCAAAACGTTGGACCCAAGCGACCGCCGTGTCAAAAGAAGTATACGACACCGTGCAAAGGCCCGGATCAATGGAGTCATTGACCGACCCCCCGTGCGGGTAAGACAAATGGTGAATGAGCCGAAATTTGTTCGGCTCCTTCTTTGGAACCACACCCAACGGTGAAATAACAAGATCAGGAAGCGGCGGCCGCTCAAAGGGGCCAGCCATGCGCCCCAAAGCAACTTCCTTTAGCAACTTCTCAGTCACAACGCCAGCCTGTTCCCTTGCCGACCTCAAATTATCCGCCACCGGCGGGACCACCCGGAGTTGACAGTTCAACCGAAAGCCTTCGGTAAACCCCAACTCCAGCAACCGTGCCGCAGCCCGATCAGGGTAGCGCCTTAGGAAGGGAACCATCCTTCCTACCCTCACCGGCGTCCTCCCTTTTTCCAGAATCACCCCCTCTCCCGCGACCCTGCTTGAAACACCTAGACTGCGGGTGGGAGCCCCCACAGGAGGAACACTCATGTCGGAACCGACACTTAGCCCCGAATTTGCAGGAACCTGCATTAAACTGCCAGCAGAAACCCAGGCGATTGCCGGCCGGTTGTCCGGCAGCTGCCTGACCACCGGCCCCCCCCTGAAAGGGAGACAACACACTGCGCGGAGACGACATTAACTTCATCCACAAACTAATGTCCTTGTGATCCCATCGCAAGGACGGACGCACCGCCTTCCTCTGCCTGAATTGCTCATCATAGCGCAACCAAGCGGTACCCCCATAAACTCTCTGGGCCTCCCCGATGGAATCGAGATAGCAAAAAAGGGGGGAGCAGTTTTCCGGCGCCTTTTCACCGATAACACTCGCCAATATCGCAAACGCCTGCAGCCAATTAGCAAACGTACGCGGAATCAGACGGTAGCGCCGCTTCTCCTCCTCCTCCTTCTTGCTCTCGTCGGGCTTAACTTTATCCAAGTTAAACTTCTCCAAAGGCAATAAGGAGAAAATCTCAACATACTCCCCTTTCCAAATGCGGTCTTTCACTTCAGTCTTCAAGTGAGCGCCCAAAGGCCCCTCAAAACAGACGTAGACCTCGCATTTTGCGGCGTCCGCCAGGCGCACACCGTCGGCACCAACAACCGCCTTCCCACTCGCCGCGACCTCCCCGACAGGCGCTGGTGTCACCGGCACAGCCGACGAGGACGCAGACGCAGCCCCAGAAGCGGCCACCCCTGCCGCCGCAGTGCCCACAGCGGCCCCCAGCGCCACAGCCTGGCCCAACCCCGCCCCCTGCGCCGCAGAGGTACGAGCAGCAGCCCACGCCGCCACCGGAGCAGCGTCAGCCGCAGGCCGCGCACCAGCCTTGCACCGTGCCAGAACCTCCCGCAGGCCCGCCAGCAAAGTCTGTATCATCCCCCCATCAAGGGGCCCCGCAGTCCCAGGGGATACGGCACCCATACCAGAACCTGCCCCGCCAGCGCCCACCCCCCGCACTACAGGTGCGTCCACAACCCGAAAACCACCCACAGAAACCCCCTTATCTAGCACAGGACAGGGAGAAGAGAGAGCAGAAGAAGAAACCTTACCTGGCTGTCGGTGCCCCAACGGACATCCAGCCGTACGTCCCGTTCCTTGCGACATCTCCGGCACCTCGTCCTCGTCCCGCTCGACCAATTCGCCCTCCGACAGGCTGTCTTGGGAACTCCCGGCCTCCCTCAGATCCTCCTCCGCAGGGCGCCGCTCTGGATCCTCACCGGCCGCCGGGCGCTCAGCAGAGACGACCTCACTGCGCGCCGTACTGAACCGCGCCACACGCTCGGGATCAACGCCACGCTGAGCCCTGGGCCGGGCAGGTGAAGCCCGCCTGGCCGCTTCTCTGGACCGTACCTCGGCTAGGTCCCTACGACTACGCGGCCGTGTCCCCTCAGGCCTCCTCCTCCCTCTCTCCGCCGGAATACAGGCCCTGGCCGTTCCGAGAGCGTGGCCATCACCCGCCGAGGCACCTCTCCCCCGCCGAGCCGCCCCCGGGCCAGGTCGGTGACCCGCCGAGACAGCCGCCTCCCGTCCACCATCAGCCGCAGGAGAAAGGGGTGCAGGCCCGTCGTCCTCTTGACCACCACGCGTCCGGCGCCTCTGGGGGGTCCGACCAGCCGCCGAGCAAGCCCCAGGATGCCTCCGCTTGGCCGGCGGGGTCTGCAGGGCCTGATCCTGGCTCCCAACCCCATCCCTCACGCTGGCTGCCTCCGGGCTGTATCGCTCTGGAGGCCTGGACCTCCGAGCACGTGTCCTAGGCGGGGGAGGGGGGCCGGCGGGCACACTAGCAGAGGCCTGGCCTGGGTGCCTGTAGTAGGCCGTCAACTGAGGCCTGCAGCCAGCCAGCACCCCGCGCCGCGGCCTCCTCCCGGAGCCTTAGAAACAGGGCCTCAATATCCCCCATAGTCCCGTAGCCACCGTACGCCGAAATAAAGGGGGGGGAAGGGGGGCGAACACAGTCGGATGCACCGGAGCTCCGGAAACAGCTCCTTCACTATCACTAAAATGGCGCCGACTGTTCGCGCGTGCGCGCAAGCTCCGCCCACCCCGACGCACGTCGTCACGTCACAGCATACTCACCTTGCTTCCGGCGCCTCACGTCTGCCTCCCCTCGTCATGCCGGGCCCTCCCCCTAGTGCCTGTGTCCGGGCCGTTCCTTTCTGTCAATGCTTCAAATAATACCAATCACATTCATCTTTTAAGGGAGGTATAAATCTGATTGGCTGGTGGTAAAAAAAAAAAAAAAACTCTATTGAACTTAGCACTAACATTTTAATACATCAAGCATTTTATATGGAAGCAAGCAATGTGCCTGGAGTGGGTGTGTTTGTGAATACCTCTCCTGCACTACAAACAGGTAAGAAAAATGGATTCCCAGAATCACCAGACTGCTAACTGCACTGATGTCGCTTAGGTATACCTGGGTGAGAGTCCATTCACACAGGAGCAACTTTGGATCCGACTTGAAGTCGTCCCAAGTTGCCTCAAGTCGCGCAACATGATAAAATCAATGTAAGTGAATGAGAGCCGTCTTAATGCACACTACTGAAGTCGCTCCGACTTCAGAAAAGGTTCCTGTACTACTTCAATCTGACTTCTAGGCAACTTGTACCCATTGATTTCAATAGAAGTTGCCTCCAAGTCGGATCCCCTGTCTTAACTGAAGCAACTTTCCAGGAAGTAAAAATAGTTTTCTAGGCAAACCCCTCCCTCCCACAGAGCTGATTATTATGTGATTGGCCACTGGTAAAGTCTCCTCTCCTGGAAGCAACTTCAAGTTGCCTTGTAAGTTGCCTCAAGTCGTGCTGTGATTCATACTCAAGTCGTGTCCAAGTTGCCTCCCAAAGTCTCGCTCAAAGTCGTGTTGCCCCTGTGTGAACGGACCCTGAAGTATATCTTTGAAGTTGCATGCAGGAAAAATATAAAATAACAAAAATAAATATTGACTTAGTCTGTTTTGATACCTGGAATAATATATATATGTGAAATCGTAAATAATAAGGCCGGTTCACACTGGGGGTGATGCGAGGCGACACGACTTGCCTCGCCGCGACCTGCCGCGACCTCAGCGGCGACTTGCAAATGACTTCTGTATAGAAGTCAATGCAAGTCGCCCCGAGGTCGCCCAAAAGTAGTACAGGAACCTTTTTTCTAAGACGGAGCGACTCGAGTCGCTCCTCTTAGAACGGTTCCATTGTACAGAACGGGGGCGACTTGTCAGGTCGCGGCACGGCAAGTCGTGTCGCCTCGTGTCGCCCCGTGTGTGAATCGGCCCTAACAAAGGCACTAAAATAACGTTCAGTTAAATTTGTATTTTTAAAAGTGATGCAGAAAAAAATAAAAGGAAATAAAACATGCATTGGAAATATAATTCTATAGTATTTAAAAAATTTTTTTTTAAAGTGGAGCTCCACCCAAAAGGGTATCTGGTTTTGAGAGGTACCTGCTCCCACTTCCGGGTAAGATTGCTACACATCGATCTATGACATTTCCGGCCCCTCCATCTCCCCCTGCTGCCTTATGGGACACACAGGTCCCAGAAGACGGTGGGACAATTCAGAAAGCACAGCATGGCTCATGCACAGTAGGAAACAGGCTGCAAAGCCGCAAGGTTGCACTTCCTGTTTCCTTTACTACAGATGCGTCTGCATCCCAATTAACGAATTAGCTAGGGGTGCCGACATTGCGAGATCCATGGACAGGAAAGTGTTCTTATATTAAAAGTTAGCAGCTACAGTATTTGTAGCTGCTGACTTTTATTTTTTTTTTTTTTTACAGACTGGAACTCCTCTTTAATGTTCAAATGTGCAATTGTCTGGGGATAATGTGAACTCTTTAAAGGGAAACATCAATGAAAACAATACGTTAATTCAATTATAATGTTTAATGCATAGCTGTGATTTTTTCCCCTGATACAATGCTTTGAAAAAGTTTGCCCACTCCTGCTTGGATTTAAAAAAAAATTTTGGCACGTATTATTCTATATAATGTGCAAATAAAACTTCAAATCATGATTGCAGATGCATTCATCCCCTTTGCTGTGCAATTCCTAAAATGTAACTCCACTTTTGGAGGAAAACATTTCCATCTGAGCGATTATTGTACATTGCAAGGGTTTTAGCTAATTTTGTAGCAGAGTCCTACCTCCTGTTCTGCAGAAAAAGCTGTTTGATTCACCATGATTTTTAAAGATTTTTAAATTACTCAGTCTGGGTTATTAGAGCCATCAGTGTTTTAAAGGGGCTACTTTCACAGGCGTTTTAGCGCTAAAAATAGCGCCTGCAAAGTGTCTGAGTGCCAAAGTGCGGTGCATGCAGCACTCCTAAACCTCCCCTGCCCATTGAAATGAATAGGCAGTGCTGCCGAAGTGCCTGCAAACCGATTCGGCAGCAGCGCTACACGGGCGGTATTAACCCCTTCTTTGGCAGCTAGCAGGGGCTAAAAGCGACTCGCTAGCAGCCGAAAAGTGCTGCTAAAACTATGGTAAAGTGCAGCTAAAAATAGCTATGCTTTACTGCCGACACTCCAGTGTGAAAGTGGCCTAAGGAAAGCTGCAGTTTCTGCATTTCTTATAAGTTATACTTTGGGAAGTAACTCACCAAAAAGGAAATTCCTATTGCAGGGGGTGCCTAAACATATACTTTTATCAGTAAAACCAGTAAGCCTATGACACAAGCAGGGCATGACATGTCCAGGGGCATCCTGTACACCAACAGAAATCTATAGTGCTAATTTTAAAGGTAGACTTTAATAGGGTTCTAAAGTTCACACGAAGTTTAGATCTGTTTGCAGGTTCTGGTGCGAACCGAACCGGGGGGTGTTCGGCTCATCCTTTATATATATATATATATATATATATATATATATATATATATATATATATATATATATTTATGTATTTTTTTTTCCTTTACTTGAATAGTGTCCACCTATCTGCAATTAAAATGTTGCATGATGTTTAAATAAATACATGTATTTTTGGAAGGCTCCAGAATTTGCACAAAATAAATGTAAGTATCATGAAGACAAGCAAGCAGCATCTTTGGGGGCGGTGAAGGAGCGGGGTATGCACCGCTCCTCCACCACTCCTGTCCTTTGAAAAGAATGGGCACCGTAGCTGAAGAGCCTGCAAATCGTTTCAGCAGTGGCGCTACACAGCACATTTAACACTTTGTTCGGCCGCTAGCGGGGGTTAAAAGCGGGCGAATAGCGCAAATAAATTACGGTAAATCGCCACTAAAACTAGTGGTGTTTTACCGTCAATGCCCGCCCCAATGTGAAAGCATTTATTGATTTTAATGGAAATAGATTTTTGTGAGCTTTTCAGGTGCTTTTTTTTAGCATGAAAGCGCCTGAAAAGAGCCTCTCAGCCAGCGGAAGTAAGGAGGGTGGGACTGTCACTGTCCTAAGTCCCCTTCGGGTGGCAGACAGGGTAGGGTCAGCATGGCTTCAAAAACTGGTGTTTCCTCCCCCAAAATCCAGGCAATTGCAACCAGGTCGTCTGCGGACTGCACCGTGCCTATGGACACCCTGACGGCAGTCCTCAATTCGTTCATTGCCCAGATGGAGGCGGCACATGGGAAAAAGGGTGCAAAAAAGCAGCCCCTTCCCCCCCCCTGTCTTCTGGGGAGAGCTCTGACGCAGACTCGGGTCCTGCTGAGGCTGGTGACCCCTGCTCTGTCTTGTCAGATGACGCTGACCAGGACCGTTTGGACAGTGAGGATGAGTCCCCGTCCGGGTCCGCAGCAACAAACCGTTTGTTAGAGCACTTATCACAGCTGTGCGTGATACCCTGAAGATTCAGGAGCCAGTAGATCCCTCTGCTGATGTAGCGGTCCCCTTTGGGTCCCGCAAGCCAGCACGTTCACCTAAGGTGTTCCCATATCTGACTTATTTTGACAAGTTCATTTACAAGGAAGGAGGGGGCCGCAACAGACCTTTTCAGTCCCCAAATCCATGGCGGTGCATTACCCTTTTGAGGAAAGCCTTCTCAAGAAGTGGTCGGCTCCTCCGTTCGTGGACTCCCCAGTATCCAGGTTAAATAAAGTAACCACGATCCCCGTAGAGGGGACTCCTGCATTTAAGAATCCCATGGACAGGAAGGCAGAGGCAGTGGCTGGTTCCTGTGAGGTCCACCGTGCAACCAGTACCACTGTCCGCACTTGTGTCGCAGACACTAACTGAGTGGGCAAAACTGTTGCACCGCGAATTGGGAGAGCAAAAGGCTTCTCCTGTCTGCGTGAAACTAGCAGACCAACTAGTGCAAGGCCTTAAGTACATTTGTGACGTGCCCCTGGATACTCTTCCTCTGTTATCCAGGGCTTCAGTGTCAGCATTGGTGCTGAGGCGCCTGATTTGGTTAAAATGCTGGTCTGCTGACCAGGCATCCAAAAAAGCCCTGACGGATCTTCCCTTCCTTGGCGACCAGCTCTTTGGCGCCTCTTTGGATGACATTATTAAAAATGCCACTGGTGGTAAGAGTACCCTACTTCCACAGGCCAGGAAGGCTAAGGAGCCACGCCGTAGGCAAGGGCCATCTTTTTCCGCTCACAAGCGGCTTTTTTCGGTTAAACGTCCCCAGCCCGACAGGACGACCACAGAAGGACAAAAACGTCCCTGGAACCGCAGGCCTAGCAAGCCTGTGAACAAAAGTGCTACCGCATGAAGGTTTGACCCCACCCATGTTTCGGGTGGGGGGTCGCCTTCAGGAGTTTGCAGCCCGGTGGTCCTCTCGACTATCCAACCAATGGGTCTGCGATCTGATTTCCTCCGGCTACAAGATAGAGTTTCTCTCTTGGCCGCCAAACAGATTCTTCCCCTCCAGCATACCCGTATCCCCCAGCTCGCCAGGAGGCCCTCTTAAGGGCAGTAAGGGACCTGCTGAGTCGTGGGGTGGTTGTACCGGTTCCGGAATTGGAACGTTTCCAGGGATTCTACTCAAATCTGTTTGTAGTTCCCAAGAAGGAAGGGGTACATCCAATCTTGGACCTAAAAGCCCTCAATCACTTTGTGCAGAGGTTCAGAATGGAATCAGTTCGCTCAGTAGTCACTGCACTCCATCAAGGGGACTCCCTGGCATCTTTAGACATCCAGGATGCGTACCTGCACATACCCATATGCCTTCGGCATCAGAAGTTTCTGCAATTTGCAGTCAGGGAAGCCCACTACCAGATTCACTGATCTGGTGGCTGAGGTCCCCGGTGATTCAGTTCGGGAAGTCGTTCCTACCTCTGAAGTGGACAGTGATCACAACGGACCCCAGCCTATCCGGCTGGGGTGGAGTGAGGAGGGTTCAGTTGGCTCAAGGCCTCTGGTCGGTGGAGGAATCCAAGTTGCCGATCAATCTGCACGAGCTAAGAGCGATCAGACTGTGCCTCTCCACATGGTCGATGAGACTTCAGGGCTGTCCGATCAGGATCCAGTCAGACAACGCCATGGCTGTGGCATACGTCAATCACCAAGGAGGAACAAGAAGCTCAGCCGCCGCACAAGAGGTCACTCACATACTTTGTCGGTCATTTACATCCTGGGAGTGGAGAACTGACAGGCGGACTATCTGAGTCGCCAGATGCTGGACCCAGGAGAATGGGCGTTGCATCCGTAGGTATTCAGGTTACTGTGCCAGAGGTGGAGCACACCAAGCGTGGATCTTCTGGCCTCCCGTCTCAATCGGAAGGTGCGGAGATTTGTGTGCAGGACAAGAGATCTGTGGGCAGATGCATCAGACGTGCTGGTGGCTCCGTGGTATCAGTACCAGCTGATCTACGCCATTCCTCCACTAAAACTGTTACCACATCTGCTTCGCAGAGTGGAAGTCAAGGGGATCCCAGTAATACTGATTGCCCCAGATTGGCCTCAGCACCCTTGGTACGCAGACCTAGTGCGCCTGGTGGCGGATGCCCCTTGGTGACTGCCGTTGCAAGAGCACCTTCTGTCTCAAGGTCTGATTCTCCAGCCTGCTTTACCATCGCTGGCTTTAACAGCATGGCTATTGAGAGCCAGGTATTGAGGAACCAGGGTCTATCGGACACGGTGATCCCAACTATGTTGAGGGCGTGGAAATCTTCTTCTCAGAAGATATACCATTGTACCTGGAAGGCCTACTGGGCAGAACTAAGAGTTCTGAGTGTTGTATTACAACTAATGCCTAGTATCTCCTAGTAATAGGGCATAACAACCCAATGGCTAAGAGAGGAGCTGTGTCGGTCGGTGAATTACAGAGAAAAGGATTTTACGGTGAGTACAAAAAAATCCTATTTTTTCTTACCTGAACCTGATCATTCCAGCTTCAAGGACAACCCCAGCAGCTCCAGCGATGTCTCGGGTCCTCATTGGATAGATTGATAGTAGCAGGAGCTTTACAATGACTTTACAATGACTTTAACGAAAAAACTGATGTTCATACAAGTAAATTTTAGAAGAAAACCTGTTTTAGATTACAAAAACCTGTACTTGAATAGCAAAGATTTGGCTTCTAGCTAGAAAATGACCCTAAACACACAGCCAAATCTACATTGCAGTGTTTAACGAAGCTATAGGGTGTATTTATAAAAAGATTTGCATAGCTATAACGCCAGTGAAAGTTTGTGTATATTTATTCTGTGTGAATGGAACAAAAAATAGCATTTTTTATGCTATTTTCTGTGCTGGACAAATGTTTTCATTGATTTAAAACAAAAAATATAAATACATAATGCCAAAATCACCCAATGGGCACCACCATCCCTCAAATTATAAACAAATACTCAAAAATAAAACAACCATACATAGTACTTTGAAAGTGCCAAGTTATACTCACAGTATACCCCAGGGTTAAAATTCCATGCATATATTCAAATTCATATAAAACATCAAAAATACCAAATGATCTTAACCAAGCTTGGCCTCCTTTATGGGTTACAATATATTCCACAATTAAAGAAAAATGTGTTCCACAGTGTATCGTTGAGCTTGACACCCCCCACTGTATATTTTTTGTATCCTTTTTTCTATTAAAAGCAATAATTTACTTTATAGATGATGATGGTAGGGGAAATTTCAAGGATTTTTTTTTCAGCGTGTTTCGTGGGTCTCCAACTCTCCCACTTCCTCAGGTTGGGTGAAACACTCAAAGTGGTAGTAAACTGCCAGAAAAATAAAAAAACAATGGTCCCCCTGCAGGTTTAAGTCATAATGTACTAGTATGCACCGCATACTAGCACATTACAACAGACTTACCTGTACACAGAGCCCTTAAGCACAGCACCTCCATGGCTCCCATCTTCACCTGGTCTTCCTTCCAGGTTCACGGGCTTCAGCTATATGAGAGCCCTCAGCTCCGGCACAGAGCTCTGCAGGTTCAACGTGGTATTCCGTCCCTTCAGAGCACATGTGCCAGTGACGTCACTGGCTGCATATTGTGTGAATATCCCCTAAACGGTGCAAGTTTAGGAGTTATTCACTGTAGGGGAGCAAACCCCTCCATTGCTGTCACGGCTCCCCTGATACCCGGTGGCTTCCAATCCAAATCTTCAGCCTCCTGATTGGCTGCCGGAAACCAGAAGTGAAGCCATGGCGAATATTGAGTTGCTAAAGGAGGACAACATCACAGGAGCTTATTAGAGCCTCAGTGCTTGTTACAAATTGACGGAGCTAATAAACAGCTATTAGTCCGTCTCCCGCACAAAGGAACAATTTCTTTTTACATAAATTATAATATGACTAACATTTTTTATCTTTACGATGTTAAAAAATGTTAGCCATATTATCATTTATTTAAAAATAAATAGTTCAATGAACTGGGGGAGGGGTGGGGCTAAACTTTGAGGGGGCAGCTTCCCTGCGCTCCTTATGGACCGGCCACCACTGCCTGTGGGTAGGGATGAGCCGAACACCCCCCGGTTCGGTTCGCACCAGAACTTTCGAATGGACGAAAATTCATACGAACTTAGAACAAAGAACCCCATTGAAGTCTAATTTTAATAGCTAATATGCAAGATATTGTCCTAAAAAGGGTTTGGGGACCGGCTCCTACCCCAGGGGACATGGGTCAATGGCAAAATTTTTTTTTAAAAACTGCATTTTTTTCGGGAGCACTGATTTTAATGACGATTAAAGCGAAAAAAAGTGAAATATTCCTTTAAATATCATGCCTGGGGGGTGTCTATAGTATGCCTGTGAAGTGGCACATGTTTCCCGTGTTTAGAACAGTCTCTGCACAAAATGACATTTAACAGAAAAAAAGTAATTTAAAACTGCTTGCGGTTTTAATGTAATATCTGGTTCCGGCAATACGGATGAAAATCATTGAGAAAAAAATGGCATGGGTAGCCCTCCCTGCCCATTACCAGCCCCTTTGGGTCATGTACGGATATTATGGGGAACCCCATACCCAAATTAAAAAAAGGAAAGGCGTGGGACCCCTGGGCCCTATATACTCAGAACAGCAGTATACAGGCAGTGCAAACAAGACAGGGACTGTGTAGGTTTGTTGTGTTAAGTAGAATCTGTTTGTAATTTTGAACTGGTACATTTTTAAAGTGTAGGTCCAGTCAAAAAAATCTATTTTTAAGCTTTTTGGAAAACATAGGGAAGGGTTATTACCCCTGTATAATTTTTTGGGCCATCCGTCTTTTTTCATCTCACTTCCTGTTGTTGCCTTCCATTTGCAAGTAGGAGACGTTTGTAAGTTGGATGTTTGAAAGTAGGGGCCTGCCCTATATGCTCTGCAGAAATGTGGGCCTAAGGTGTTGGTGTTGCTACAACACTGTAAGCCCTCAAAGTGACTCTTGGTGGGTGCTGGAGCGCCCTGCTGTGAACGATTATATCAAGAATTGTAATTACATGCCATTGTTGAACAGTGGTAGAAAAATTGGGCCTGATTGGTGGTTGTGGTGGTGGTGCTGGTGCCACAACACTGTAAGTTCTCACAGTTACTCTCGGTGGGTGCAGGAAGGGGCCCTGCTGTGAAACATTATATCAAGAATTGTAATTACATGCCCCTGTTAAACAGGGGCTGAAAAATAGGGCCTTAGGCACTGGTTGCTGGTGCCACGATACTGCAACCTCTCCCAGATACTCTAGTTGGAGTGCAGGAATGAGCCCTGCTGCAAAGCATTGCATCAAAAATTGTAATTACATGACCCTGTGAAACAGGGGATGCAAAATTGGGCCTTAGGCACTGGTGCTGGTGCCACCACACTGCAACCTCTCCCATATACTCTAGTTTTATTGCAGGAATTAGCCCTGCTGCATATCACTGCATGACACTGATATCAGCATGATCATTGAGGAGGAAGAGGATAGTCGGTCAACATAACACGACAGTCACTCAGCATCAGCATAGGCAGTCTTGAAGGGATGTGACATTTCAAAAAAAATTATTCGGTTACATCAGTTTCAGGTGCTTGGTAGCTGGTGGTGATTCAAGACTGATTCATCTTTGTGAAAGTCAGTCGATCAACCGAGTCGGTGGACAGGCGCACCCTGCGATCGGTTACAAAGCCTCTAGCAGCACTAAAGGTGCGTTCCGAAAGAACGCTGGATGCAGGACAGGCCAGTAGCTCAATTGCATACTGTGCAAGCTCTGGCCAGTGATCTATCCTCAAGACCCAGTAAGCCAGAGGATTTTCGGTGGGAAAGGTGTCCAAGTCTGACCTTGCCCCTAGGTATTCCTGCACCATGTAAATCAGACGCTGGCGATGGTTGCTGGAACCGATCATACCTTGGGGCCAGGCATGTACTGGCCAGCGGGACTACCAGGAGTTTCCCGGTGGGCCGATGGCTCAGTGGGCCACTCTGATGTAAGGGGGCTGGTGATGGGACACTCTGATGTAAGGGGCTGCTGATGGGACACTGATGTAAGGGGGGCTGGTGATGGGACACTCTGATGTAAGGGGCTGCTGATGGGACACTGATGTAAGGGGGCTGCTAATGAGACACTCTGATGTATGGGGGTGCTGATGGGACACTCTGATGTAAGGGGGTGCTGATGGGACACTCTGATGTAAGGGGGTGCTGATGGGACACTCTGATGTAAGGGGGCTGCTCATGGGACACTCTGATGTAAGGGGGCTTCTCATGGGACACTCTGATGTAAGGGGGCTTCTCATGGGACACTCTGATGTAAGGGGGCTTCTCATGGGACACTCTGATGTAAGGGGGTGCTGATGGGACACTCTGATGTAAGGGGGCTGGTAATGGGACACTCTGATGTAAGGGGGTGCTGATGGGACACTCAAAATGTAAGTGGGCCGGTCTGGATGAAGTCCAGGGCCAAATTTCTGTCCCAGTCCAGCCCTGCTTGGGGCTGCGGACTAAAAAATTGTCTAAACATGTCGGTCAGATGGCCACCTTCTCCACCGCTCCTTCTGTGACTGACCAAAGCCTCAGCAACGCATTGTCCAGGACCAGGAGTTTGTAACTTCCCAGTCTCTGGGAACGCATTGCACAGACCTTTCTGCAAGGCCTCCCGGAGATATCTCATCCTCTGCACCCTCTGCGACGGCAAGATAAGGTCCTCAACCTTACCCTTGTACCATGGATCAAGAAGAGTGGCCAGCCAGTAATGGTCCCTCTCCTTGATCCCAAGAATACGAGGATCCTTCTGCAGGCTTTGCAGGATCAGGGAGGCCATGCAGCGTAGGTTAGCTGAGGCATTCGGTCCGGAGTCCTCTGGGTCATGCTGAGTGCCAAGCTCCACCTCCATGCTGACACAAGCCTCCTCCTCCTCGTCCTCTTCCTGTGTGATGGGTGGGTCAGCAGGAACACTGTCTGGATAAAGGGGGCCTTGGGAGGCAAGGAAGTCCTCCTCTTTCTGCCTCTGTTCTGCCTCAAGTGCCCTGTCCATTATTTCACGCAGCGCATGCTCCAACAGGTGGACAAGAGGTACAGTATCACTGATGCATGCACTGTCACTGCTCACCATCCTCGTGGCCTCCTCAAATGGTGACAGGACAGTGCATGCATCCCTGATCATGCCCCACTGGCATGGTGAAAAAAAAACAAGCTCCCCTGACCCTGTCCTGGTGCCGTAGTCGCACAGGTACTCCTTGATGGCCCTCTGCTGCATGTGCAGCCGCTGCAGCATGACAAACGTTGAGTTCCACCTGGTGGGCATGTCACATATAAGGCGGTTCTTGGGCAGGTTCAACTCCTTTTGGAGCTCAGCCAGCTGAGCACTGGCATTTAATGATCAGCGGAAATGCACACAGACTTTCCTGGCCTGCCTCAGGATATCCTGTAAGCCCAGGTACCTGCCCAAGAACCGCTGCACCACCAGGTTAAGGATGTGAGCCAAACAGGGCACATGGGTCAGTTGTTCCTGTCGGAGGGCGGAGAGGAGGTTGGTGCCATTGTCGCAAACCACCATTCCTGGCTTAAGCTGGCGTGGCATCAACCTCCTCTCAGCCTGCCCCTGCAGGGCTGACAAAATATCTGCCCCAGTGTGGCTCCTGTCCCCCAAACAAACCAGCGCAAGCATGGCATGGCATCTTATTACCTGCGCACTTGCGTAGCCCCTTGAACGCCTACGGAGAACCGCTAGTTCTGAGGACAAAGCACTGGAAGAGGCCATGAAGGAAGAAGAAGAGGAGGGGGTGGAAGAGAGAGGTGTGTCACAACCAGTAGTAGCATTTTGGAGGCGTGGTGGCGGAACAACCTCCAACACTACTGTACCTTGTCCTGCATCCTTCCCAGCTGCCAGAAGAGTGACCTAATGGGCCGTGAAAGATAGGTAACGTCCCTGTCCATGCCTAATGGACCATGAGCCAGTGGTAATATGCACCTTACTGCTGACCGCCATGTCCAGCTAGGCATGGACATTGCCTTCCACATGCCAGTAGAGAGCCGGTATCGCCTTCCGTGAGAAAAAGTGGTGTTTGGGGGCCTGCCACTGAGGAACCGCACATTGCACAAACTCACGGAAAGGGGGCCGAGTCTACCAACTGAAAAGGCAGCAGCTGAAGTGCTAGCAATTTAGCCAAGCTAGCATTCAACCGCTGGGCATGTGGATGGCTGGGAGTGAACTTCTTTCGATGGTCCAGCAGCTGCGACAGGGAAATTTGCCTGGTACAATCGGATGTAGGTGTATTGCTAGCAGAGTGCCCGCAAGTACTTGGCTGTGACACACCTAATTCTACACCTTCATTCCTCTCAGTGCAGGTTTCAGAGAGGACTGAAGGTCCAGTGGGGTTGGAGATTCCAGCTGATGAGGAGCAAGGAGAGGTCCGCTTTGTTCTTTGGTGTGGGTCTTTAAGGCACGCTTGCCAATGAGCTGCATGGCAGGTCAACATATGTCTGGTCAAGCATGTGGTGCCCAAGCGGCTGATGTTTTGGCCACGCAAGATACGCTTGAGACATATGTTGCAGATAGCAGCGGTGCGATCTGATGCACTTGTCTCAAAAAAGGGCCACACCAAAGAACTTTTGGAATAACGCGCAGAGGCAGCGCCCTGCACAGGCGGAGCTCTGCAGTGTGATTCAGTCGGTGTGCTGCCCCTAAGCTGGGACCCGGAGGGCATCCTGCCTCATTGGAGATGTGCCTCCTCTTCCTCCTCCTCCTCCTCCTCTCTCCTATCAGGCACCCATGTGGAGTCAGTGACCTCCTCATCCCCTCCCTCTTCATCACTGGAGAAAAGCTGGCAGTATGCTGCAGCTGATGGAACATGACTGCCAGATTGCTGTCCTTCTTGAGCATCCCCTCTCTCTGCTCTCACGCTACTGCCTTCCTCAAGCTGGGTATCATCATCAGAGCCTTCAAAACGCTGCGCATCCTCCTGGAGCATGTACCCAACACTGTGCTCAAACAGTTTAGGGGACTCCTCAGGAGGACATGGTGGGTCTAGGGAAGGAGTAACTGATGACATTGAGACGAGGGAAGAGGATGCGTTGGCAGCTGCTTTGCTAGTACCCTGAGCCTTGGTGAGAGAGGATGAGGATGATGAGGAGCGCTTGGTCATCCACTCTACCAAGTCTTCAACATGATGCGGCTCAACACGTCCAGCTGCCGAAAATAAGGACAAGCGTGTCCCATGGCCATGTGCTAATGACGATGCACTGCTTCCATGACCAGCACTGTTGTCTTTAGACACAGAGCCTGCTTGCCCTCTTTTATTGGCTCGTGACTGTCTGCCTCTCCTTGTTGGCCTTCCAGACATAGTAATGGCCTGCAGGGAGATGGGAAAACCAGAAATTGGGTAGCTTTAGTTGCACACTGAGCAGATGACACAGTATATCAACTGTAATTACTGCAGCTGACTGCCTGTGTTACAGAAACAGAACAACACCAGCAATAAGGGGTAGCTACAGGTGTATACTGTGCAGGAGGCACACAACACCCACTTTAACTGCTGCAGATTCCTGTATTACAGAACACCAGTAATAACGTGTAGCTTCAGGTGTATATTGTGCTGGAGTCACACAACACCCAATTTAACTGCTGCAGATGCATGTATTACAGAACACCAGTAATAAAGGGTAGCTTCAGGTGTATATTGTGCTGGAGGCACACAACACCCACTTTAATTGCTGCAGATGCCTGTATTACAGAACACTAGCAATAAGGGGTATCTTCAGGTGTATACTGTGCTGCAAGCACACAACACCCACTTTAACTGCTGCAGATGCCTTTATTACAGAACACCAGCAATAAGGGATATCTTCGGGTGTATACTGTGCTGGAGGCACACAACACCCACTTTAACTGCTGCAGATGCTTGTATTACAGAACACCAGCAATAACGGGTATCTTCAGGTGTTTATTGTGCTGGAATGCACATGACACCCACTTTAACTGCTGCAGATGCCTGTATTACAGAACACCAGTAATAAAGGGTAGCTTCAGGTGTATACTGTGCTGGAGGCACACAACACCCACTTTAACTGCTGCAGATGCCTGTATTACAGAACACCAGGAATAAGGGGTATCTTCAGGTGTATACTGTGCTGGAGTCACACAACATCTACTTTAACTGCGGCAGATGCCTGTATTACAGAACACCAGCAATAAGGTGTCCCTGCCTATGCTGCTCTCTCCCTGAACGCCACAACACACCACACAAGGCCGCCGTGCTGTTGGCCTTATATAGTGTGGGGCGTGTACTAAACCCCACAAGCTATAATTGGCCACAGGCATCCTGCCTTTGGGCCAATTATGGCTCTCCTCGCTGCCGGTGCTGTGATTGGCCAAGCATGCAGGGTCACAGTGCATGCTTGGCCAATCATGAGCCAGCAATGCACTGCGATGGCGCAAAGTGCATTGTAGGCCGTGAGCGCCACACAAATATGGCGCAAACGGCAAACAGAGTTCTGGCTTCGCCGAACGGGCGAACAGCCTGTCTTCGAGTCGAACACACCGAGTTCATCCCTACCTGTAGGTACAAGTTCAAATGTGGAGTTTAATTCCACTTTAACGGTGCCCAGGTGGTATCCCCCTCACATGAATGGGGGAAGAAAACAAATGATTATACACTCTGGTAGCTCTCATCTGCTGATCACATTAGCTTGTGTACATTAACCAAAGGGGGAAAGAAAGGGAGCTCCAGAGCTGTGAACAACGACCTATGGTCTTATAAAAGATTCAAATGGCACACACAACTCCCTCCAAGCAGGGCTGAGTGAGATTTGAATTGAACAGAGGATATGAATATATACAGCGGAGTGGCAAGATCAGCGGTACACTGTGGAACAAATTTTCCTTTTATTGTGGAATATATTGTATTTTATATAGGAAGCCATGCTTGGCTAATATGATGCGGTATTTTTTAAGTTTTATATGAATTTGAATACATTTATAAAAATTTTAACAGTGGTGTATACTGTCAATATAACTCAGCACCTTTCTTTAAAACAAAAAATATTGCATTTTCCCACTAGACAACGCTAAATAGCATTGGAAATGCCTATAAGATTTAGCAGCCTTTCTTAACCAGTGTGCCGCAAACACTGGTGGGCCATCAGAGGTTCTCAGTTGTGCCGCGGGATCAGGGGAGAGAAGGGCTGTCAAATGAGCACGATCCCCTGACGAACTGTACATCAGCACTGTGAGAAGCTCCGTTGTTCTATCGAGAAATGCCCTCCGTTGAAAAATGCCTCAGATGGGTCTGTGTATGTGCAGTACGCAACGTCACTCCAGCTGATATGTTCATCAGCTGGCGTGACTTCAACGCGGCACATGCGTAGATTGTTTGAGGTAGTATCTGACGATCTGCTAAGCCCTGAGGGATAATGTAATTGTCAGATTCTGCCTCGGTATTGAGGGGGCGGTTTGTGGGTGTGTTGAAGAGTGGGTTTTGTGTGTGTTTTAACCTGCCCTTAGACACTGCTAAAACCCTTTGCTCAACACACCAAGGCCGCCCTCCAACACTGACAAAACCCACCCTTCAGCACATGGAAAACCGCCCCGCAACAGTGAGGCAGAATCTGACAATTTCATTCTCTCTCGGCACTTAGCAGATAATCATATACTGCCTTCAATGATCTGCACATGCGTCGTGTTAGACGTCACGCCACCTGATGAACATATGAGGTGAAGTGGCATTGCGTACTGCGCAGACCCATCAGAGGCATTTTTTGATGAAGTGCATTTCTTGATAGAACGGAGCTTCTTACAGTGCTGATATACAGTTCGTCAGGGGATCATGCTCATTTGACAGCCCTTCTCTGCCCTGATCCTGCAGCACACCTGAGGACCTGAGAACACTGTCACTAAAAAGTGAAAGTAAAGTGCAGGGGAGTATGCTGTGCTCTCCGCTTCCCCCTACAGTGCAATACCCAGCTAAATGAGGAAACTGGAAAGGTATTGTACTAGATTTCGTTTTAAAGGGGCTTTATACATGTGTCTGTCTGTGTGTACATGTGAGTGTCTGTCTGTGTACATGCATGTGTGTGTGTACACGTGTCTGTAAGTTTGTGTGTGTGTTTGTACATTTGTTTGTGTACATGTGTTTGTGTGTGTGCATGTGTTTGTGTGCATGTGTCTGTATGCGTGTGTGTATGTTACTTTTAATCATGACTCCCCCTTTCCTGTACTATCAGAATTGCTTTTGTAGGGCTTGTTTGTGATAGCAGCAAAGACTGCTGCTCCTCTGAAAAGCAAACCATGCGCAGATCGATTTTCAGAGGCAATATGTTGCCTCCTCACCACCTGTTTTAAGCCCATAAATGCAGCATCACCACACCGCAACCGTGCAATGCACACAGTTGTGGGGTAGTTGCAGTGCAGCCCCATTCACCCTGGGTATACCTCCAGCTGCAGTCACAGCATGTGAACACCCCCAGCTGCTGCCTCTGCAGCTAAAGGGGAGAATTTGGGGGTGGTAAAAACAGCTCAACCATGTGGTTTTACCTCCCCTCCAATCTGACATGTGAACAAGCCCTTGGTTCACATCTATGTAGCTGCGTGCTGCGTGTAGGGCAGCCTATTAATTTCAATGGGCTTCCCTACCCTGACCTTTTTTCTTAACCACTTGCCGCCCGCCCCATAACAAAATGACGGTGGCAAAGTGGTTTCAAAATCCTGACCGGACGTCATATGACGTGATCAGGATTTTGAGCCGCTGCGCGCCCCCGGGGGCACGCATCGCGGCGTTTGTTGTTGCGGGGTGTCAGTCTGACACCCTGCAACTATGATCTCGGTAAAGAATCTCCGATGGAGACTCTTTACCATGTGATCAGCCGTGTCCAATCACGGCTGATCACAGTGTAAATAGATAGAGACGGTGATCAGCTTTTCCTCACTCGCGTCTGTCAGACGCGAGTAGAGGAGAGCCGATCGGCTACTCCTCTGACGGGGGGGTCTGTGCTGATTGATTATCAGCGCAGCCCCCCCGAGGATGCCCACACTGGACCACTAGGGATGCCACCAGACCACCAGGGATGCCCAGGACAAGGTATGCCACCCTAGACCACCAGGGATTCCAGTCAGTGCCACAATGGATGCCAATCAGTGCCCATAATGGATGCCAGTCAGTGACCACAATGGGCATCACTGATTGGCATGCATTATTGTTTGCCACTGATTGGCATCCATTAGTACAGTATATTATAATACAATGCCGCCTATCAGTTCCCATCTGTGCCGCCTATCAGTGCCCATCCGTGCCACCTATTAGTGCCCATCCATGCCCATCTGTGCCGCCTACCCATGCCCATCTGTGCTGCCTACCCATGCCCACCTGTGCCGCCTATCCATGCCCATCCGTGCCGCCCATCCATGCCAATCCGTGCTGCTTATCAGTGCCCATCAGTGCCGCCTATCAGTGCCACATATCAGTGTCCATCAATGCCACCTCATCAGTGCCACTTCATTGGTGCCCATCAGTGCCGCCTTATCATTGCCCATCAGTGTAACCCCATAAGTACCCATCAGTGAAGGAGAAAACTTACTTATTTACAAAGTTTTGAAACTGAAACAAAAAAAAACATTTTTTTTTCAAATTTTTCAGTATTTTTTTATTTGTTTAGCAAAAAATAAAAACCGCAGAGGTGATCAAATACCACCAAAAGAAAGCTCTATTTGTGGGAAAAAAATGATAAAAATTTAATTTGGGTCCTGCCAAGGCTCCTCTATTTAATGCAAACTATCCCAATTCACCTCCCCCCGTCTTCTTTGCCACCTATCGCAAGGTTTGCTCTGTGTTCATTTGGAGGGACTTGCCCCCTCGAATAAAATATTCTACGCTCACTCGGCGGAAGAGGCTTGGGGGTATTGGTCTCCCAGATCTCCGACGATACTACTTAGCTAGCCACCTAACAAGACTGGTAGATTGGAGCATCTACGATCCCGGGAAAACCTGGATAGCCTTGGAGACTTCAGCTTCAGTGACCCCTTTGCACCAACTCCCCTGGCTTTCCCCCGAGCATTGGCCACAAGAACTCCGCTCGCACCCTTTCATTTTTCCCTCCCTCTCTGCCTTTAGACAGGCGTTAAAGGCCAGCTTACCTGCCTCGGAGCCGGGGCCGCTGACTCCCCTAAGGGGCAATCCGGCCTTCCCCCCGGGTGAGGCGCGTTCCTTCTTAATCCGAGAGTGGCCCCATGACGATGTCTTGGCTCTCCACTTCTACACTCGGGGTGCCCCCCTCTCTTTCGATGCCCTGGTAGCTATCTCAAATTCATCCTCATTCCCTTTCTGGTCCTTTCGACAAATTCGCCACTTTCTAACGACCCATGCCGACCAGTCCTGCTGGTCCAGGCAGCTCACACAGTTCGAGTCCCTATGCCACCTGAAAACGACGCGGAGACACCTACTTTCTGTTATATATGCGCTCCTATCCTCGAGTCAGTCTGCACCCCCGACTTCCGCGCAAATAGCCTGGAATAGAGACCTTGGCTCTCCCCTCTCGGCGGACCAATGGGAGGCGATATACGATTACACTCACAGATGCTCCCTAAACGTAGCGGTCCAGGAGAATGCTTACAAGATTGCCACTAGATGGCACCGAACACCGGCGCGTCTCCATAAATTCTCTCCCTCCGTTCCCGACACATGTTGGAGGTGTGGCGAGAGTGGAGGCACTATGCTACACATCTGGTGGTCCTGTGAGAGGTTGCAACCCTTCTGGAAGGAGGTCAGTGAGATCATTGCACAAGTTACAACATATAATTTGGACTATACGCCAGAACAATTCCTTCTACACCACTTTTCCCTGACAAGAAAAGCATACTATAAATCGTTGGCCATGCACATGGTAAACGCTGCTAGACTCTGTATCCCAATACTTTGGCGTTCGACTCGCGTACCCACAATTGGTGAATGGCTTAGGAAGGTCTCCACCATTAGAGAAATGGAAGAACTAATACACACCTCACAAGACAGGATACACAAATTCTCCTTCACCTGGGCGTGTTGGGTTCATTTCACGACCACTGGGCGGTATCGACAGCTGACGGGTTAGAGCGGATTTCTGCTTGGGGGCCCTGGGGGGGGGGGTGGGCTCCGCCGGATCTGGCTGACGTGCAGCATCCCCCAGACCCCCTTTTCCTTGTTCTGTCTGTTTCCTTCCTTCTTTTCTCCCTTTTGTCTGTCCTGACCCTCTTCCCTTTCCCATTTCGTCGGAGTGTCCGACGTTTACCTACAGGTAGTAGGCCTCCTTTGTGCCCTACCCAGTTATCCCGCAGGGTACTCTTTGCGATTTATTGGAACCGGGTCCACTTGATTGACTCCCCCCTCCCATGGGCCGCATTTTGCCGCCTGGGGAGGGGGGAGGGAGGGGATACGGGTTGAAGACCCTCCCTCCACGTGCTATGATTCATATTCTCACGATTGTGCTGCCGGTTCAGTGTGTTCAATGTGCTATACATATGATGTACCCTGTGTATTCTTTGCTTATACATCCTGCTGATTGACCTGCTTCTTTTGTTCAAACAACGATCTTTGTTACATGTTTTCTTTTTGAAAAATAATAAAATCTTTGTGGAAAATTTTTTTTTTAATTTGGGTACAGTGTAGCATGACCGCGCAATTGTCACTCAAAGTGCGACAGCGCTGAAAGCTCAAAATTGGTCTGGGCAGGAAGGTGTTTAAGTGCCCTGTATTGAAGTGGTTAAATTGTGCCACACCAAAAGCACCCTGCGTTTTCCACAGAGCATTCATCTGTGCGTCAGGAATGAGCGAGATTTTGTGCATGTTCCACGACACACACTAACATGAACCATGCCTTGGACTAGGGTGCCTCAAGACTGAAAATACTGGACTTGAAAAAGGTTGAAAAACACAGATATAGGATAGTAGCATAGAAAAGGCGCTATCTAGTGGCTAAATGTGGTAGCAAATTGCCATGCAAATTTTTGTGTCTTATAATGGCCAATTCATAATTCAGAACAGAATACAAAAAGCAGGCACAGGGTCACTGTAATCATAAAGGAAACAGTTTATCAATTTAATACTGAACAACAAATCATCTCACAATTTGCTAACTCCATGCAGAACAACTGGCTGCAACAGGCTGATATAAAACAGCCCTCCATTGTGATCCAGAGGGGTGGGTGGGATTCTACACTGTGGGGCTGCACAAGTTGCTGCATGAGACATAATGCACCCAAAGTTCTCTCATTCTTGAAACTAAGACACACCAGATAAGCTTTTGTCATTCATAAGTGCTTGTATCATCTAGGGTCTAAAACTGCAGTTACCATTTTTGAATGCTCATACCATGTACAAATAAAACTGCTTTAAAGTGTTTCTAAAGCCTACATTTTTTTTTTACCTTAATACATTTCTCCTTGCTGGCTTTGCTGGGGCACCAGGAGCCACTGGCTCCCAGTGCTGTCAAAGCCATTGAACTAAAGAAAATAGCTGCACACCAAAAAATGTATCCAACATGTTTATTTCCAAAGCATGACACTTGACAGCCACAAGGACAAGGTTACAGGACCCAGGAGCTGACATGTTTCACACTGAAGACAGAGCTTCTTCTGGTTTGAAGAAACACTGTATTCAGTGTGAAACACGTCACATACTGGGTCCTGTAACCTTGTCCTTGTGGCTGTCAAGTGTCATGCTTTGACAATAAACAGGTTGGATTCATTTTTTGGTGTGCAGCCGTTTTCTTCAGTTCCCTGATCTTCATGGAGAGCCATGGTATTGCACCCAGCACTATTTGGACTGCAGTGATTGCTCACCTGGAGCAGAGTTTCCGTCTTTGAATTGATAGAATTAAAGCCAGTGAGAAGGGAATCCCGTGGGGACACTGGACATAGAAGAGGAGCCAGGAGCGCAGACAGGGGACCCGAGAAGAGGAGGCTCTCGGACACTCTGTGCGATTCCATTGCACAGAGCAGCTAAGTATAGACATTTTTTTTATATACCTTTACAATCACTTTAACTGCATACAGCTATCAAAGGACAATTTGAAATCAGCAGCGTATCCATTCTTGAGGTTCTCACCCTAATTTAACTTACGCTTTAAATTAGCTAAATATATTCCAGGTATGTTAAAACAAAATGCCCAAATTTCTCATGGCATTTTTATAATTTGTTGTTTGGTGGTGAACCATATTTGAATGTACTTACCTCATTTGCACAAAATAGTTGCCACAAAACTTTACTTATGTCAACTATAGTATTTACAATAAAACTTTGGTAAAGGTGTATCATATGGAACTGTCTTTACAATAAAACATTGGCACAAGTGCTTCATTATGTTGGTGCATGCAATTAGGTATTTATTGAAACTGTCACATAGCACTTTTATTGCAATTTAGTGTGCCTGGTCCACATAGATGTTGTTAATTTGGTACATGGAAAAAGCAACAAGGTGTGCAGAGTCTTGAAGTTTTCTTTGCTTACAAACCAGGCACAGCCTGCACAGAGATGCATTTCCTTGTCAACATGCTGTCATGAAGGACCCCTCCCTCTTCATGTGGAAGCAATGGGTCTCTCTGCAGAGGTCCAGCATGTCTCCTGCTGAGTCAGAGCCAGAGTTCCTGTATAAGCAGGGAGCATGGGCTTTTCTGACTGTAGAGCTATAGGTCTTACCCAAAAAGGGGCATATTGCACCTCTACAATTGGACCTCTGCTCCCACACAGCAAACAAGGGTCCTTTCTACAGCTGCCTGCAGGAAACTGTATTTTCTATTCTGACTGTGACTACTTTCTAAAGAAAACAAAATATGAGACCTTGAAAACCTGTTTTTATTAATCTAGAATGCATTTAGCTGATTTAAAGTGAGAGTTCAACTTAGCTTTAAACCTAGTCTAACCTAAATGTTTCTAGTTAAAGAAGAAAACGATTAAAACTCCATGAACAAAAGTTACATTTGATAAAGAAAACTCAAGAACATTGAAAGGAAAAAAAACACAGAAGGTGATAAAAAAGTTCTAGCAACAGGATGCTATAAAGTTGATTATATAACCATCCAGCTAGCCTATAACTATTGCCTGTATGTGATAGATTTTCTCTTAAAATGCTCATAATTCCCCCAAATGACTGGCAGCAGAATTAGTGGGTGCTGCCGCATAATTCTCTGGCGATTGCTGCATTTGGAAGACAATCATTTTTTCCATTTTGTTTTGTAATGCCCCCACACCAGGTAAAGGGTTAGTTACCTTCCTAAAGAGGACACATCTGATAGAGTTCAAGACATGAAGCTCCTCTGTTCTTCATAAATATACCCAGCGCTGTGGTCATACCACCTGGACAGCCACTGTCCCGTCAACAATTTAATGATGATTTTAAAATGTCTCTGCTACTCTTACAGCTGTATGCGTACAGCGATTCCGATAAAACAGTTTTTCACACAGTGGGATGTTGTCCCCAATGCCAATTTTCCCTGCTGTCATCCTTTTTATTTTCCTTATACTCCTCTTTTTACCCCTAGTGAGTACCCTTTATTATGTTGACATTGTATTTTTTACTATGTCCTCTGCATCTTTTTGGAGTTTGATAAAACTGTTCAACTATTTTCAGCATTTAGACGAAGAGTCACAATCAAGCACTTTATTCCATAAATAAAGCTGGACTAAATTATGTCCGAGCAAAGTGACATTAAATTGAAAGAATAGCATGCTGTTTCATTCCCTTCAGTTTGATAATGGATTTGAGGTCACGTACCTTAAAGGCAGATTCTAATCCATTTGATTCATCAAAAGCCAAATTCAAAATCTGGCCTAGATGGTGGTCAAAGCCGTTTATTTGCTGATGGTATCTTGTGTAATCATGCAAGAATCCCTGTGATAAAAGAAAGCGAGACATCATCAAAATGAGACATATTGCAGGTTTAGAAACCCTTGGAAAAAAATAAAATAAATTCAATATATCTTAACTCCCATCTTAATTGTGTTAATTAGTGCTAAAACGGTATTCACTATAGCGCTGGTAAAAGAATACTCCCAAAACCAAATTTACTATAGTTCCCTGAAAACAAATAGCACCCAAACCCTTACTCTACTAAAACCTGGAGGATTGCACATTGAAATAATGTTTAGAGCCTGATATAATTGCCTAAATGGTACTGAAATATGTGGTATATTATTTAAAGATAATCTTTAAAGATAAGAAAATCTAATGCTTTTAAACTGTGAAAAAGTGATTTCTGCACTGAAATATCTTTAAAAGTCCGAGAAGAGATAAATTCCCCGTTTTTGTACTAGGTGCCAAAACAACTGAGCATGCTCAGACCCGCAAATAACTCTCATTTTAGCTCCAATATCTTTTTTACAGGGTGCTATAATAAATACCAAAATGAGCACTGTGTTGAAGAGCATTTTTTGGGAGTGAAAATCTGCGCTATTATAGTCCAATGCAAGTTTTAGCCATTGATTCTATTGGTACAATTGTAACTTCCCCAAATAAATCCTTTTAATGTTGAGATGAAATGTATCTTTCTCTAAAATAAATTTTCCTTTGTAACATTGTTGCTTCTACTTCAACTATTTTGTTTTTAAGAATGCTAGAATGGGGAATGTTTTGATGTTTTGGTAAAATATATTTTTCTATGTCACTTTCACTTGTTACTCTCCATCTCACAACAATCTTTACCCAAACTCACACAGGTGTCTTTACAAACCACAAACAATGCCATTGCTGATGCAAATTTAAAATGAGTCACAATTTTTTGGGCTTTTTATTATTTCCAAATAATCATAATTTGAGCCCAAAAATTTCATGTTTACCAACATCAGAAATAAAAATGCAATTCCAAAAAATTGGAGGGTAATTTCACTATTCTACACTCACCCACAAAGAGCCACCAAATATCACAGAATAAATCAAGAAGAATAACACTTCAAGCTTCGGGCGCAGGGGAGTGGCCGGATGTGAGTGGTGTGCGGAATGTGAGTGAGGAGATGTGAGCAAGCCGCCGCCACGCTGTCTCTCCAACGTTGAATGTGCAGGCAGCTGCTGATGGATGCTGAGTAGGCGGTGGGGAGAGCACGGCAGGAGAGGAGTCTATTGAAAGAACCTCGGGAGGGCGCCGAGGAGGTGCCGAAGTGTTCCGAAGTTTTCCCGAGCGGCCGAGGTTGCCCGAGGCTGGCCGTGGCTATCCGAGCCGGCTGGTGTAGGAGCGGAGACGCAGGTCTCAGTGTGGAGAGTGACGGTTGCGGTGCGCTCCTGAAAGGCAGCCTGTGTGGGAAGCTGAAGGCTGGGAAAAGTCATCCCCCGGGGGAGCTTGGGGAGGTGCTGACAGTTACTGCACCTGGTGTCTCTGGCGCCCGACATCCTGTTTTTTTCCTCCTATCTGGTTGGAACGAACGGATCGGATCTGACTAACGTGGATTGAGTGTATGGGAGACAGTCGGGATAAAACAGCAACATACAGGTCAGCTCTTCCTTGCCTTATTATCTGTTTTAAACAGTCTGACGCCGAGGATATTAAAATATTAGCATATACTGAACTGAACTGAACTGTATATATTCTACTAAGCCAAGTGCTGCAGATACCTGGAACTTAAACTCTCTTTATATTGCATTAAGCAGCACTTCCTTATTGGTTTGCTTCTTTTTTTTTATATATAAGTGACTTACAAAGATTTTGATGGATGATCCAGTTGAAAATGTTAAAATCACAGCTGTATATTGCTATTAAATACCAGCACACAGCAGCCTGTAAAAAAAAAAAAAATTCTTTTTATTATCAGCATTTAACCTTGATAACCTTAGTATTAAGGACCTTTTTTTTTTCTTTCCCTCTCTGGGAGGGGAAACTATCGTATGTGATACTCCGTGCTTCTTTTTTTTTTTTTCTTTTTTTTTCCCCATTTACCCCTCTCTCCCTCCTGGAATCTGGAAGGGTTTTTTTTCCCCCTCTCTTTCAACATAACCCGATATTGAGTTAATATGTCGAGGCGACGAGGAGAGGAACAGGTTCAACATGAGGGTATGGGGTCACAACAACTTCGCTCTTCCAAAGAAAAAAGTAACTAGACAGCAGCGGCAAAATTAGAGCGGTATGTCCATACCCCTGGTCAAACACCAACAAAGGGGGGACAGACGGTGCAAACAAAAATACACCAGGGGGCCCCCGCAGATAGAAAAAGCCAAGGTCAATCATCTACAATGGCCTTGGTAGTATCTGGACATAAGAGTAAAAGCAATAAGAGCCAGGGGGATATCCAATGCGATTTGGAATCTGCCGTGAGTATTAGTCCACCTGTGGAGGAGACCCCAACACTGAAGGATGTTTTACAAGTGGTAAATGCATGCAAATTTTCTTTGGGAGAACTGGCTGCCCAGCTAACAGGAATGAAGGAGGAAATGTCACTAGTTCGACAAGATATTCAAAAAGCAGTTGAAAGAACAACGGTGTTGGAATCAAGGATAAGTCAACTAGAAGATGATGTACACCCAATACAATCGGAGGTTAAGAGCATGAGAAAGCAACTGGATAGCTATGCTATTAAAATGGATGAAATAGAAAATAGATCCCGAAGGGATAATATCAGGATGATGGGGTTACCTGAGAAAAGTGAAGGTTTTGATGCCATAAAATTCCTGGAAACCTGGCTCATAGAACTCTTTGGAAAATAAAGTTTTTTACCTTTTTTTGCGATAGAACAAAAAATTTCACGTGAAGGTAAAAATTGAATACTGCACTATAAATGAACAGGAGAATAAGATAAATAATAGTAAGCACTCTGATAAGGAAATATACACAATGGTTAAAGTTAATAAAGCACGGAAAAAATCAAAGGGAGGTGAAATATGTATGGGAGCACTTTTGAATACGGTGGTACCTGTAGGGTCTGTATATTATAAGCATTATGTATATTTTCTCCATGTACTTGTGCTGTGTTTTTCTCTTTTTGCCTTGCTGGTTCTCTTTTTTTTTCGCTATGACAGATGGCACAGGTTAAAACACTTAATATTGGGTCCTGGAATGTGAGGGGTCTGGGTAGTACGATTAAAAAAGCGACAGTTTTTGCTATGTTGGAGAGACTTGATGTTGGACTGGCCTGCCTGCAGGAGACTCATTTAACAAAGATGTCTATATCACAATTAAAAAATAGGAAATATCAACAGCAGTATCATTCAGTATATACCTCTTATTCAAGAGGAGTGAGCGTGATAATAAAAGATGGGGTGAGTTTCTCCTGCAGACAGGTCAGTATTGACGAATCGGCCCGATATGTTTTTTTGTATGGTGTATTGGAGGGTAAATGTTGTATTTTGGCAAATATATATATACCCCCACCGTTTAAAATGGAGGTTGTGTATAGATTAATGGAATTTATTGGGGACAAAGAAGACGTCCTGGTTATAGCGTTGGGAGACTTCAATGAAGTCCTTGATGAAGAGATCGACAGGCTCCCCCCCAAGGGTGCGGCCCAGGAATATGGCTGAAACTAGGTTGTGTTGCTTTTTGAAGGAAATAGGGTTAATGGATCTGTGGCAAGAGAGAAATCTGAAAATTAAACAATATTCCTGCTTTTCAGGATCCTACGCTACCCTTTCTAGAATAGATCTGGTCCTAGGAAACATAGAAATGGCACAAAATATAAGGGATATAGTATACATGCCCAGAATGCCCTGGGTATATACTTGACAGCAAACCCTGACCAGTAAATCAATAAAAATTAAAAAAAAATTATAAAAATTAAAATTTAAAAATTAAAAATTAAAATTTAAAATTAAAATTAAATAAAAAGTAAATCAATAAAAATTGAATGCCACTACTAAATAAATTCAAGCGAAAATGTGACGTCTGGAGCCGGCTCCCTTTATCAGTGATAGGTCGTTGTAGCTTAATTAAGATGATATGGATGCCTCAATTGCTATACGTCCTACATAATGCACCCGTATAGCTATGTAAAAAATGGTTTAAAAAACTTGAAACTCTCTTCCAGGAGCTTATCTGGAAGAAGGGTATGGCTAGGATCCGGCTCCAGACGTTGCAGCTACCAATAGATAGAGGGGGCCTGGCAGTCCCACACCCCAGGAACTATTATCTGGCGGCGCAGATGCAGCATCTGGCGGGTTGCGACTCGGGATCTGGAAGAAACCTAAAAGGAGGGATTATGATGATAGGAGCCCTACATGAATCCGTAGCTGAGGTTTTGGAGGCAGACTCCTTCCAGTATAACAACTCTGTAACTAGGATGGTGGGTAAAGTATGGAAAATGGTAAAAACAAGAATGGGGTATACAGGGTTGTCAGAATTTACGCCGCTATGGGATAATAAAAACTTACCGGAATTACTTTCAATAGGGAAGGTTAAAATTTGGGAAAGGCAGGGTATAACTAAACTGATCCAACTATATGAGGGTAATGTCCTAAAGACATTCCTGGACCTAAAAAAGCAATACGATATACCACAACAATCATTTTTCAGATATTTATAGTTGAGACACGCTTTAGCAGCACAGTTTGGGGTACATATCTCACATTTGATGCTAGTACACAGGGCTTATTATACACCTTAGAGATTATATTTGTTTGGTAGGAAAGCCGATGACAGATGCCCCAGATGCCGGAAACAGGGAGACCTTTTGCATATGGTGTGGCGATGTCCAAAGCTGTTTCGTTATTGGAGAGGTGTGGTGGAAACTATTAATAAAATCTTTAAGGTAGAATTGGAAATGGACCCGATACTTTGTGTGCTGGGCTATAGGAAGGAGCCGGGAGAACAAAAATGTACTACGGTGGCAGTTATACGCTGCCTATTCCAAGCGCGTATAATAATTGCACAAAGATGGCAGGCGGAGAGGGCCCTCTTGGTGAGTGAATGGATCCAAGGAAGGAGAAGACAGTATATGTAAAAAGGGGTAATTTTAGAGAGTTCGAAAAAATATGGAGGCCATGGGCAAATGAGATGCGGTACCCTATAGATTAGAAAGGAGCAGGAGAGAGAAAAGCTTAAAACTAAGAAGACAAGGCAGACTATAACCTAAGCCATTAGCTAATTCCCTAAAAGAAGGAAAATAAAAATTGCAGTAGAATCACAATGTTAATGAGGGGGGGGATAGGGATAAAGCGATGATGATTAAAGAAACACGGAGTATAGAAGATAAGAATTATTGTAATGAGATACTAGCCTTGCAATAGTGATATGTTACTGTTTTTTTTTAAATGTTGACGTGTATAATGATGTTTTGTAAATGTGAAGGAAAATGGAATAAAGAATATTAAAAGCTTCGGGCGCAGTGCTCTGCGCCCTGAGCCCACCCTTTTTTGAAAAAAAAGAAGAAGAATAACACTTGAGTAATATAATTCCATCACCTGTATGTCCAAAGAAATGCAGTATTTATGTGTATTTATGCGTAGGAGGCTTTCACTTGTGGCAGCTCCGTGGTTTAGAGGTTAGAACATCTGCTTAGCATCTCTGAGTGTCTGGATTCAAATCCCAAACATGCCACTTCATGTAGAGAAGTTTTCTCATCTCCCAGGTCCTAAAACAATGTCTACATGTAGTATTTATATCTTGCCAGATACACTATCTAGCCAAAAGTATTGGGATAAATGCCTTTACACACACATGAGCTTTAATGGCAGCCCGGTCTTAGTCCTTAGGGTTAAAAATCGATTTGGCCCACCCTTGGCAGCTAGAACAGCTTTTGGGAAGGCTGTCCACAAGGTTTAGTGTGTCTATGGGAATGTTTGACCATTCTTCCAGAAGCGCATTTGTGAGGCCAGGCATTGATGTTGGTTGATGGCCTGGCTTGCAGTCTCTGTTCTAATTCAGCCAAAAGGTGTTCTATCGGGTTGAGGTGCAGGCTAGTGAAGCTCCTCCACCCCAAACTCGATCACCCGTGTCACAAAGCATGGACCTTGCTTTGTGCACTGGTGTGCAGTCATGTTGAAACAGGAAGGGGCCATCCCCAAACTGTTTCCATAAAGTTGGGAGCATGAAATTGTCCAAAATGTCTTGTTATGCTAATGCATTAAGAGTTCCCTTCACTGGAACTAAAAGGCCAAACCCAACCCCTGAAAAACAACCCCACATTATAATCCCCCCTCCAAATGATTTGGACCAGTGCACAAAGCAAGGTCCATAAAGACATGGATGAGTGAGTTTAGGGTGGAGGAACTTGAACGGCCTGCAAAGAGTCCTGACCTCAACACAACAGAATGCCTTGGGGATGAATTAGAGAGGACACTGTAAGCCAGGCCTTCTTGTCCAACATCAGTGCCCGACCTCACAAATGGACTTATGGAAGAATGGTCAAACATTCCCATAGACATACTCCTGAACCTTGTGGACAGCCTTCCTAGAAGAGTTGAAGCTGTTATAGCTGTAAAGGGTGGGCCAAATGAGTTTTGAACCTTACGGACTAAGACTGGAATGCCATTACAGTTCATGTGCGTATAAAGGCAGGCGTCATAATATTTCAGACAATATATTGTATATTGCTTGTGACACTGAGCATGGCTATGGACTTAGGGCTGGTTCACACCACAGAGATGCAGACAACATGTGTGAGGCTGCCCGCTGGCTAAATGGGTAGCAATTTTATCTAGCAGCACTGCGGTTGCTGGTTCAATTCTCCAACATCCTAATGCTTGTTTTAGATTGGAAGCTCATTGAAGCCAGAGATTGATGTTAATGTTTGTTAGCGCTAGTTATGCCCAGGGACTTGGACATTTAAAATTGTAGGGTTTACACTGCACAAGTACATATGCTTAGAAAACTGTTGCTATGTTTATGTGCATGCAGATAGACTTTGATCGTTGGCCTGTAGTTGGAGATTTGATGCACATAACCAAGGGCTAACACAGTTGCAATAGTATTGTGTTCCTGCTCATCAGGTGCAATCACTTTAGACATACATGAAGAGACAGATTAAAAGATACTAGTAGACATGTACTTCTATTGGGCGTGTGTCAGTGTGCTAACAATACAACCTATTTTATATAAAAGGGCTGCAGTGGGTTTGGGGGGGTTGTTTGGCCAGTTTTTTGCTATGATTTGTGGGTGGGAGAAGGAATGATATTGTGCATATTGACAAACGCTAGACATGTGCGATTTGTTTAGTACGAATCTCAAATTCGTCCGAATTTCTAAAAATTCGTACGTTCGGGAGAATCCGAAATACGAATTGCCGTGCGTCCGAATTCTGTACAGAATACAAACTTTTATTTACGAATTCCGGATTTTGGACGACGACTCAGTCATTATGCTTATTATGACTTGCAAAAGACTTCTGTGATAGAAGTCAATGTAAGTTGCCTGAAGACATCAGTGAAGGACTTTCATCCTCTCTGGGCAGGCTGCCAAGAAAAGAACAAAGTGATACAATGTTTCTTCTTCAATGGGCTGAACTCCGTGTGTAGAAGTTCTCAGTTTAACCATTTAAAAACCAAATCTTTTCTGACACTTGTTGCTTACAAGTAAAAATCCAGTATTTTCTGCTAGAAAATCACTCAGAAGCCCCAAAAATTATATATATTTTTTTAGCAGAGACCGTAGGAAATAAAATAGCAGTTGTTGCAATATTTTATGTGACGCGGTATTTGCGCAGAGGTCTTTCAAAAGCAAGTTAGCCCTTTTTTTTCGGTCGACCTCTAGAGAGCACTGACATTAGCAGCGTGACATACAGCAATGACACCTGCACCGTGATAGAGTGATCTGACACCAGCACCGTGATAGAGAGCACTGACATCAGCAGCGTGACTTACATTAATGACACCTGCACCGTGATAGAGTGATCTGACACCTGCACCGTGATAGAATGATCTGACACCAGCACCGTGATAGAGAGCACTGACATCAGCAGCGTGACATAAAGCACTGACACCAGCACCGTGATATACAGCACTGACACCTGCACCGTAAGCAGCCCCAGGAGGAAGTCAGCATAGCACAGGGATGGTGGGAGCCCCTCATAATAAGCAGCCCCAGGAGGAAGTCAGTACAGCACAGGGATGGTGAACTTTACAAACCTACAGGTCATATTTGCAGCCACAAAATAATTACTAGCTGTGCACACATAGTCCCACCACATGGCCAATGACATAACACATGTATGAGGTGAATCTGGGATCGACAACTACAAGCATTCTTTTTTTATATGTGAAATTCTGAAAATTCAGGAATCTTGAGATAATGGAGGCAAGGGAAGGTCAGGGTAGGCAAAGAAGAGGGTGCAGGAGATGATCCCCAGCACCAGCACCGTGATATAGAGCACTGACACCTGCACCGTGATAGAGTGATCTGACACCAGCACCGTGACATAACACATGTATGAGGTGAATCTGGGATCGACAACTACAAGCATTCTTTTTTTATATGTGAAATTCTGAAAATTCAGGAATCTTGAGATAATGGAGGCGAGGGAAGGTGAGGGTAGGCAAAGAAGAGGGTGCAGGAGATGATCACCAGCACCAGCACCGTGATATAGAGCACTGACACCTGCACCGTGATAGAGTGATCTGACACCAGCACCGTGACATAACACATGTATGAGGTGAATCTGGGAACGACAACTACAAGCATTCTTTTTATTATATGTGAAATTCAGAAAATTCAGGAATCTCGAGACAATGGAGGCAAGGGAAGGTGAGGGTAGGCAAAGAAGAGGGTGCAGGAGATGATCACCAGCACCGTGATATAGAGCACTGACACCTGCACCGTGATAGAGTGATCTGACACCAGCACCGTGACATAACACATGTATGAGGTGAATCTGGGATCGACAACTACAAACATTCTTTTTTTATATGTGAAATTCTGAAAATTCAGGAATCTGGAGATAATGGAGGCGAGGGAAGGTGAGGGTAGGCAAAGAAGAGGGTGCCGGAGATGATCACCAGCACCAGCACCGTGATATAGAGCACTGACACCTGCACCGTGATAGAGTGATCTGACACCAGCACCGTGACATAACACATGTATATGGTGAATCTGGGATCGACAACTACAAGCATTCTTTTTTTATATGTGAAATTCTGAAAATTCAGGAATCTTGAGATAATGGAGGCGAGGGAAGGTGAGGGTAGGCAAAAAAGAGGGTGCAGGAGATGATCACCAGCACCAGCACCGTGATATAGAGCACTGACACTTGCACCGTGATAGAGTGATCTGACACCAGCACCGTGACATAACACATGTATGAGGTGAATCTGGGATCGACAACTACAAGCATTCTTTTTTTATATGTGAAATTCTGAAAATTCAGGAATCTTGAGATAATGGAGGCGAGGGAAGGTGAGGGTAGGCAAAAAAGAGGGTGCAGGAGATGATCACCAGCACCAGCACCGTGATATAGAGCACTGACACCTGCACCGTGATAGAGTGATCTGACACCAGCACCGTGACATAACACATGTATGAGGTGAATCTGGGATCGACAACTACAAGCATTCTTTTTTTATATGTGAAATTCTGAAAATTCAGGAATCTTGAGATAATGGAGGCGAGGGAAGGTGAGGGTAGGCAAAGAAGAAGGTGCAGGAGATGATCACCAGCACCAGCTCCGTGATATAGAGCACTGACACCTGCACCGTGATAGAGTGATCTGACACCAGCACCGTGACATAACACATGTATGAGGTGAATCTGGGATCGACAACTACAAGCATTCTTTTTTTATATGTGAAATTCTGAAAATTCAGGAATCTTGAGATAATGGAGGCGAGGGAAGGTGAGGGTAGGCAAAGAAGAGGGTGCAGGAGATGATCACCAGCACCGTGATATAGAGCACTGACACCTGCACCGTGATAGAGTGATCTGACACCAGCACCGTGACATAACACATGTATGAGGTGAATCTGGGATCGACAACTACAAGCATTCTTTTTTTATATGTGAAATTCTGAAAATTCAGGAATCTTGAGATAATGGAGGCGAGGGAAGGTGAGGGTAGGCAAAGAAGAGGGTGCAGGAGATGATCACCAGCACCAGCTCCGTGATATAGAGCACTGACACCTGCACCGTGATAGAGTGATCTGACACCAGCACCGTGACATAACACATGTATGAGGTGAATCTGGGATCGACAACTACAAGCATTCTTTTTTATATGTGAAATTCTGAAAATTCAGGAATCTTGAGATAATGGAGGCGAGGGAAGGTGAGGGTAGGCAAAGAAGAGGGTGCAGGAGATGATCACCAGCACCAGCACTGTGATATAGAACACTGACACCTGCACCGTGATAGAGTGATCTGACACCAGCACCGTGACATAACACATGTATGAGGTGAATCTGGGATCGACAACTACAAGCATTCTTTTTTTATATGTGAAATTCTGAAAATTCAGGAATCTTGAGATAATGGAGGCGAGGGAAGGTGAGGGTAGGCAAAGAAGAGGGTGCCGGAGATGATCACCAGCACCAGCACCGTGATATAGAGCACTGACACCTGCACCGTGATAGAGTGATCTGACACCAGCACCGTGACATAACACATGTATATGGTGAATCTGGGATCGACAACTACAAGCATTCTTTTTTTATATGTGAAATTCTGAAAATTCAGGAATCTTGAGATAATGGAGGCGAGGGAAGGTGAGGGTAGGCAAAGAAGAGGGTGCAGGAGATGATCACCAGCACCAGCACCGTGATATAGAGCACTGACACCTGCACCGTGATAGAGTGATCTGACACCAGCACCGTGACATAACACATGTATGAGGTGAATCTGGGATCGACAACTACAAGCATTCTTTTTTTATATGTGAAATTCTGAAAATTCAGGAATCTTGAGATAATGGAGGCGAGGGAAGGTGAGGGTAGGCAAAGAAGAGGGTGCAGGAGATGATCACCAGCACCAGCTCCGTGATATAGAGCACTGACACCTGCACCGTTATAGAGTGATCTGACACCAGCACCGTGACATAACACATGTATGAGGTGAATCTGGGATCGACAACTACAAGCATTCTTTTTTTATATGTGAAATTCTGAAAATTCAGGAATCTTGAGATAATGGAGGCGAGGGAAGGTGAGGGTAGGCAAAGAAGAGGGTGCAGGAGATGATCACCAGCACCGTGATATAGAGCACTGACACCTGCACCATGATAGAGTGATCTGACACCAGCACCGTGACATAACACATGTATGAGGTGAATCTGGGATCGACAGCTACAAGCATTCTTTTTTTATATGTGAAATTCTGAAAATTCAGGAATCTTGAGATAATGGAGGCGAGGGAAGGTGAGGGTAGGCAAAGAAGAAGGTGCAGGAGATGATCACCAGCACCAGCTCCGTGATATAGAGCACTGACACCTGCACCGTGATAGAGTGATCTGACACCAGCACCGTGACATAACACATGTATGAGGTGAATCTGGGATCGACAACTACAAGCATTCTTTTTTTATATGTGAAATTCTGAAAATTCAGGAATCTTGAGATAATGGAGGCGAGGGAAGGTGAGGGTAGGCAAAGAAGAGGGTGCAGGAGATGATCACCAGCACCGTGATATAGAGCACTGACACCTGCACCGTGATAGAGTGATCTGACACCAGCACCGTGACATAACACATGTATGAGGTGAATCTGGGATCGACAACTACAAGCATTCTTTTTTTATATGTGAAATTCTGAAAATTCAGGAATCTTGAGATAATGGAGGCGAGGGAAGGTGAGGGTAGGCAAAGAAGAGGGTGCAGGAGATGATCACCAGCACCAGCTCCGTGATATAGAGCACTGACACCTGCACCGTGATAGAGTGATCTGACACCAGCACCGTGACATAACACATGTATGAGGTGAATCTGGGATCGACAACTACAAGCATTCTTTTTTATATGTGAAATTCTGAAAATTCAGGAATCTTGAGATAATGGAGGCGAGGGAAGGTGAGGGTAGGCAAAGAAGAGGGTGCAGGAGATGATCACCAGCACCGTGATATAGAGCACTGACACCTGCACCGTGATAGAGTGATCTGACACCAGCACCGTGACATAACACATGTATGAGGTGAATCTGGGAACAACAGCTACAAGCATTCTTTTTTTATATGTGAAATTCTGAAAATTCAGGAATCTTGAGACAATGGAGGCGAGGGAAGGTGAGGGTAGGCAAAGAATAGGGTGCAGGAGATGATCACCAGCACCAGCACTGTAATATAGAGCACTGACACCTGCACCGTGATAGAGTGATCTGATACCAGCACCGTGACATAACACATGTATGAGGTGAATCTGGGATCGACAACTACAAGCATTCTTTTTTTATATGTGAAATTCTGAAAATTCAAGAATCTTGAGATAATGGAGGCGAGGGAAGGTGAGGGTAGGCAAAGAAGAGGGTGCAGGAGATGATCACCAGCACCAGCACTGTGATATAGAACACTGACACCTGCACCGTGATAGAGTGATCTGACACCAGCACCGTGACATAACACATGTATGAGGTGAATCTGGGATCGACAACTACAAGCATTCTTTTTTTATATGTGAAATTCTGAAAATTCAGGAATCTTGAGATAATGGAGGCGAGGGAAGGTGAGGGTAGGCAAAGAAGAGGGTGCCGGAGATGATCACCAGCACCAGCACCGTGATATAGAGCACTGACACCTGCACCGTGATAGAGTGATCTGACACCAGCACCGTGACATAACACATGTATATGGTGAATCTGGGATCGACAACTACAAGCATTCTTTTTTTATATGTGAAATTCTGAAAATTCAGGAATCTTGAGATAATGGAGGCGAGGGAAGGTGAGGGTAGGCAAAGAAGAGGGTGCAGGAGATGATCACCAGCACCAGCACCGTGATATAGAGCACTGACACCTGCACCGTGATAGAGTGATCTGACACCAGCACCGTGACATAACACATGTATGAGGTGAATCTGGGATCGACAACTACAAGCATTCTTTTTTTATATGTGAAATTCTGAAAATTCAGGAATCTTGAGATAATGGAGGCGAGGGAAGGTGAGGGTAGGCAAAGAAGAGGGTGCAGGAGATGATCACCAGCACCAGCTCCGTGATATAGAGCACTGACACCTGCACCGTTATAGAGTGATCTGACACCAGCACCGTGACATAACACATGTATGAGGTGAATCTGGGATCGACAACTACAAGCATTCTTTTTTTATATGTGAAATTCTGAAAATTCAGGAATCTTGAGATAATGGAGGCGAGGGAAGGTGAGGGTAGGCAAAGAAGAGGGTGCAGGAGATGATCACCAGCACCGTGATATAGAGCACTGACACCTGCACCATGATAGAGTGATCTGACATCAACACCGTGACATAACACATGTATGAGGTGAATCTGGGAACGACAGCTACAAGCATTCTTTTTTTATATGTGAAATTCTGAAAATTCAGGAATCTTGAGACAATGGAGGCGAGGGAAGGTGAGGGTAGGCAAAGAAGAGGATGCAGGAGATGATCACCAGCACCAGCACTGTGATATAGAGCACTGACACCTGCACCGTGATAGAGTGATCTGATACCAGCACCGTGACATAACACATGTATGAGGTGAATCTGGGATCGACAACTACAAGCATTCTTTTTTTATATGTGAAATTCTGAAAATTCAAGAATCTTGAGATAATGGAGGCGAGGGAAGGTGAGGGTAGGCAAAGAAGAGGGTGCAGGAGATGATCACCAGCACCAGCACTGTGATATAGAGCACTGACACCTGCACCGTGATAGAGTGATCTGATACCAGCACCGTGACATAACACATGAATGAGGTGAATCTGGGATCGACAACTACAAGCATTCTTTTTTTATATGTGAAATTCTGAAAATTCAGGAATCTTGAGATAATGGAGGCGAGGGAAGGTGAGGGTAGGCAAAGAAGAGGGTGCAGGAGATGATCACCAGCACCGTGATATAGAGCACTGACACCTGCACCGTGATAGAGTGATCTGACACGAGCACCGTGATAGAGAGCACTGACATCAGCAGCGTGACATAAAGCACTGACACCAGCACCGTGATATACAGCACTGACACCTGCAGCCCCAGGAGGAAGTCAGCATAGCACAGGGATGGTGGGAGCCCCTCATAATAAGCAGCCCCAGGAGGAAGTCAGCACAGCACAGGGATGGTGGGAGCCCCTCATAATGAGCATAGCACAGGGATGGTGGGAGCCCCTCATAATATGCACAGCAGAGGACGGTACAGCCCCAGGAGTAAGTCAGCATAGCACAGGGATGTATATCACGGTGCTGGTGTCAGTGCTGTATATCATGGTGCTGGTGTCAGTGCATTATGTCACGCTGCTGATGTCAGTGCTCTCTATCACGGTGCTGGTGTCAGATCACTCTATCACGGTGCAGGTGTCAGTGCTGTATATCACGGTGCAGGTGTCATTGCTGTATGTCATGCTGCTGATGTCAGTGCTCTCTATCACGGTGCTGGTGTCAGATCACTCTATCACGGTGCAGGTGTCATTGCTGTATGTCACGCTGCTAATGTCAGTGCTCTCTAGAGGTCGACCGAAAAAAAAGGGCTAACTTGCTTTTGAAAGACCTCTGCGCAAATACCGCGTCACATAAAATATTGCAACAACTGCTATTTTATTGCCTAGGGTCTCTGCTAAAAAAATATATATAATTTTTGGGGCTTCTGAGTGATTTTCTAGCAGAAAATACTGGATTTTTACTTGTAAGCAACAAGTGTCAGAAAAGATTTGGTCTTTAAATGGTTAAACTGAGAACTTCTACACACGGAGTTCAGCCCATTGAAGAAGAAACATTGTATCACTTTGTTCTTTTCTTGGCAGCCTGCCCAGAGAGGATGAAAGTCCTTCACTAATGTCTTCAGGCAACTTACATTGACTTCTATCACAGAAGCCTTTTGCAAGTCATAATAAGCATAATGAGCAATGTTTTTGCCTTTAAATTCATCATAAAGAACGTTCGTACACATTAACGAACCTAACGACAATTCGTATTTTGTACGAAACAGAACAGAATTTCGGACACAAAATACGAAGTACGAATTAATTTTATTACGAATCGAAACGGAACAGAACGAAACGAATTTATTGACGGCGCCCATGTCTAACAAACTCCCACCTAGAGCTGTTTGTTTGCTAAAATTCTTGTGCATTTTTTCCATCAAAAGTGGGTTTATGTGGCCATGCAGTCAATGTTGTGTGTGTATTGTTCCTGTCTGACCATGCAAACAGGGTTTGGGAGAATCTTCTGACTTTCTACTCTTTGATTTCATTGCTTAATTATATATACAGAAATGCAGCTTCCAGCAGAACATGGTCACCTATGTATGTGTGTGGATTGTGGGCTGGTGGTGGGTGTTATTTTTTGAATTTTTTTGTAAGCTAGTAAATAAATGTACATAATTTTGTTTCTGCTAGCAAAATAAAAGTACATTATTGAGCTTGTTTGTTGGGTGTGTTTTATTTTTATTTTTTCTCTTTTCTTTCTTCTTTTTACTTAGTTCTGGGGGTGGTGGTTTTGGGGAAGTGCAATATGTTTATTTTATATCTTGTAATTTCTATATGTTTTTGTGCACCAAAAAACAAATCTCTTCAGCACACCTGCAAGTAAATGATAAAGTTGGAATATAACAGCTGTGGAGAATTGCAGGTAATGAATTCAGCTGGTGGATAGGCTGGTTCACATTGGTGTGATTTGACATGCGATTGGTTGCTGCGCCGCAATTTCCAAAAGTCGTTTCTGTACGACTTTGGGTGCAATTTTTATTGACATCAGTGCAGAAACCTGCACAAATGTCTCTGAAATTCCCCCCGCAGTCAGGACTGACATGTGGGAATTAAATCATGTGAGTTCAGCTGAACTCGCATTATTTCCTCCCGCTGTCGGTGTGAACCAGGGCTCAAACTGGGCCTTTGTCTTTGTAATTCACCTGCTGCTATCCCAGGGACACCATTTATTATGAAACTCCCTTAAGTTAGAAATACAGATTTGCATATCTGCAAATAAACAAAAATAAAAAAAATCTGAATTGTGGTTGCAATCAAATAGTCGCAGTGCGGTTTCACATTTTGACCTGGAAATGAGTCCTAATCACCAAGAAGTTCTTGTGCTGGTCAGGATATTTATCTAAGTGGACATGGCAAGGTCCCTCTTTAGCAAAGAGGAGCTGCTGCTCATTTGCCGGGTAAGTGTAGGATATGTACTTGTGCTTACTCAATGTGGGGGTGGATGTGGTAGTTAGATTTGGTGTGGGTGGGGTTCATTGATTTGTTTGGCATCACCACACATTTGCTGGTCCATGTGCATGCATCGCTTTGCTGCATTTGTTCTGCTGATGTAAATCAGTAAGGACTATGTAAATATAAATGAGAACTCCTTTCTATTAAAATATATATAACTTGTTTCACAGTTGGGTGACGTTTCTAGTAAATTTGGACCTCCGAGTTGCATGACAAGTTGTACCCCATGATTCTCAATGATAACCATTAATATCTGTTCTACTTCAAGGTCCAACAACTTCAACGTAGTCCCTGTACTACTTTGGTGTGACTTTCATGTGACTTGAGGTACATAGGGCACAATATTACAAAAGCATTCCCAGAAGTTGCAGCAGAAAAGTGGCAGCAAAATAGTGTGACTTTCAGGTCGCAGCAGTGTGAATGAGATTCATGGATAATACCTTTGAATTAGGCACTATTCTCACTTGTGCATCCTGCAAGTGGTTCAAATTCGCCCCTGCACTACTTTGTTTTGATTTTGATGCGACTTGAGGTCCATATGGCGTGGGGTCCCCCCCCCAAGCCTATACTAGGCCCTTCGGGTCTAGTATGGATTCGTAGGGACCCACTCACGCTAAAATGTAAAAAAAATGGAGTGGGGTTCCCCTCCAGGTCTATACCAGGCCCTTCTGGTCTAGACCCCACCCCTTGTTACATCACTGACATATCATGCCCCGGGTGGTGAAATCACAAGGGGCGGGGTCTCAGAGTGACGTCACCCCCCCCCAACCCAGCATTGGAAGAGGTTCGTTTTCTGAATGTTCAGCGGGAGCGGTGGAGGAGAAAGACCGTAGGATTAATAAAGGAATTGTCAAAAACCAGCTTTTGTCTTTTGTCACATTTCCCTGCTTTTTTTGGTGAATGAGTAGGGGTGTACAATGTACCCGATACCCATGCACATAGGGGGGCAGGATCCTCTCCCTTTCCTGACCTGCCAGGTTGCGTGCTTGGATAAAGGTCTTGTATGGATTTTGGAGGGACCCCACACCATTTTTTTTTTTAATTTTGGCGTGGAGTTCTATACCAGACTCGAAGGACCTGGTATGGACTGATGGAGGAACCAACGCTGTTTTTTTCTTTGATTTTTACTCTATATTGCCGGGAATCAGTAATTCATTACAGCCGTGAGCAATTTTAAATGACATTTTTTCCTTTAGAAATATAATTTTGCTGCAGTACAGTAATAAACACAGGAAAGATGTGCTAATTTACAGGCATACTATAGACACCCCCCAGGCACAATATTTAAAGGAATTTTGATTTTTTATTGTTTCATTCACTGCTCCTGAAAAAACAGCCGTTTTAAAAACATTTTTTCCAATTGATAAATGTCCCCTGGGGCAGGACCCGGGTCCCCATACACTTTTTATGGCAAATAACTTACATATAAGCCTTCAGTGAGAACTTTGGATTTTGCAGGTTCAAGCCCCGTTGACTTTTCCCACTATTCCCACATATGTGATCTGACAGGCATGTTCACCGGCAATATTGCTGCTTTCCATTTGCATTAGCGCCAAGTTTCTGAAAGTTGAAGTCTTAATTGGCCTTAATTAAAAACGTCTGATTCTGTTTTCTCTGATGCTCCTCCTTCCACAGTCTTCCACAGTCCCTGATAGTACAGAGGGGCACTTTGCACATGCTCAGTTTGATGTGTATTGCTAGAGAGTTTTTTTTTTTGGAAGGTGCATGTGATCAGCACTGTCCAGACAGAGCGTCAGGGGTATGTTACTACCGTCAGTGTATGTAGGTCAGGTAGGTCCTTGTATGTATATCACTACCGTTAGTGTATGTATGTCACTACTGTCAGTGTATGTATGTCAGGTAGGTAGGTCAGTGTATATATGTCACTACTGTCAGTGTATGTATGTCAGATAGGTCAGTGTGTCAGGCAGGTGAGTTTAGTGGTCAGCATTGATGGGCACTGGTAAGCCAGGCAGCAACCAGCAAGTGAGCTTGCCACCTAGCAACGTACCTGGGGATGCCCTAATCCTGTAAGTGAGGTGGCACACCTCTAGGAGAAAATATGACATTTAGGTCAATGACATTACACAGGATGCCCACTGGCTTGTTTACAAATTCAAACAAGCCAGTGGACAAATGCCTAGCTGGAAAATGTCACTTAGTTAAACCACCACTAAATTAATGACTTTCAGCTGCAGCAGCCAGAGGTTCGGGTGGGCTAACTGGCCAAATCTGTCCATTTAATTAACCTATTCAGTAAACTGTGAGCAGCATGGGTAGAGATGGCCTTGCAGTTCGCCCGGCGGTCGGTTTGCGGCAAATTTTGCTCGTTCGTGATTCGCCAAACAGGCGGACTTCTGGCGCTGTTCGTGGTGGCCATATTTGTTTACATTGTGAAGAACTTTGACCCATGGCACATCCATCATGGGGTACAGGACAGCCAATTGAGACATTTCAGCACATGGACAATTGGACATACCCCCTACTTTATAAATAGACCTGATCTGGCGGCCATTTTACATTCTGTCTTTTGTCAGTGTAGGGAGAGGTTGCTGTGTGGAGCAGGGACAGACTGTAGTGACACAAATCGCTAGCTATTAGGTCCACAAAAGTCCTTTTAAGGACTGGTATAGGTGTACAGTATATAGGGTTCTGGTGCACTGCTGCTGATTGCTGTGCTGGTGATTGCTGAGTGCACTGCTGACCGATTCTGCAGCTGTCTTTTATCAGTGTAGGGACAGGACGCTGTGTGGAGCAGGGACAGTCAGTTTAATCACTAGCTATTACTATTAGGTCCACAAAGGTCCTTTTAAGGACTGGTATAGGTGTACAGTATATAGGGTTCTGGTGCACTGCTGCTGACGGCTGGGCTGCTGATTGCTGAGTGCACTGATGACCGATTCTGCAGCTGTCTTTTGTCAGTGTAGGGAAAGGACGCTGTGTGGCTATTAGGTCCACAAAGGTCCTTTTATAGGTGTACAGTATATAGGGTTGTACACTTATAATATACTTTCTTTCAAATATACAAAGTATATTATGGTGCACTGCTGACTGCTGTGCTGCTGAGTGCTGCCCAATTCTGCAGATGTCTTTTATCAGTGTAGGGACTGAGGGACAGTTTGGCGTTCTGAGCAGGGACAGTCTGCAAATCACTTGCTACTAGGTCCACAAAGGTCCTTTTATAGGTGTACAGTATATAGGCTTGTACACGTATAATATACTTTCCACATACATACTACACTTCTCTAGAGACTTTTGTCACAGGGTCACTTAAAAAATGACAGGCAGAGGAAGAGACAGGCCCTTCCGCAGGGGTAGTAGGGGTAGGGCAGGAGTAACAGACATGAGCCAAAGTGGCAAATTGCAGAAGGTGCGTGTGATTACATCAAAGGATGCACCAGACTTGGTTGAGTGGTTCACTCAGCCTTACTCTTCTGCACCCTCCTCATCCTCTCGATCTGCACCCTCTTCTTCACTCTCTGCTGTGTGCACCCCCAAAGACACTACCACCAACATATACCTTCCGCTTGAGTCACAGGAATTATTTTCCAATCCATCACAAGACATTGCCGATGCGCAGCCACTCTTGGCATTGGATCAGGAAGAAGATGTAGTAACAACCACCACTCAGCAGTCTGACAACAGTACTCAGATCAGCCCAAGGAGGAGGTTGGTCCCCGGTGTTGCTGCCTACTCCGAGATCTCTAATTATAGCGGTGGGGAAGGTGACGTCGATGATGGCGTGTCTAGTGATGTCATGTGGGTGCCCACAAGAGAGGAAGAGGAGGGGAGTTCAGAGGGAGATATGGACCAGTTGATAGGGAGGAGAAGCAGGCAGAACTTAGATTGCACAGGAGGGACAAAGCAGACTGCTAATGTATCAGGAGCGAGGCATCAACCATGTACGGTCACATCTGGCGCTCCCAGTATGCCGGCACATGGCTCCGCAGTGTGGGCTTTTTTTAACGTGTCCGCTGCTGACAATAGTGTTGCCACCTGCAGCCTTTGCAGTCAACGCATAAGTCGAGGTAAGCCCAACACTTACCTAGGGACGACCGCCTTAAGAAGGCACATGAGCTGCCATCACCGAGCCCAGTGGGAGCAACGGAACCCACAAAGCCACACTCCAGGCTCTCACCATCCAGCCTCGTCTTCTACTTCTCCTTCTCCTCTCTCCTCACAATTGTGCTCCACTCCACCCTCCATCATGCCATCCTCACGTTTTTCTGGAAAAAGGCAGGACTCCGTGGGCCAAATGTTCAAGCGTAAAAAAATGATGACGCCGGATATCCCTCTTGCCCAACGGTTGACGGCTGGCTTGTAAGAACTGATAGCCCGCCAACTACTGCCATATAAACTGGTGGACTCGGAGGCCTTTCGAAAATTTGTGGCCATTGGAACACCACAATGGAAGGTCCCAGGAAGGAAGTATTTCTCACAGAAGGGCATCCCAGATCTATATGGCCATGTTCAGCGGCAAGTGAATGTATCTCTGGCACACAGTGTCGGTGCCAAGATACATCTGACCACAGACACGTGGTCTAGCAAACACGGGCAGGGAAGGTATATCACTTTTACTGCCCACTGGGTGAACCTTCTGACGACCGTCAAGCATGTAACCCGTGGCACCCGTGTAGATTTGGTTTTACTGCCACGGATTGCATGCAGGCCTGCCTCTTCTTCTCCTCCTCCTACTCCATCCTCCTCCCTCTCCTCCTCGGCTGACTCCTCCTTTTCCGCTGCTAGCGTCTCTTCTGCTGCGCCGCCCAAGCTCCCCAGAACCTAGTCGACATGCCAGATGAGACGTTGCCATGCTGTGCTGCGTCTGTTGTGTATGGAAGCCAAGAGCCACACTGGCCTTGCACTCCTTTCACAGGCAGATCAGTGGCTAACACGGCTCAATTTGACAGTTGGTAAAGTGGTGTGTGACAACTGTGCCAATCTGCTTAGCGCATTGAAACAGGGCAAAATTACGCACGTGCCATGCATGCCACACGTCTTAAACTTGGTCGTGCAGCGATTCGTTGTCAAATACCCTGGGGTACAGGACATCTTGCGGAAGGCAAGGAAAATCTCGGCCCATTTCAGAAGATCTTACACGGCCATGGCTTGCCTTGCTGACATTCAGCGGCGACACAATCTGCCAGTCAGACATCTTATTTGTGATTGCCTGACGCGATGGAACTCAACCTTCTATATGCTTGATAAGCTGCTCCAGCAGAAACGTGCAGTTAATGACTACCTGTACGAACTCTGCGGCAGAACAGGCTCTGGGGAGCTTGGTTTTTTTTCACCGCGCCAGTGGCTGCTCATGCGCGACGCATGCAGACTTCTGCGGCCATTTGATGAGATCACCAACTAGTCAGTCGCAGCCATTGTGCCATCAGTGACATCGTACCTTATGCCTTCTTTATGGAGCGTGCATTGCGTCGTGTTTTGCCCGTACCCACCTGTTTGAAGAGGTTGAGCAATGTCATATTTTTGGGTCCCGCAGCGAGTTGCTGGTATCAGTGCTGCTGTCAGTGCTCTCTATCTCAGTGCTGGTGTCAGTGCTCTCTCTCTATCTCAGTGCTGGTGTCAGTGCTCCCTATCTCGGTGCTGGTGTGGTCTCAGTGCCCTCTATCTTGGTGCTGGTGTGGTCTCAGTGCTCTCTATCACGGTGCTGGTGTCAGTGCTCTCTATCACGGTGCTGGTGTGGTGTCAGTGCTCTCTATCTCAGTGCTGCTGTGGTGTCAGTGCTCTCTATCTCGGTGCTGGTGTGGACTCAGTGCTCTCTATCTCGGTGCTGGTGTGGTCTCAGTGCTCTCTATCTCGGTGCTGGTGTGGTCTCAGTGCTCTCTATCTCGGTGCTGGTGTGGTGTCAGTGCTCTCGATCTCGGTGCTGGTGTGGTGTCAGCGCTCTCTATCTCAGTGCTGGTGTCAGTGCTCTCTATCACTGTGCTGGTGTGGTGTCAGTGCTCTCTATCTCGGTGCTGGTGTCAGTGCTCTCTATCACGGTGCTGGTGTCAGTGCTCTCTATCTTGGTGCTGGTGTCAGTGCTCTCTATCACGGTGCTGGTGTGGTGTCAGTGCTCTCTATCTTGGTGCTGGTGTGGTGTCAGTGCTCTCTATCACGGTGCTGGTGTGGTGTCAGTGCTCTCTATCTCGGTGCTGGTGTCAGTGCTCTCTATCACGGTGCTGGTGTCAGTGCTCTCTATCTTGGTGCTGGTGTCAGTGCTCTCTATCACGGTGCTGGTGTGGTGTCAGTGCTCTCTATCTTGGTGCTGGTGTGGTGTCAGTGCTCTCTATCTCGGTGCTGGTGTGGTCTCAGTGCCCTCTATCTCAGTGCTGGTGTGGTCTCAGTGCTCTCTATCACGGTGCTGGTGTCAGTGCTCTCTATCACGGTGCTGGTGTGGTGTCAGTGCTCTCTATCTCAGTGCTGGTGTGGTCTCAGTGCTCTCTATCTCAGTGCTGGTGTGGTCTCAGTGCCCTCTATCTCGGTGCTGGTGTGGTTTCAGTGCTCTCTATATCGGTGCTGGTGTGATCTTATTGCTCTCTATCTCAGTGCTGATGTCAGTGCTCTTTATCACGGTGCTGGTGTCAGTGCTCTCTATCACGGTGCTGGTGCCAGTGCTCACTCTCACGGTGCTGGTGTGGTGTCATTGCTCTCTATCTCGGTGCTGGTGTCAGTGCTCTCTCTCACGGTGCTGGTGTGGTGTCAGTGCTCTCTCTCACGGTGCTGGTGTGGTGTCAGTGCTCTCTATCTCAGTGCTGTTGTCAGTGCTCTCTATCATGGTGCTGGTGTCAGTGCTCTCGATCACGGTGCTGGTGTCAGTGCTCTCGATCACGGTGCTGGTGTCAGTGCTCTCGATCACGGTGCTGGTGTCAGTGCTCTCGATCACGGTGCTGGTGTCAGTGCTCTCTATCTCGGTGCTGGTGTCAGTGCTCTCTATCTCGGTGCTGGTGTCAGTGTTCTCTATCGCGGTGCTGGTGTGGTGTCAGTGCTCTCTATCTCAGTGCTGGTGTCAGTGCTCTCTATCACGGTGCTGGTGTGGTGTTAGTGCTCTATATCTCGGTGCTAGTGTCAGTGCTCTCTATCATGGTACTGGTGTCAGTGCTCTCTATTTCGGTGCTGGTGTCAGTGCTCTCTATCATGGTGCTGGTGTGGTGTCAGTGCTCTCTATCTTGGTGCTGGTGTCAGTGCTCTCTATCTCGGTGCTGGTGTCAGTGCTCTTTATCACGGTGCTGGTGTCAGTGCTCTCTATCTCGGTGCTGGTGTCAGTGCTCTCTATCTCGGTGCTGGTGTCAGTGCTCTCTATCACGGTGCTGGTGTCAGTGCTCTCTATCTTGGTGCTGGTGTGGTGTCAGTGCTCTCTATCTCGGTGCTGGTGTGGTCTCAGTGCCCTCTATCTCAGTGCTGGTGTGGTCTCAGTGCTCTCTATCACGGTGCTGGTGTCAGTGCTCTCTATCACGGTGCTGGTGTGGTGTCAGTGCTCTCTATCTCAGTGCTGGTGTGGTCTCAGTGCTCTCTATCTCGGTGCTGCTGTGGTCTCAGTGCCCTCTATCTCGGTGCTGGTGTGGTCTCAGTGCTCTCTATCTCAGTGCTGGTGTGGTCTCAGTGCTCTCTATCTCGGTGCTGGTGTGGTCTCAGTGCCCTCTATCTCGGTGCTGGTGTGGTCTCAGTGCTCTCTATCTCGGTGCTGGTGTGGTCTCAGTGCCCTCTATCTCGGTGCGGTTTCAGTGCTCTCTATATCGGTGCTGGTGTGATCTTAGTGCTCTCTATCTCGGTGCTGATGTCAGTGCTCTCTATCACGGTGCTGGTGTCAGTGCTCTCTATCACGGTGCTGGTGCCAGTGCTCTCTCTCACGGTGCTGGTGTGGTGTCAGTGCTCTCTATCTCGGTGCTGGTGTCAGTGCTCTCTCACGGTGCTGGTGTGGTGTCAGTGCTCTCTATCTCAGTGCTGGTGTCAGTGCTCTCTATCATGGTGCTGGTGTCAGTGCTCTCGATCACGGTGCTGGTGTCAGTGCTCTCGATCACGGTGCTGGTGTCAGTGCTCTCGATCACGGTGCTGGTGTCAGTGCTCTCTATCTCGGTGCTGGTGTCAGTGCTCTCTATCGCGGTGCTGGTGTGGTGTCAGTGCTCTCTATCTCAGTGCTGGTGTCAGTGCTCTCTATCACGGTGCTGGTGTGGTGTCAGTGCTCTATATCTCGGTGCTAGTGTCAGTGCTCTCTATCATGGTACTGGTGTCAGTGCTCTCTATCTCGGTGCTGGTGTCTGTGCTCTCTATCATGGTGCTGGTGTGGTGTCAGTGCTCTCTATCTCGGTGCTGGTATCAGTGCTCTCTATCACGGTGCTTGTGTCAGTGCTCTCTATCTCGGTGCTGGTCTCAGTGCTCTCTATCACAGTGCTGGTGTCAGTGCTCTCTATCTAGGTGCTGATGTCAGTGCTCTCTATCTCGGTGCTTATGTCAGCGCTATCTATCACGGTGCTGGTGTCAGTGCTCTCTATCACGGTGCTGGTGTTAGTGCTCTCTATCATGGTGCTGGTGTGGTGTCAGTGCTCTCTATCTCGGTGCTGGTGTCAGTGCTCTCTATTTCAGTGCTAGTGTGGTCTCAGTGCTCTCTATCACGGTGCTGGTGTCAGTGCTCTCTATTTCAGTGCTAGTGTGGTCTCAGTGCTCTCTATCACGGTGCTGGTGTCAGTGCTCTCTATCTCGGTGCTGGTGTCAGTGCTCAGTCTCTATCACAGTGCTGGTGTCAGTGTTCTATCTCAGTGCTGGTGTCAGTGAGGGAGATAGCAGTGGAGAAGCCAATCAGCAGGCAGTGCCAGCACCATGGCTGAGGATCAGCACTGGACTGGCCCCTCCGGACCACCGCAGTGGAGCCCTGCATAGGTGGGGGTAAGGGCCGGGCAGAGGGAGGAGCTCAAGCACAGGTTGGCACACTGGCACAGGACTGCGCTGCCCTGACTGTGGCACTGATCATCTCCTGCATCCCCTTCATAGCCTGCCCTGACCTTGCCTCTCCTCCATGGCCTTCATGCGCTCCTGAATTGTCAAAATTTCACAGATAAAAAAAGAATGCTTGTCGTGTCGATCCCAGATTCACTTAATACTTTTGTTATGTCAGTGTCCATGTTGTGGGACTATGTGTGCACAGCTAGTAAGTATTTTGTGGCTGAAAATATGACCTGGAGGTTTTTAAGGTTCGCCTGCCATTAAAGTCAATGGGGGCCGCTGCGAACTTTGCGGTTCGTGAACTTTTGCCCGCGTTCGCGGTTCACGTTCGCGAAACGTCCCGTCTGAAGTTCGTCCATCACTAAACATGGGTTTATTTAGAACACGTGGTCAACCTGAATCAAAAGCTCATCTTTACTAATTACTTTTTATACCTCCTAGGAACTCCAATAAATTATTTAATCTTCTTTGCAACACATACTCTGTAGAATCTAACAGTGACTAAACAAACTAGTATTCTCCCACAACTTTTCAGAACAGGCAATAATTAAAATTAAAAGCTCAACTCCAATTACTTGTACTTATACTCACCAATTAACCCTAGCCCTAACCTCCCCTCAGGTGTTTTTTAATAAATGTATACATACATTTATTTTTAGGTCAAGTCAGGGTCCTTTCTCTTCTCCGCATGCACCAGAGGTCTGCAATACTGTAGAGAACAGTCTTCAGGTCATGATGCCAGCACTATTCTCTTCAGCATAGTACTGTGTACATGACAGCCCAAGGTGTCGTGCAATGGCCAAGGGGTGTGTGCCTGGCAGTTTGGGGTCCCTGGAAGTCAGTAGAAAGATGCTGGACTTGGAGTAGCAGGGTAAAAGGTTGCAAAGGGCACGGACAGAGTATTGAGAGAGAAGCAATTTTTGCAAGAAATCTAAAAATGACAGATTGTCTTTGAACAACACCTGCAGTGAGGAAGCACCGAGACTGCCATTGCTGAATTCCCTCTTTTTCTGAAAATGCTAATTCTCTGGCATGATTATAAAAGTTACTGGCAGGAACAAGTATGCAGATAAGTCATGGTATGGCAAAGAAATCTCCCCATGACAGAAGCCAGGGGATGACTAAGCCTGCGAGATTCCACCTATAACTAAGAATTCACTTTTACGTGGACTGACATTTTTAATTTTATTAATATAATATTACAAATATTTTTTTATGTTAGACAGGAATATAGCAAATACATGTTGATATTTGCAGTTCAGCTTGTATGTATAAGCCAATACAGACAGATAAGAGTATCCAATTACCATCACATTGATACAGAAAGAGGAATAATTAGAGAAATTTGAGGTTCAGAACTGTTGATCTAGATCTAGTATCTGAAAGTTAGACCGATGTGTCTTTAGATGTTCTATTAACATTTGCAGTGTTCACTGTACCGTATTATCACCAGCCATCTCTGGCAGAGCAGAGTCTGTAGGCAGGTCATTTGCACTGTCCTTCAATGACATTACCCAACATGAAACACACTGTGTGCCGGAAATTACTGCCCCATAATAACAGTTTTATCACAAATGTTCTGTAACCTAAAAACGTATTGTATATACTGTGCTTCAGTAAACATGAAAAGTGTTTTTTGTATTAAATTATTTATATAAGTTTACGTTTAAACATTATTGGTCCTTCACAAAGGCATGTTTATTGAATTGCATATGTAGTGGTTAACTAGACACCTGAATCTTTGTTAACAACATTACTTTTCCGTAAAACTAGCCTGATGTACTTAGCAGCACATACATGTATAGTTTGTTAGTGGTGGATACATTTTTGGAGCACAGCTGATGCAATTGTGCTTCTTGTGTAAGGCTGGTGTCATGGTGTGTTGTATCAGCATGTATATAGATATTGTGCCTTGAAAATTATTGTATGTTGTACAAAATTGCATATTGTAGACTAAGGCCGCGTACACACGGGCGGACTGTCTGACGGACTTGGTCTGCTGAAACGTGTTTCAGCGGACAATCCGCTCGTGTGTGGGCTTCAGCTGACTTTTTCAGCGGACAGTCTGGCGGACTAAGTCTTTCGGAATTTCCGTAATATTGTCCGTCCAAACTTGGTTTCAGCAGACAGTCCGCTCGTGAGTAGGCAAGTTGGACGGACTAAGTATGGTGCATGCTCAGAAAGGATTTACACGGCCGAAGGTTGCATTGCAGTGTATTGGACGTCGTATTTCTAGTCCCGTCGTACGTGCTGTACACGTCATCGCGCAAGCTTTCGGCGGACTGTCTGTTCATCGTGTGTGGTGAAGTCCGTTCATTCGAAAGTAGGACGGACTGTCTGTCGGATTGTCTGACGGACTTAGTTAGACGGACAGTCCGTCCGTGTGTACGCGGCCTTAGGGTTTCTGTTTTTCATTTAGGAGGCATTATGGTGGTCTAGGCTACGCTGTTTGTTGTCCATTATCGTCCAGCCCCACATATACTGCCCCAACATTTGCCTATTGTATGCAGCTGCTTTTTATTGTCAGCAATAACATCTAATTTTACTAACAGCAATGCAAGCATCTTTACATATGTGATAAATATGTGTTTTGTATAGAAAATATTATTAGTCATCAAACCTAAAGCTATACTTCCACAAGGGTTAAATTACACCTTTGCCCTGTGTCAATGCTCCAATTAACACAATGCACTTATCTTTTTATTTTTTTCAGGTACTTATACAGTGCTGTCAGTTTACGGAGCGCTTGACATATACATTGTACATTCACATCAGTCCCTGCCCTCAAGGAGCTTACAATCTAAGGTCTCTCACTCACATTCATACATACACATACTAGAGCCAATTTACACAGGAGCCAATTAACATACCAGCATGTCTTTGGAGTGTGGGAGGAAACCCATGCAGGGACAGGGAAAACATGCAAACTCCAGGCAGGTAGTGTCTTGGTTGTGATTCAAGCCACTAATCTTTTTTGCTGCTAGGCGAAAGTGCTAACCACTACATCACTGTGCTGTACATTTTGTGCAGCATGTTAAGGTGTCAATCAATTTAACCCCAACACAATAAGGCAACGCTGTACTTATGCACATGTTTTGTAGAGTACTACAACAAAATATGATGCACTACTGTGTGTTTTGCGGAACATTGCATTGGAAAAAATGCTGCATGTATGTTTTTCTTTATTTGCTCTGGTGTGTTGGCAGCCTATTTAAAATTAATTGTCTGCTTTACCTTAAGACATGTGAACGAATGAAACAGCGCAAGTGTGTTTACGCAAAGCACAAAAACAGCAAAGTGTGGATGGGCTCTAAGGCTGAATTTACTCATTTGTGTTTTCGGATAATGCATTTGCAGACATCCCAAGTTTCCCACGAGTTGCGGGAGTCTCCCGCATTTGACTGCGGGCTTCCAGACACCTACGAGCACCGGGCGATCTCCGGCTGGGCCTGTCACTCAGCCAGAGGTAGAGCAGCCCGAGCTACCAAATGAAGTATGGCCGCTCTGCTCTGTCTTTTGTCTGTGGCCAGAAGAGGGGGTGGGACAGATTCAGGAGCGCTCCGCTGATGGACACTGAGGCTGCGCTGGTAGGCACTGATGAGGTGGCACGTTGCGAATAGGGGTCCCCATGACTGTGATCCACCCATCAATCACAGCTAGTTGACAGATAGATCTGGTCCCGGAAAAGCGGCTGTCATTAGACCTCTCATGGCACACTCTTCCCCGCCGGCCTCTCCTTCCCTCCTGTCTACCCCATGTGCTTCTGTGGGTTGACAGGAGTGATAGTGCCCTGCTGTGTCCCCCATGGCCCTCTGTGTGCCCTGTGCCCTGCTGTGTGCCCCATGCCCTGATCTGTTTTCAGTGCCCTGCTGTGTGCCCCATGCCCCTCTGTGTGCCCTGTGCCCTGCTGTGTGCCCCATGATGTTCCCTGTGCTCTGTTGCATGCCTGGTGTGTGCCCCATGCCCTGCTGTGTGCCCCATTATGTGCCCCATGCCCTGTCGTATGCCTCGTGTCCTGATGTGTGCCCCATGATGTGCCCTGCTGTGTGCCCTACTGTATGCATCATACCCTGTTGTGTGCCCCATGATGTGCCCTGCTGTGTGCCCTACTGTATGCCTCATGCCCTGTTGCGTGCCCCATTATGTGCCCCATACCCTGCTGTGTGCCCCATGCCTCTCTGTGAGCCCCGTGCCCCACTGTGTGCCCAATGTCCTAATGTGTGCCCAGTCGATGGGGTCATCATCGGCACGAAGCATCACCTCCCTGAAATGAGTTTTTGCAGGTTGGGATGTCTGCATTTGAAGTCAATGGAAAACATCAGAACATGTTAACGCATGCATTAGGGAGCAACACAAGTAACTTGTCAACACAAGTAAAAGCACATTATCATGCAGGGCAACTCATTAAGATGTGCATCAACACGCACCAACATGTGTTGATGTGCATTATAATGATGTTCATCAATTAAAAATACATTGCATTAATGTGTGTTTTGGTACATTTCCCTGATTTAAATGGGAAGAAGAATCAGCCCCCTCTAATGTTTTGTACAATAGCAGTGGTGTGAAGCAGTCTGAGACAGCCATAGGTGTGCGCAGGGGGGTGTGCTGGGTGTGCCTGGGCACACCCTATTCACCCTGTGAGCCAGGCCCAATGATGAGGCAGTAAAGCCTGCCCTCCTGTACCAGGCCCATGTCCTATTGATTCCAAAGGGGGGGCTCGGGCACCTGCCGAGCAGGAGAACCGGCTGTGCTGCCTTATTGCAAATATTCATCTTCTTGTTCCTCCGACTGCAGTGCTGCTGGCTTTTAAAGCGCCGGAGCCTACGATACCCAAAAGAAACTCCGGGAGACATGTCGCCGGCCAAAGCGGTGTGCAGGGACCGCTGCGGGGGCTTCGATCTAAGGAAAGTATATCATAATGTGCTAGTATGCTATTCATACTAGCTCATTATGCCTTTGTTTTGCAGGTTTTTTTCCTCCCTGTGGGTTTACAACCACTTTAAATGTAGGACATCAGGGGTCTGTGTAGAACCCTGATATTTCACCAAAGCCCCTCAAATATGGTTTCCATCTCATCCCTTTAAACCTGAACACATATGAATTATACAGGTTCTGAGGCTAATTTAATGCAGATAAGGCACCAAGTGAGTTTAATTAACACCCTTATTAGCCACAGAACCTGTGTAATTAATATGTGTTCAGTTTTAAAAGGATGAGGTGGCAACCCTACCCTCAAAAGGGCAGTTAGAAATGTAAAAAAAAAAAATACATAAAAAATAAATAAAATGTAAAAAATAATTTAATTAATTAATTAATTAATTAATTAAAAAAAAATTACTTGTTCACATGTGGTTTTGTGCGAAGCATAGCATTGCGGCTACGAAATGTGTACATCCCTAGCCACTGCCTCTTTTGCTCTGTGTTTAAGCTTTGTGGGGGGGGGGGCACACCCTAATGCAATAGGCTGTGCCCACCTATGGAGCCAACCACACTTTGCTGCAGTCCACATGTGCTGAAATTTAATAATGTGTTCAACTCCTTTACTGTCCAATCAGCAAGTACGATATGTTTTTGAACAAGTATGCTGCTTTACTGCAGGCTGATGACATGGCTGAACAAAAACTAGATTCCTTTAGCAGATAAAACAGATCCCATATTCTGTATGTATTGCAGCTATGTATTTAATTACTTGCTAGAGTTCAGTCACAATTTAAAAGTTTGACTTTCATCTTCATAACAAGAGGAAAGAATACTATATTTCACTGTTATTGACTGTATAATTAGCTATACTATATGCTTACAATATTTAGTTAGTACTATATACTTACAGTGTCTGTGTAATCCAGGGGGTCGTGTTTGCTTTCCTGCAAAAGCCTCCATATTTCATTAGACTCTTCACTCATAATATGGACTTCTTCACTGAGAATTTTACCACGGAATCCACCAATCTCAACTTTCTCTAACTTCAGGAAATCTATTGCTGCGATGAAGAGTTCCTTAAAGACATAAATAAAGAGTGAGAAACTGAGCCATAGGTTGTAGCAGTTGAAGAAGACATGCCAGACCTGTTAAAAGCCTTAGCCCCCACAAAGTTTGAGAGCTGGATATAAAAATTTCCGACAACATGATCTGATCGGACTTTGTCCGATCGTTTGTAGAGAATTCAGATCAGACAAAGTGCCATGCATGCTCAGATCAAATTACGAGATCAAAGCTATTGGCTACTAGCCGCAATGTAGTCCCGTCGCAACGAACGTCATCACGTTTCGAACTATTGGATTTTCCGACAACTTTGTCCGACCGTGTGTATGCAACACCAGTTTCGGACAAAATCTGTCTGAAAAAATCAGACGGATTTTGTTGGTGCAATGTCCGACAGTGTGTACAAGGGCTTAGAGCTTATTCACTTGAATACTTTTGGTCACAGGTTATTGTGTCTCCACAGCTTTGGGGAAATGCTAAAAAGGTAATATTTTTCACTAGGGCATGATTTTTAGTATTGTTGCCTTTCATGTTGCGATCTTAACACCATTCCAAAAGGATGTCGTATTAAGATTGTCTATATGTTTGTGTGTATTTCTTTGCATGCAGCTATCATTAGGCTAGATTACTATCATTCGTTTAACTTGTCCCTATATGAGATCTACTTGAATGTACCATACTGGCAAGAAATCTGATGGCTGGAGAGATGGAAGGGTGGATGAACAGACTGATATACAGACAAAAATAAAAATAGTAAGACAAACCATAGGTATAAAGCAGACCTGAACTCTAGGAGCTGTGCCCAAAAATGCAAGCAAAGGACAAAGGACTAATCACCGGTATTGTTTGTAGGCTCCCTGGAGATAATCTTTTCCCCATTACCCTGCCATGTTCTGCATTGTGTTTCTGTGGAGAGGTGGCAATCTTGTTAAAGGAAGTAGGTCCACTGATGACTGTTTATCTGATGGCAGGTAGGAGAACAATCAAGAAGTAACAGAAGAAGTCCACAAAGCACAGATCCACGGAAAGAATGACGCAGAAGAGGGAGATGCTTGCAGTGTAGATTTTTCTCCAGCAAGCAGCACAATACTGACATCCCGAAGTCTCACTCCAAGACTCCTGGGACAAGCAATCACAGGTGGCAGTGCGTTGGATGATCTAACACTGCAGATATACAGCTATGGGCACCCATACCTGAAATTACACTTTTTGTTTCCCATGAGAAATTTAGGGCAAAAGGTAAAATTATACAGGTACTGTTTTTTTCAGGGGGAATTAAAGACAAAAGGTATTGCTTAGACACAATTAACAATTTAAGATGTTCCCTATTACATAACATTTTCTGTGTACTGGGCTTAATCTGCCAATAGACAGCAAAGTCTTTTGTTTCCGTTATCCCAACTTTCCCAGGAATCAGGAATGGGTGGAGCTATCAGAAATGCAAATGTTTGGAATGCCAGCAGTGGAGGGAGCTGCTGCTGTGGTTGCCTATCATTTACCTCTAAAGCAGTCCACTGATGGGCTAATAATTACCCTATTGATGTGAGAATGCTGCTTTATCTGGCTAAAAATGGAAACTGCTATGGGTAGCTGTATTGACATGTTGCACTGCAGATACCTACAGATCCACAAAAAGTAATATCCAAGACAATCACTGCACAAAGTGTGGGTGTTCAGGCAATTGTTCTCACTGACCCCGGCTTTATAGAATCTGCAGTCATTTGGATGCTTAACTGACTGGCTGACCAATTCCATATAACTTACACAGCCATGAAAATCAGCCACACTTACAATAATTACAAAAAAATTCCTGGTGCTCTATCATCTCTAGCTGATGTCTGTGGTTTAATAGATGTGCTAAGCATCATTAGCACAGTTAGAAATGCCTCCATTTTCATAAATGAATATTCAATGGGTGTGAAAGCCTCTATATGAATATGCAGCAGATGCACAATGTCAGCCTGGGGTTTAGAGATAGCTTTCTGATAACCATGCTAATAACTAGTACCAGCTCAGCCAGGGGATTCACTGAATATATTATTACATGTATAACTGACTGCAAAAACACTAACAATTAGTCTCTGATATTTCTCATATTCTGCTAGCATTATGCTGTAATTCAATACTCATCATTATTGTTATGGAATAATGGTATTAATGCATCTCTTACCATAAAATTGAGCCTCGTGGCTTTAAAATATGTGAAAGAAAAAGTTGTTTCTCATAACATTCAGCTATTCATTTGTATCAATCTAGGTCAAATCGAAAAGTGAAAGGAAGAAGCTGATTGATCGTTTCTATTTAATTTACTTTCAGACATGATGGTCAAGGTATTAGAGATCTGGGACGATATAAAACCACAAGGTGACTTTTTGCTAATATTCTTATTTCAAAGTGAGGGAATATTAGGAAAATATTATTTGTATGTATTTATATTGCCGAACATGCTTATACATATGATATATTGACATGCCATTAAAGAACTTACAATCTAAGGCTCCTGTCTAGTGATGGCCGAACGGTTCGCCCGGCGGTCGTTTCGCGGCGAATTTCCGACATTCGCGGTCCGCACGTTCGAACGCCTTTTTCCGTCGTTCGCCGCGGCGGACTTACGTGTTTAATGTATACAAGAACTTTAACCTTTGGTGACACGTTTATCATGTGATACAGGACAGCCAATTGAGACATGACAGCACATGGACACTTGTACATTCCCCCTAACCTATAAATACACCCGATCCGGTGGCCATTTTACATTCTTTCTTCTGTTAAGATAGGGACAGGTTCCTGTGTGGAGTAGGGAGAGATAAACCACTAGCTATTTGGTACACAAAAGTTCTTTTCAGGACTGGTATAGGTGTTAGGTGTTGATAGGTTTGCTGTGCTGCTGATTCTTGCAGCAGCCTGAGTGTCTTTTGTTAGTTTAGAGAAAGGGAAAGGACGGTGTATGCTACAGGGACAGCCAGATTAGTCTTTCATCATCATCATCATCATCATCATCATCATCATTAGCTGTTACTATCAAGGTCCACAAAAGAGCTGTTCCAGTAACCACTAATCGTTCTCTTTTTTTGCCAATTTGTATAGGGACAGGAAGGAAGCAGTGTTGTCAGGCAGTGAGGGTAATTTTAAAGACTTGCTGTTATTATTAGTTCCACAAAGGTTCTTTTCAGGACTGGTATCAGTGGTACAGTAATAGGCTTGTACATGTATAATATTCTTTCTTCCAAATATAGAAAGGATATTATACTTGACTGCTGCCCTTCTGCTGCAGTCTGCTAAACATTCACAACTCACTTGTTCCACAAAAGTTCTTATAAGGACTGGTAACTTGGTATAGGGTGCTACGGTACATAGGCTTGAGTGCGGTACAGTCTGCTGTTCTGTAAGGACCGCTATCGGTCCACAATAGATAGGGTTGACGTGCACCACTGCTGACCGCTGCCCTATACTGCAGCAGTCCTTCAGCGGTATAGGGACTGACGTACAGTCTGCTAATCACTAACACACAACCTGCTTGTTCCACAAAAGTTCTTATAAGGACTGGTAACTTGGTATAGGGTGCTACGGTACATAGGCTTGAGTGCGGTACAGTCTGCTGTTCTGTAAGGACCGCTATCGGTCCACAATAGATAGGGTTGACGTGCACCACTGCTGACCGCTGCCCTATACTGCAGCAGTCCTTCAGCGGTATAGGGACTGACGTACAGTCTGCTAATCACTAACACACAACCTGCTTGTTCCACAAAAGTTCTTATAAGGACTGGTAACTTGGTATAGGGTGCTACGGTACATAGGCTTGAGTGCGGTACAGTCTGCTGTTCTGTAAGGACCGCTATCGGTCCACAATAGATAGGGTTGACGTGCACCACTGCTGACCGCTGCCCTATACTGCAGCAGTCCTTCAGCGGTATAGGGACTGACGTACAGTCTGCTAAACACTAATACACAACCTGCTTGGTCCACAAAAGTTCTTATAAGGACTGGTAACTTGGTATAGGGTGCTACGGTACATAGGCTTGAGTGCGGTACAGTCTGCTGTTCTGTAAGGACCGCTATCGGTCCACAATAGATAGGGTTGACGTGCACCACTGCTGACCGCTCACCTATACTGCAGCAGTCCTTCAGCGGTATAGGGACTGACGTACAGTCTGCTAAACACTAATACACAACCTGCTTGGTCCACAAAAGTTCTTATAAGGACTGGTAACTTGGTATAGGGTGCTACGGTACATAGGCTTGAGTGCGGTACAGTCTGCTGTTCTGTAAGGACCGCTATCGGTCCACAATAGATAGGGTTGACGTGCACCACTGCTGACCGCTCACCTATACTGCAGCAGTCCTTCAGCGGTATAGGGACTGACGTACAGTCTGCTAAACACTAATACACAACCTGCTTGGTCCACAAAAGTTCTTATAAGGACTGGTAACTTGGTATAGGGTGCTACGGTACATAGGCTTGAGTGCGGTACAGTCTGCTGTTCTGTAAGGACCGCTATCGGTCCACAATAGATAGGGTTGACGTGCACCACTGCTGACCGCTCACCTATACTGCAGCAGTCCTTCAGCGGTATAGGGACTGACGTACAGTCTGCTAAACACTAATACACAACCTGCTTGGTCCACAAAAGTTCTTATAAGGACTGGTAACTTGGTATAGGGTGCTACGGTACATAGGCTTGAGTGCGGTACAGTCTGCTGTTCTGTAAGGACCGCTATCGGTCCACAATAGATAGGGTTGACGTGCACCACTGCTGACCGCTGCCCTATACTGCAGCAGTCCTTCAGCGGTATAGGGACTGACGTACAGTCTGCTAATCACTAACACACAACCTGCTTGTTCCACAAAAGTTCTTATAAGGACTGGTAACTTGGTATAGGGTGCTACGGTACATAGGCTTGAGTGCGGTACAGTCTGCTGTTCTGTAAGGACCGCTATCGGTCCACAATAGATAGGGTTGACGTGCACCACTGCTGACCGCTCACCTATACTGCAGCAGTCCTTCAGCGGTATAGGGACTGACGTACAGTCTGCTAAACACTAATACACAACCTGCTTGGTCCACAAAAGTTCTTATAAGGACTGGTAACTTGGTATAGGGTGCTACGGTACATAGGCTTGAGTGCGGTACAGTCTGCTGTTCTGTAAGGACCGCTATCGGTCCACAATAGATAGGGTTGACGTGCACCACTGCTGACCGCTCACCTATACTGCAGCAGTCCTTCAGCGGTATAGGGACTGACGTACAGTCTGCTAAACACTAATACACAACCTGCTTGGTCCACAAAAGTTCTTATAAGGACTGGTAACTTGGTATAGGGTGCTACGGTACATAGGCTTGAGTGCGGTACAGTCTGCTGTTCTGTAAGGACCGCTATCGGTCCACAATAGATAGGGTTGACGTGCACCACTGCTGACCGCTGCCCTATACTGCAGCAGTCCTTCAGCGGTATAGGGACTGACGTACAGTCTGCTAATCACTAACACACAACCTGCTTGTTCCACAAAAGTTCTTATAAGGACTGGTAACTTGGTATAGGGTGCTACGGTACATAGGCTTGAGTGCGGTACAGTCTGCTGTTCTGTAAGGACCGCTATCGGTCCACAATAGATAGGGTTGACGTGCACCACTGCTGACCGCTCACCTATACTGCAGCAGTCCTTCAGCGGTATAGGGACTGACGTACAGTCTGCTAAACACTAATACACAACCTGCTTGGTCCACAAAAGTTCTTATAAGGACTGGTAACTTGGTATAGGGTGCTACGGTACATAGGCTTGAGTGCGGTACAGTCTGCTGTTCTGTAAGGACCGCTATCGGTCCACAATAGATAGGGTTGACGTGCACCACTGCTGACCGCTCACCTATACTGCAGCAGTCCTTCAGCGGTATAGGGACTGACGTACAGTCTGCTAAACACTAATACACAACCTGCTTGGTCCACAAAAGTTCTTATAAGGACTGGTAACTTGGTATAGGGTGCTACGGTACATAGGCTTGAGTGCGGTACAGTCTGCTGTTCTGTAAGGACCGCTATCGGTCCACAATAGATAGGGTTGACGTGCACCACTGCTGACCGCTGCCCTATACTGCAGCAGTCCTTCAGCGGTATAGGGACTGACGTACAGTCTGCTAATCACTAACACACAACCTGCTTGTTCCACAAAAGTTCTTATAAGGACTGGTAACTTGGTATAGGGTGCTACGGTACATAGGCTTGAGTGCGGTACAGTCTGCTGTTCTGTAAGGACCGCTATCGGTCCACAATAGATAGGGTTGACGTGCACCACTGCTGACCGCTCACCTATACTGCAGCAGTCCTTCAGCGGTATAGGGACTAAGAGTTTTGTCACAGGGTCATTTAAAAAATGACATGCAGAGGAAGAGGCAGGCCCTTCCGCAGGGGTGGTAGGGGTAGGGCAGGAGCAACAGGCTTGAGCCAAAGTGGGAAGTTGCAGAAGGTGCGTTCAATTACTTTAAAGGATGCACCAGACTTGGTTGAGTGGCTCGCTCAGCCTTACTCTTCTGCACCCTCCTCATCCTCTCGATCTGCACCCTCTTCTTCACTCTCTGCTATGTGCACCCCCAAAGACACTACCACCAACAACACGACCACCACCACCACCACCACATACCTTCCGCTTGAGTCACTGGAATTATTTTCCGATCCATATCAAGAGGACATTTCTGATGCGCAGCCACTCTTGGTATTGGATCAGGAAGAGGAGGTAGCAACAAGCGCTACTCAGCAGTCTGACGCCAGTACCCAGATCAGCCCAAGGAGGAGGTTGGTCCCCGGTGTTGCTGCCTACTCCGAGATCTCTACTTATAGCGGTGGGGAAGGTGACGTTGATGATGACGTGTCTAGTGATGTCACGTGGGTGCCCACAAGAGAGGAAGAGGAGGGGAGTTCAGAGGGAGATATGGACCAGCAGATAGGGAGGAGAAGCAGCAATGACTTACATTGCACAGCAGGGACAAAGCAGACTGCAAATGTATCAGGAGCGAGTCATCGACCATGTACGGTCACATCTGGCGCTCCCAGGACACCGGCACATGGCTCCGCAGTGTGGGCTTTTTTTAACGTGTCCGCTGCTGACAATAGCGTTGCCATCTGCAATCTTTGCAGTCAACGCGTTAGTCGCGGTAAGCCCAATACTCACCTAGGGACGACCGCCTTAAGAAGGCACATGAGCAGCCATCACCGAGCCCAGTGGGAGCAACGGAACACACAAAGCCACACTGCAGGCTCTCACCGTCCAGCCTCGTCTTCTACTTCTCCTTCTCCTCTCTCCTCACAATTGTCCTCCACTCCACCTTCCATCACGCCAAGCTCACATTTTTCTGCAAAAAGGCAGGCTTCCGTGGGCCTAATGTTTGAGCGTAAAAAAATGATGATGCCGGATAACCCTCTTGCCCAACGGTTGGCGGCTGGCTTGTCAGAACTCATAGCCCGCCAACTACTGCCATATAAACTGGTGGACTCGGAGGCCTTTCGCAAATTTGTGGCCATTGGAACACCACAATGGAAGGTCCCAGGAAGGAAGTATTTCTCAGAGAAGGGCATCCCAGAGCTATATGGCCATGTTCAGCGGCAAGTGAATGTATCTCTGGCACACAGTGTCGGTGCCAAGATACATCTGACCACAGACACGTGGTCTAGCAAACACGGGCAGGGAAGGTATATCACTTTTACTGCCCACTGGGTGAACCTTCTGACGGCCGTCAAGCATGTAACCCGTGGCACCCGTGTAGATTTGGTTTTACCGCCACGGATTGCATGCAGGCCTGACTCTTCTTCTCCTCCTCCTACTCCATCCTCCTCCCTCTCCTCCTCAGCTGCCTCCTCCTTTTCCGCTGCTAGCGTCTCTTCCACTGCACCGCCCAAGCTCCCCAGAACCTATTCCACATGCCAGGTGAGACGTTGCCATGCCGTGCTGCGTCTGTTGTGCCTGGAAGCAAAGAGCCACACTGGCCCGGCACTCCTTTCAGCTTTGCGTTCACAGGCAGATGAGTGGCTAACACCGCTCAATTTGACAGTTGGTAAAGTGGTGTGTGACAACGGTGCCAATCTGCTTAGCGCATTGAAACAGGGCAAAATCACGCACGTGCCGTGCATGGCACACGTCTTAAACTTGGTCGTGCAGCGATTCCTTGTCAAATACCCTGGGGTCCAGGACATCTTGCGGCAGGCAAGGAAAATCTCGGCCCATTTCAGAAGATCTTACACGGCCATGGCTCGCCTTGCTGACATTCAGCGGCGACACCATCTGCCGGTCAGACGTCTTATTTGCGATTGCCCGACGCGATGGAACTCAACCTTCTATATGCTTGATAGGCTGCTCCAGCAGAAACGTGCAGTTAACGTCTACCTGTATGAACTCTGCGAAAGAAACGGTTCTGGGGAGCTGGGTTTTTTTTCACCGCGCCAGTGGCTGCTCATGCGCGACACATGCAGACTTCTGCGGCCATTTGAGGAGATCACCAAACTGGTCAGTCGCAGCCATGGCGCCATCAGTGACATGGTACCTTATGCCTTCTTTCTGGAGCGTGCATTGCGTCGTGTCATTGATCAGGCTGTGGAGGAGCAGGAGCGGGAAGATGAGGAAGTCGCAATGCTGGATGAATTCCCAGGGGGGGCTACTCTATCTGAGACAAGTCAACAACAGGAGTCTGATGAGGAGTCAGAGGAGGATGGTGCCGGGGCGGATGAGCAGGAGCAAGAAGAGCATGCTTTAAACCTTTCTGGGATCCCTGTTGTGCGAGGATGGGGAGAGGAGAATGAAGAGGACGACATTATCCTGGATGATGAGCAGGAGCCAGGCCACCACACCGCTTCCACTTTAGTGCAAATGGGGGCCTTCATGCTCCAGTGTTTTAATAGGGACCCCCGTATAAAAAGCATGAGGGTCAAGGACCAGTACTGGGTGGCAACGTACTTAGACCCCCGGTACAAACACAAAATGGCGGAAATGTTACCGCCGTCGCAGAGGGCTGTCAGAATGCAGCACTTCCAGGCCTTGCTTCGAGAAATGCTGCATTCTGCTTTTGCGTGCGCTGGCAGAGGAGCAATTCCCACTCCCAGAGAAGGATTTGCGGGTACCAATCCAACAGCGCCTGCAAGAAGAGGCCGGTTTGAAGATGTGTTGGTGACTTCGGATATGAGGTCATTCTTTCAGCCGACCCATCGACAGGTGTCATCCGGATCCAGCATCAGGGAACGCCTAGACCGTCAGGTGTCCGACTACATTGGGTTAACGGCCGATGTGGACGCTCTGAGGAGTGATGAACCCCTAGACTACTGGGTGGGCAGGCTTGACCTCTGGCCAGAGCTTGCCCAATTTGCAATCGAACTGTTGGCTTGCCCCTCATCCAGTGTCCTGTCCGAAAGGACGTTCAGCGCAGCAGGGGGGATTGTGACCGATAAGCGTACTCGCCTAGCTCACCACAGTGTTAACTACCTCACATTTCTAAAAATGAATGAGGCATGGATCTCGGAGGAATTCAACACATGTGACCAGTAGACCATGTATATGTCTATAAACTATTTTTTTAATCAAGCACACAGACCTTCTTAATTCATTTGGCTCACTTCCTTGACCCAAAAAAGCACACCGTACTATATGCCCCTACCCTCCTCTTTGAAGAGGTTGAGCGGTGTCATATTTCTACTGGGGCTGCTTATGATATCCCTGTGCTGTGCTGACTTCCTCCTGGGGGTTCTTATTATGAAGGGATCACACTATCCCTGTGCTGTGCTGACTTCCTCCTGGGGGTTCTTATTATGAGGGGATCACACCATCCCTGTGCTGTGCTGACTTCCTCCTGGGGCTGCTTACGGTGCTGCTGTCAGTGCTGTATGTCACGGTGCTGCTGTCAGCGCTGTATGTCACGGTGCTGCTGTCAGCGCTGTATGTCACGGTGCTGCTGTCAGCGCTGTATGTCACGGTGCTGCTGTCAGCGCTGTATGTCACGGTGCTGCTGTCAGCGCTGTATGTCACGGTGCTGCTGTCAGCGCTGTATGTCACGGTGCTGCTGTCAGCGCTGTATGTCACGGTGCTGCTGTCAGCGCTGTATGTCACGGTGCTGCTGTCAGCGCTGTATGTCACGGTGCTGCTGTCAGCGCTGTATGTCACGGTGCTGCTGTCAGTGCTCTGTATTACGGTGCTGCTGTCAGATGCCTCTATCACGGTGCATGTGTCATTCCGGTATGTCACGCTGCTGGTGATCATCTCCTGCACCCTCTTCTTTGCCTACCCTGGTCCCTGACCTTCCCTCTCCTCCATTGCCTTCATTAGCTCCATAGTCCTGAATTGTTAGAACAATTTCCCAAATAAAATAAAAATGCTTGTAGTTATCGATCCCAAATTCACCTCATACATGTATTATGTCATTGTCCAGATGGTGGGACTACGTTTTACCCCCTAATAATTACCACGTGGCCGCAAATTCGACATGAAGGTTTGCAAAGTTCGCCTCCCATTGAAGTCAATGGGGCCCGCGGCGAACGGTCGGTTTCGCGAACGTTTGGGTCCGTTCGCATTTCGCGTTCGCGAAACGTCCCGTCGGAAGTTCGTCCATCACTACTCCTGTCATACAAGGGCCGATTATCCTACCAGAAAAAAGGGTCTGCGCTTGCACCAAGTATTATTTACTCTTATTACTAATCAGTTTTTCTAAGACTTTTATGTCAAATGCTGGAGGGGTTACTAATAGTGGCTGTTTGTTTGTTCTGTAGGCCAGTGTTCAATTTTCAACAACACATATCTAGGCTGGCATCCAATATAGACAAGTGGACTGCATTGTGCGGAATTAATTGCATTTTAATTAGAATATACTGTATAATATTTTTGAGACCTGAAGTGATTCAAGATTAGCTCAAGCAAAACAGTTTTTTTTTTTTACTTTTTAGCAGACACAGCTGTGTTAAATGTACTTACTTACTAGCTCTAACTGACTTCAATTGTGACATTTCCTACCAATAGTTTGTGTCTTAGAATTTGGTTCTCATGCTACCAAGCCCCATAATTGTGCATTCTCTGCTATAGCTTAAATTACAGCCACCACCGCCAGTTGCCAATCGCCAGTAAATTTACTGACAGTTTGTAAAAATCATAATTTTTTTACAACTGACAGTAAATATCAGAGGCTCATAATTTTCATGCTGCGTTGACTTTTTCAGTGTAAATCAAGCAAATTACTTTGTTATTGGTATTGTTATAGGCATGTTTATACTGTTAAAAGATTCAGTTTGCTTTCAATAGGAGTTCTGTAATTTCTCAGGTTGCTAGTAAAAAATGGGCTCCGCCCATACATTTTCCATGTTTTGTCAGTAAAAAATGTTGCGGGAGGTTGGAAACCCTGACACCCATGCCTAGCAATGCATCATACCTGCATGTTTTCTTATGGTCAACCTCAGTTATTTTGTCCCATACAATATATTTCATATCTTACCTCAATATACAGAAGCCTTTCAAGCACATTGTCAAATCGGAAGAATATAAGGCTTGATGGGAAATCCCAGATTTTAATTCTTTCAGAATTTCTTGCTGTGAGGGCCACTTTCTCCACATATAGCGAATATATTTTCTTGAAACATCGAAACATCTGAACAACCATCTGGACTCTTTCTAATCCCTCCTCTAACTCCATTTTAAAGATTTCTTCAGAAATTAGGAAGTTCTTAGACTTTTGAAAGTTCCATAAATGTTTAGATTAATGAACAATACAAAAACAGACACAAAGCATATTAAAACAATCCCATCTATGCTGGATCTAATCCATGTGCGTGTATACCTGTATGGCGTATAGAAGCATATGCACATAATTATATTCTAGTGGCTAGAATATTCATTAGTTAGCCACTAGAATGAAATTACATGCATAATTGTGTGTTTATGACCATATATGCTTAAATTATGCTAGTATGCTTCTCTCTGAAAGCTGCTCTAAAATATGACTCTAAAAGCAACAATGTGCACAGACACATTGGCTAATATAGAGCGGCCTTCAGAGACATTTAAAAAAAAAAGTTTCTAAAAGCGGCGTGTGCATGACGTCTAACACTAAAGAATGACTTTAGTGAACAAAAAAGCAGAGGCATCTAGGGGGGCTGAATCAAGCTATCTAGCATAAATATAAAGTTATCTTATCCACGTTTTGCGCACTCCTGTGCCTGTAATCCTAAATATTGACCTTTGCTGTCCTACACATACACATCTGTATCACATACAACATTTTTCACATATTAGAACTGGTCTGCAGCATGTCATAAAAAATATGAAATAATTTAACACTTCTCTACAGCACTGTGTCCCTCTATGTCTTTTACCCTACTGGGATAGTTTATTAAAAATAAAAATACATTAAAAATACTGAACAGATTTATAAGTAGGTGCTCAAATTGAGGGGTAATTAAGTTTATATAAACAAAATTCAGAAAGACGTGGAGTGAGACTTTACATGTGCCTCAATATATAAGTCATGTTTATTTATGTCTAGCGGTGTCCTATAGACACAGGAATATTCCATATAGAGACTGGCAGAGAAAGATGGATGTTCAAGTTTTGTATATGGAGATTACATTTATTAATACTAAGTATATTTGTTTGAAGCTTACCTTCAGGTTGTGTGTTTAGCATGTCGGTCCGTGAGGGACGGTGAGCCTGGGGAACCCATGGGGATATCCCACCAAGCCCTGCTGAGGGAGACACAGGGCGGACCCCACTGTGTATAACATAATATAATATAGTATAATGGTAGGTTGACCAAAGCACATAAACCCAAGGTAAGTATAGTAACAAGTCCTAGTTGCAATCTTGGTCTGAACTAGGTGGCATGTTCACCAATGCCAGGAGCTTGGGGAACAAGATAAGGGAACTAGAGATACTGTTGTACAAGGAGGATTTGGATTTTGTGGGAATTTCAGAGACTTGGTTCAACAGCTCTCATGATTGGCTGGCAAACCTGCAAGGGTATACCCTTTATCACAACGATAGAGAGGGTAAAAAAGGGGGAGGGTATGCCTATGTATCAAGAATAATGTGCAAGTGAATGTGAGAGATGACATCACTAAGGGAGCTAGGGAGGAGGTGGAATCCTTATGGGCAGAAGGGGTATGGGATGAAGCTAAGGGGAAAATAATACTGGGAGTATGCTATAGCCCCCTAACCTGAGGGAGGAAGGGGATGAAAATGTCATATCAAAATTGGATTAGCAGCAAGGATGGGAAGTGTTACCATAATGGGCGATTTTAATTACCCAGACATAGACTGGGCGGAGGGAAGCGCGCATTCATCTAAGGCTCGCCAGTTCCTAAATGTCTTGCAGGACAATTTTATGGGTCAGATGGTAGACGTGCCAACTAGAAATAAAGCGCTACTGGATCTACTGATTACCAACAATACAGACCTGACCACGAATGTGGAAATACGGGGCAATTTAGGTAACAGCGATCACAGGTCAATTGGCTTCAGTATAAATCACACAAATAGGAAACATAAGGGGAACACAAAGACACTGAATTTCAAAAGAGCCAACTTCCCTAAACTACAAACCTTATGTCAGGAATCCGTCCGTTCCGTGCGATCGGGTCTCCGTTCGCGCACGCGCGTTCGTGCCGGGGGTCGTCGTGGGCACGCGCGTCGTCAGATGCGCGCGGGTGCACGCCGTTCGTATGTGCGCGCGGCACACGCACGCACGTGTGCGCGCTAGCGCGATTGGCGTCAGTGGCCCTTTTTAAAGGTACAGCTGCAGATGTTCTGTGCTGTTCGTCTGCAGCTAGTACCTGAAACAACCCGTTATTCTGCCTGAAAGCTACCTGATACCCGACCCGGCTTCCGTTTGACTCTGCTGTCTTCTCCTGCTCCGACCCCCGCTTGTTTGACCCTTCTTGGACTGATACCTGTTGCCGAACCCCCGCTTGTTGTCTGATTCTTCTGCCTCTACCCTGCTGGCTCCTGCTTGCTGCTGATTCTACTTGCTCTCCTACTCAGAGATCCTTTCGGGCCTGCTTCTGCCTCTCCAGATCCGTGCTCTACCCGGTCTGATACCACAGTCTGTTTGCCAACCATCATCGGCTGCCTTCTGCTGCAGAGAGCTCCTGCATCTGGAAGATCTTCGCCTCACCAGCACCTGCTGCTGCATCTGGCCAGACGCTCCTACCCCGCTGTGCTCCTGTCCCTCTGTTCCCACTTCAGAGAGACTTGAACCAGAGCCGTAAGAGAGGTCTCCTTCCACCAAGTCAGACTCACCATCCGAAAACCTAACAGTACGAACAGCCATGACTGAGTCTGCGGAAGGGGCCTCCGCCATGAAGGAGATCTGCTCGCACCTTGCGGCCCTCACTCAGGCCGTGAAATCCCTTCAGGATGGTTACACCAGGTTGGAAGAGCGAGTTCAGCATCTACTTCCGGTCCAGCAGTCACAGCACCTCAGCCTCCTCCTGCTCAGCCAGCTACCCATTCAGCCGTTATGATGCTTCCACCTGAACCAAGGGTTCCAATTCCGGAAAGGTTTGCAGGGGACCGCTCCAAATTCCGGGCATTTCGCAACGCCTGCCAGTTGTATTTTGCCCTTCAGCCTAGGACCTTCTCTCTGGAGGCAACTAAAGTGGGTTTCGTTATTTCCCTTCTGCAAGAAGAACCCCAGTCCTGGGCCCATCACCTTCTGGAAAATGACAATCCTCTCACCCAGACCCTCTCGTCCTTCTTCGAAGGAATGGCTCAACTCTATGACGATCCCCAGCGGACTGCCACCGCGGAATCTGCATTGTCTGTGCTCCAGCAGGGCCGTAGGACGGCTGAGGACTATGTTTCGGACTTTAGACGCTGGAGCGCAGATACCCAGTGGAACGAGTCGGCCCTAAGACATCAATTCCGCATGGGTCTGTCTGAGGGCCTTAAGGATGAATTGGCCCGTGTTGGTACCCCAGACTCTCTGGAAGGCTTAATTGCCTTGGCTATTCGGATTGACCGGAGACTTCGTGAGCGTAGGGCCGAACGCTCCTCTCAACCCCAAAGACCAGCCTGGATGACCGCTAGAACCCCCACTCCAGCACCTTTCTTCACTCCTTCCCCTCAAGGGGGGCCTGCCAGTGTTGCTCAAGCTACTGAGGAGCCCATGCAGCTCGGATTACTCCGGCCTACCCTGTCACCTGAAGAGCGAGCCCGTCGCCGGCAGATGAACTTATGCCTGTATTGTGGCGGTTCCGGACATTATGTGACCAACTGCCCTGTTAAGACACGTAAGTGCCTCTCTTCTGTGTCTCACAGTTCCGTAACCTTGCCTTCCAACACTTTCCATGTTGCCCTTCTACTCTCATTTCAGCTGCAGGAAAGAACAGTTCACGTCAACGCTATCCTTGATTCCGGGGCCTGCAGTTGTTTCATTGACTCTGCCTTCACCAACTTGCATTCCATTCCTCTTCGGAAAAAGTCTCATGAACTTTCCATCTTCTTTGCCGACGGTTCACAAATTAAATCCGGCCGAGTCACCCAGGAGACCCTTCCACTACTAGCTACCACCTCCTGCCAACACACGGAACTGTTAACACTCGATGTTATCTCATCACCACTTTTCCCTGTGATCCTAGGCATACCATGGCTGCAGGCACATAATCCCTCCGTTGACTGGTCCTCCGGAGAAGTGAGGTTTCTCTCCCCTTATTGCCGGGATCACTGCCTTCCTGGGGTTCCTGTCCAGCCCAGAACGCTCCTCTGTCTGGACCCAGACCTGGACTTGTGTCAGTCAGTTCCCGAACCTTACCACGAGTTTCTGGATGTTTTCAGTAAGCGGGGGGCTGATTCCCTTCCCCCGCATCGCCCTTACGATTGCCCCATTGAGCTTCTTCCTGGGGCAGAGATCCCGTTCGGACATGTCTTCCCTCTGTCTGAAAAAGAGCAAGAAGCCCTGAAGGTCTATATCTCCGAGAACCTCAAGAAGGGGTTCATCCGCCACTCCACATCTCCTGCCGGTGCCGGAATATTTTTCGTCACAAAGAAAGATTAGACACTTCGACCTTGTGTGGATTACCGGAAGCTGAACAGAATTACAATTAAAAATCGTTATCCCCTACCTCTGATTCCGGAACTTTTTCAAAAACTAAGGTCGGCTACTGTCTTCACCAAGTTAGACTTGAGGGGAGCTTATAATCTGGTCCGTATACGAGCGGGCAACGAGTGGAAGACTGCTTTCCGAACTTGTTTTGGGCACTACGAGTACTTAGTTATGCCTTTCGGGCTTTGTAACGCCCCAGCCACTTTCCAGCATCTGATTAATGATGTCTTCCGGGACTTTCTGGACATTTTCGTCATTGTATACTTAGATGACATTCTGATTTTCTCTGGATCTCTGGAACAGCATCGTGGGCACGTCGGCAGGGTGCTGTTTCGGCTCCGGCAACACGGACTATACGCCAAGGCCGAAAAATGCAAATTTAGGCAGCAGAATATCCAATTTCTTGGCCTTGAAATTTCCCCAGCAGGCATCAAAATGGACCCGCAAAAGGTTTCCGCTGTTCTTGAATGGCCAGCTCCCACCGATAAAAAAGGGATCCAGCGCTTTGTGGGCTTCGCCAATTTTTATAGAAAGTTTATTAAGGGGTTCTCGGCCATCATCTCTCCCATCACCCAGCTCACTAAGCAAAACATACGTTTTCATTGGGGTCCTGAAGCACAGGCTGCCTTCGAGAAACTCAAGAACTTGTTTACCTCTGCCCCCATTCTCAGCCATCCGGATCCGTCAAGACCCTGTATCCTGGAGGTCGATGCTTCTGAGGTAGCAGTAGGGGCGGTGGTTTCCCAGCGTCAAGGTAAAGATGACCTGATGCACCCCGTAGGGTTCTTTTCTCGAAAACTCTCTCCGGCGGAGAGGAACTATGATGTGGGGGACCGAGAGTTACTTGCCATCAAGTCTGCTTTGGAGGAGTGGAGATATTTACTGGAGGGAGCGGTTCACCCCGTACTCATCTACACGGATCACAAGAACCTTGAGTACCTCCGTACCGCTAAACGTTTGAAGCCTCGGCAGGCCCGCTGGGCCCTCTTCTTCTCTCGGTTCTGCTTTCACATTACCTATCATCCTGGTTCAAGAAATGTGAAGCCGGATGCGCTTTCTCGCATGTTTGATAGCTCCAAGGACATCGCACCTCCAGTCACCATCCTCCCTGCTAACACCTTTTTGCTCGTCCAGCCAGACCTATTGTCCCAGTTAAGAAGAGCTTCCCTCATATCCTCCTGTCCCCCAGGAATTTCATTGGTATTCAGAGAAGGGCTGCTTTGGAAGACGTCCGAATAAGGATCCTGGGTCTCCTTCATGATCATCCCCTCGCAGGGCACTTTGGTGTCCGCAAAACATTAGAGCTTGTACAGCGTACCTTCTGGTGGCCAGGCATGAGGGAATTCTGCAAGCAATATGTAAACTCTTGCCCCGTGTGTAGTCGGAGTAAGGTTCCCAGAAACCGGGCCTGGGGTCTGCTTAAACCACTCCCCGCACCTGATCGACCCTGGCGGATGATTACAATGGATTTTATTGTAGAACTCCCTCCTTCTGAAAACTGTACAGCCATCTTTGTGGTTTGTGACCGCTTGTCTAAAATGGCCCATTTCCTACCCTTGAAGGGAACTCCCTCCGCATCTGAGACGGCTCACATCTTCATTAGGGAGATAATCAGACTTCACGGGGTACCCACCAATATCGTATCCGATAGGGGGGTCCAGTTCACCTCTCGTTTTTGGAGAGCCCTATGTGAGACCTTGAAAATAGAATTGGCCTTGTCCTCCGCCTATCACCCTCAGACCAATGGGCAAACGGAACGTACCAACCAAACCCTCGAGCAGTACATTAGATGCTTTTCATCCTTTGTTCAGGACGATTGGGTTTCCCTTTTACCCCTGGCGGAATTCGCCTATAACAATGCCAGCCATGCTACCACAGGGCAGTCCCCGTTTTTTGCTAACTATGGTTTTAATCTGTCTTTTCTTCCTGATATCCTTTCAGAATCCCATGTTCCAGCGGTACAGGACACGATGTCTTTTCTCCAGCGTAATAACTGGACCCTACAGGAGGCCATAGCTAAGGCTCAGGCGGACAGTAAGAGAAACTTCGATCAAGGAAGAAGAGGCGAATTGATTCTTCAAGTCGGGGATCAGGTATGGCTTTCTACTTCTAACTTGAAATTAGCTTGTCCCTCTAAGAAATTAGCACCCAAATTTTTGGGGCCATTTCCAGTTAAGAGGAGGATTAACGAAGTGTCATATGAACTGTCCTTACCTGATTCCATGAAAATACACCCAGTCTTCCATGTAGCTTTGCTCAAACCTGCTGTACCTGATCCCTTCCCCGGTAGAGGAACAAGACCGCCTGAGCCTGTGCTGATTGATGGCAATGAGGAGTATGAAGTAAAGGCCATTTTGGACTTCAGAAGACGACAGGGACAAGGTCAGTTCTTGATTAAATGGAAGGGCTATGGCCCGGAGAATAATTCATGGGAACCTGCTGTTAACCTGCATGCTGATAGATTAATTCATGCCTTTTTTTCTGCACACCCGGAAAAAAGAGTCGCTAGGGGCACCCGGAGGCTGTCCCTTGTGGGGGGCAATGTCAGAAATCCGTCCGTTCCGTGCGATTGGGTCTCCGTTCGCGCACGCGCGTTCGTGCCGCGGGTCGTCGTGAGCATGCGCGTCGCCAGACGCGCGCGGGTGCACGCCGTTCGTATGTGCGCGCAGCACACGCACGCACGTGTGCGCGCTAGCGCGATTGGCGCCAGTGGCCCTTTTTAAAGGTACAGCTGCAGATGTTCTGTGCTGTTCATCTGCAGCTAGTACCTGAAACAACCCGTTATTCTGCCTGAAAGCTACCTGATACCCGACCTGGCTTCCGTTTGACTCTGCTGTCTTCTCCTGCTCCGACCCCGGCTTGTTTGACCCTTCTTGGACTGATACCTGTTGCCGAACCCCCGCTTGTTGTCTGATTCTTCTGCCTCTCCCCTGCTGGCTCCTGCTTGCTGCTGATTCTACTTGCTCTCCTACTCAGAGATCCTTCCGGGCCTGCTTCTGCCTCTCCAGATCCGTGCTCTACCCGGTCTGATACCACAGTCTGTTTGTCAACCATCATCAGCTGCCTTCTGCTGCAGAGAGCTCCTGCATCTGGAAGATCTTCACCTCACCAGCACCTGCTGCTGCATCTGGCCAGACGCTCCTACCCCGCTGTGCTCCTGTCCCTCTGTTCCCACTTCAGAGAGACTTGAACCAGAGCCGTAAGAGAGGTCTCCTTCCACCAAGTCAGACTCACCATCCGAAAACCTAACACCTTACTAGAAGGCATAAATTGGGATAAAATATTAGCAACAAAGAACAGGGAGGAGAGATAGGTTTGCTTTAAGAGCATAATAAATAAGGGCATTAGCCAACACATCCCATTGGGTAATAAATTTAAGAGAGCGAACAAAAGTCCTGGATGGCTTAACTCCAATGTAAAAATGCATATAAAAGCAAAGGAAAGGGCCTTCAAAAAATACAAGGTTGAGGGATCATCATCAGCATTCAGAGTTTATAAAGAATGCAACAAGAAATATAAGGGTACAAGGACGGCTAAGATAGAACATGAAAGACATATAGCAGAGGAGAGCAAAAAAAATCCCAAGAAATTCTTTAAGTATGTAAACAGTAAAAAAGGGAGCACAGACCATATTGGCCCCATAAAGAATGAGGAAGGACATCTGGTTACAAAAGGATGGGGAGATGGCGAAGGTATTGAATTTATTCTTCTCCTCAGTCTTCACATGGGAATCTGGGGCTTCAGTAACCAAAACTGCAGTGTTTATCCTGATGACACATCACAGGAAGCACTTTCATGATTAACAAAGGACAGAATTAAATTTAGACTTGGGAAAATTAACATTAATAAATCACCGGGACCAGATGGCTTGCACCCAAGGGTACTTAGGGAACTCAGTCAAGTAATTGCCAGACCATTGTTCCTAATTTTTACTGACAGTCTACTGACTGGAATGGTACCAGCTAATTGGAGAAAAGCCAATGTAGCACCAATATATAAAAAGGGCCCAAAATACATCCCTGGGAATTACAGACCAGTTAGCCTAACATCAATAGTATGTAAACTCTTGGAGGGGATGATAAGGGACTATATACAAGATTTTAGTAATGAGCAGTAATCAGCATGGATTCATGAAGAATCATTCTTGCCAAACCAATCTACTAACCTTCTATGAGGAGGTTAGTTGCCAGCTAGATAAGGGAGGCCCGTAGACATGGGGTATCTGGATTTTGCAAAAGCATTTGACACAGTTCCCTATAAACATTTACTGTACAACAGGGATGTGCAATTAGCGGAGCTCCAGCTGTTACAGAACTACAAGTCACATGAGGCATAGCAACACTGATAGCCGCAAGCGTGACACTCAGAGGCAGAAGCATGATGGGATTTGTAGTTTTGCAACAGCTGGAGGTCCGCTAATTGCATATCCCTGCTGTACAAAATAAGGTTCATTGGCATGGACCATAGGGTGAGTACATGGATTGAAAACTGGCTACAAGGGCTAGTTCCGAGGGGGGAGATAAATGGGGAGTACTCGGAATGGTCAGGGGTGGGTAGTGGGGTCCCCCAGGGTTCTGTGCTGGGAGTGGGACCAATCCTATTTATTTTTTTAAATCTTTTATTTATTTCCAGAAACACAAAAATAAAAAGGGAGAAATAAATATATTTTAACAACAGATCAACTGTATCAAATTAACATCCGTAATTTCAGTCATACCTTTCTAAATGTTACAGCCTATATTTAAATAGTGACTGTTTCAATCCCTCTGACCAATCAACCGGGCTTCCCTCTGTATATTGATGCCAGTTTAATTATTTTAAACCCGTTACCAGAAATATTTCCATATCTAATTTTTCTCTCTTTTTTCCCCCTAAACAATAAAACAAAAACAAACAAAAAAAAAAAAAAGGGAGCCATAAGCAAAGGAAGATGGTGATGCGAGTGCGCTCCCCCTCAGAGGTCTTATACATTTTATTTATATTAGCCCCTCTATTATCTATTTATTTAATCTGCCCTATCTCTTTCAAATAGGGCCCTTCCCTCTTCAGAGAAGATATACATATTCCAGGAAGTCCAGGTCTTATTATAACGATCTTTTTGGTGGCGTTTGCTAAGAATTAATTCTTCCATTCTCTTAATTTCCTCTAGTTTTTTTTCCCTTTGGGGAAAGGGGGCCGCAGGGCCCCCCTTCCCCAAAGCACCCTCCCATGTTGAGGGCACGTGGCCTGGTACGGCTCAGGAGGGGGGGGGCGCTCGCTCATCCACCCCCTTTCCTCGTGCTCGGATAAGGGTCTGATATGGACTTTGGAGGGGACCCTCACTCCATTTTTTCGGCGTAGGGCTTCCCCTTTAAGTCCATACCAGGTGACGGGGCTAGCGATGTGTCAATCTCGCCGATGGAGGCGACGACATTGACTTCCTGCGCTAGTCCCGTCTACCTGGAGCCACGTTCAAAATGAACAGACTTTTCTCCATGTGTGGGCAAGTCCGTTCATTTCAAAAGTCCGGCGGACTCCCACCATAGTCCGGCGGACATAGTCCGGCGACGCATTTGACACATACTACGTAGTTTTTAATTTAATTACATGTGTTAGGTATTCCGTGTATATTATATTGTTATTGTACCATTATCTCCATCATGGATATCATTAACAAGTGACAGCAGTGTTTTTTCAATCAGCGTACATCTGAACGCTGGACCTGTCCAATTGGGGCTGTTCACTGGCTATATAATCCTTGTCTTCTCACAGCCCACGTTAGGCCTGAGGATGGAGCATAGCTCTGCAAACGCGTCGCCTATCCGCCTATGCGCCCTAGTACCCAGAAGTGATGTCATTCTCCTGGTTGTCGGCGTGCGTTCAACCAACCAGAAGTATCAGCAGCGAATGCTTCAGCTTGCTCCACCGGACACCGCTGTCATCCAGCTCCTTGAATGGATCCACTCCATGGACACCTAGAAGTCTCTGCTTATGCGCTTGTTGCTAGTATATTTTTGTAAGTACCAAATTTTCAGCTTCTATTAAAGTACCATTTTAATACTGCACTTAGAGTGGTGCCTCTGTTTCCATTTCCATGGAATATATGGGCATAAGAGAAAAGAAAAGACATATTACTCTACATCTGAGACACAATCTACACACGAGCAGACTTCTCGTCGGACTGAACCCCGAAGGACTGTTCGACAGAGTTCCAACAGAGTTCCGCTGAAACGAACTTGCCTACACACGATCACAATAAAGTCAGATCGTTTAGAACTTGGCGGGGTATCCCCATGGGCTCCCCAGGCTCACTGTCCCTCCTGGACCGACATGCTATACACGCAACCTGAAGGTAAGCTATAAACAAATATACTTAGTATTAATAAATTTAATCTCCGTATGCAAAACTTGAACTTCTCTCCCTGTCTCTATATGGAATATTCCTGTGTCTATAGGACACTGCTGGACATAAATAAACATGACTTGTAACTGCATCTTTGTCAAACAGAATATCTTTATGTTGTTATATCAGTATTTTGTACCAAAGGGTAATTATAAATACCCTACAAAGATGTAGGAGTTTTCTATGTTTTATATATGCATTATTAATATTTTACCTACCATAATTTTACGATATAGCTAATTTCGCAATTTTGTATCTTTAGGACATCTTTAATATTTACACGCTGTTTGTGTCATTCTAAAAGGCCCTGAAGAAGTGGGGTTTCTGTGAAACGCGTAGGGCACACTTCTGATATTCTATACCAGGACTCGCACAACCTGGATCAACCAAACAGTAAACTGTACTCTCTTTCAGATTGTAATGTTTTAAATATTCCCATCCGGGGATGGTAAATAAAATATCTTTATATTTTTTTTTAAAAATACTGTGTTATAAATTATTATCCATACTCCATCGAAGCACATGTAAAGTCCCACCCCACGTCTTTCTGAATTTTGTTTCTACCAGGGACGGTACCTCCATGTGAGTTATAATTATTTCACGTTTACCCTCACCCTCATTCAATAAGTTTATATAAAATTGTGCCTTTTTGGGCAACAAAATCTGCACTCATTAAAAAAAATTCCAAACATTCTCACATACAAGTGCATCTCAAAAAAGTAGAATATCATCAAAAAGTTAATTCATTTAAGTAATTCAATTCAAAAAGTGAAACTCATATATTATATAGATTTATTACATGTTCACAGAATGGCACGGCTGCAAAAATGGGTGTACCTGTATGTCCCTTTGAATTTGCCACCATGCCATCGCGTGCGCGCTGCCGGCGGCATGCGCACGCACCTGCCGCAAGCTCCGTGAGTAGGATTGTGGGTCCCCGGGATACCAGCGATCGTCTCACGGAGAGGAAGAATGGGAAAAGGCTAATGTAAACAAGCATTTCTCCATTCTGCCTAGTGACACTGTCACACTGATCACAGCTCCCTGTAATCGGGAGCGGTGATCAGTGATGTGTCACATGTAGCCCCCCCCACAGTTAGAATCACTCCCTAGGACACACTTAACGCCTACAGCTCCACCTAGTGTTAACGCCTTCACTGCCAGTCACATTTACACAGTAATCAATGCATTTTTAATCGCACTGATCGCTGTATAAATGTGAATGGTCCCAAAAATGTGTCAAAATTGTCCAATGTGTCCACCATAATGTCACAGTCATGATAAAAATCGCAGATCGCCGCCATTACTAGTAAAAAAAAAATTATTAATAAACATGCCATAAAACTATCCCCTATTTTGTAGATGCTATAACTTTTGCACAAACCAATCAATAAACGCTTACTGCGATTTTTTTTTTTACCAAAAATATGTAGAAGAATACTTATCAGCCTAAACTGAGGAAAAAAAAGATTTTTAGATATTTTTTGGGGGTATTTATTATAGCAAAAAATAATGCTTTTTTTCAAAATTGACGCTCTTTTTTTTGTTTATAGCGTAAAAAATAAAAACTGCAGAGCTGATCAAATAACACCAAAAGAAAACTCTATTTGTGGGAAAAAAAGACTTTTGGTTTTTCGCAAAAAGTGCTCTGGTCTTTGGCCAGCCAAATGGTCCGGGGCTGAAGTGGTTAAGCATTTCTTTCTATTAATGTTGATGATTATGGCTTACAGCTAGTGAAAACTCAAAATTCAGTATCTGAGAAAATTACAATATTGTGAAAAAGTTCAACATTGTAGCCTCACGGTGTTACACTCTAATCAGCTACTTAACTCAAAACACAGTGGTGTAGTGGTTAGCACTCTCACCTAGCAGTAAGAAGGGTCACTGGTTCAAATCCCAACCATGACACTACCTGCCTGGAGTTTGCATGTTCTCCCTGTGCTTGCGTGGGTTTCCTCCGGGTACTCCGGTTTCCTCCCACACTCCAAAGACATGCAGGTAGGTAAATTGGCTTCTGTCCAAAATTGGCCCTAGTATATGAATGGGGACCTTGGATTGTGGGCTCCTTGAGGGTAGGGACCAATGTGAGTGTGTAACTGTACAGGGATAGGGACAATTGTAGACACTCAGGTTGAACTGGATGGACTGGTGTCTTTATTCAACCTTACTAACTATGAAACCTGTAAATGTTTCCTGAGCCTTTAAATGGTCTCTCAGGTTCAGTAAGTTACACAATAATGGGAAAGACTGCTGACTTGACAGTTGTCCACAAGACAGTCTTTGACACCCTCCTCAAGGAGGGTAAGTCACAAAAGGTCATTGCTGAAAAGCTGTCTGTTCACAAAGTGCTGTATCCAAGCATATTAATGGAAAGTTGAGTGGAAGGAAAAGGCGTGGAAGAAAAAGGTGCACAAGCAACAAGGATAAGTCCAGGACTACAACTGTTGCATTCCTTGTGTCAAGCCACTCCTGTGGAGCCATAGTGTAGCCCTCTACCAGAAAATTCTAGAGCACTGCGAGACCAGCTTTATGGAGATGCGGGTTTCATTTTCCAGCAAGACTTGGCACCTGCCCACACTGCAAAGCGTACCAAGACCTAGTTTAATGATCATGGGTTCACTGTGCTTGATTGGCCAGAAAACTCAACTGGCCTAAACCCCATAGAGAATCTGTGGGATATTGTCAAGAGAAAGATGAGCGTCACCAGACCCAACAATGCAGACAAGCTGAAGGACGCTATCAAAGCAACCTGGGCTTCCATAACATCTCAGCAGTGCCGCAGGCTGATCGCCTCCATGCCACACCGCATTGATGCAGTTGTAGCACCATCTATCTTAGGTAGTTGCTAGAGCTAGTTTTTTTGGCCAGTGCAAGTAAATTTAGGCATTGGAGTGGTTTAGTGTAGGCTGGTTACTCACAGATAGCATCACCTTTCAGTTACCTCCCTCTGACCTCTAGAAGATTCTAGAGACAGAGAAGAGGAAGAGAGGTGGAGCTGTCTGGGATGTGGTAAGGAGCCCTGACCAATCCCCAACTAGGATTGGCAGGGAGGCAGGCCTCCTTAAATACCTTGGTTCAGCCCAGCTGGGGAGTTGTTCAGGTGGAAGAACTGAGAGATGGAGTGTTAGGCTGTTGGTGCCTTGAAAGGGAGCCCCCCAGTCTGGAGGGGTGACCTTGGGCCAGGGGCTCGGATTTGTGAAGGAACCCCAAACAAACCAAGGGGTGTCCTGAATAGGAGCAGGAGGGTATAGCGGGGAACACTGCCAGGCAAGTCTTCAGGAGGGATCCACCAGGTGTCGGTGAGTGACAAGCACAATCGGGAGAGCTGGGAGAGGCATGCCAAGAGTGGATGTAGAACCAGCGGGAGAGATTGTGATGTTACTGGCAATGAAGTCGGGTGGCTGCAGCCAGGAAGGCTGTCAGAGCCTGCACAGGAGTGACTGGGATCAGTAGTCCACCTCAAATACAGCTAGCACTAAAAGACTTTCTTTCATCATTCATTACTACACCAAAGTGGCCCGCGGTCCCTGCCAGCAATTGGCAAATCCCTGAAGTTGGGCCCAATTCAGAGTTGGGCCCAACCATGTGCTAGCTGTGCCAGGAACCAAGTATTGCACAGGAGAGAAAGTAACATTCTACAAATAAGCGTTGTCCTGGAGAAGTCTGGAGCTTTAGAGAATGTGAATAGATGTTCCAATCAATCATCTCATTGTTTAAAACTATTGCTTCTGGGCATTCCATAATCCCTTTACCCATCCAAGTTTAATCCCTCAATAAAATAACAAAGACAAAGCTGATGGACTGTTCATTGTCTGGAGAGTGACTGGAAGTGAATACCTGGCTGGGGCAGGGTGACAGGTGGAACTACTACACTCAGCGGCCCCACGGGGGTACCACTACACAGTAATTCATGCAAAAGGAGCCCTGACCAAGTAATAAATGCATACTATACTGTATGTTAACATCCATTTCAGTAAGCCAACATTTCTGTATTAAAAATCTTTTTTTTTATTGATTGAAATATATCACTATGTGTGTATTGAATCTATATACGGTAATATAAAAGTTTTACTTTTTGAATTGAATTACTGAAATAAATTCACTTTTTGATGATATTTTAATTTTTTGAGATGCACCTGTTTCCCCACACTCGGGTATGAAGATGCCTCTGCATTATGTAGTTTGCAGTCTCCAGTCATCATAGCATTGGTTAATGTCATCTTGCTAACAACATGCCTCTGTCCACAGAATTCAGCCAGATTTTAGCTGTAACTGTTCTTTTGTTTGTCATAAAACAAAAGCAGGAATATGATTGACTGTTATAGGCAGAACTTTGAATTTTAATTTGTTCCATTCTAAAAAAAAAAACAAAAAAAAAAAACACCTTGGAACTTTGCATCTTGGCTTCAGAGTTTCAGTTTTTTACTATGCTGCAGTAGTGCAGTGTTACCTCTCAAAGATGCATATGTGTCTTGTTATTAAGCTATATACTTGCATTCTCAGAGCAGTAAGTATGGCTTTGGACCTCCACGGAGTCCTTTGCTGCATGGGCCCAGTGCCAAAGACAGACATTCTGTGGCCTGCTGATAGAGTATAAATCTGTCAATTAAGAGACATTTTAGCTTTCTTCCATGATGTCTTGGCAGCATGTTTGTTATTTGACAGCTTTATGAGAGCCTTTAATCAGCACTCTGTTGTGGCAGGAGGTAGGTAGTCTGTTGGTATAAAACTTTTGGTCTGGGGACATTTCTAAACAATGGAGAATATACTGAATGATCAACCCTCTCTGAGAGATAAGACTACTCTGTTAAAAAAAAAACTATATGGTAGAGATTCTGAATCTTATGCCAAACTCAAACTTATGGCAAACTCAAGTCCGCCAGACAATCCCCCCGTGTGTAGCCTCCGGCATATTTTTTGACCCGAAAGTACGGCGGACTTAGAAAGAAGTTTTGCACTTCAATCTTCCCGCCGGACTCGCATTTCGGCGGACATTCCGGCCGTGTGTGTGCCAGTCCGCCGTACTTTTGAAATGAGCGGACCTTTCCCGCCCGGAGAAAAGTCCGCTCATTTCAAGCGGGTCTGCAGGTAGGCGGGGCCCACGAAGGAGACCCCGCTGGCCCCGCCACCTGGTATGGACTTAAAGGGGAACCCCAACGCCGAAAAAAATCGGCGTGGGGGTCCCCCCCAAGTCCACAACAGACCCTTGTCCGAGCACGCTACCCGGCCGGCCAGGAAAGGAGGGGCGAGCGAGCGCCCCCCCCCTCCTGAGCCATACCAGGCCGCGTGCCCTTAACATGGGGGGTGCCTTGGGGAAGGGGGGGCCGCGCTGCCCCCCACCACCCCAAAGCACCTTGTCCCCATGTTGATGAGGACAAGGGCCTCTTCCCGACAACCCTGGCCGTTGGTTGTCGGGGTCTGCGGGCGGTGGGCTTATCGGAATCCGGGAGCCCCATTTAATAAGGGGGCCCCCGGATACTGGCCCCCCACCCTATGTGAATGAGTATGGGGTACAATGTACCCCTACCCATTCACCTGTCAAATAAAGTACAAAAATAACACAACACAGGGTTAAAATATTTTATTGCACAGCTCCGGGGGTCTTCCGTCTTCGGGGGTCTTCTCGCCGGACTCCTCCGCTATCTTCTTGTAGCTCTTTTACTAGCGGAGGAGCCCGGCATTCTTCTTCGTCGCCGCGGCCTCTTCTTCCGACTTCAGGGGTCTTGTCCCCCTCTTCGGTTCTTCTGCCGGGCCACCGCGCCTTCTTCTAGCTCTTTTACAGGCGGTGGCCCGGTCTTCTGTCGCCGCCGCCGCCTTCCGTTCTTCTGTTCTTGTCTTCTTCTTCTTCTTCAGATGTTGCCTCGCCGAGTCCTCTGCTCACAATGACGGGGAGCGGGCACGCGGCGACTTATATAGCGACAATGGGCGGGGTCTTCGGTGGATGTCACATGGGTGGATGTCACATGGGTTGATGTCACATGGCGACAGTCCCAGCATCCTCCGGGACTGTGACATCGTAAGGGGGCGGGGTCACCATGTGACATCCACCCATGTGACATCCACCGAAGACCCCGCCCCTTGTCCCTATATAAGTCGCCGCATGCCCGCTCCCCGTCATTGTGAGCGGAGGACTCGGCGAGGCAACATTTGAAGAAGAAGAAGAAGACAAGAACAGAAGAACGGAAGGCGGCGGCGGCCACGGCGACAGAAGACCGGGCCACCGCCTGTAAAAGAGCTAGAAGAAGGCGTGGTGGCCCGGCAGAAGAACCGAAGAGGGGGACAAGACCCCCGAAGTCGGAAGAAGAGGCCACGGCGACGAAGAAGAATGCCGGGCTCCTCCACTAGTAAAAGAGCTACAAGAAAATAGCGGAGGAGTCCGGCGAGAAGACCCCCGAAGAAATAAAATATTTTAACCCTGTGTTGTGTTTTTTTTGTACTTTATTTGACAGGTGAATGGGTAGGGGTACATTGTACCCCATACTCATTCACATAGGGTGGGGGGCCGGTATCTGGGGGCCCCCTTATTAAAGGGGTCTCCCGGATTCCGATAAGCCCACCGCCCGCAGACCCCGACAACCAACGGCCAGGGTTGTCGGGAAGAGGCCCTTGTCCTCATCAACATGGGGACAAGGTGCTTTGGGGTGGTGGGGGGCCACGCGGCCCCCCCTTCCCCAAGGCACCCCCCATGTTGAGGGCACGCGGCCTGGTACGGCTCAGGAGGGGGGGCGCTCGCTCGCCCCTCCTTTCCTGGCCGGCCGGGTAGCGTGCTCGGACAAGGGTCTGTTGTGGACTTGGGGGGGACCCCCACGCCGATTTTTTTTCGGCGTTGGGGTTCCCCTTTAAGTCCATACCAGGCGGCGGGGCCAGCGACGTCGCCTTTGCGGGCCCCGCCTACCTAGAGACGCGCTCGAAATGAGCGGACTTTCCTCCGCGTGTGTGGGCGAGTCCGTTCATTTCAAAAGTAGGGCGGATAGTACGGCGGACTTAGTACGCCGTATTAGTCCGCTGAAAAAGTGCCGTGTGTGGGCAAGTAGCCCGTTCGGAAAGTCCAACGGACAGTCTGGCGGTAAGTCCGCCAGACTAAGTACGTCGGACAGACGGCTACGTGTGTACGCGGCTTAACAAACAATCCTGTTTAAAAATCAGACCCCAAATTCTCAGCTGAATCATAAAGGGCAAAGTGTACTTACCCGGTCAATAAGAAGGTTGCAGAACTCTTGCAAAAGTACAATGATGCGTTGAGGGGTGCAGTAATAGAGGGAATTGGTCCATATTAAGAATATGGTATGGAATAGTGGCAAGAAGAAATCTTCAATATCTGGGAAGTTTGATTCCTCCAGGTGGGCAATGTAAAACTTTAAAGGCTTAAGATACAGTTCAATCTCTTGTGCTTCTGTAAAAGCTGCAGTAAAACAAAATGTACAGTCAGAGATTGTACTTTTAAATTGTTAATCTACCCAAAAATTTTATTTTGTTTATTGTAGAATCTCCGCAAATAAAGTGTACACTAGCTTCCTTTACATCTCGGTGACTCCAGTGAGGAAATCTATCTGCTGCAACCCCCTGCGTCTGTATTTAAATCTCAATTTTCCTGCTGCCAAGAAGAGTGAAATGCTCTTGTACAGGTAGTGGCAGAGGCATAGACATGTTACTCAACCATAAATGGCATGTCAATAACCACAAGCGGTAATAAACATCAGTGGGTGATTCAACTGATCAAGAATAATGACACAATAATAAAGTGTAAGACAATGTGATAGCAACCAATCAGATTCCAGCTTCTATTTTGACCATAAAAGGTATCTGATTGGGTGATCTCCTTCTAAAGAACAACTGCAGGTAAATGAGCTTATAATGTATTTTCCTGATGGTTTGTAAGCAGGTTGGAAGTATGTAAGCCAATACGTTATATTATGTTGTTGCAGGACACTGCGGTATTTATGCTAGATTACATTGGATAATCTTATAGGGACATTCCTACCATAGAACTGGGAGGACAGAAACATGGGAGCTAGCAGTGCTGTCTTAGGTTTTAATGATGCAAAATCCTGGGCTGTCATATCCTTTCTGGTTGCATTACTGAGAGCAGCAATAGGGTCTGTGGAGGTGGCAGCACTGTTATCATTCACTCCAAAAGTGGGAATTTTCTGGCACAATTGTGGCTATGATATCTTCCTTAGAGCTAGCTCTCAAACTGCTGCAGAAAACAGTGCATCTGTGAGTACTCCCAAGCCCTTGTACACACGGTCAGAGATTCCGACGGAATGTGTCCGATCGGACCGTTTTGTCGGACTGTGCGTGGTCTACATCGGACTGTTTCCGTCGGAGTATCCGACGGACCAAGTTTTCCAACTTGTTGGTAAAATTTTCAGACAAAATGCTCCAATCGTACATACTCCGATCATGTGTAGAGAATTTCCGATCGGACAAAGTGCCACGCATGCTCAGATCAAATTCCTACTATTGGCTACTAGCGTGAACGTAGTCCCGTCGTAACGAAATAACGTAATCACGTCGGATTTTCCGACAACTTTGTCCGACCGTGTGTATGCAACAGTTTTGGACAAAATCCGACGGACAAAATCCGACGCATTTGGTTGTCGGAATCTCCGACCGTGTGTACAAGGGCTAATACAAATTGCTTACCTAAATAACGCTGTCAGGGTAGAAGATTATGACATGGTCTCATTAAAAAACAAGTTAGCAATGGCAGCTTATGTCTCTGTAGTGAAAAATTCAATTCAAAGCATAAAGTCAGATTCATTTCTTGGCTCTGTAGACTTCTTTAACATATATCACACCTATAAACATTGTATAGTTGACAGTGTTGCAGCTAAGAGCCATTACAAGCTATTTCAGACATTTGCATGAGGTGTGAAGAAATAAAGGCTAAGAAATATTTTCTCATGCTGGCTCTCCCTATATCCCCAAACATATGCTCTCTCTCCTCCTTTACAAATCATTAGTAATGCCGCGTACACACGATCAAACTATCCGACTCGAGTCCGCCAGTGTGTGGGCTCCGGCGGACTTTTTTCTCCAAATACGGAAAAGTTTCTTCACAGTAAGAGCTGTGCAAATGTGAAATAGACTCCCTCAATAACTGTTTTTGGCCAGCTCAGTAGATTTATTTTAAAAAGGCCTGGATTCTTTCCAAAATGTATATAATACTAGCAGGGCCAGATTAAGAACATCGTGGGCCTGGTGCTGAGGATTTTGGTGGGGCCTTTTATAAACAATAAATAAATAAAAATGCTAACTATTTTTTGTTATAACAAATTTAATTAAAGAGAGAGAGGGAGGATGAGAGAGAGAGAGAAAGGGGATGAAAGAGGTGTGAGGGGTAAGGGAGGGAGAATGAGAGAGAAAGGGGGGGGTGAGAGAAAGAGGATGCGCAAGAGCATGTGTGGGAATGACATCAACGCAGCCTGGCCAAGGCAAATGACGGAAGGCACAGAACCTGAAGGAAGACCGGGTGAAGATGGAAGTGCCCGGGCCCCGCCGGACTGATCACAGCACAGCACTGGAGGGCTCAGTCTGACAATTTAAAGATAAAAAAATCGAAAAAAAAAAAATGAAAATTTTTTATTTTTTTTACTTACCAGAAAGTGCAAACACTGCAGCTGCTGACTTAACACACTTACCTGTCCAGGGCGCCCGCAATGTCGGCCGCCCGAGGCCGACCCGTCCCTCGGCTCTCGGGTCCCGGCGCCGCCATTCCCTCTAAGGGACACAGGCAGTGGAGCCTTACTGCCTGTTTCCTACTGCGCATGCGCGAGTCCCGCAGCACTTTCTGAATGGGACGCGCTGTGTTCTGGAACACACAGTTCCCAGAACACAGCGCGACCCATTACCCAGAAGACGCCGCGACGAGGAGAGAAGACAGAAGATCTCCGCGGAGGAGGAAGAGGAAGATTAGGATTATGTGCCTAGCAACAGGCATTTCTGGTAAGTAAAAAAAAAAAAAAATTTTCATTTTTTTTTTTAGATTTTTTTGTAATTTTTAATATTTTTTTGTTTTCAGGGTGGCCCTCCACTTTAAGTGTACCCTAATGTGCTAATATGCTGGGCATACTTGTACATTATGGCATAACCTACCCCAGGGCCTCTAAAAAGTAGTACTGTTAGAAAAGTTTACTACCGCTTTACTATCACCGGAGCCTCTCATGGGGCCTCTACTGACCCTGTGGCCCTTGGGCAGTGCCTAAGTACATGGTTGTCAACATTTCAAAAATATTTTCAGGGAGGCTTTTTTTACAAGTGCTATATTTAGAGTAGCTGACATCCCCCGTGTTCCTCTATACATCACAATAGTAATTACAAAATGAAATAAGTACTAATAATGGGGCAGAACAAATATGAGGACTGTGAGATTTCCTTTAGTTGAACTGACAAAAGTGCCCATTCTAGAGCTGGTAACATTGAGGATATTCAGTATAATTTTAAAGAACAGTTTTTGTGGGTAAGAGGCATAGGGGAGGAGTATGGATGGTATAAAAGTGGGAAGTATGTGCAGGTGAGGGAGAGGAATGTGGAGGGTCTAACAGTGGGCACTATGTACATGAGAGGAGTGCAGAGGGTATGGCAGAAGGCACTATGTACAGGAGAGGAGTGTGAAGGGTAAGACAGTGGGCAGTATGCACAGCAGAGGAGTGTAGAGGGTATGACATTGGGCACTATGTATAAGAGAAGAGTGTGGAGGGTATGACAGTGGGCACTATGTATGGGAGAGAAGTGTGGAGAGTAGGACAGTAAGCAGTAATTACAGGAGAGGAGTGTGGAGGGAGGGTATGACGTTGGGCACTATGTATAGGAGAGGAGTATGGAGGGTATGACAGTTAGTAGTATGTACAGGAGAGGAGTGTGGAGGGTATGACAGTGGGCACTAGGTATAGGAGAGGAGTGTGGAGGGTATGACAGTGGGCACTATGTATAGGAGAGAAGTGTTGGAGGTATGACAGTGGGCATTATGTATAGGAGAGGAGTATGGAGGGTATGACAGTGAGTAGTATGTACAGGAGAGGAGTATGGAGGGTATGGCGGTGGGCACTATGTATAGGAGAGGAGTGTGGAGGGTATGGCGGTGGGCACTATGTATAGGAGAGGAGTGTGGAGGGTACAACAGTGGACACTATGTACAGGAGAGAAGTGTATGGCAGCGGGCACTATGTACAGGTGAGGAGTGTGTAGGATATGACAGTGGGCATTATGTATAGGAGAGAAGTGTGGAGAGTATGACAGTAGGCACTATGTATAGGAGAGAAGTGTGGAGAGTATGACAGTGGGCACTATGTATAGGAGAGGAGGATGAAGTAATCTGGGAAGGAAAAATGTAAAGGTTTGTGGAAGGATGTTTAGGGACTGCGTAGTGGTTAAGTGGGCCAGACATGGATTGAAATTACACCAATTAAGCAGAGACCAGTCATAGTCGATCTATGTATGGGCTAGCTGGTTTTACACAAGTCAACCTATTAACCGACTTGAGTACAACCAGCCTGTCAGGTTTTCCTCAAAATAATCAGTGCTGCCAGCTATAGTTAGCTACACTAATCAATGTATTCACTGGCAGAACACAATAACACTGAGGGAGTGATTGCCCCATTCACAGGTCAGCAGGTGAGAGGGTGTGTGGGGACAGGCTGGGGAGAGATACTAGTCAGTCCCTGGGTAGGCACTGGTTTGTATCAGAGCCAGATACACACAGGTTACATACGCCACGATCGTTAGAGCGAGAGCAATAATTCTAGCACTAGACCTCCTCTGTAACTCTAAACATGTAACCTGTAAAAAAATGTAAAGCATCGCTTAGTACACAACAAAAAATCGTCCTAACTTTAGTGTTTTTTTTTTATGAATGAAACAGTTTCTTTCCAACATAAAAAGTTGCAAAGACCACCATTTTATTCCATAGGGTGTCTGGTAAAACAATATATAATGCTTGAGGGTTCTGAGTAATTTTCTAGCATAAAAAAAAATTATGATTTTTACATGTAGGAGAGAAGTCTCAGAATGGGCCTGGGTGGCAAGGGGTTAATTATCATAAGTAATATACAAATAATTATTATAAGCACTGAGAGTTCATCCTCTCAGTCTGCTGCAGAGTGTTCCAGCTTGTATATATACTGCCGCTCTGTATGTAGCTTCTGACAGGCTGTGCAAGGAGCCCTGTATCTCCGGAACTATAGATGATAGCAGCCCCATATTTTAACCAGTGCTGGGGTGGGTCTTCAGCTACCTACCCCCCAAATATGGGGTCTCTGTGACTCCTGATCATCGAGCTACAATCCTCGAAGTCGATCTTTTTTTTTTTTTGGGGAAAATGGGCCTATCTTGAGAAAGGGGCCTGGAGCTTCAGCTCCAATAGCCCCTATGTTAATCCGGCCCTGAATACTAGTACTAATACTAATACAGTGATACTGCGATTCATGAATGCTTCTGTTCATGAACTCTGAGTTCACAAAAATTTGCTTTGGCTCACAAACTCCACTTTGGTTCACAAACACAAGCCACGGTCATCTTTCTTGCTCTGACATGTTCTGTCACAGATCAGCTGCAGTGCTGATCTGTGTCTTACTTTTTACTGCTGTAGGTCGGCTGGTTCCTGTGTTTCGACAAGCCTGTATTCAGCTCTTGCTGCACTCAGCAGTTATGGGTGTCGCTGGCTTCACCCGTTTTATTTACTTCCATCCTGCTACTTCCTGTCCAGCCTCCCATGTTCTTCTCTATTTAAATTCCACTCAGACCAGTTTCTGGTTGCTTGTGCAACACTTGTTCCTGAGCACCCTTTGTGTAACCTGCTTACCTGACCTCTCGTGAACCGATCTCTTGTGTACCGACTCAGCTAGTTCTCCTGATTACATTGTCTGCTGCAAGCTCTGACCTTGGCTTGTAATCCGGCTCAACTTTGCTTCGTCCATCCATCCATCCGTGTCTGACTGCGTCTTCTGGTACTCTCCTTGCCAGCGGGGTGAACCTGGGGTTCGTGACCTGGGGTCTGCACACAGCTAAGCCCAAACCCTCGTGAGGGGGTCCCTGGCAGAATATCGGCTGGTCCTTAGATTCCACGCCCTGGGGGATCCCGTGTCACCTGCTCGCCTGTGGGCTCACATCAGTAGCACTGTGACATATTCATATTGAGAAGAGCAGTGCAAGATGAGAATCGTAGGAGAACCTGTCCACTTAGATAGGGGTTCCTGCCCCCTGACTACAATGAGGGTGGACTCACTTAATTGGGACTCATGGAAAAACAGTTCATATGAATTTTACAACTTTATCATGCTCTCAGATGATCTTTTCCTGGATGCACAGGGCTGTTTTCTGGCCCCTAGATTAGTCATTTAAATTGGGGTTTGGGATTGTTTCAAACAAGTATTAAAGAGGAGCTATAGGTTTTTTTTTTGTTTGTTTTTTTCTTTGTTTGTTTTTTTTAGATGTCCACATGAAAGAGGTCTGCTTAATGTAAAAGACTGTATGTAATATATGCTTAAAATCCTTTTTTTTTTGTACATACATTTCAGAATGTTACTGTATATATATATATATATATATATATATATATACCAAAAAAAAAGTTCAGAACGAATTAACCTGATTTACATCGAACTCTATGGGAAAATTTGCCTCGGTTCACAACCAATTCAGTTTGCGACATTTCACAACATTTCACAAATTACGTTTGTGAGCCAAGGTACCACTGTAGTTATAGGTTAATTTGATCCAGGGAATATTCGATTGCATCTTGGGGGATCAGGAAGGAATTTTTTCCCCTACTGGAGCAAAAAATGTTTTCCCCTTTTAGTGGTTGAATTAGACTGACTTGTGTCTTCAACCAGACTATTTATGTAACTATGTAATTATGTTACCCCAATGTAAAATAATAAAAAAACATTATTGAGGTATTGTATAATAAGGAGAGGCTGTTTGAAGAAATACAAGCAGGGTTTGTATATCAGGAGAGACCCTAGTGGTATTTTCTGCTATAAATGCTTCCCCTGGCCTTTCAGCGATAATGTAGTCTGTGTCACGCATGCGCAGCTCAGACCACATTTATGGCCTGCTCTGTGTGACATGGTGAAGTGACTCCCATGCATGTGCAGGAGTGACGTCATTGCAGCCTGGCTGGTAGTTTTCTGCAGGCAGCCTGTAGTGGGTGGGCCTGCTGGGCAATTCCCACAGCTCTACTCTCTGCACAGGAGATATACAGAACAATGATGATGCCACTTTTACTTTTACAAGTTAATGTCTGGGTTTGTCAAGTCATTTTGTTACACAAAGTATCCTTTGTAGTTATTGAGGAATATATTTAGATTAAAGTTTTTAATGCCAGAATACTGAGAAAGCTGGCATGGGCAGGAGTGTTCCCACACTGGATGCCATCTATATATATTATGATACAGTAGTTATGGCCTGAATATGTTTTATGCTCTTATCAATAAAAAAAATGGTCTGGCCACACAGACAGGCTTCACACCAAGACCTCCAATGCACAATCATGCAGTAAACATCACCTGACCAATTAATATACCACAACACTTACTTGCGAAAAAACACGAAGGAAAAAAGGAGTCAGGTAGTTTTTTTTGTTTGTGTGTGGACCCTCACTGGGGACCTACAAAAATAAATTAGCTTATGCAGCGCCTCATGTGAGTAATTGATGTGTATAAGATTGTATCTACTCATTCGTTTCCTATGGGTCCTTGATGAACTTCTACGCTGTAATGTGTGCAGAAAAGTATGATTGGGCTCTTAGCTTTCTCATAGCACCTGATTAATCCACCATTATGACATGCATCTTATAAACACATATGCTGTTATGAACCTGTCACTATATATTGTGTGTATTATGTTTTTATATTTCATGATTGAGAATAAACACTTTATAAACATTTTTTTTTACCAGTCCGTATATAACACCTATTTAGTCATTAAATGCTGACTGGTATTTTTAGTAACAATGAAAATAAAATTTAAAGAAAGCCTCTAAGTACTGCTTGAGACTGACCATGTGAGATAAAATATATTTTTAAAAAAACCTTCTGTTCAACACAAAAATGTGGAGGGGCCCTAACTGCCCAGCGACTAGAAGTTAGAGAAATGTTTTTGTACTATAAACTGCAGTTTTTCTTTAATGTACCGAATGCTATGAATTTGGTGATAACAAACATTGTGCTACCTTCATCAACTCTATTGATCAAATCCATGAAACCAGTGTAATAGCTGCTCCTCTTTTCTTGCAGTTTATCAATCACTTTTTGAAATTCTGCAGTCTGCAACTGTAGAATAAAGAGATAAAATATGCATTTCAGTATCTGAGTGTATCCCATATTTAATAAAACAATATGATAATAGGGGCCCCTGTTATAAAAACAAAGCGCAATCAATCACATAATATGCCTGTAAATATTTTGTGTGCTTAGACCAATGGTACATAATATGTGAAAACTATTTATATGAATGGTAGCAATGCAGGGGGAGTGCTTCTCTACAGAGCATTGGTAAGGTGCAAAACTAGCTAAATTAAAAACATTTTATTAAATGAGACAAAGAAAAAACATTCATAGAATCCAACCAGAATTCATATCATATTTTTGCCATTTGACTATAGTACTAAAAAAAAAAAAAGCGTAAAAACTCCAAATCAAAGTATATTACCATCAAAAGTCCATTACAAGTGATTGGGGAAAAAACATTTAATTTTATAGCAAACATCTTTAGGCAGCTACAGTACATGCAATGTTTCCCAAATTATCTTCTTATGTGTCTTCCCAGGTGAAACACTCCACCACCACCTAGAGGTAAGTTAAGCTGGTTATATACTAGTAGAAATTAATGCCTTTTCATTTTATAAACATTGGTTTCATTTTCAGATTGTTAGTGATGTCAAAATCTTTATTTTTTGACTACAGTGAGAGTGGGAAGTTTTGAAGGAACCAGATGGAAATTTTTTCTCTAACCAAAGAAACACTGAATGTTCTTTTTGTTCAGGAAATTACATTCATTCCAAAATTTAATGTTAAAAGCAACCAAAATTTTGAAGTACTTTCGAATGACAAGTCATCGAATGTACTGAGAATTTTCGTACAAATGTTCCTATGAAAATTTGTATTAAAATGGGGATGGGGATCTGGGCCCTGCTGTACCCTGGCCTCCCAAGCAGTGGGGAGAGGCAGGAAACAGGGAATATGGTGGATATAGCAACTCTTGGTTAAAGGCGGCACCCTCCCTTAACTGATATGGACGTGCTTCTGGTCTATAACACCAGGCTAATTCTTAAAGCGGTTGAGGTTATTGTTGGGTCAGAGAGCCTGTCCCCGTGTGGTCCACTACAGTTGTTCCGGCGGGTACCCTCTCTCTCACCCACCTCTTATCCTACTGCCGAGGACTCGGCATGAGTCACGATGATACAAAGAAACTGGAATGAAGGGTTGGCCGGATGTGATAGTGTGTTTTGGTGCTAGGCTTCTTCCTCACACCAGGGTGGCAGGTTTCCCCTCTGGAAAGCCCGGATCGGGACAGTTGATAGTCAGTCCCGCAGGCTACGCCTGCTTAGGTGGTCTAGCAGGCCTGAGACCACCTCCGGCTCTAGTTCTATTTACTTCACGGGGACACCTTCATTAAGTAAAAGAGGACCGTATACCTCACTCAACGGAGTAATAGTACTCCGTTAGAGTGGAACAGAGGTTTTAGTCCCCAGCATAAGCCCCAGAATACTCTTTCTTTCCCCTTTACCCTAATCCCCTTTTCCCTTATCACCCTGCTTCCCTTCCTTCCTCCCTGAATACCCCTCCCTAGCTTTCCCTCTTGCCTACACAGATCCTCCCCATCACGAGGGTGGAAAGGCAATAGCGCTATCAATAATAATCTCCAAAATGCCTCTAGAGAGGCAGATCTTATCTCCTCTTTCCCTCAAAGTATACTCCCTGAATGCGAAGGGACTTAACATTCCAGAAAAACGAAGCAGTCTGTTAACCGAAGTCCACAGACAGAGAGCTCAAATTGTATTTGTGCAGGAAACACATTTTAAAACCAGCTCTATACCACGTTTAAGTAATCATCGATTCCCTGTAGTATTCCATGCAACCTGTGCTGACTCTAAAACGAAAGGGGTGGCGATACTAATGGCAAAGTCGTTTGTGTTCAAATTGATAGATCAGATGGTGGATCCGGAGGGTAGGTACATTTTCTTAAAAGGTACCTGGAAAGATAAGCCTGTGACCGTGGCGAATATTTACTGTCCAAATTCGAAACAAGTATCCTTTCTGAAAGATACTCTGCTGAAACTAACTTTATTCCAGAAGGGCCTAGTGATTCTGGGTGGCGACCTTAACATGGCTCTGAACCCGCTTTTAGATACCTCTTCGGGTACTTCGTCACTCCCATTTTCGGCGTTACGGCAAGCGAAAATCCAGCTAGCCTCGCTCTCGCTACATGACTCCTGGCGTACCCTAAACCCACGTGGGAAGGACTTCACCTTCTATTCGAACCCCCATAACAGATATTCTCGTCTGGACTATCTGTTTATAACCCAGAGAGATCTGACTTATTTATATAGTGCGACGATAGAAAACATGGTGATCTCAGACCATCACCCGATCACTATGACCCTGCGATTTCCCCAGAGGGAAATGGCCACCAAAATATGGAGATTCGACGCCTCACTTCTCTCAGACGTCGGGGACCTAGCTGACATTAAACAGGCCATCAGTGAATACTTCCAATTAAATGACACCCCAGACACTTCCCCTATGGTTCAGTGGGAGGCGCACAAATGTGTTCTACGTGGACATTTGTTGGCCCTAGCGGCCAAGAAAAAGAAAAGACACCAGGCCCTGATCTCGGAGCTGTCGTCCAAAGTATCCAAATTGGAGGCACAACACAAGCGTTCGCTTGCTACCACAGTAGCGTCCGAACTGGCAGACACGCGAATGCTCTTGCGGGAAGAACTATACAAAAGGGCTAGGAAAAAAGACAGGTGCTGTCACAGAAACTCTTCTATGAGAATAGCAACAAACCGGGGAGATTCTTGGCCAGGTTCACGCAGCAACGTACCCTTGCGCACACTGTTCACCACTTAGTAGACGACACAGGAGGGATACATACCAAAAACAAGGAGATAGCGGGCCTGTTTCAGGATTATTATAGTAAACTGTATGACCTGCGGAGGTATGAACAAAACCCACCCACAGCGGAGGAAAGGGCGTGCTTAATAAACGAGTTTCTTCGCGAGTATAGCCCTACAGCCTTATCGTCTGAGGACCAGCGGGCTCTTGAAGCCCCGTTGTCCTTAGAGGAATGGGCAGCTGCCTTAAAGTCTACAAAGCCGGGCAAGAGTCCTGGGCCGGATGGTTACACAGCACAGTATTACAAGAGTTTTCCGGACCTCTTAGGCCCAGGATTCATAAAAGCTTTCAACTCTCTAACGGAAACGTCGGATCCCCCCAGAAGTGTACTAGAAGCCTATATCACAGTTCTACTGAAAGAAAACAAAGACCCGATGAGCGTCGCAAACTACCGGCCAATATCACTCTTAAACGTAGATGTGAAATTATTCTCCAAAATATTAGCCACCAGACTCTCTTATCACATACCGGCGTGGGTGGGGCTAGACCAAGTGGGTTTTGTCCCTGGCAGGGAGGCCAGGGACAACACCATCAAGGCGCTAAACCTGCATCACTGGCTGTCCTCCACGCATAAGAAGGGTTTCTTCCTGTCCATGGATGCGGAGAAGGCCTTTGACCGGGTGGCCTGGGACTATATGGACTCCGTCCTGGAGACAATAGGCCTGGGGAACCACATGCGATTGTTTATTAAAGCTCTATACACTAACCCAAGTGCCAGAGTCCGGGTCAACGGTCACCTGTCAGAGGCCTTCTCCAAGTCCTTTGCCCTAAATATCACGCTACCCCCTCACGAAGTTCAATTGTGCCAAAGTAACTTCCCGTTTATATGGAAGACAGATGCCATCACTTACTTAGGCATTCAATTACCCAGCAGACTAGTAGACTTATATGACATGAACTATCTGACGGAACTGAAGAAGCTGCAACAAGACCTTGTTAGGTGGGAATCCCCCACCATTTCCTGGTTTGGACGAGCCGCCATTATAAAGATGACGGTTCTCCCCCGTATCCTTTATAAAATGCAGACCATACCAATTGTTCTCCCTCCCTCCTTTTTTGCGGCCTACAAAAAAATGTGTAGAACATTTCTTTGGGGAGGCAGAGGGGTGAGAATTCAATGGACAAAGCTAGTGTTACCTAATGCCAAGGGGGGGATCGGGCTCCCTGACCTTCAGAGGTATTACTGGGCTTCCCAGCTAGCTCGGATAGTGGACTGGAAGGTTCATAAGCAATGCAAGGGATGGGTTCTCTTAGAACAATCGATAGTTGGAACTAGTCTGGGTTCTCTTCCTTGGCTGACCAAGAGACATGTGCCCGCGGTCGCACATTCCCACCCATTTATAAGTGCTACTCTAGAGACCTTTGATAGAGCATGTAAAGTTTACAATATCTCGGACAAAGTAGGTGCCCTCACTCCCATTCGGGGAAATCCAGATTTTACACCAGGTTTAGCGAGGTCTTACCTGTCTGCAGAATGGCCACGTACAGAGATATTGGCCAAGGACTTCTTTTCCAGAGGCAAGCTCCTTAGTCAGAGGCAACTGGCTTCCTTGTCGCGGACAAAATCGTTACCTTTCTGGGAATATATCCAACTTAAACATTACCTAGACAGGCTGACATTCAAAGATAAACTCTCTAACGCCCCTACGGCATTTGAAACTTTGTGCTCCAGTCACTCGCCTTAGTGTCATGTAATTTCATTAATATATACTTCCATGTTTCCAGACGCTGATCCCATCCTGCAAAAAGAACACGACTTTTGGGAAAGACAATTGAACATAGAATTGACCCATACAAACTGGGAGCGCATCCACCTGTATATTCACAAAGGGTCATTGAATGTACACACACAAGAGAACGGGTACAAAATCAAATCTCGGTGGTACAAAAGACCGGAGATATTGCATACGTTTATACCCTCAGTCTCCGACCGCTGTTGGAGATGTGGGCAGGGGCTCGGTGACTTCTTACATATTTGGTGGGAATGCCCTCGGATCCAACCATACTGGCGGAAGGTACATGAAACAACGACTTTAATCTCTTCGCTCCCCTTGGAATATTCACCAGCACAGTACCTTTTACACCACTCACAAATTTAGAAGAAAAAATATTTCAAATCAGTTGCAATGCATATGATCAATGCCGCAAGGCTCTGCCTACCAGTTCACTGGAAATCCACTGGGATTCCATCCATGAAAGAATGGACCTCACGCATTGACCACATTGCAGTGATTGAGGAGTTGATTTTCGCTACTAAAGACAGAATTGCCAGTTTCTCAGCGATCTGGGAGACATGGTTCGAGTTACGTAGGTCGCCAGATTATCAAAATTTAGTGAGAGACGACGGCCAATAATCTAACAGCTAATACGGTGTATCAGGCGGGCTTACGGCCAAAAGAGGGTACATGCAAGACCAGAGGAGCTAAGATATTCTGGTAGGGAGGGCAGTTGGTGGTGTCCCCACCCCCTCCTCAAAACTGGAAAGCTTGTCCCCTCCTCCCCTGACACTCCCCCCTGGTTCCTCTCCTTCCCTTCCTCTTTCCCCTCCTTCCCCGTCTTCCCTTTCCTGTGTCCCCCCCCCCTTTTTTTTTGCTTTTTCTATATTGCCCCTTTTTCTCTTCGGCTGGGAATTACAGGGGGAGATGGTGCTCGGGGTTGACCTTTAGGTAGAACACGGTTCACCTTCCTGTGATGCATAGAAATCCGACGCGGTGGGGCCCGACTCTCTACGGACCCAAACTGCAGCGAGAACTGTCCATTATGAGAGTCTGCTTCACGAACAATTGGCACTCCTTGGCTTAAGTGACGTAGGCTCTAGACACAGACGATCAATCCAACTTTGCTGATATATACTTAAGGTCTAGATGAAAACAAATGACAGCACAAACTCTTTTGTTTATTGTGTAATGTTGCTTCTGGCCGCTGTAACAATAGGGCCAAAATTATTGTATTAACTGTTCATTTACCTCTGTTATGCTTTGCAGTATCTTCAATAAAAAGACATTCTTTACGGAAAAAAAAAAAATTGTATTAAAGTTTGTTTGAAAATCTACTGGTGTATGGCCAGCTTTAGGCTTCATTCAGACCGACAGTGAAAACGGAAGTTCCAGCCATGTTTTTACCGCTCCTGAAAGCCAAGCTTTGCTTTGATCCCACTGCAAATTTAACTCAGCTTGTCAGGTTGACAGAGAGCCTGAGCCAGCCACTCTCATCCGCTCCACAGACCAGCTCTCTAGTGAGCACTGGAGGGGCAGAGCAGAGAGTGACGATTGACAGTCACTGCTCTCTGTTCAGAGTGGACACAAGAACTGAGCGACCTGCTGTCATGTGACTGTTCAGTTCTCAGGCTCAGAGGCAGTGGCGGACAGCTTGCAACATTTGGCCAATGTTGCATCAGGTATGTATGTCTGTTCTTTTACAATCCCCCACTTCTCCTTTAAGATGAAGGTTTAAAAGCTGAGGACACACTTACACTAAAAAGTGTGCACAAAGTTTCATAGTTAGTAAGGTTGAATAAAGACACCAGTCCATCCAGTTCAACCTGAGTGAGTGTCTACCCCTATCCCTGTACATTGCACACTCACATTGGTCCCTACTCTGAAGGAGCCCACAATCCAAGGTCCCCATTCATATACTAGGGCCAATTTTGGACAGAAGCCAATTAACCTACCTGCATGTCTTTGGAGTGTGGGAGGAAACTGGAGTACCTGGGGGAAACCCACGCAGGCACAGGGAGAACATGCAAACTCCAGGTAGTGTCGTGGTTGGGATTTGAACCAGTGACCCTTTTTACTGCCAGGTAAGAGTGCTAACCACTACACCACTGTGCCACCTAGAGGTTACAAGTGGTGTAGGGTTACACACAAATGTTTGTAACCCTAAAAAAAAACAAAAATGGCTCCTGTTTCTTTAAAGTATTTTATCCCTTTCATGACTAAGCCTATTTTTGGCATTTAAAATCCATATTTTTTGCTAGAAAATTACTTGGAACCCCCAAACATTATATATATATTTTTTAGCAGAGACTCTAGAGAATAAAACGGCTATTGTTGCAATATTTTATGTCACACGGTATTCGCGCAGCGGTGTTTTAGACGCAACTTTTTTGGAAAATGGACACTTTCATGAATTTAAAAAAAACGAAACAGTAAAATTAGCCCAATTTTTTTTCATAATGTAAAAGATAATGTTATGCCTAGTAAATAGATACCAAACATGTCACACTTTATAATTGCACGCACTCGTGGAATGACGCCAAACTACGGTACCTAAAAATCTCAATAGGATACGCTTTAAACATTTTTTACGGTTACCAGGTTAGAGTTACAGAGGAGGTCTAGTGCTAGAATTATTGCTCTCGCTCTGAATATCGCAGCGATATCTCACATGTGTGATTTCAACACCGTTTACATATGCGGGCGTGACTTCCGTATGCGTTTTCGTTGCTTCGCGAGCTCGCGGGGACGGCGGGCGCTTTAACATTTTTTTATTTATTTTAAAATTAATAAATTGTTTTTAAAAAAAAAATGTGATCACTTTTATTGCTGTCACAAGGAATGTAAACATCCCTTGTGACAGTAATAGGTGGTGACAGGTACTCTTTATGGAGGGATCGGGGGTCTAAAAGACTTTACACTTTACACTTCTGAATAGTGTCTTTTTTTTTAAAAATCCGGCGCCATTGGCAGCTGAGTAAACGGGAAGTGACGTCATGACGTCGCTTCCGTGTTTACCATTAGGAGACTGGAATGAAGCCACTTACGGTTTCATTCCAGTCCCTGCCCAGCCACCGGAGGAATCGGATGTGCGATCGGTGCTCCCGATTGAACGGGAGCACCGGTAAGAGTGGCGAGAGGCGGCGGGAGGGGGGACGTCCCCTCCCGCTCCTCCGGCATAACAGCCGAGCGGCTTTTAGCCACATTGGTTGTTATGGCTGGAAAGCCAATCGTCCGCTCTGAAAAACGGTACTGGGATGATGCCTGCAGGTGCGGGCATCATCCCGATATAACCCCCGGAAGCCGAGTACGCACATCTGCATATGCTCAGCGGCAAGGGGTTAAACAGCACAGTGCTTGTGCTGTGTAAGTTAGCTCCCTGTATCACCTAACAAAAATCAATCAATAATCACTCTCCCCCCTGTAAACTTTATCATGGCTGCTGAGTCCTGACACCGTGGTCAGGTTACGTGCCTCCATTAATCATCGGCTGTGTCTCCTCTTCTCCCCAGATTCCCCCGCCTGTCAGCTCCTTTCACGTCACGATTCTCCCCTTCTGCTGGCAAAATGATAATGTCATGTCTCTACAATCCCCTGTATGTTAGCTATTACCATGTGCCCCACTGTATGCCCTTTATTTTAAAAAAGCTGATGTTTACCTTATTTCAGAGCATTTCTCTGTGCTCATGTGACTCCTCGGCTCTCTTCTCCCCTCCTCTTGGCTAACATCAGCGGAAGTTCTAGGCCCCTCCCGCTGTATCTGTCAGACAGGGAGAGGAGAAAGCCGAGAATCGCTCTAAAATAGGGTAGATATCAGATTTTTTTAAATAAATGACATACAGTTGGGCACATGTTATCATCTAACAGAGGGGATTTTAGAGACATAACAAGTGGCTTTACAACCACCTTAAGCATGTGAGGTAAAACTTGGCTAAACACTCAGTTACATTGGCAAGGACAGTCACATCCAACTAGGCAGATTGTTGTTGCTAGCTTCAAGACAATCCAACAACACTATAGGCTACTGTCTGAAGAGAATTTAAATCTCATGCCAGGTATTCCCTACTATATTATTATTATTATACAGGATTTATATAGTGCCAACAGTTTGCGCAGATCTTTACACATGGGGGCAGACAGTACAGTAACAATACAAATCAATACAGGAGGGATCAGAGGGCCCAGCTCATTAGAGCTTACAATCTAGAAGGGAGGGTCAAGTGGAACAAAGGTTAATAACTGTGGGGGATGATCAGATGGAGAAAATTAAAACATGGTTGTTAGGTGTGGGTAGGATAGGCTTCTGTGAAGAGAAGGGTTTTCAGGGATCGTCTAAAAGCTAACTGAGTAGGAGATAATCAGACAGATTGGGGTAAGGAGTTCCATAGGATGTGGGGCTTAAAGGAGAGTTCAGAGTCCAGGACTACACCTAGGATCTTGGTATGCGGGGATGGGCTTATAGTTGTGCCATCGATTTTGACAGAGAGATCAGGGGAAGGGGTACATGGGGAGGAAAAATATTAAGTTCAGTTTTGGATAGATTAAGTTTGAGAAAGTGGTGTGACATTCAGACTGATATAGCAGTTAGTAAATTAGTGATACATGAGTAGATTGAAGGAGTGAGCTGAGGGGTAAATATATTTGGGTGTCGTCAGCATAGAGGTGGTATTGGAAGCCATGGGGGGCTATCAGCTGACCCCCAGAGGAGATATAGATTGAAAATAGGAGAGGTCCAAGAACAGAACCTTTGGGGATATATGAAAACTAGAAATACACTCTAATCTCAAATACTGTATAAACTCTTTTGTATTGTACTCATCTCTTCATGAACTGGGAGTCTATGTGAGAAAAGATGAAATAGGTCCTGCCCTGAAAAACCACAGTGCTAAAAATCCTGCACCAGAAACTACTAATTGATATAGATGAAACCTAGAACACGTATGTGAGTAGTTGAGAGAAAAACACTATTTCATTTTAAATTGTTTGGTCTCTACCTGGTAATGAACACTAAGCAAGTTTTCTTTCTGCATTGTCCAAAACTCCAGCTCATCCGATGGGCCTGGATGTTCACCCTGTAAAATCTTCTGTGCAGAATCTCGATTTAGAATATCAGTTATCTGATGAGTCCACTGGATTACCATTGTCTCTATGTAGTGAAGAGTGATTCTTTCATTGCGTGACATGCTGATATGGGAATAAAAAGAGAACTTAATACGGTGCTATTTATTTCATTGAGTATTTATACCTACAAAACAACTCAAAGCAAATAAATACATTATTTCCCCAGCCAAAGATGTTCTTCTGACAACGGATCCAATTTGTGTTTTGTTTTTTGTTTTTTTACCAATCAAATATTGTCTGATGGTTGCATTTATTTTGATCCATTCCTGTTTTGATGATTAAATGAACCTGTTTTTCCCCATCTATATCATGTGATGTACATTTAAAATCTTCACAGAATGAGGGAAAATCTCTTTGTATAGAGCTGGCTCAAAAAAAGTTGTCCCCAATTGAATATTTTCTTTCACCCCCTCTTCTGGTGACAACTGTAGGATTTTAGATTACCTTTCATTTTGTGTCCCTGTGACAATGTTCACTGGCACAAATACAGAGAGAAAATCTCTCCAATAGGGTCACAGACAGCAAAAAAAAAAAAAGAGAAGCCATTCTAACTTTAACCTTTCTCTCCAAAACTAACAAAAGAAGTTTTGGTTTTAGCAATATTTTTAAAAAATCATTTCTAGTCCAGTTGTGACTGTCGCTACTGACACTATAGATGCCTCCCATATCGATTTTCACTTTTCAGCTTAGGCTACATGCACACACTTCTTTTGGTGTTGTCTTCAGCAAAATGCACCTACCATAGAGATTGGTAGTAATGCTCTAAAAATACACTGCTTGACAAACGCACAGGTGTAAGTGTAGCTCAATCTATTTTCCTCAAACATGAAGACTAAATAAAACCATTTTACCTAGACTAGCATACAGACCACAAAATCTTAGTAAAATCAAACCACTTCATTCTGTAGTTTTATTGTTTGACCATAACTTTATTGTAAAGAGGCACAGACATTCATGGGTGAACAGACATCAAAGCAAAAACTTTAACACATTTCGCACAAAGTGTTTAGTCATAAGGATATGAGTACAGACCACAAAAAAGTAGAACCCACTCACTCTAACAAACAACAAGGGATTCTTGGTCATAAACAGGTAATTTAGCAAATCCTAGAGCACTGAAATCTAATGACAAGAGCATGTTGGGGTATCAAGAGACTAAAGCAGCTTTTCTAAGTGACTAGTGGGAGGTGAAATTTAACGGGTGTTAAGTTTTCACTAAAACCTCCCACATAGCAGAGATTATACATATTGCAATATGTTAGAATCCCAGGTCATGGTTCTCAGGCTTGCCCTACCGGCATTATAAAGGCATAATAACACTAGAGAATCACCAGGCAGACATATGATACACAGAGAAGCAGATTAGGGCAGGGGTAGACAGAGGTAGCAGGGATCAGGCCAATGTCATTATCACGTTAGCAGACAGTTCAGATGAACATAAGATATCATGGTCAAGAAGCACAGGTCCAATATACATAGATCTGATATTGAGGTTGGATAATAGATCTGATGAGATCCAGGAGCGTTCATCTGGATCGTACCCTTTCCAATGCACCAGGTACTGTATGCGCCCACGAAACCTACGGGAGTCAACAGTGGACTGTACTTTATACGCTGCGCTTTAGACTATTACACAATAAATATATGCTAAAGATTAAAACAAACATGTTTAGTGTTAATGTGACATATGTGACTTAGATGTGATATGACCAAAATAAAAAACAATAAATATATCAGATATCAAAAATTAATAATAAAGTGCTCATGTGTATCCAAGTGCTTTGTAACACAGGTATAAGTCTCCGGTGGTATATGGGGAACACCACCAGTCCCAGTTACATAGCAAAAAAGTGCTATTGTGCAAAAACAAGACTTTTTATAAGACAATACTGTGACATTCCTGTTGAAAAAGTGCATATGCGTAGTATCCAGTACTGCTGACACGCTTATAAATTTGTGCGTCTAAAGATGATTGACAGGTGTTGCAGATCATGCATTGGGGCTCGTATTCCAGTGACCCCCTAGGTATTAAATGCTCACCTTGGAGCGTGCGACTTAGCAATTACGCTCAGTCAATACACGCTTGTGAACCACCCCTGGGTTCTATAATGGTAACAGGATCCTGCACTTCCCATGCAGTATCTTGGGAATAATGGGAAATAAAAAGCCTCGATAGTGCGATATCGCTTTAAACATTTTATTAAACAAATAAGAACAATACCCCAATGGGGTACTCACATGTACCAGGTGCATTAATGCACCACTTTGTGTATGGCATGAAATATTACAGCGGCTGGTTTTTGACTAGTGCCTGTTTCCTCCTAGGCAGATAGACTGCCTGTCGACCGTATGGTCAACCACCATAAGGATAACTGTGTTTCCCTGGGAGTTGGGTAACTCCACAATTAAATCCATAGACAGGTGGGTCCAAGGCCTCTCTCCATTGGGTATGGGTTGTAGGAGGCCCACTGGAAGGTAAGGTGTTGTGGCGTCTTACTCTGAGCACACATGGAACAGGCAGCTATGAAGGTAGTTATATCAGCACGTTATAACAGCGCCTTGAGGCGATTTAGTTTACGTTGTGCGCTATACAAATATTTCATTCATTCATTCACGTAGACTAAGCCAACAGAATTGTTGGAAAATGGCCCAAAAGAGTTGATTCTTCCCAGGGTGGCCTGCAGTCTTGGGAGAATGGTAAGTAGGAAGCACGGCAGTACGGAGACTCTCCGGGACAGAAGAGCATGGACCTGAGCAGCAAGAATTTTGTCACCCAAAGGAGAAATGAGACTGGTGCGAACTGTAGCCAGAATACCTTCAGGGGGAATCACTGAAACCGGAACCAACTCCAACTTGGAAGTGGAGGAAAATTGTTGGGACAAGGCGTCAGCCCTTACATTCTTAGTACCGTGTAAGAATGAGACAATGTAATTAAAACTTGACAAGTAAAGATTCCATCTCGCCCTTCTGTGAGAGAGGTGTTTAGCCTCAGACAAGAATGCGAGATTCTTATGATCAGTAAGAATGAGAACTGCCACAGTAGTACCTTTGAGGAGATGTATCCAGTCTTTCAGGGCTAAAATGATCGCTAACAGCTCTCTGTCACCAATCTTGTAATTGCACTCCACAGGTGACAATTTCTTGCAAAAGTAGACACAAGGATGCATAGCGCTCTCAGTGGTAGGACATTGAGACAGAAGGGTGCCAACACCAGTCTCAGAAGCATCAACCTCAAGGATAAAAGGTAACGTAGGATCAGGATGTGCCAACCCAGGAGCATAAACAAAGGCAGCCTTGAAACTCTCAAAGGCCTTAATGGACTCCAGAGACCAACTCTGTGGGTTATCAGTCAGGGGCTTGACCAGAGATGAGAAGTTACGAATAAACTTCCGATAATAGTTGGCAAAGCCCAGGAAACGCTGCAGAGGATGTAAGCCCACGGGGCGGGGGCCACTGTAGAACTGCCGAAAGTTTCTCTGGGTCCATCAAAAAACCAGCAGTGGAAATTACATAACTCAGGAATTTAATCTGTTCATGATGGAACTCACACTTCTTCAATTTACAATAGAGATTGTTCTCTTCGTTTCTGAAGCACATGACAGACATCTGTGTGGTGGCTCTCCAGGGACTAGGAAAATATGAGGATATTATCGAGATAAACCACCACACATAACTACAACAAATCTCGGGGGACGTCGTTAATAAATTGGAAAACTGCCGGGGCATTAATAAGGCCAAAAGGCATTACGAGGTACTCATAATGACCTGTTCTGGTATTAAATGCAGTTTTCCACTCGCCGCCCTCCTTAATCCTCACAATATTGTATGCCACGCTCAAATAAAGCTTTGTGAAAACCGTTGCTCCCTTGAGGCAGTCAAATAACTCCATAATCAATGGAATCGGATAGGCATTCTTAATCGTGAAATGATTGAAACCCCTATAATTAATACAAAGTCTCAGTTCACCACTCTTCTTATTCACAGAGAAGAAACCAGCACCAGCGGGAGATGAGAAATTGTGGATGAAACCTCGAGAAAGTGCGTCTGCAACATACCACTCCATAGCCTTATCCTTTAAGACCGACAAAGGGTAAACGCGGCCATAAGGGGGTATGGCATCTGGTTGAAGGTCAATTGCGCAAGCATACGGCCGGTGTGGAGGCAAACTACCGGCTTGATCTTTGTCAAAGACATTGCTAAAATCGCGGTACTCCTCCACCAGGGAGGAGAGTGAAGAGCTGCTCAGGACCTTGGCTACCTTCTGAAAGCATGTCTCACTGTATTGTGGTGACCAGAAGAGAACCTCTGCATGGAGCCAATCAAAAGAGGGATTGTGCCTCTGTAACCAAGGATAACCAATAACCAGCAGAAACTTAGGTGAAGAAATAACTTGGAATTGGATTATCTCATGGCGAAGAGCACCTATGGCCATGGACAATGGAACCATCTCATGAGCCACATGGGCAGGCTGTAGAGGTCTCCCGTCAAGAGCCTCAATGGCCAGTGGAGTGTCACGCAGCTGCAGCGGAATCGAGTGCTTCAATACAAAGGCATCATCAATGAACAGGCCTGCAGCCCCAGAGTCAATTAGAGCCTGTATCTCGACGGACGACCCAGCCCAAGAAAGGGCCTCCAAAACCAGGGGCTTATCCTTCTGGATAACTGAGGATGAAACAATGCCACCTAAGGTCTGTCCATGGGAGGCCCTTAAGGTTCGGGCGTTCCCTGGACGGGTAGGACAAGACTTAAAAAAAAAGTGACTTGCCTGGCCATAATAAAGGCACAAACTCTCCCTCCTCCTAAAGGTTCTCTCATCCACAGAGAGATGCGTGAAACCCAAATGCATAGGTTCATCTTCACTGACCAACTCAGTACCAGGAGGCATGGGAGGTGAAGGAGGCACGGGTGAGACTGCAAAGCTCAGAGACAAACGTACAGGAGGCTTCCGCAAGCACTCCTTAAAAGAGAGTAATTCTCTGAGCCTGGAGTCAATGGGGATGGCAAACGTGATCAATTTCTCCAGCTCAGTTGGTATATCTCGAGCTGCTATTTCATCCTTGATGGTATTCGAGAGACCATGAGAAAAAGCAGCCACGAGGGCCTCATTGTTCCACACAACCTCTGCTGCCAGAGAATGGGATTCAATGGCGTAGTGGGCAACAGTTCTCGTACTCTGTTCGATGGACATGAGACACTTGGCAGCAGAAGCGGAATGTGTGCGGGAACACCAAATACCCTTTTAAACTAAGCCACAAACTCAGGGTAGCTCAAGACAATAGGTTTTTGCGTCTTCCATAGAGGGTTTGCCCAGGCCAATGCTCTCTCAGAATGCAAAGATATCACAAAACTTACTTTGCTGCTGTCCGTGGGAAACACCTGTGGCAGCATTTCAAAGTATATCTCAACCTGGTTGAGAAACCCTCTGCATTGAACTGGATTGCCCCCCCCCCCAAATCGATGGGGAAGCGGAGAAGAACCAGACATACCTCTTATAGAGGTAATACATGAGGCAGGTGCCTGCAGAGAGACTGGAGCAGTAGCAGGGTCAGTCTGCAACATAAGTTGTACCGGGTTGGCCACAGTGGGATATTCCAATTGAGCCTTGCGACTTCTGAGCGTTTGTAATGCCATGGCAAACTGATCCATGCGGTGATCAAGTTCATCCAATCTGGAAAAAATATTACCAGCAAGGGGATTGGCTGCATCTTCTGAATTCATGGCCTTCGTCTACTGTCAGAAACCATGAAATCAGGCTGAGACAGAAGTCAGGAATCAATGTAGTGAAACAGCAAGCAGGATCTGGAGCCAAAGTAAGTCTTCAACAGGATCGCAGGATTCTGTGATGTTGACCAAGGCGAAGGCAGAGATCTTCTAGACTAGACTTAAGTAGGCAGGACTGACAAGCAGGATATCATCAACAGCTGAGTAACTGTAAAGAGATAGGAGATGTAAATTAGCCGACAGATGAGCAGCCAGCTCAGAGAAGGGAGGGCTGAGCCCAGCCCTGACAAATACCCAAGATCATTCTTGGCAAATTCAACATCCCTGTTAGTGTTAACACGCCAGCTACCTCAGCTCTCAACCCTAACTGTCAGGACCTGGATCACCAGACTTTCCGAACGAACGGACTTGGCCACACACGAACAGACTAAGTCCGTTCGTTTTGAACGTGATGATGTAAACGGGACTAAACAAGGAAGTTCAATAGCCAGTAGCCAATAGCTTCCCTTACATCATATTTGGTCCGTCGGACCAGCACACAGACGAACGGTTTTCCCGTTTTTAGTCTGTCGGAATTGAGTCCATCGGATAGGTTTGAAACATGTTCTATTTCTAGGTCCATCTGATTTTTTTTTTCGAAAAACGATCAGACTATCCCACACATGATCGGATTGTCCGACGGACTAATCCCTTCGGACCTAGTCTGCCAGAAAGTCCGGTCATGTGTACGTGGCATGAGACACCAAAAGAAAAAGATCTTTTCAATAATCGGAATGCTTAATTTTTGAATCACTATAATAGTACAGCCTTAAAGAGGAGGGCCAGCTTTAAAAAAAAAATTTAAAAGTCAGCAGCTGCAAACACTGTAGCTGCTGACTTTTAATAAGCAGACTTACCTGTCCAGGGCGCCCGCGATGTCGGCCGCTCAAGGCTGACCCGTCCCTCGGCTCTTGGGTCCCGGCGCCACCATTTCAACTAAGGGAAACAGACAGTGGAGCCTTGCGGCTTCACTGCCCGTTTCCTACTGTGCATGCACGAGTCGCGCAGCGCTTTGTGAATGGGGCACGCTGTGTTCTGGGACACACAGTTCCCAGAACACAGCGCGACCCATTACCCAGAAGATGCCGCATGGAGGAGAGAAGACAGAACATCACCGCGGAGGAGGAAGAGGCAGATTAGGACGATATGCCTAGCAACAGGCATTTCTGGTAAGTTAAAAAAAAAATGTCATTTTTTTTTTCTGATTTTTTGCTAATTTTTAATGTACTTTTGTTTTTCAGGGTGGCCCTCCACTTTAACTCTCAAAGATTTCTTGATATTTTTTTTATTATTTGCATGCATTCACGCCATGTCAATGCAGTGATTGCAGGCTGAGTGTGTGGTTTAAATACTTTTCTATCAATGTTGATAAAAGAAACCAATCAGATAACAAAACTGCTGTCTAAATTCTATTAAAGAAAATTAAAGGCTTTGTTGATTGACAGTTTCACCCTCTAGCAACTTAGACAGTATGTCTGTCATCAGCCCTGAGCTCAGGCAAGGTACAGGCCAGCCTAGATGGATTCCTTATAGCGTGAAATAGACTACATTACCAAAAGTATTAAGGACGCCTTCCTTTAAACGCACATGAACTTTAATGGCATCCCAGTCTTAATTCGTAGGGTTCAATATTGAGTTGACAGCTACAGCTCTTCTGGGAAGGCTGTCCACAATGTTTAGGAGTGCGTCTATGGGAATGTTTGACCATTCGTGCAGAAGTGAATTTGTGAGGTCAGGCACTGATGTGGACAAGAAGGCCTGGCTTGTAGTCTTCACTCTAATTATTCCCAAAGGTGTTCTATCAGGTTGAGGTCAGGGCTCTGTGTAGGCCAGTCAAGTTCCTCCGCACAAAACTCACTCATCTATGTCTTTATAGACCTTATTTGGGCACTGGTGCACAGTCATGTTGGAACAGGAAGGGGCCATCCCCAAACTGTTCCCACAAAGTTTGGAGTATGAAATTGTCCAAAATGTCCTGGTATGCTGACGCCTTAAGAGTTCCCTTCACTGGAACTAAGGGGCCAAGCCCAACCCCTGAAAAACAACCCCACACCATAATCACCCCTTCTCCAAATGATTTGGACCAGTGCACAAAGCAAGGTCCATAAAGACATAGATGAGCAAGTTTTGGGGTGGAGGAACTGGACTGGCCTGCAGAGAGTCCTCCCCTCAACTCGATAGAAGACCTCTGGGATGAATTACAACGGAGACTGCGAGTCAGGCCTTCTCATCCAACATCAGTGCCTGACCTCACAAATGCGCTTCTGGAAGAATGGTCAAACATTCCCATAGACACACTCTTGAACATTGTGACATTGTGGATAGCCTTCCCCAGTAGAGTTGAAGCTGTTATAGCTGCAAAGCATGGGCCAATTCAATATTGAACCCTACGGACTAAGACTGGGATGATATTAAAATTCATGTGCGTGTAAAGGCAGGTGTCCCAATACTTTTGGTAATATAGTGTATTTGCTATGACCAGAAGATCTAACAGCACATAAACCTAGCCCAGAAAGGTAAAGCTGTGCCTCTACAACTTCTAAAGAGTAAAGTTACAGGTGGCCGTTTTTAAGTACCTCCATGAATTGCTTGGACAAGGCACAAGTTAATGAAAAGTGATGACACAGTCTAAAGCTAAATATAAATAAGGTTGCCACTTTTCTAGGAATAATACTGGCCTTATGATCTCTTTCCTGTTAATGAAATTGCCAACAAGTCCTATTTGTACCAGCCAGGTGGCCACTCTGCTTGAAGAACAAAAAAACAGAGACTTCTTTGTAGTAAATAAAAGGACAGGAGATAGAAACAGAGAGGTGACAGAATCAAATCCAGGCAGATCTATGACACTCACTAGGCCAGTAAACTGATCTGTAGAACATCTACAAAAGAAACTGAAGTTCGGCTTGTTGCCTTTGTTGTAGTTACAGTTGGTAGATAACCATGAAATCTATAGACGGGAATGCTAAATTGGCCTGACTAGGACTACAGAATGTCCCTTAGCCTATGGTATTAGTGTTTTTTACAAATCATAGAGTGGAAAGATAGCATACTAAATATAAAGATCTTGCTGTGGTGCAGCATAAACTGAGATAATTTTTCTTTCACAGGTAGCACTGACCCCTGAAGGAGCAGCTGATTTAATTGGGCTTACCGTTACCTTCTTGACCTTGTGTATGTCTAGGGTTTTCCCGAGGTAGATGGCCCAAGAACTGCAGAGACTGACACCAGATCCGCTTAAGGGATTTTTATTTGCAAAAAGAGTAAACATACACAGTCTATCAAAGTAGGGTTAGCGGGTTTAGGTAGGAAAGTCCAGGTACTCTTGGAACTAAGTCAAATAGAAAAAAAAGTCTTTCACATTAGGATATCCAGAGAATAGCCATTCACAGCTGGATCCTCACCCTTATCGGATAGTCCTTCTCTCACTTGAGGTCAGGGCTCTGTGTAGGCCTAGCAGCCAACAGGGTGCTTAAATAAAATGTCTCTGCCACAGACTTGTTGTAGAACACTTGAATAATGTCTCTACCACAGACTTGTAGAACACCTGAATAAAGTCTCTGCCACAGACTTGTTGTAGAACACTTGAATAACTGAAAGATGTAGACAACTTAGAGAACCCTCGTACGGTACCAGTATCTTGCAGCCGGTCCGGCGATACCATACGAGACCAGGTTCGCTTGGGGTCTTTCAACTTAGCCTCCAGGCTCCTTCTGAGAAGTCAACCTTTGCGTGGCCTTCTCCCAAAGAGTCCTTCCCTGGATGCTTCTACAGTTGCTGGGCCGCTCCACAAACCGAGGCGGCACCGGACCACCTACAAATCCTTCCTTCAGTTACTTTGCCACGGGCCAGGAGTCAGGAGGACCAGGACCAAACAGCCAAAAAGTATTTTTGGACTGGAACCCCCGAAGCACGTGATATCAGCACCTTAAGTACCCCCTCCCAGAATGCACAGCAAGAGTGACACTCCTACTGGGCTGGTTCCGAGAGAGAACTGGCACTTAATGCACCTAACTGGACTACGTTCTGGCACCTGCCAGAGATGACAGCGCCACCTATGGTCAAGCAGAACACAATGCAATCCAGCTAGATTGGTACTGAGACCAAAATTTTGTGTTATAGAACCCAAAACCAAACTGCGGTTCCAGGAATATTAAATGACAAAAACACATAGCGCGTGCTCTTCAGGAGCCGGCGCTACACACCATTTCATAAATGAGGCTCACAGTAGTGTGTCAGGCTACTCTAGAAACTTTGTCTTTATTATGTACTTTACTGTCCTCAGTATTATGCACCATTATTACTTGGAAGCAGTGCAATCCTGAAGCACAGAATAGTAGAATACAACCCAGACTATTGTAGACACATATACAAAGCAACGAAAATCAGAAATTCCTGTAACTCACAAATTTATTCCCTCATTTTCTGGAACTGCAGGCAATGTTAAGAATGTTCTTCCTGAAATGAGACCTTGCAAGTTCAGTATTTTACTCTTCAGCTTCTCAATATGGCTCTGTATGTCTTGTAAATAGTCCTTTGGCCAATCCTTATAGATCAGTGAATTTGAAAGAATTGTAAGCAGCACCTGGTTGAGGCAATGTGACTAAATCAGTAAGGCATTTATTTGAAAATTGCATACAACATGTTTTAAAAAAAGTATGATATAATAATAGGCTGCTTATGGCACCCCAAATTGCTTAATCTCCAAATACGGAAGGGCTTCCTCACAGTAAGAGCTGTGAAAATTTGGAATAGACTCCCTCAAGAACTGGTTCTGGCCAGCTCGATAGATTGTTTTAAAAAGGCCAGGATTTTTTCCTAAATGCACATAGCATAACTGGATACTAACATTTATAGATAAAGTTGATCCAGGGAAAAATAAAGCTGATCCAGGGACACCAGGATGGAATTTTTTACCCTGCTGGAGCAAATTGTATCATGCTTTATTGGGGTTGTTTTTTTTTTTTTTTTTTTGCCTTCCTCTGGCTCAATTGTGGGTATAAGGTAGTGTAAATGAAGGTTTTGTGTGTGTGTGTTTTTGTGTTGGTTGAACTAGATGGACCTGTATCTTTTTTCAACCAGATTAATTGGTTGATTAAATTAAGGTATTGTACATGGAGGTTTTCTGTGTGTGTGTCTGTGTGCGTATGTCTGTGTGCGTGTGTCTGTGTGCGTGTGTCTGTGTGCGTGTGTCTGTGTGCGTGTGTCCGTGTGTGTTGAACTGGATAGACTTGTGTCTCAACCAGATTAACTATCAAACATCGTTAATATTGTATAGCAAAAATGGGAAAGAAAAAGATGGATTTTCAGGTGCCAAGACACAGTTAGACCAGAAATTAAACTACAAAACTTTATTAACAAAAATATAATAGCATAAAAACAATGCAGTCTAAAACTTCAACAACAGCCTCCCTTTAAATATCTCCCATGAGGGTCGGGTAGCCCTGCTTCTTTAGTAAGAGTAGGGGAGCTTATATTAAAAACTGTAAATAACAATAAAATTGGTTACAGAAACATATTTGAAATAAATGAAATCCATCTTTCTCTTTACCAGTTTTTGTTATGTTTTTTAAAAACATGGGGCACGTGCTATGCCACACACATTATGATCTGATTTCACAATCTCCTTTAGATTCACCATCAGCTATGGCTGACATATCTAATTTGTAATAACTGGAATGGTTGGTTGAGGCTTGCCCTCATATTATGTGATTTGTTGGTGATGATGCCAGGATAAGAATGACCAATTAAGATTTTTCATTTTCCTGAAATTCCTGTAAAAATGAAGGATTTTTAGAGAAACTGGGCCATTTTTCATTAAACGCATTAAGGACCATAGGGAACGTGAAAATTAACATGTTTTCATGATTTTAAGAGTGCAATAGGCTTTAAATAGCTTCTGAGGGTTACAGAAGCTCCCTTCAACTATCTCTGACTTGCCAAAAATGGCTTCAATATTCTCATTATCTGTATTCCACAGAAACAAAAGAAATTGACAATGAAAATAAATAAATAAACAAATGTACAAAAGTAATTAAGTATACACAAGAAATAAAAATATATATATATATAAAAAAAAATCTGTGAAATAAACTAACAATCTTAAATATAACCCAACCCACACACCTCATATAAAAGCATTTTTTTTTTAATTATTATTATTATTTTAATTTTTTTTATGTAAAACAGCTCCATGAGCAAAATTGATAAGTTCTGCTTAACCAGTTCTCGACCGGTGCACGGCGATGTACGTCGGCAGAATGGCACGGGCAGGCATATTGGCGTATAGGTACGTCCATTTTAATATGTCGCCCTGCCATCACATGCGCGCGGCGGTCGGGACCCCCGTGAGTCTGGTCACGGATCCCGCGGACTCGATCGCCGTGGGGATACCCGTGATCGTCTCACGGGGCGGCTGAATGGGGAGATGTATTGTAAACAGCATCTCCTCGTTCTGCCTAGCAACAAGTGACGCTGATCTCTGCTCCATGTGATTGGAGCAGAGATCAGTGTTCACTAACACAAAGCCCAGCCCCCCACAGTTAGTAACACGCCCCTAGGAACACTTAACTCCTACACTGCCCCCCCTGGTTAACCCCTTCACTGCCAGTGTCATTTACCCAGGAATCACTGCATTTGTATAGCACTGATTGCTGTATAAATGACAATGGTCCCAAAAATGTGTCAAAAATGTCCGACGTGTCCGCCATAATGTCGCAGTCCCAATAAAAATCGCTGATCGCCGCCATTACTAGTAAAAAAAAAAATTATTAATAAAAATGCCATAAAACTATCCCCTATTTTGTAAACGCTATAACTTTTGCGCAAACCAATCAATAATACTTATTGCGATTTTTTTTAACCAAAAATATGTAGAAGAAGAAGATGTATCTGCCTAAACTGAGGGAAAAAAACGTTTTTTTATATATATTTTTGGGGGATATTTATTATAGCAAAAAGTAAAAAATATTGCATTTTTTTCAAAATTGTCGCTCTTTTTTTGTTTATAGCGCAAAAAATAAAAACCGCAGGGGTGATCAAATACCACCAAAAGAAATCTCTATTTGTGGGAAAAAAAGGAAGTTAATTTTGTTTGGGAGCCACGTCACATGACCGCGCAATTGTCAGTTAAATCGATGCAGTGCCGAATCGCAAAAAGTAGTCTGGTCTTAAGCCAGCAAAATGGTCCGGTCTGATTAAAGGAGAAGTACAGCTAAAGCTCGTTTGGCTGTGCTTCTCCTGTGAATCACAGGAGTACAGTTCATTCTGCATCTCTGTGACCTGTTTTCAGCTGACAGCGGGCTGAAGTCCTCTGTTGGCTGACATCACAGAGCCGGTCCAGGCTGAGGAAAGATCACGACCATAAGGTCTAGATCCGCCCAGGAGCCTGGACCAGCACCTGGCTCAGGTTTTCAGCAAGGCGCTGAGAGCCCAAGCCAACCACTCCTGCTCCTCCACAGCCCACCGCTCCAGTTAGTACGGGGGGGTCAAAGCATGGAGCCCCAAGAACCGAGCAATTATTGGTGGTGTTTGATTGCTTAGTTCTCACCCTTAGAGATGGCGGGGGATGGATGCAGCATTGCATCGATGCTGCATCCACCTGGGTAAGTATGATTTGCAAAAAAAAAAAAAAGGCAAACCCATACTTCTCTTTTAAGCGCAATTTTTGCCAACTGTGAAATCAGCAATTTCACGTTGAAATCTGTTTTGCCAAAATAACTTTGCTCACCCCTAATTAAAAAAGGGTCAGCAATGGCAATCTCCATATGTATAGATTATGTTTCAAAAGCTCTTCTGTCAGGCATATTTATGTCACACCATTGATTCAGAACTGCATAAGCCTGTATTGTAACCAGCTACTATAAGCATCTACTATGAAATTGCTGAGCGATCCATGGTTCTTGGCACAGACTAAAGCTTACCTCAGTAATGAGAACAGACACCTGCTCCAGGACTAAGGGAGAAACTTCACACATGACAATATCAGAATTAAGTTCAGTTTGGGAGATTTTCTTGGGCCTTTTCTTCAGCAAACAGAACAGCTTACTTCTCCATGTCACAGATAACTGCGTGGGGCAACATAATTTGAAAGAAAATCAACAACAGATTATACTGTAAAAGAGCAACTCCAATGCAGTCAATCAGTGGTTAGGTATTAAGAAGACATTGAAACTGTGCTAAATTTAAAAGTTTACTTTTATCTGAAACATTAAAAAAATAACCTACTGCAATCAGAAATCATTTTACCACTTCTAGATAGGACTGTAGCCACTTGTCACATGATTGTGTCTTTTCTTACACCACTCCTATGTTCCCAAGTGCATTTGTAGAGAAGCCATGTACTTAAATAGCTAGTTTAGCTTTACCCAAAGTTTAAGTAGTTTTTTAACATCAGACATGAGATATGAACAAAGCATAGCCCTCTACAGTGTGTACTTGCCTTAATGCAAATCACTAAGCCCTCGTTAACACTGAATGTGGGTTTGAAATTGTGCGAGTTCAGCTGAACTTTTAAACCCACATTTCAGTGCGAGTTGGAGGGCAATTTGAAAGACATCTGTGCGGGTTCACGCACAGATGTGTATTGAAATTGCCCCCGAAGTTGCCAAAAATATCACAGAAACTACTTTTGGAAATCAGAACGGCACCGCAAGTCGGCGTTGTACCAATTGGGACAGTGCCGTTGCTGGCAAAAGGCTTGTCAAATTGCATGTCAAATCACACCGATGTGAATGGGGGCTTAGTGTCATTTGTGTCTACTGCCTCATTCCTCTGCTATCAGCATGGATCACTACTGACAAGTTTTCTTAATACTGCAGATAAACTGATACCACTTATGTTAGAGGATTTGTTTTATTTCTGTGTATCAGCCACTAAAAATGCCCTTCCTATATACGTGTAGGCCATTTACATACTTTCTGAAACCCTCCCAAAAACTCCCAAAGATGGCATCCTGTCTTGTTGCTAGGGTGTTGCTAAGAGAAGCCTAGCTCTTACTGTTCATCTCCATAACCCCCCCCCCCCTACCCAGGACACTTTTTGTGCAGCCTTCGGGGGCCCCGTCAGACATTAAACTGTTTCCCTTTTGCCCTGTTATACTAGTGATTTCTAGCAGCCTCATGTAATATGTATCCAGTCACTAAAAGTCTCCTACAGCATGTCTGCAGTCTCTGACCATCCCCTGTATTATGTTCACAGTCTCTGACTGTTTGTTGTACCATGTCTGCAGTCTCCGACCATCTCCTGTATTATATCCATAGTCTCTGACCATCTCATGCTTACGCCTATTTCCTGTTGTGTGTCTGATGTCCGCAAAAAATACTATTCTCTGAATTTTTTTTCCTTTGGAAATGTTGGGGGGGCCACATTTGAAGCAAACCATATCTAGAAACTTGACCATCACTGATCTAAACGTGGGAAAAAGTGATCTGTGAGGCATAAAAGTTGCCTCTACTTCTCAGATAAACATCTCCTGTGTTTAGAAAAGATAAATGCAGGATTGCCTGTGTGGATGAGGCCTGAATGTACATTGTTCCAGGGGGCTGTGAATGGGATGAGGGAACAAGTAGGCTTCTCACTCTTCCTTCACAGTATCCAACCACCTTACCTCAGTCAGATCCATCCCCTGATACCCACATGCCCATTTCTCTCATGGCAGACAATGTTGAATTTAGGAAGGTACACACAGTGGTTGGTTTTTGCAGCTTTTTCTATTTCCTGAAGTAAGATATTCAAATAAAGTTGTCTCTGAGTGCCGGTTCACACAGGAGCGACTTGTCAGGCGACTTAGCCACCTGACAAGTCGCGCTCCGTTCTGTACTATGGAACTATTCTAATAGGAGCAACTCAAGTCGCTCCTACTTAGAAAAAGGTTCCTGTACTATTTTTGGGGCGACTCCAGGCGACTTGCATTGACTTCTATACAGAAGTCGTTTTGCAAGTCGCTGCCGAAGTCGTGTGCAGGTCACGTCTGTGAGTCGCGCTGCAAGTCGTGTCTACTTTCACACTGAGGCACTTTTCAGGCGTTTTAGTTCTAAAAATAGCGCCTGTAAAGCGCCTCTCATGCCTCCCCAGTGTAAAAGCCAGAGTGCTTTCACACTGGAGCGGTGCGCTTGCGGGATGGGAAAAAAAGTCCTGCAAGTAGCATCTTTGGGGTGGTTTGGGAGTGCTGTATACACTGCTCCAAAAACGCCCTGCCCATTGAAATGAATGGGCAGTGCCTGTAAAGCGTTTTGGCAGCGCCGCAACACAGCGCTTATAACCCTTTCTTAAGCTGCTAGTGGGCGTTAAAAGCACCCTGCTAGCAGCTGAAAAGCGCCGCTAAAACTAGGGTAAAGCACCCAGTGTGAAAGTACCCTTAGGCTCCATGCACATTAGTTTAAAAAAATACTCCTAGCAGCAGCTTTTGAGCATTTTTTTCTGCTTCTAGAAGCAAATAGTGTTAGCCTATGTGTACATTGGCACTATTTTAGCCTAGAAGCGTTTTTAAAACTTCAGCTTCTAGGAGCAGAAAGAAACCCTCTTTTTTTTTTTTTGGCAGTTTTGCGAGCAATTTACAGACAGAAAAAAAAACTGAATGCTCTTAACTGCTGCTAAAAGCTGGCACAAAAATGCTATTCTGAACATTTTTCATCCAGCATTTTTATGGCATTTTTTTAGCTGTGTGCATGGAGCCTTACAAAAGTAGGTGTTTGGAGCTCAGCAGAGCTAACTGATAGCCAATAATTCATGTCTTTGTTAGAGAAATCCAACATTTCACACCAAGGCAAGAAATTCCTATCCTGAGCACCAACCAGCGCCCATGGCACTCCCTCAGGCATCACCACAGCAACTGCAATGGAGGTCCCTCACATATTGATGTTTTTTACAGAAAGAGATGTGAGGAGACTGACTCACTCAGCTTACCTCACACAGCTGTTACCTCAGGAGTTCCTGCCATCCAGCTCCTCTTCTGGGACTGGATGAGAGGACACACTGCTCTCTCTACAGGTACCAAACCCAGCACAGAGAATCCAGGAACTTTCCAGAATCACTGGGCAGACAAAAATGTAACCCATTCTGTTCAGGCCCCTTATACGTACAGTGCTTGCAAAATTATTCACCCCCCTTGGCTTTATACCTATTTTGTGACATTACAGCCTTTAGTTCAATGTGTTTTTTTTTATCTGAATTATATGTGATGGATCAGAACACAATAGTCTAAGTTGGTGAACTAAAATTAGAAAAATATATACATAAAACCATTTTTCAGAAAAATAAATTGATAATTGTCATGTGCGTATGTATTCACCCCCTTTGTTATAAAGCCCATAAAAAAGTCTGGTGCAGCCAATTCTCTTCAAAAATCACAATCCCAACACATCACATCACCCAAAAAACGCCATCCCCACGTGAAACATGGTGGTGGCAGCATCATGCTGTGGGGATGTTTTTCGTCAGTCAGGACTGGGAAACTGGTCAGAGTTGAGGGAAAGATGGATGGTACTAAATACAGGGATATTCCTGAGCAAAACCTGTACCACTCTGTTTGTGATTTGAGGCTAGGACAGAAGTTCACCTTCCAGCAGGACAATGACCCCAAACACACTGCTAAAGCAACACTGGACCGCCTCACACCGATGTATGTCGGCAGAATGGCACGGCTGGGCACAAGCACTAACAGGTACGTTGCCCTTTAAGTGCCCAGCCGTGGCCCGCTGGCGCACTCACGACCCAGTCCCAAGCTCTGTGATCATGGCCGCGGGACCCGCGGACCCAATACCACCCAAACGCCAGCGGTGGTATTGACCCGCAATCGGGTCACAGAGCTGAAGAACGAGGAGAGATAAGTGTAAACAAACCTCTCCCCGTGCTTCCTAGTGAGGCTGTCACTGATCGTCTGTTCCCTGTTATAGGGAAAGACGATCAGTGATGTCACACGCCAAGCCACGCCCTCTACAGTAAAAAAAAAAACACACACTTAACCCCTACACTGCCCCCTAGTGGTTAACCCCTTCACTGCCAGTGACATTTTTACAGTAATCAATGCATTTTTATTTGCACTGATCGCTGTATTAATGCCAATGGTCCCAAAAATGTGTCAAAATTGTCTGACGTGTCCGCCATAATGTCGCAGTCACAATAAAATAAAATTGCCTTAGAAAAAAAGCCATAAAACTATCCCCTATTTTGTAGACGCTATAACTTTTGCGCAAACCAAACGCTTATTGCGATTTTTTTTTTTACCAAAAATATGTAGAAGAATACGTATCGGCCTAAACTGAGGAAAAAAAATGTTTTTTTTATATATTTTTGGGGGATATTTATTATAGCAAAAAGTAAAAAATATTGTATTTTTTTTTTCAAAATTGTTGCTCTATTTTTGTTTATAGCCTAAAAAAATAAAAAACGCAGAGGTGATTAAATACCACCAAAAGAAAGCTCTATTTGTGAGAAAAAAAGGATGCCAATTTTGTTTGGGAGCCAGGTCACACAACCGCGCAATTGTCAGTTAAAGCGACGCAGTGCCGAATCGCAAAAAGGGGCTTGGTCCTTTAGCTGCAAAATGGTCCGGGGCTTAAGTGGTTAAGGGGAAAACATGTAAATGTGTTGGAATGGCCTAGTCAAAGCCCAGACCTCAATCCAATAGAAAATCTGTGGTCAGACTATCCAACTTGAAGGAGCTGGAGCAATTTTGCAAGGAAGAATGGGCAAAAATCCCAGTGGTAAGATGTGGCAAGCTCATAGAGACTTATCCAAATCGACTTGGAGCTGTGATAGCTGCAAAAGGTGGCTCTACAAAGTATTGACTTTAGGGGGTTGAATAGTTATGCACATTGACTTTTTCTGTTATTTTGTCCTATTTGTTGTTTGCTTCACAATAAAAAAAAATCTTCAAAGTTGTGGGCATGTTCTGTAAATTAAATGATACAAATCTTCAAACAATCCATGTTAATTTCAGGTTTTGAGGGAACAAAACATGAAAAATGCCAAGGGGGTGAATACTTTTGCAAGGCACTGTATATATGACCTAAGGGCTAGTTTACACCTGAACGTGGTCCACGTTCCGGCTCGATTCCCGTGCGATTCAGAGTGGTGCAATTTTGCAGCCCATTAATTTTCAAAAAATGCACTGCTCCAAATCGCATGGTAATGCATTACTATGAGATACGTGCAGGAAAGTGCACTATGTTTGCAATCTACATATGTGGTGCTGTTAACAATGTATTGACATGGGGTGTGGCCGGAACAGGCACGTGGGCAGGCGTGTCTCACGGAGCTCCCATTCTGATCCCTATGCTAGGGTGATGCTACCATGACCAGGCAAGAAAAGGAGGACGCAACAGCCTCAGAAATCCAACATGGTGCCCAGCAGCGTCTTTCACAGAGTGCTTCCCTGAGCCTTATGACCCTGATTCTCTCCCTGAACAACAGGCAGCTGAGCTGTTAGACTCGCCCCCAGAGCAAACAATGTATTGGCATCCGCAGCAGATCACAAAGGCAGTTTGTTTTAACCACTTCCCAACCCGCCCATAGACATATGACCTCTGCAGAGGGATCTCCCATCCTGGGCGGAAATCATATGACGTCCTCGGCTTCCCAGCAGTATCAGGGGTGTGCGCACCGGCAGAGGCATGCGAACATGCCCGCCGCGTCACCAAGGAGCCGATGCACGTGCCCGGCGATGACCGCTTGTTATAGAGCAGGATCGTGGATTTGTGTGTGTGTAAACACACAGATCCACATCCTGTAAAGGGAGAGGAGACTGATCGTGTGTTCCTTGTAGACCTGTGCGATTCGTTTCATACGAATCTCAAATTCGTACGAATTTTCCAAAATTCGTACGTTCGGGAGGATCCGAAATACGAATTTCCATGCGTCCGAATTCTGTACGCAATACCAACTTTTGTTTTACGAATTTCGGATCCGTTGTCGTCGCATCGACATTATGCTTATTATGAGGGGCTCCCACCATCCCTGTGCTATGCTGACTTCCTCCTGGGGCTGTACCTCTGCTGTGCTCATTATGAGGGGCTCCCACCATCCCTGTGCTATGCTGATTTCTTCCGGGTGCTGTACCTCTGCTGTGCATATTATGAGGGGCTCCCACCATCCCTGTGCTGTGCTGACTTCCTCCTGGGGCTGCTTATTATGAGGGGCTCCCACCATCCCTGTGCTGTGCTGACTTCCTCCTGGGGCTGCTTATTATGAGGGGCTCCCACCATCCCTGTGCTGTGCTGACTTCCTCCTAGGGCTGCTTATTATGAGGGGCTCCCACCATCCCTGTGCTATGCTGATTTCTTCTGGGTGCTGTACCTCTGCTGTGCATATTATGAGGGGCTCCCACCATCCCTGTGCTGTGCTGACTTCCTCCTGGGGCTGCTTATTATGAGGGGCTCCTACCATCCCTGTGCTATGCTGATTTCTTCCGGGTTCTGTACCTCTGCTGTGCATATTATGAGGGGCTTCCACCATCCCTGTGCTGTGCTGACTTCCTCCTGGGGCTGCTTATTATGAGGGGCTCCCACCATCCTTGTGCTATGCTGGCAGCACCCCTGTGCTGCCAGCCATACCCACCCTGGGGGACAGCCAGCAGTACCTGCCAGAGATAACCACCCTGGGGGACAGCAGCAGTACCTGACTGCCATACCCACCCTGTGAGACAGCAGCAGCTGCCAGCCATATCCACCTGAGGGACAGCAGCAGCTACCAGCCATACCTGCCTGAGGAATAGCAGCAGCCCCCAGTCATAGCCGCCTGGAGGACAGCAGCAGCCACCAGCCGTACCCACCTGGAGGACAGCAGCAGCCGCCAGCCATACCCGCCTGAGGTACAACAGCAGCCACCAGCCATACCTGCCTGGGGGACAGCAGTAGCCACCAGCCGTACCCACCTGGAGGGACAGCAGCAGCCAGTGATGCTTGCTGGAGTCCTGAAAAAGAAGTAAAGATTGAGGTCAGTTTGTAATTAAACTTAAACAGCAATGGGCATATCTGTTACCTACAGTGCCTTGAAAAAGTATTCATACCTCTTGAAATTTTGCACATTTTGTCATGTTACAACCAAAAACGTAAATGTATTTTATTGGGAACATAAAGTGGCACACAATTGTGAAGTGGAAAGTGGCGTGCATTTGTATTCAGCCCCTTTACTCTGATATCCCTAACTAAAATCTAGTGCAATCCACTGTCTTCAGAAGTCACCTAATTAGTAAATAGAGTCCACCTGTTTGTAATTTAATCTCAGTATAAATACAGCTGTTCTGTGAAGCCCTTAGAGGTTTGTTACAGAACCTTAGTGAACAAACAGCATCATGAAGGCCAAGGAACACGCCAGGTCAGGGATAAAGTTGTGGATAAGTTTAAAGCAGGGTTAGGTTTTAAAAAAAATATCCCAAGCTTTGAACATCTCACGAAGCACTGTTCAATCCATCATCTGAAAATGGAAAGAGTATGGCACAACTGCAAACCTACCGAAACGTGGCCATCTACCTAAACTGACAGACTGGGCAAGGAGAGCATTAATCAGAGAAGCAGCTAAGAGGCTTTTCTTCAGCAGGGACAGGGAAGCTGGTCAGAGTTGATGGGAAGATGGATGGAGCCAAATACAGGGCAATCTTAGAAGAAAACGTTAGCCCTTGGCCCATTGGACCGTTTTGTCGGATATTCCGACTGTGTGTGGTCTACATCGGACTGTTTTCCAACTTGTTGGTAAAATTTTCCGACAAAATGCTCCGATCGGACATACTCCGATCATGTGTAGAGAATTCCGATCGGACAAAGTGCCACGCATGCTCAGATCAAATTCCTACACCAAAGCTATTGGCTACTAGCGTGAACGTAGTCCCGTCATAATGAAATAACGTAATCACGTCAGATTTTCCGACAACTTTGTCCGACCGTGTGTATGCAACAGTTTTGGACAAAAATTTGGTTGTCAGAATCTCCGACCGTGTGTACAAGGGCTTAGAGTGTGCAAAAGACTTGAGACTGGGGCATAGGTTCGCCTTCCAGCAGGACAATGACCCTAAACATACAGCCAGAGCTACAATGGAATTGTTTAGATCAAAACATATTCATGTGTTAGAATGGCCCAGTCAAAATCCAGACTTATAGCCAATTGAAAAAAGAAGAAAAAGTATATTCTGCGCAAAGGAAAAAATATTAAATATTAAACCAAAGATTATCCTTAAAGGAACTGCTGCCCCTACTTTTGTACTATCCCCTAAGTGATAAGTACCAGATTGAAAAAGAACAAAATGCAGGTTTGGCGCTGTTCCAATATACAATTAGAAATTGGTATAAGACGCTGTCTTCAACGACCAAATAGAAAATGATATAATAAAGTAAAATTAGAGCCCCAAATGTCAAAATATGACAGATATATGATCTCGGTACCCTATTTCCCTGTACAATGGGTTCTACCCTCTGGCTGGTGTTTACTACCAAAAATAAAAGTGCAGAAACTTAGACTTATATGGTGCCCATAAAGTGTGGGTTGAAACATATATACTCCTTGAGACATAGATACCGAAAATCACAAAAAATGCAATACTTGCAAACCATTAAATAGTTAATCTATGTATAATAAACATCAATGGAGTGAAATATATATATGCTTTTAAAAGTGACATGTGCTAGAATTAATAAATAATAATCAAGTGTCCAGTGCTAAAAAAATAAATAAATAAAGTGTCCAGTGCTCAGGAAAACGGAAAATTTATATCAAATACTTACCGTAATTTTCCTTTCCTGATAGGCTCCATGGCAGCATACGTGTGGGTAGCCCCGCCTCCACGATTACCCAATAGGACCCAACTCCCATAAATCTTTGCTCCTGGCCACTATCAGTGTTCCGTAACTAGCCGACTCCAGACATTTGGGAGGGAACTCCTGCTGCCATGGAGCCTATCAGGAAAGGAAAATTACGGTAAGTATTTGATATAAATTTTCCGTTTTCCTGAAAGGCTCCATGGCAGCATACGTGTGGGAAATAACTCGCCAAACACACCCGGGTGGGCAAAATGTCGAGCAAAGAACAAAAGTTTATTTAGCATTGTCAACCGACAAAACTTGCAAACCAAAATTAACAGAAGACAGAGCCGCTGGCTCTACACAGTAATGAGAAACAAAGGTATTAATAGAAGACCAAGAGGCCGCTCTGCAAATAACTTCAGGCGCCACATGGCGAGAAGCTGCCCACGATGTTGAAATACTCCGTGTTGAATGAGCCGTTAATGCCTCAGGAGGAGCCAAGCCCTTTGCTCTGTACGCCCTCTGAATGATCTGAACGATCCAGGTAGAGATAGATCTAGCCGAAGCTCGCAATCCTTTATTCTTGCCATGAGGGAGAACAAAAAGAAATTTCGTTTGTCTAAAGGGAGCTGTGACTTCCAAATATTGTTTCAGCGCGTGTCCTACGTCCAGAGGATGAACATCCTGACTCTCTGAGTTTTTGAAAGTGGGAAGCACAACTTCCTGATTCTCATGGAAGACCGAGGTTACTTTGGGATGCGATCCCAACATGGGAATCAATACTGCCCTATCTGGAAAGAAAGTCAGAAAGGGTTCTTCCGAACCTAGATTCCTAATCTCAGAAACTCTCTTGGCTGAGGTTATAGCTACCAAGAAGATGGTCTTGAGAGTGAGATCCCTTATGGACAGAGGCTCCGTAGAATCCTTTCCAAGGTTTGAGAGAAAATCCAGCACTAAAGGGAGGTCCCATTTAGGAAACCTTGGTTTTCTTTGGGGTCTGAGCCTGGTAGCTCCCTTGAAGAATTGTTGTACCAGTGCATGGTTTGCCCAGGAAATACCCGTAAAGGCTGAAATAGCCGATACTTGGACTCTTAATGAACTGATAGCTAGAGGTAAATCAAGGCCTGTTTGAAGAAAGCTTAGTATGTCTTGTATTGTTGGAGAACTGCAAGAATTTTCTCTGGTGGACATATGGGCCGAAAACTTGGACCATATACGCTCATATACCCTATTAGTACTCCCGCGTCTGGAATTGAGAAGGGTTGGGATGACCTCTTCCGGACAACCAAGAGCTTCTAGCCTTTCCCTCTCAAAAACCATACCTTGAGGTTCAGACATGATGGGCATGGATGTAACCTTGTGCCTTGAGATAGCAAATCCGACCTGAGAGGCAGGGGAACTGGCTCTCGAAAACTGAGGAGCAGCAGTAGAGGGAACCAAGGTCTGTTGGGCCAGAAAGGAATCACTGCGAGAATCTCCGCCTTCTCTGACCTGAGTCTCCGAAGGAATTGCAGGATCACCGGAACTGGAGGGAAGGCGTAAGCTGTCTGAAACTTCCAAAGTTCTGTGAGGGCATCTATCCCATATGCCTGGGGATCCCTGAACCTTGAGTAATATTTCGGAAGCTTCCGATTGCACGGGGAAGCGAACAAGTCGACTTTCAGGGACAATCCTAAGGTCAGGAGCCAATCGAATACTTCCCGGTGTAGAGACCACTCGTTGTTGTCCAACTCGACACGCGATAGGAAGTCCGCCTGAACATTCTGCACCCCTGGGATGTAGACTGCAGAAAGGTTGGACAAATTCTTCTGAGCCCAATTCATTATTGGCTCCGTCTCCTGTAACAGGGACCAGCTGCGAGTTCCCCCTTGCTTCTTTACGTAAGCCACCGCGGTTGTGTTGTCCAACCTTAGCATGACCGAGGCATTCGCTGTCAGATGATGGAATGACCGAAGCGCCTGGAAGGCCGCTCTTAGCTCCAGAACATTGGAGACGACTCTCTGTGATGGAAACGTCCACCTGCCCTGAGCGACCTCCGAAAGGCAGTGAGCGCCCCATCCTCGGTTGCTGGCATCTGAAGTTACCGTGACCCATGAGATGGGAATGATTGAATGGTGGTTGCGCAGGTTCTTCCCCTGTAGCCACCAAAGAAGAGACGTCCTCATGGCTGGAGTGAGGAATATGCGCTGTGTCTGGCTGGATAAGTCCCACTGTTGTAGAAACCCCTTTCTGAAAGGGACGAGTGTGCCACTGGGCCCACTTTACCATGGAAATGGTGGCTGACATTGTGCCAATCACCCTCAGGCATTGGAGAGCCGAGAGATGGGATGCTGCAAGGGCTGCATGAATCCTGTCTCGTATGACTCCAACCTTCTCTTCTGGAAGGGCGATAGTACCTTCTGCTGTGTTGAACTGCGCCCCTAGGAAAACAAGAGACTGAGTTGGATCTAGGTGACTCTTTTCTAAGTTCAGAAGCCACCCGAACTCCTGTAGAGTGGAGATGACTAGGTCTTTGTGCTCCAAGAGCTGATCTTTGTTCTGGGATAGCAGAAAAAGGTCGTCGAGATAGTGATGGAGACGAACACCTTTGACTCTGAGAAAGGCCACAACTGCCAAAAGAACTTTGGAGAAGACCCGTGGGGATGTTGTTAACCCAAAGGGAAGACATGTAAATTGAAGATGTTGAATGCCTACTGCAAAGCGGAGGTATTGTTGAAACTCCTTTGCCACGGGAACATGGAAGTAAGCGTCCTTCAAATCGACTGATATCATCCAGTCCCCCAGATACACGGACTGCTGGATGGTAAGCAGAGATTCCATCTTGAACTTCTCTTTGCAAATGAAGGAATTGAGATGGGTCAAATCTATTACCGGCCTCCATGTGCCGTTTTTCTTTTGAACCAGAAACAAAGGGGAATACATGCCCTCTCCACGTTCTTCTTCTGGAACGGGAACGGCTGCGCCTTGATCCAGTAAAGAGTTCACGTAGGTCAATAGGACTTGTTTCTTCTCTTTTGATTCTGGAAGATTTGTGGGAATAAATCTTAGCTTTGGGGTGCTGATAAAACCCCACTTGTGACCTGAGGAAATTGTTTTTACAGTCCAAAAATCCCGAATTGAGGCCGCCCAAACATGCCTGAAGTGGAGAAGACGAGCCCCCACCTGACAAGTTTGAGCGGGCCCAATTTCAAAAGGATTTCGCGGAATCCTGCTTGCCGGACGAACCCCCTTTTGAGGTATTTTTGAAAGAAGATTGCCTGGATCTCCATGACCTTGAGAATTCTCGACCAGGTCTATAGCTCCGCGCCTCCCTGGCACGATCAGGGCCTTGTCTTCTAGGAAATGGACGCCTTTGATTTTGAAGACGTCTGTCCTGGGGAAGAAACCCAGATTTCCCACCTGTAGCCCGGGATATGGCAGTATCCAGCTTGTTACCAAACAAAGATGACCCCTCAAAGGGAATACGGCACCAGGCCTGTTTGGATGCTGGATCCGCCAGCCATGGACGGAGCCATAACGCACGGCGAGCTGAGACTGCTGCTAACATATCCCGAGATATCAGGCGGATAACATCAATAGATGCCTCCCCCAAAAAGGCAGACGCCATCCTGATTTTTGAATAGGGGAGTCTTTTGCTGACTCAATAGAAATACCCCTCAGGAATTCCTCTACAGAGTCAGCCCATGATTCTATGGCCTTGGATACCGCTGCCATTGCAAGCACTGGTTTGCAAGCCATTCCAGAAGTCAGATATATCCTCTTAAGGTCTGAATCGATCCGCCTTTCCAAAGGATCTTTAAAGGATACCGTATCCTCTAAGGGTAGGGTTACATATCTCACCAAACGCATGAGTGCTGCATCCACCAGTGGTGCTGACTCCAGGTGCTTCACATCCTCTTCTTTAAAGGGATATAATTTCAGGATTTTTGACTGCATGGAACCCTTTTTATCCACCTTGCTCCATTCCTCTGTAATAATGTCACCCAACTCTGAAAGGAAGGGAAAAAATTGTCGCTCCTTATTGAGCTGTTTAAAGAACTTTCTCTGCTTTGGTGGGGAAGTAATAGGGTCTTCCCACTTCAGAGCCTCTCTCACTGCTTTGACCAATGAAGGCACCAGTCCATAGTCAAAACCTAAACCAGGATCCTCACAGTCAGATTCACTATCTGAGATGGGAGCAGATAGGCGGCTTGGCTGAGAGGATTCCCATGTCTCCTGCAATGGGTTCTCTCCAGGTGGAGGAGCCAATAATTCTGACGGGGATTCACACAGCTGTAGAGCATCCCTCTCCTGCAGAGACTCCTTCACAACCCGTCTTACTATTGACTCCAAACGCTGGTCTGCATCATCCCTTTCATCTGCAGCTTTGTAGAAGCAATGATCGCATAAGGATACGTCCGAAAGAACAGGCATCCTGCACCCCCAGCATGATTTTTCCGTACGCTTGCTGGAGTGAGCAGCAGGGGGGTGAGAATAATTCTTATTATGCTGTTCAGATCTTGACCTATGCTGGCTAGATCTTGAGGAGGATTTATGGCGGTGTGATCTTGATGATCCACTGCGTCTAGAAGTGATAGGTTGTGGATCAGACCCAGAAGGGCTGTAAGGGTAAAACAGACAGAGAGAGAAAAGGATAAACAGTCAATCCTACCTATGCCAAACACTCTCTCCAATATATAAAAAGCATAAATACTAAAGACCTACCTAACATGAGCGGGCTGGCCACTAGGAGGCAGTAAGGCGTCCATATTCACAATAAACCCACAGTTTAAGAAACACTGCAACCAAAGAGAAAAATAAACACACATTTTTTTTTTTTTTTTTTTTTTAAAAGCATTTCCCCAGCCTAAGGGACATGCTCTTACCTTAAACCGCCGCGCTGACAGCCCCGGGAAGTCGCTGCGACCACTGCAAACATTCCCAGGGTTCTGACAGCTTCCAAAGCCTTTTAAATTTGGCGCCCGTGACGTCATCGCCGACGTCAGACGCGAGGCGCTCGCGCGCATGCCCGGGAACCAAGCCTCGGTCTCATACCGGGTTCGCACATGCGCAGAACGCCTGCATAACCCGGAAGTAGGAGAGAGGTTTTCTGGAACGCGGAAGCGAACGCAAACGGCATGGAGGAGACCGCAAGACAAACAAAAGAAATACACACAAATACAATGCTGCCATGGATAGATAAAAGGCTCACCACTCCACCAACGATCACCTGGCCGAACGGACTGGAACACACACGCCATACCTCCAGCAGATAATGGTCACCCATAGCAACGGGACACAGACCGTGCGCACTCAGGTAGGAAATCCTTTCTTCAGCGCTACTCTGCAAATACTCTCCATACCCTGCTTAACAGTCAGGGCCTATCGGAGGAAAATTTCTCAGTCAATCAGCCAATCGATCGTCGTTAAGTTTTATTTCCAGGAAAGAAACCATCTGGTCCTACTGGGGAGGACAAAAAAGGAACACTGATAGTGGCCAGGAGCAAAGATTTATGGGAGTTGGGTCCTATTGGGTAATCGTGGAGGCGGGGCTACCCACACGTATGCTGCCATGGAGCCTTTCAGGAAATGTATTCTTTTTTCACTCATGTGACTTTTAGTGCTGGTGCCTCTTATCCGTGATCCTATTTCAGATGCACTCACCAGAAAGCCTTACCCCTGCAGGGGTACTGCACATCCACAGTATGTGCCACTGTGTAGCAATCTGTTGCAATCCTTAGCCTCCTGAGTTTGCTCTTTAATGATGTTAATAATCAGCAATTCATGTCCACCATATGAAAAAAAAGGGATACCCATAGTGTGAATCCGTATAATTTTTTTGATTTATTAAAAAAAAAATGTCATTTATACTCACATTTAGACAAACAAATTTGAGCAGAAAAGTACAGCGCTGTTGTATTGCCGTAAACAACCTTGACCGGAACTGACACAATTACGTTCTACCCATTTCGTCATCAGAACTCAGGTACCTTGAACTGCAGGTTTAACAAAGTCTCTATTTCCACCCAGAGAGTAGCCACTCGCAGCTGGGTACTTCACATTGACTCAAACTTGAACAATGAACTGAAGATAAACAGGAACCTTTTTCCAACTGTACCTGGAATGTTTCCCGCTTCCTTTGAGGTACTGGAAAAGTGTGGACTCGTCAATGTCCTTCCCAACTCAGTAACCAGGCACTCCTCAGGATGCCACTTGTCAGCCCTCCTCTGAAAAGTCCTTCCCCGGTCACTTGCATGAGCTGTGGTGCCCCTCCAAGCTGAGAGCACACCCGGACACTCTGAATCCTCCCTCAGTTACAGCGTCTCGGACCGGCAGGTTCCGAGACTTGGGAACAGACGGATTCCTACCCAAGACCAGTCGGGTCTAACAGGGGCCACTGACAGGAACATGCTGCGGGATGTCAAACACTCCGCGACCGGGACCCCTCACGGGGCTACCCCGGTCCTGAAACCAGAACAGACCACACGGGTCTCTCGAACAACTCCGGAACCCCGAACACGTGACCCACACCTGCTTAAGTACCCCCTCCCAGACTCCTCAGCGGGTCCGCCACTCCCGCTGATTGACTCCGAGAGGGCCATACCAAAACATCCAACCAAGCCTGGTTCTTGCCTGTCATTTGCACCTCACCGTTCACATGACCAGGCAGAACATCAATCATGGCCTGGCCAGACTGGTGTTAAGTCTTACCTACACAAATAACCCTCAGTACTGTAAGGTCCTGAGGCAAAAACTACATTTACAAAGCGTGTGACATTTGATCCCAAATGTCATCCGCTACAATTAGATCTGGGTTTCCCGGAAGTTGCCACGACAGCCATATCCTAGGCTGGCTGGTGGGTAAGTACATTTGATTTTATTCATATTTTATTGCAAATGTATGTCTAGATATTTTTAGGATTGCTAACCACTTCAGAACATCCCTATAGCTACAATACGCTCCTTCTGGGAGAGCGTCCATGGACGTCTTTTATGAACCACGTAACCCTATGCCCCCTTTGGCTTGCATACAGCATGTTATGTGATTGATGTGTCCTTGGGAAACAGCTGATTACACATTGCAATAAAAGTACAATCCCAGCTAATCACATATAAACAGACTTTACGATTATCTGCATTCCTTTCCTCACACGCCATCACAGCTTGAGGAGAGGAGAGCTGGTAACCGGCAAGTGTGAAAGGTGACATGTACACAGATAATCAGGGCACCCGAAAGAGCCTGGTAGGGATGGGGGGGGGGGAACAAAACACATATTTTTCTCAATTATCCTTGCCAGCAATTGGTTTGTTTACATTCAGCTGAAAGTGGGGAACTCCGCTGACAGTTGATGTGTCATCCCTTGTTAAGGATGCAGTGGCCAGCTGGCCAGTCCATTCCTTAGAAAACAGCTATTCTCCATTTTTTAAGTACACCGGCAGTCACCTGCTCCTTTAGAAAAGTTCTATTGTTCCAAAACATGGCAAAAAAGCTGGCAAAAAACATTAAATATTAGATTTTTTCCAAAAAAAAATGTTCAATGGCTTTGGAGTGTCTAGTGTGTGTGGAGAATTACCGCATTTATCGGTGTATAACATGCACCTTCATTTTAAGAGGGAAGTTTCAGGAAAAAAAACATATATGTTAAAAACAGAACTTTGAATCAAAATAAGGGTCAGTGCCAATTAATGCAGCCTGATTAGTGCCCATTTGCAGCCTCTCCATTGCCCATCGATTCAGCCTGTTTAGTGCCCAACAGTGCAGCCTCACCATTGCCGGATTACACAGATGGATCTTCTGTTTACTCGGTGTTCAGTCACACAGTCCCACCTACTGGACGGCTCATAAGATAAACAGAACACCGGTCCAATGCCGTGACATATGATGTCTCTCCTATGAGCCGTACTGGAGGCGTGACTGTGTGTGACTGAACACAGAGAGTAAACAGGAGATCCATCCATGTAATCCCCCCCAGGCAGCCAAGTAGATAGAGACTATCATGTCTTATTTACTCGGTGTAGAGATTTATGAAATGATGACAAATGTTTCAAAGTTCATTTCTGAATATATGAATACACTTCCCCAAATCGCAGTGTGTTTGAGTTACTAAAAATGGAGATGGCACAATCTGGTGATGCTGCTCATGGTAGCAATTTAGCTTATAATGTCAGCTTATTCAATAAAATTGTTCCAAGAAAAAAACTTGAAACCAGTAGGTTTATATACAGAGCAGCACTTGATTTTGCACTCTCCAATTGTAGTCAATCTTCCCAAATGTATCACTGATAGGGAAAAAAGTAGTTATCTATACATGTTTCATATGACAGGTTTCTTCCATTAATTTTGATTTTCTTTAGAAATGTTTTTAAATGTGATCTTGATACATCATTGAAGAAAACGTTAAATCCCATTCCACATCATGATCATTTATATATTTCATTGCATTATCTGTTCAATCAGAAAAGGGAATTTATAATTCTAATTAACTTCATGTCATATGAAATCTTTATTTTTTTCATATAACTATTCTCAATTAATATAAATTATTAAAAATATATATATTTTTTAAATTACAGGAGATGCAGGATATTTCTGTAGGTTATGGATGCTGATGCCTCTGGCGAATCCACAGACTGCGTCTGAGGTTAGATATAACAGTGCACATATCTGTACCCGTGCAGTTATTGAGAGGACTTTTGGGATGTGGAAATCCACATTCTGACGCCTCTCGAAAAACTGGCAGGTTTTTACAGCACTCTGTCACATATCATTATTGTATGTGCATTTCTACATAATATTGCTCTTGCAAACAATGTAGACTTGCACATCAGTAATGATCTGCTACCAGAAATACTGGCACTCCTGGCTGCCTCTGAGGATTCCTCAGACCTAGGGAATCATGTTCATCAAAATCGTATTCGGACCTATTTCAGGGTAATTATTCATTTTTTCTTCTTTATCCATACCTTTTGTTGTGATCAACAATATGTTTTAACCATAAACTAACATTATGTATTCCATGAGTCTACAAAGCGGGGTGACTAATTAGGATAACATTTCTAATCCTACCCTTGCCAATCTTTTTGTATATGTGTATGTTCATACCTGTAAAGAAGAAGTAGGACCAAAGCTCTTTTGGTCCCACTGCTTCAGTGGGTGATAGGAGTGGATTTAGTTCTGCAGTCCTATCACCCTGTTTTCAGCCAACGTTGTCACTTTCATGTCGAGATCCACCAAGATCCCTTGATCAACAGCTGACTCCTTCTCTCAGAAAGCTTTTGAGAGACAGAGAGAGACGCTTCCTACCATTGACAATCACCTGCTCTCTGCTCAGTGAATTCACAGAACAATGATCTGTTTCCGGTCACATAAATGGAGCGGGACTGAAGATGCATCAGAAATGATGCTGCATCCACCTAGGTGAGTATTTAATATATTTATGTGAAAATATTGTTTAACCACTTTCTGCCCCATGCTATAGCTGAATGATGGCTACAATGCAATCTTCCAGTGCCAGGTGGGCTTCAATAGACATCCTCCCATCCTCCGATGATCGAGCTGCTTGCGCTCCCCCCTGGGGCGCACAGATGTTGTGCTCTATGACTGTCGAGTCCTTCCTGATCACAGAACAGGGTAAAGTGACAATAACAGTGGCCCCTTTACCACGTGATCAGCTGTCAGTCAATGACAGGTGATCATGGAAGTAAACAATCCAATTATCAGCTTTTTTTCTCCAATCAGCGTGAGGCGAGATGCAAAAAGCCATTAACCGGGTTTTGTTAACCGGCTTTTGTAACAGGGACATTGGTTTCTGCCTGGTTGCCTGCCAGTGCAGCTAATCAGGGCCTATCAGCGCCCACCAGTGCCACCTACAAGTGCACAAGAGTGCCACCTATCAGTGTTGGCAATTAGTGTCTCACCATCAGTGTCATCTGTCAGTGCTGTCTACCAGTGTCCATCAGTGCCACCTCTCAGTGACCATCAGTGCCACCTATCAGTGCAGCCTCATCAGTACCCACCAGTGACACCAGCAATGGGGCTCAGTGACACAAATGATTGGGCACAATTCCTCCCAATGACACCAACATTTGGCCACAAGGTCTCCAACTGTCAAATAAGATTTGACTTTGTGTATTGTAACTAACAATATAAACTTTTCTATTCCTAATGGCCACAATTTGACCCCTCTAAAGTCTGCAGGAAACTCCTGGTATACAAGATTGCACTACTTAGGATCTCCATGAGATCAAGAAGCACACAAGCTTTTGTAAAGTAGCATCTACAGGATCAGCATTGACTGACAATCCACAATCTATGCTCTGATAAATGAGAAATTTGCAAGTAGCATTCATAAAATTGCTCAATCATCTAGCCTACATGCAGCAGGGGACAGTTACAGCATAAGATCAATTCTGAAACATATACAGTAAAACCTTGGATAGCAAGCATAATTAGTTCCGGAAACATGTTTGTAATCCAAAGCAAATTCTCCCATAGGAAATCATGGAAACTCAGATGATTCATTCCACAACCATTTATTCATACGTCCTTTTTTAGTCCATATAAAAAGATGGCAGCGACAGAAGACGGCAGCGACAGAAGACCGGGCCACCGCCTGTAAAAGAGCAATAAAAGAGGGCGTGATGGCCCGGCAGAAGAACCGAAGAGGGGGACAAGACCCCCGAAGTCGGAAGAAGAGGCCGCGGCGACGAAGAAGAATGCCGGGCTCCTCCGCTAGCAAAAGAGCTACAAGAAGATAGCGGAGGAGTCCGGCGAGAAGACCCCCGAATACGGAAGACCCCCGGAGCTGTGTAATAAATTATTTTATCTTGTGTGTTGAGTTTTTTTTTGTACTTTATTTTACAGGTGAATGGGTAGGGGTACATTGTACCCCATACTCATTCACATAGGGTGGGGGGCCAGTATCCGGGGCCCTCTTATTAAAGGGGGCTCCCGGATTCCGATAAGCCCCTCGCCCGCAGACCCCGACAACCAACGGCCAGGGTTGTCGGGAAGAGGCCCTTGTCCTCATCAACATGGGAACAAGGTGCTTTGGGGTGGGGGGCCGCGCGGCCCCCCTTCCCCAAAGCACCCCCCATGTTGAGGGCACGCGGCCTGGTACGGCTCAGGAGGGGGGTGCGCTCGCTCGCCACTCCTTTCCTGGCCGGCCGGGTAGCGTGCTTGAACAAGGGTCTGTTGTGGACTTGGGGGGACCCCCACGCCGATTTTTTTTCGGCGTTGGGGTTCCCCTTTAAGTCCATACCAGGTGGTGGGGCCAGGGACGTCTCCTTCGCGGGCCCCGCCTACCTGGAGACCCGCTCGAAATGAGCGGACTTTTCTCTGGGTGGGAGGCATACACACGGCCGGATTGTCCGCCGAAATGCGAGTCCGGCGGGAAGATTGGAGTGCAAAACTACTTTCTAAGTCCGCCGTACTTTCGGGTCAAAAAAGTATGCCGGAGGCTACACACGGGGGGGATTGTCCGGCGGACTTCAGTTTGCCGGACTTTTCCGCCCGCTTGTTTGATCGTGTGTACGCGGCATAAGTGTAGCAATTAATGAGGGTACAACATTTAGCAACTCGTGGTTGATGAATAAAAGAAGCACATCTAAATATGTAGGCATCCGGGTAAACTGTCCACATGGTCCATCCTCCGCACGTCCGCTCTCACCTATGTCAGTCTGCAATCATTACCCGGAAGACTACCCTGCAGTAGAGCGATTTGAAAGCGAGGCACGCAGCGTGGAAGGGATGAGGTCGACGGCGGTGAGGAGGACAGTCTATGTGGACAGCTTTACCTAGGATGCCTGCATACTTAGACATACCTGTTTTAATCATCAACCATGTGACTTGCTAAATGTTGTACCTTCATTATATGCAATTATACACACATATTGCTACTGTTCTCTTTTATACTCAGTTGTGACATGACGCAACTTGTATATCAAGACATCGCTTGTATATCAAGTCAAAATTTATTTAAAATGTTGTTTGTCTTGCAAAACGTTCGCAAACCAAGTTACTTTGAACCAAGGTTTTACTGTAGTGTAAAATAAATGTTTATTTGACAACAAAATGTATCGGGGCTAAGCTAAAAGTTCCTATCTTAATCCTTCATTTTACAGAGTTTTTGGTGTGGCCTGGACATGGCTGAGTAGGGACATGCAGCTTCTGAGCTCTTGGCTTTATGTCAACTATACCGGCTTATTTAGCTCTCCTCATAGTGGAATGCTCTCAGCAAAGAAGCGCAGGGGAAAGTCAACAGCCAGAACAACCCAAGGCTCTAAAAATAAAGGATAAATACAACACTTCTTCCAGGGAACCCAGCGCCAACATGTCGGAGCCACGAGGTTGCACTAGGAAAGCCTCGTTCACACAAGAACAGCCAGCATCTCCTACCTTTTCTGTGGCATCAGGTGGATTATTGGAGACATCAGAGGCTCTGTAATCCAGAATGCTTGATACCCCGAACGGCCCCGTCGATACCTCGATGGGATGAGGACTTATGGGCACTTATTCAAGCCCTCTCAACCAAATCAGAGATAGAGTCGCTCATTCTCCAGCTGGAGGGCACACACCGTCAGTAGCTCCATACTGTCTGGCCTGAATTGCAGTCCATCTCTTAACACCGAACCACCTGGGAATCTTCCTTGTCAGTATTGGAGCAGCAGGTGACAGCCTTGGAAAGTGCCCAAACCTCACAAATGGACTCTGCTGGGAAGTTAGAGCTGCATCTGTCTTGCCATGGTGTATGACCTGCGTGTATGACATCATCTTTGGAGTTGATACACATCAGCCAGTTTGGGCCAGTTATAAGCCTTCTACACAATAATTGTTTTCTCATTTGTTGACTGTGCTTCATCTTGCATATCAAATAGATGATCATTAGCACCTGCTTGTTATAATTGTTTCATAAAAATTAAGATGTTTTTAAAGTGTTTAATACTTGACACATTTTTTATTTAGTGCCAATTGGGCATGTCCAAAATACATAGGAGACATTATAATAAAAATTATAACCGGCAATGAAAACATATATAGATAAGTGCAAGTTTGTTGTAAAGCTGCATTCGTTGGCTTAAAAAAGTATTCATATCCCTTGAAATGTTCAACATTTTGTAAAACAAAATGCTTAAAAGTATTTTATCGTGATTTTAGACCAACACAAAGTGGCACATAATTGTGAAGTGGAAGTAAAGTATTAAACGTTTTAAAAATAAATATCTGAAAAGTATGGTGTGCATTTTTATTTACCCCCCCTTTACCCTGATACCTCTAACTAAAATTTAGTGGACCCTGTTGCCTTCAGAAGTCACCTAATTAGTAAATAGACCCCACCTGTGTGTAATTTAATCGCAGTATGAATATAGCTGTTCTGTGAAGCCCTCAGTTTGTTAGAGAACCTTAGTGAACATACAGCATCGTGAAGGCCAAGGAACACACCAGGCAGGTCAGGGATAACGTTTTGGAGAAGTTTAAACAGGGATAGGTTATAAAAAATGTAGCCAAGCTTTGAACATCTCATGGAGCACTGTTCAATCCATCACCCGAATATGGAAAGAGTATGGCACATCTGCAAACCTACCAAGACATGGCCATCCACCTAAGCTGACAGGCCGGGCAAGGGGAGCATTATTCAGAGAAGCAGCCAAGAGGCCCATGGTAACTCTGGAGGAGCTGCAGAGATCCACAGCTCAGGTGGGAGAATCTGTCCACAGGACAACTATTAGTTGTGCAATCCACAATTCTGGCCTTTATGGAAGCATGGCAAGAAGAAAGCCATCGTTCAAAGAAAGCCATAAGATCCCTCATTTGTAGTTTGGACGAAGGTGTTCTGGTCAGATCAGACCAAAATTGTAATTTTTGGTCTAAAAGCAAAATGCTATGGTGTGGGAAAACTAAGGCCGCGTACACACGGGCGGATTGTCTGCCCAACTTAGTCCGCTGAACCGTGTTTCAGTGGACAATCTGCTCGTGTGTGGGCTTCAGCTGACTTTTTCAGCGGACAGTCTGACGGACTTAGTCTTTCGGAATTTCCGTAATTTTGTCCGTCCAAACTTGGTTTTGTCCATCCAAACTTGGTTTCAGCGGACAGTCCGCTCGTGTGTAGGCAAGTTGAACGGACTAAGTATGGCGCATGCTCAGAAAGGATTTACAGGGCCGAAGGTTGCATTGCAGTGTATTGGACGTCGTTTTTCTAGTCCCGTCGTACGTGCTGTACACGTCATCGCGCAAGCTTTCAGCGGACTGTCTGTTCATCGTGTGTGGTCAAGTCCGTTCATTCAAAAGTTGAACGGACTGTCTGTCGGATTGTCTGACGAACTTAGTTGGGCAGACAATCCGCCCGTGTGTACGCGGCCTAACACTGCACATCACCCTAAACACAACATCCCCACATGGTGGTGGCAGCATCATGTTGTCAGGATGCTTTTCTTCAACAGGGACATGGTGGCTGATCAGAGTTGATAGGAAGATGGATCGAGCCAACTACAGGGCAATCTTCGAAGAAAACACATTTGAGTCTGCAACAAACTTGAAACTGGGCCGGAGGTTAACCTTCCAGCAGGACAATGACCCTAAACATACAGCCAGTCCTACAATGGAATGGTTAAGATCAAAGCACATTCATGTGTTTAGAATGGACCGTCCAGACCGTAAATCCAATTAAGAATCTGTGGCAAAACTTGAAAATTGCTGACGCTCTCGATCCAATCTGACAGAGCCTGAGATATTTTGCAAAGAAGAATGGGCAAATACTTCACTCTCTAGATGCGCAAAGCTGGTAGAGACATCCCCAAAAAAGACTTGCAGCTGTAATTGCAGCAAAAGGTAGTTCTGCAAAGTATTGTCACCGGGAGGCAGAATACAAATGTGAATAACACTTTTTAGATATTTATTAAGAAAAATTAAAACTATAATTTTTCTTCCACTTCACAATTATGTGCCACTTTGTATTGGTCTATCACAGAAAATCCCAATAAAAATACATTTGTGTGAATATATTTTTTGAAGGCACTCTACATCAGAAAAAAAATCCATAAGGCAACAGTAGCTGGGGAACACATGATCAGATGTGTTGTAGCTCTGGGAAGCAAATCTGTTCCATATCAGACATGCACCCCATTAGAAATTTATTGTAACCACAATTAAGTATTAGTGGTATCCGTCCTACTATCTGTGCCATTAGCATGACAGGGGGCATTTGTTGACAGCCACAGCACCCACTAAATAAAAAAGAGCAGTGGCTATTTTTGTTTGCTCCTCCAACATATTATCCAAAGTTTACTGCTGGCACAACAAACTTGAACAATATTTGCCAATTGTATATGGATATTTTCAAGGCTGTCATTGGTTCTTGTCATTTATGCAACAACAGCCTGCTGAGACGACTCTTTGATGTTTTGCCGATCGTTTACTTTGTCAATCAGTGCATTTAAAGTCTGCCCTAACTGATTTGCAATATTGTTTGCTGAATCCACACATTCTGACAACATTTCTCTTCTTCTTCTGCCTCTTGGAGCACAAAGTGGAACAGAGGAAGAAGAAGCGTTCTGGATTGGAGCACTTTCCACTATTGTTGGTAGTCTTGCATCTTCCTGATCTGCAAATTAAAATAATTTAAAAAAAATTAATAAACTTCATTCTTAACATGACATTCAAAAAAGATAATAATTTTTTAGTATTCGTGTTTACTTGGTGATAAAAGTTCATCTGCTATTCCTTGATGACATTTTCTATCTCAACTCCTATGAAAAATAAAAAGTGATTTTGTCAGACAATTTGGTATTACTTACTTGCTAAATGTCGCAGTGACAATAAAAATCGATGATCACTGCCATTACTAGTAAAAAAAAAAAAAATTATTGATAAAAATGTCATAAAACTATCCCCTATTTTGTAAACGCTATAAATTTTGCGCAAACCAATCAATAATCCCTTATTGTGATTTTTTTTTACCAAACATATGTAGAAGAATACGTATCGGCCTAAACTGAGGAAAAAAATGTTCTTTTATATATTTTTGGGGGATATTTATTATAGCAAAAAGTAAAAAATAATGCGTTTTTTTAAAATTGTCGCTCTTTTTTTGTTTATAGCGCAAAAAATAAAAACCGCAGAGGTGATCAAATACCAGCAAAAGAAAGCTCTATTTGTGGGAAAAAAAGGATGTCAATGTTTTTTGGGGAGCCACGACGCACGACCATGCAATTGTTAGTTAAAACGACGCAGTGCCGAATCGCAAAACGTCGTCTGATCTTAAGCCAGCAAAATGGTCCGGTCTGAAAGTGGTTAAACAAATAATTCAAACTATAGGAAATCAAACAGGCTCTTTCACTAAATCAAATCAAACTGATTGCAGTGTATGTTCACCTTTACAGATCAAGATTGTAAAAATGTATTTATTGTGTTTAGAAACGCTTCTCTGTTCTTTGTAATGTATTGAAAAATTTGGGTATAAAAAGAAAAAAACACATTTCAAAGATATATTAGAATTGATAGGAATGAGATTAGCATCAAAGGGTTAATTAACTGAGAATACCTACTAATTGCCTAACAAGACACATCCAATGAGATGAAATTAACCAATTGTATTGGGCATGTGCTATTATCAGTGAGAAAACTGCAGTTACCCTAGTGCCAGTTAAAGTTTACATAAGTGGTTATTTATTATTACGCTTCAATGTGCGCCGGTTCACACGTTCAATCATTGACTTTTCTGGCGCACCAATTAATATATGAACTGGTGCAGTGCCTTCTTCTTAGTAAATCATCCCCTATGAGTGCTAAAAAAAATGCACTGTTACTGTATAAATGACACTGGCAGAGCAGGGGTTAACAGGAGGGGCGATTAAAGGGTTAAGTGTGCCCCTAGGGGCTGCTTGCTACCTGTGTAGGGGATTGTCTTATTGGAGAAACATAGAGTTCCATGTTCCTGCTTAGCAGGAACACAAGAGCTCCATGTTCTCCCCTATCAGAATGGCGTTCTGCCTCTCTGGGAAACAATCGTGGGTGGCTGCCGGACATTGGCTCCTCCTCTGTACAATCAGCATACGAGTGCCACTGGAGGCCCCACAGAGGCTACGTCACGGAGCGACATACAGCTATATTGTTTCACACAGCCGGGGCCGCCTTGCTGCAGTAAATGTGCGGAAGGTGGTCTGGAAGAGCACAGTCTCTCATAGCAAAAAAAGGCCTAGTCAAATCCTTATGCAGCTTAAGTGGTTAATACCTACCTTCATCATCAAAGAGCATAAGTGTCTAATCTCCCGAGTGCTCCTCTCAATTTGACACTGTAAATAAAATTATAAAGATAAATTAGTTATTTTATAAACTTTAGGGAATATATATATATATATATATATATATATTAAAATTACTTACTGTGGGCATCAGAGTCGTGCTCTCCGTGTACTCTCAGAATAGTGTCGGGTCCAAGGCATCCCTTCAGCTCCTCATATGCTGTAAATGTGACATCAGCAGGTGGTCCTCCTCTAGTACCTCTCTGATATTTAGCTAAAGAGCTAACTTTTTTTTTATCTGCCCTTTGATGTCACAGGTTTGTCTCTTGCATATTGCTATGCTTCAGGCAGTATCACCACAAGAATTCACCTCCTGAACTATACTGCTCCATATGGCATTTTTTCTGCCTTGGGACAGCATCCTGGACCAGGTACCATATAAATGGTCCCAATTGCTCACTACCCTTGAGACCAGCATGCAGTTCTGTGCAAAGGTAAATTTGCGAACTCGCTTTGTTCAAGCACCCTCCATGCTGCCAACACTCCTATCACAACCCTCAAATTAGTAAAATTACTAACGGTACCATTTTTAGAAGATAAAGGGGGGTTTGTTTGACATAACATATATATTTGTAGCTCCCCCTTGGTTTTCCTGGGAGCAGAAATGTACCTCCAGATACAGGGAGCGGGCTTACATTCACCCCAGGGCTGAGTCCATGGCTATAATAGGAAGTTAGAACAAATGTGGGCACCAGTCACTTTACTTAGATTTCAATGCTTTAATGAAGAACTTGAAAGAAGTAGTAGTAAAGAGATTGAGGGGAGGTTGCAGATAGCCTTTTGTAGCAGATCACTTACAGACTCCTTAGGTTAAAGGACACAAACACAGCTTTCTTTCTAGCAGATCTTGAATATCTGGGTAGGTCTCTCACACAGACCTAGCAATCAGTAAATGCCTGGATAAGTCTCTTTCACAAACTTACCAACCAGGAGATTGTTACATTTCAATGGATTGTAGAATAGCTTCACAGTAACAGAACCAGAACCTTTAAGCCGACCCGGCAGTACTGTGAGGGTAGGTAGATGTGAGGTGAGGTTCTGACAGACCAGCCTTCATCCTGGCTCTCTCCAGCAAGGGTCCTCCCCTGGATCTCCTCAGCTTGACTCGACTTCTTCCAAGCAGTGAAGACAGCCTAAGGACCACCTCCAAACTAGTAGACCCCAGACAGGCCTTTGGTATTTTCCACTTCCTATAACTGTAATCCCGCTATATCATGCGACATTACAGTGACAGAAGCCGTTCTCAGGGGTTCCGGCGTTTGTAGATCGCTTCACTCAACAGGAGAAGCGATCTACAAAGCTGGATAAACAGGCACTCAGAGGAGAGAGATCACCTCTCAAAATGCATGAGAAGTGAGTAGCGGTATTTTACCGCTGTATGATAAACGGACACCTAGATGTGCAAAGCTGGTAGAGACATACCAAAAAAGACTTTCAGTTGTAATTGCAGCGAAAGGTAGTTCTACAAAGTATTGACTCAGGATGGCTGAATACAAATGCATGGCACACTGTTCAGATATTTTTTTTTTTTAAGTTAGAAAAACATTTTAATTTTCCTTCCACTTCACAATTATATGCCACTTTGTGTTGGTTTATCGCATAAAATCCCAATAAAATAAATTTATGTTTTTGGTTATAACATGACAAAATGTTGAAAATGTCAAGGGTTATGAATACTTTTTCAAGATACTGTGCACTGGTACACTAGCTACGCTGGGCTGCTTTTGAACTGATCCGCAGGACAGTGCATCTGTGGGTTACTTGCACTGAGTTATAGACTTCTGTTATTACCTGCGGGTTTGGTGTGCTTTCAGAAAGTGTGCCACACCTGCAAGATATACTAGAATTCTATGGAAAAGTGCAGCTAACCCGCAGGAAAGCCACAGGTACACTGCGCTGTACCAGCGGTGCGGGTAAACTGCAGCACATCAGTGTGAAAGCAGCCTTAGGCCTCTTTCACGTGATCAGTCGAATTGGGTCCACCTTTCTGTTTTTCAAGCAGAACCAATTGAACCCTCCATTTACCTCTAAGGAGCGGCAGATGTAAACGGATTTGTGTCTGCCATCAGCCCTCTCCACTCATTGTGGCCTGAGACTAGGGATGAGCCGAACACCCCCCGGTTTGGTTCGCACCAGAACTTTCGAACGGACCGAAAATTTGTGTGAACTTTAGAAACCCATTGAAGTGGGACTCGAACGTTCAAAATAAAAAGTGCTAATTTTAATGGCTAATATGCAAGATATTGTCCTAAAAAGGGTTTGGGGGCCCGACTCCTTCCCCAGGGGACATGGGTCAATGCCTAAAATGTTTTTAAACGGCCATTTTCGGGAGCACTGATATTAATGATGATTAAAGTGGAAAAAAAAGTGAAATATTCCTTTAAATATCGTGCCTGGGGGGTGTCGATAGTAGGCCTGTGAAGTGGCACGTGTTTCCCATGTTTAGAACAGTCCCTGCACAATATAAGGATTAACAAGTCTCCATTTTGTTATACTGTCATCCATTTTAAAACTTTGTATGACCAAGCTAGAATTCTAATTACTTTTGACATAAATGCTTGCTATTTGGAAAACATGCTGTTTTCCTAGAATGCCCTTGGCCGCGAGAGTTTGTACAGAGAAAGCCAAGATATGCAACTATCTTATATTGTCTCTGACCTAGAACGTCTGGACCACAGACTATTAGCACAATATTGTTGAATATTGTTGAATATCGTAGTCTTATTCTTATCTCGTGAAGGTTAATGACGTGCTTTGCCGTGAAGACAATTTCTGCTTATTTTGCTTGTTCTGTCAATAAACCTGTTACTAGGAAAAGCTTGGTGTATAGCTACGAGCGCATCCCTGATTGGCTACTCCACAGGGCGCCACCCCAACTGTTTCAGCATATAACCTGTTGTATTCAAAACATTAAATCGTAATCATTATTCACATACATCTCGTGTATGAGTCTTGGTTATCTCACCGGTGAATGGGACTCCCAAGTACATCCAGACCACGGCCTAGGCAAGATAGGAAGAGGGAAATCGAGCACCTAACAGAGCAAGGACCTACCTTTACAGCTGGTACCAGAAGTGGGGTCATCGATTCGGCAGGTGAGTGACTACTGATTTATTTACCTTATTGGTGAGGATCTTTTGGTGTCACTCATACTGCCGCGGTGACCGCCACGTGCGGGACCTGTATTGCTGCTGTGCCTCCGCGGTGGGCTAGGCTGGCCCATCGGGAGAAGTAGAGGGCTCGTACCTAAAAAAAGAGAGTCCGGCTAGGTTGGCCTGACTTAAAACTATTAAGTAAAATAGATTAAAAGAGAGTCCGGCTAGGTTGGCCTGACTTAAAACTATTAAGTAAAATAGATTAAAGAGGAACATTACAGGGAAGGGAAGCAATAGATTGCGCCCTCCCCAAATAAGGTTGGATGTTCAAGGGACGCCCGAAGGGTAATTTGATCAAATCAAACACAGTGCACATTTTATCTAGTCATGTAAAACGATTGTATGTGATTCAGTTGTTCATGTTTTTCTTTCCAGGTTACGTAAGTATTTCAAACTTGCCTTTTCAATAGTTTTTTTGTATTTTGCTGTTCTTTCAATGTCGTTACCTTGTGATCCAGATTGCTGTGAAATTGTTAACCCTTGCCCTCACTGTACTGTTGGTTTATTGTTTCTTAAACAAATTGATATCCTGATATTGATAGCCACTCACCCAGGGGGATATTCCACTAGACTAGGAGAACGCCCCGTGTACCCCCAGGACGAAATTTCTCCCATTGTCCCGCTAGTCAGAATAAACCTGCATAGCCCAGTCAGTGAAACCCACCTCCTTGCTGAATCTTCCCTGGAAGAAGTTCAACAACAGGTGATTCGTGCCACTGGCTGCTATCACCTCTGCCCCCTTACCAAGCTTTTCCTCTGCTATCACCTCTGCTTTACCAAGCAGGGAGGGTCAGGAGTACCAGGACCAAGTGGAAGCTGACGAGAGGGCGAGGGAGACCCCTGAGCAAAAAGACTTTAGGGAAGAGAAGGAACTGTTTGCCCTTGAAGTAGAGACAGCCAGAGCTAAAATAGAACGGGGACATAGAATTTTGAGGGAAGCCCGAGCCGCCCTAGCACAAACAAAACGAGAAACAGAGGGAGACCCGGACCAGAGCCCGGGAAACTCCCAAAGCAGTGATCCCACTGAGGGAGAGGCTATAGTCCTGAGTCCCGAAGACAATCAGGCCATGGAAAAACTCTCTAAGATGGGAGTGGTCACCAGGAGTAAGGTCAAGATCAAGTTGGCTACCGAGAAACCACTACCCGTACCCATACCAGTACCAGGACCCATTATCTCACCTATGGCCACCCCCGTAGTTACTGACGAGGATGATGAGGACACCCCCGATATTAAGGCCCCCCTTATGACCATAGGTAACACAGAAATTCACCTACCCCTGCCCCTAGGCACACTGACAAAACTCAAAGAACTCTGTCCATCCCCCAGAAAACATCCTAGGGAAGCTGCCACTTTCCTGTTGCGCCAGTGCGCCGGGTCAAATCTGGACCCGATTGATCTTGAGAGTATAATACATATTTTAGACCCCGACTGCCCCGACCCCCCAAAGGTAAAAGACCTGTTTAATGCCCATGTCCAGGGAAAAGGGGGCTGGCCAGATTTCTGGAAAACCCTAGGACAACATTGGAGCACCCTTTACAAAGGGGTCACAGCTCTGCAAGATCTGGTCCAAACAAAACAAGCCCCGAAGGAAAAATTCTATGATTTTTGCACCCGAGTATACAACCTCTGGAAAGCGGTAGATGGGGCGGATGGGTCCCTTTTTACCACTACTGTAATGGCCGGAGGGGAGCCAAAAGTAGTACAGTTGCTAAAATTAATTAACCCCAAATGGGCTACCCAACCCCCAGAGGATTTCATGTCAGACACCCGCTCCAGGGAAACTTCCGGGGTTTTTGAACAAAAAGGGGGGTTATTTTATAACACATTTGAACCCCCAACCCCTTTAATGGCACTCCAACCATATGCCCCCACTCGAAGACCAGAATATGCCCGCCAACCACCAGACCAGGGTTTTTTCAACTGTGGTCAAATGGGACATTGGAAGTCCAATTGTCCCTACCGTAGGGGCCAGACGGGACCTTGGGGGAAGGGAAATGGACGAAGGCATTACCCTAACGCCTTTCCTTCAACTCCACAACATCAACGTACCCCCACTTACCAAGGACCAGTGTCAGGCCCCAGATATCACCAGCCCTATCAAGGACCCCAAGGACCCCCTCCACCTAACAATGCTGCCCTTCATGTTCCACCACCCCCACCAGCCCCTATTCCCATGCAATGGCCTGCCACCCAACCCTCAAGCAGGACATAGGGCTGCCTGGAGTATGTCCCTTCCCTCAGCCTGGTATGTTACAATGTGTCCTGGAGGAGCCTACCCCAGGTGATCCTGGGTGTAGATGGAAAACGCATTTGTTTTCTCATTGACACTGGTGCCACCTCTAGCTCCATCAATGATGTGACCTTTGACACGCCACAATGTTCTGAGGGAAGCTCCATAGGTATTAATGGGACTCCTGTTACCCACCCTATCACCCCACCCTTATCAGTAACCACCCCGGAGGGGGTGCTACTTTGCCAACAACGGTTTGCCATCCTGCCCCAATGCCCAGTCTCCCTGATGGGAAGGGACTTAATGTCCAAACTGGGAGTGGTGATCAAATTTGATCCACAGGGAGCAGTAACTGCCAGCTCCGCACTCTGCGACTTACAAGGCCCAAAGAGACAATCCAAAAAAGGGTATTTTGTACTCTTACCTGCCTCCCTGGAAACCCATGCTATTTGGGCAGAGAATAACACAAGTGTAGGTTTCATCCCATGTACCCCTTACACCCCCCAAATGCGCCCAGACTCAGTACCTGTTTTTCAAAAACAATATGCACTACATTCTGACAAAATTGAGGGGATTACACCCCTCATCAATAGGTATGTAGCCATGGGCATCCTGACACCCATCATCAGCTCATGGAACACCCCCATATACCCAGTGAGAAAGGCAAGCGGGGAATGGCGCTTGGTACAGGACCTCAGGGCAGTCAACAAAATGGTGGTTCCCCTCCCCCCTCTGGTCTCAGACATTGCCTTTATTTTTTCTTGCATACCGGCAAACTCTGTGGCCTACACAGTAATTGACTTAGCTAACGCTTTTTTTAGCATCCCTGTGGATCCACTGGCCCAGCCCATGTTTGCTTTTTCTTGGGGGGGGCGGGGAGGGGGCAACTGACCTGGACCCGCCTACCGCAGGGCTATGTGGACAGCCCGGCAGCCTTCTCTATGGTATTGAATGAGACAGTCAAATCCTGGCAATCGAGCGCCGGGTCGGTACTCATCCAATATGTGGATGACCTCCTTCTCTGCAGCCCCACCCCAGAAGCTTGTGAAGAAGACTCAAAGAACTTGCTGGATCACCTAGCCAAGGCAGGTCACTTGGCCTCACGGAAAAAGATACAGTGGGTGACCCCTACTGTAGAGTACTTGGGGTGCATCCTCAACAAGGGAGAGAGAAGTGTTTCCCCCCACCGTGCCGCAGCCCTTAACGCTCTGCAGCCACCCAGGGACAAGGCCGCCCTCTTGTCTTTCCTGGGAGCAATCGTCTATTGCCGGCAATGGATCCCTGACTGCTCATTTCATGACTCCATTCTGAGGAGGGCCACGCTCTCCACTGCGCCAAAAGTGGTGGAATGGACAGAGGAAATGTTACACTCATTTAACACCCTCCTCTCCTCCCTTGCCTCCGCCCCGGCCTTAGGACTAGTGGACTACAGGAAAACTTTTTATCTATATTGTGTAGTTAATGGATCTGCCTTTGCAGCAGTTCTTGCCCAAGAGCACGGTAATTCTTACCGACCGGTGGCTTTCCTTTCAAAGAAACTCCCACTCCAGGTCCAGGGCATGCCTGCTTGCCTCCAGAACATGGCCGCATGTGCCATGGCCATTCAAGAAGCCAACAAGTTAGTACCTACCACAATATTTTTCCAACAAGATTTTTCAGCGCCAGATTTCCCCTCAGTTGCAGCCCAAATCCAATCCATGGCCACAGACGCTGATGTCCTTTTCTGGGTCCAGCAAGGATTGTCCAAAGATCAAAGAGGCCTTTGGACAAATGGAGGGGTCATTGGGATCCCTGAAGCCAGCTCGGCCCTCATCCTTTCCTACCTGCATGGTCCCGGACATATAGGGTCCCAACCCTTGCAACAGCTGTATGAAAAAACTTTCTGCACAGTTAATCTAAAGAACCATGCAAAGACCCTAACAAAGTCATGCCTCACATGCGCTCAAAACAACACGCAGGGTAAGCGACATGGCATACACGGCCAGTTGCCCCCACCCCTAGGCCCACTACAGGACCTACAAATAGACTTCACCCACATGCCCAAACACTAGGACACGTTTGTCACCATTCGAAATCCTAATGGGTGTCCCAGCACAAACACAACTAAAAGCATTAGATGCACAGACTGACATTAACATATATTCTTTACAGGAAGAGTACGTGAAACATCTGGTAAGTACAATAGAAGAACATAATGAACAAGTTGCTGTCACCTTTTCTCCTCTTCCAACAGAACCTACTCACCCATTCATCCCGGGGGATAAAGTGTTGATCAAGCAGCTTGCCCAACGGAAGCACGTGGGGCCCATCTACTCCGGTCCATGGAACGTGGAGAAGGTCTCCAGGACTGCTGTCCTCACAGACTACACCCCTCAGTGGATCCATGCCAGCAGACTAAAAAAATGCCCCGAACCTCCACCGACTCCAGAACACCCCCAGAGGACACTTGCCCAAGACCAACAGGAGGACGCCACCACCAAAGGGACCCCAGAGACGAACCTACAGACCCTCCAGGAACAGTTTGTCAGAATCTCCCTGGACTTTCCTCCTCCTCCCACCAGCTCGGACTGAAGTCTTTGCAAAAAGAAAGAGACAGGGGCTTAGAAGATCAGTATGTACTACACACCATTTTGCTCTGGTCGATAGTATTGACTTTTGTGGTTTTTTCTATAGTCATGATGACATGTATCATGACAGGGTCATGTGGGTTTACAAGAAGCTCAAAAGGTACTGAGAACCGATCACTAGACAGAAGAGCATTAGTTCCAAGGCCCAGTAATCATAATAATAATAACAACAAAGGTTTAGGAGTAAAGGTAGCACGGAACAAACTACCCCCCCAGGACAGTAAAACGTTTTCTTTAGCCCCAACAATACTGGGATTTTTCAAGAAAATATTTCTCGTATTAGTGATGATAGTGTTGTTGATAGTAATGTTCTATGTGATCGCCAAGTGCTGCTGCATAGCAGCCTCCAAGGTTTCCCATCCAACAATAGCAACCAAGCCCAATGACGAAGAGAAAGCACTTATGGCTTTTTCCAAGAATGTCTGGTATAGAGGATGATCGATAACTTCGTGCCAAAGTTATGATCACAGGAGGGATTATAAGGATTAACAAGTCTCCATTTTGTTATACTGTCATCCATTTTAAAACTTTGTATGACCAAGCTAGAATTCTAATTACTTTTGACATAAATGCTTGCTATTTGGAAAACATGCTGTTTTCCTAGAATGCCCTTGGCCGCGAGAGTTTGTACAGAGAAAGCCAAGATATGCAACTATCTTATATTGTCTCTGACCTAGAACGTCTGGACCACAGACTATTAGCACAATATTGTTGAATATTGTTGAATATCGTAGTCTTATTCTTATCTCGTGAAGGTTAATGACGTGCTTTGCCGTGAAGACAATTTCTGCTTATTTTGCTTGTTCTGTCAATAAACCTGTTACTAGGAAAAGCTTGGTGTATAGCTACGAGCGCATCCCTGATTGGCTACTCCACAGGGCGCCACCCCAACTGTTTCAGCATATAACCTGTTGTATTCAAAACATTAAATCGTAATCATTATTCACATACATCTCGTGTATGAGTCTTGGTTATCTCACCGGTGAATGGGACTCCCAAGTACATCCAGACCACGGCCTAGGCAAGATAGGAAGAGGGAAATCGAGCACCTAACAGAGCAAGGACCTACCTTTACACACAAAATGTTGTTTAACGGAAAAAAAGTCATTTAAAACTGCTTGCGGTTTTAATGTAATATCTGGTTCCAGCAATACGGATGAAAATCATTGAGAAAAATGGCATGGGTAGCCCCCCTGCCCAATACCAGCCCCTTTGGGTCTTGTACGGATATTAAGGGAAACCCCGTACCCAAATTAAAAATAGGAAAGGCGTGGGGCCCCCAGGCCCTATATACTTAGAACAGCAGTATACAGGCGGTGCAAACAAGACAGGGACTGTGTAGGTTTGTTGTGCTAAGTAGAATCTGTTTGTAATTTTGAACTGGTATATTTCTAAAGTGTAGCTCCAGTCAAAAAAAATGTTTTGGCCGTCCGTCTTTTTTCATCTCACTTCCTGTTGTCTCCTTCTGTTTGCAAGTAGGTGACGTTTGTAAGTTGGACATTAAAAGTAGGGGACCTCCCTATATGCTCTGCAGAAATGTGGCCCTAAGGTGTTGCTGCCACAAGTTAACACAGTAAGCCCTCAAAGTGACTCTTGGTGGGCGCTGGAGCGCCCTGCTGTGAACTATTATATCAAGAATTGTAATTACATGCCATTGTTGAACAGTGGTAGAAAAATTGGGCCTTAGGCACTGCTTTCTGGTGCCACGACACTGCAACCTCTCCCAGATACTCTAGTTGGAGTGCAGGAATGAGCCCTGCTGCAAAGCATTGCAACAAAAATTGTAATTACATGCCCCTGTTAAACAGGGGCTGAAAAATCGGGCCTTAGGAACTGGTGTTGGCGCCACGACACTGCAACCTCTCCCATATACTCTAGTTGGAGTGCAGGAATGAGCCCTGCTGCAAAGCATTGCATCAAAAATTGTATTACATGCCCCTGTTAAACAGGGGCTGAAAAATTGGGCCTTAGGCACTGGTGCTGGTGCCACAACACTGCAACCTCTCCCATATACTCTAGTTGGAGTGCAGGAATGAGCCCTGCTGCAAAGCATTGCATCAAAAATTGTAATTACACGCCCCTGTTAAACAGGGGCTGAAAAATTGGGCTGGTGGCATCACCCATAACCAAAAATGTTCTTTCAAGATATCAGCAGGATCATTGAGGAGGAAGAAGATAGTCAATCAGCATAACAGAACAGTCACTCAGCATCAGCATAGGCAGTCTTGAAAGGATGTGAAATTAAAAAAAAAATGATTCGGTTACATCAGCTTCAGGTGCTTGGTAGCTCGTGGTGATCCAAGACTGATTCCTCTTTATGAAGGTCAGTCAATCAACCGAGTCGGTGGACAGGCGCACCCTGTGATCAGTTACAAAGCCACCAGCAGCACTGAAGGTGCGTTCCGAAAGAACGCTGGATGCAGGACAGGCCAGTAGCTCAATTGCATACTGTGCAAGCTCTGGCCAGTGATCCATCCTCAAGACCCTGTAAGCCAGAGGATTTTCGGTGGGAAAGGTGTCCAAGTCTGACCTTGCCCCTAGGTATTCCTGCACCATTTAAATCAGACGCTGGCGATGGTTGCTGGAACCGATCATACTTTGGGGCTGCAGACTAAAAAATTGTCTGAACGCATCAGTCAGACGGCCACCTTCTCCACCGCTCCTTCTGTGACTCAGCAAAACGTTGTCCAGGACCAGAAGTTTGTAAACTCCCAGTCTCTGGGAACGCGTTGCACAGACCTTTCTGCAAGGTCTCCCGGAAAAGTCTCATCCTCTGCTCCCTCTGCCATGGCAAGATAAGGTCCGCAACCTTACCCTTGTACTGTGGATCAAGGAGAGTGGCCAGCCAGTAATGATCCCTCTCCTTGATCCGAAGAATACGAGGATCCTTCCTCAGGCCTTGCAGGATCAGGGAGGCCATGCAGCGTAGGTTAGCTGAGGCATTCGGTCCGGAGACCTCTGGGTCACTAAGGACAACATGATCCACAGCCACCTCCTCCCAGCCACATACAAGTCCACGTGTTTCTTGGGACTATAAATCATCCCTAAAAGACTGCTGCTGCTGCTGCTGATGCTGAGTGCCAGGCTCCACCTCAATGCTGACACAAGGCTCCTCCTCCTCCTCCTCTTTCTGTGTGATGGGTGGGACAGCAGGAACACTTTCTGGATAAAGGGGGCCTTGAGAGGCAAGGAAGTCCTCCTCTTCCTGCCTTTGTTCTGCCTCAAGTGCACTGTCCATTATTCCACGCAGTGTATGCACCAACAGGTGGACAAGAGGTATTGTGTCACTGATGCATGCACTGTCACTACTCACCATCCTTGTGGCCTCCTCAAATGGTGACAGGACAGTGCATGCATCCCTGATCATGCCCCACTGGCGTGGTGAAAAAAAAAACGAGCTCCCTTGACCCTATCCTGGTGCTGTAGTCGCACAGGTACTCATTGATGGCCCTCTGCTGCGTGTGCAGCCGCTGCAGCATGGCCAACGTTGAGTTCCACCTGGTGGGCATGTCACATATAAGGCGGTTCTTGGGCAGGTTAAACTCCTTTTGGAGCTCAGCCACCCGAGCACTGGCATTAAATGATCGGCGGAAATGCACACAGACTTTCCTGGCCTGCCTCAGGACATCCTGTAAGCCCGGGTACCTGCCCAAGAACTGCTGCACCACCAGGTTAAGGACGTGAGCCACACGGCACATGGGTCAGTTGTCCTTGTCGGAGGGTGGAGAGGAGGTTGGTGCCATTGTCGCAAACCACCATTCCTGGCTTAAGCTGGCGTGGCGTCAACCACCTCTCGGCCTGCCCCTGCAGAGCTGACAATATCTGCCCCAGTGTGGCTCCTGTCCCCCAAACAAACTAGCACAAGCACGGCATGGCATCTTTTTGCCTGCGTACTTGCGTAGCCCCTTGAACGCCTACGGAGCACCGTTGGTTCCGAGGACAGAACACTGGAAGAGGCCATGGAGGAAGAAGAAGAGGAGGGGTCAGAGGAGAGAGGTGTGTTACAACCAGTAGTAGCATTTTGGAGGCGTGGTGCTGGAACAACCTCCAACACTACTGTACCTTGTCCTGCATCCTTCCCAGCTGCCAGAAGAGTGACCCAATGGGCCATGAAAGATAGGTAATGTCCCTGTCCATGCCTGCTGGACCATGAGTCAGCGGTAATATGCACCTTACCGCTGACCGCCCTGTCCAGCGAGGCATGGACATTGCCTTCCACATGCCAGTAGAGGGCCGGAATCGCCTTCCGTAAGAAAAAGTGGCGTTTGGGGACCTGTCACTGAGGAACCGCACATTGCAAAAAACTCACGGAAGGGGGCCATGTCTACCAACTGAAAAGACAGCAGTTGAAGTGCTAGCAATTTAGCCAAGCTAGCATTCAACCGCTGGGCATGTGGGTGGCTGGGAGTGAACTTATTTTGATGGTCCAGCAGCTGGGGCAGGGACATTTTCCTGCTACAATCGGACGTGGGTGTACTGCTAGCAGAGTTCCCGCAAGTACTTGGCTGTGACACACCTAATTCTACACCTTCATTCCTCTCAGTGCAGGTTTCAGAAAGGACTGAAGGTCTAGTGGGGTTGGAGATCCCAGCTGATGAGGAGCAAGGAGAGGTCCGCTTTGTTCTTTGGTGTGGGTCTTTAAGGTACGCTTGCCAACGAGCTGCATGGCAGGTCAACATATGTCTGGTCAAGCATGTGGTGCCCAAGCGGCTGATGTTTTGGCCACGCGAGATACGCTTATGACATATGTTGCAAATAACAGCGGTGTGATCTGATGCACTGGTCTCAAAAAAGGCCCACACCAAAGAGCTTTTGGAATAACGCTCAGAGGCAGCGCCCTGCACAGGCGGAGCTCTGCGGTGTGATTCAGTCGGTGTGCTGCCCCTAAGCTGGCCCCCGGAGGGCATCCTGCCTCATTGGAGATGTGCCTCCTCCTCCTCTCTCCAACAGGCACCCACGTGGAGTCAGTGACCTAATTATCCCCTCCCTCTTCATCACTGGAGCAAACCTGGCAGTATGCTGCAGCTGGTGGAACATGACTGCCAGATTGCTGTCCTTCTTGAGCATCCCCTCTCTCTGCGCTCACGCTACTGCCTTCCTTTAGCTGGGTATCATCATCAGAGCCTTCAAAACGCTGGGCATCCTCCCGGAGCATGTACCTAACACTGTGCTCAAACAGTTCGGGGACTCCTCAGGAGGACATAGTGGGTCTACGGAAGGAGTGACTGATGACATTGAGAAGAGGGAAGAGGACGCATTGGCAGCTGATTTGCTAGTACGCTGAGCCTGGGTGAGAGAGGATGAGGAGGATGAAGAGGGCTTGGTCATCCACTCTACCAAGTCTTCAGCATGATGCGGCTCAACACGTCCAGCTGCCGAAAATAAGGACAAGCGCGTCCCATGGCCACGTGCTGATGACGATGCACCACGTCCACGACCAGCACTGTTGTCTCTAGACACAGAGCCTGCTTGCTCTCTTTTATTGGCTTGTGACTGTCTGCCATCCTTGTTGGCCTTCCAGACATAGTAATGGTCTGCAGGGAGATGGGAAAACCAGCAATTGGGTAGTGTATATTGTGCTGGAGGCACACAACACCCAGATGCCTGTATTAGAGAACACCAGCAAAAAAGGGTAGATACAGGTGTATACTGTGCTGGAGGCACACAACACCCACTAACTCCTGCAGAAGGCTGTATTAGAGAACACCAGCAAAAAAGGGTAGATACAGGTGTATACTGTGCTGTGCTGGAGGCCCACAACACCCACTAACTCCTGCAGATGCTGTATTAGAGAACACCAGCAAAAAAGGGTAGATACAGGTGTATACTGTGTTGTGCTGGAGGCACACAACACCCACTAACTCCTGCAGATGCCTGTATTAGAGAACACCAGCAAAAAAGGGTAGATACAGGTGTATACTGTGCTGTGCTGGAGGCACACAACACCCACTAACTCCTGCAGATGCCTCTATTGGAGAACACCAGCAAAAAAGGGTAGATACAGGTGTATACTGTGCTGTGCTGGAGGCACACAACACCCCCTAACTCCTGCAGATGCCTGTATTAGAGAACAACAGCAATAAATGGGGGGCGTGGCTTGCGCGCGGCCGAAAATGGCAGCTTGAGCTGAGAGCTCCGCACACCATCCGGACGGTAAAGTGACTTCCCGGGCTCCTACATCGACATCCGCGGCACCGATCGACCTCCCGCTGCCGCCCGCCACACCCGCGATCGAGATGTCCCGAAAACAGGGCCAGGAACCGGGCCCGCGGCGTCTCCAATCCTTCGCCTATCAGCCCCATACAGCCAGGCAAGATGGCGCCGCCGGAGGCACAGCGCGCCATTCACTGTCCTTCTCAGACCCTGCTACAACCCATCCACAAGAAATTAGGCACAGGATGGCCTCTGGAGAACCGCCAGACTGCTGTCCAGCGACCCCAGCTACCCAGAGTCCGGCGAAAACAAGGATGAGGATGGATACATCAGGACAGGCCGCAGAAACTGTGAGTACAGGCCTACACAATGACACTGCAATCTCTTCCTTACAATCATCCATTGCTCAATTTCCTACCCTGGGGCAACCGGTGCTAGACACCACCATGAAGGATATGTTAGTATCCCTCCAATCATCCCTCATGTCAAATCTTTCTTCTTTAATCAACAAATTTTCACTTGAAATGAAACACATGGATAATAGGGTGACTTTCATAGAGACCAGAATGGAGGAGTGCACGGAAACGATCAATGACCTGGTTGATGCCTATCATGATCAAAAAGACGACTCCCTATGGATGAAATCTAAACTCGCGGACCTTGAGGACCGCTCAAGGCGCAACAATGTTAAGGTACGCGGCATTCCGGAATCTGTACAGCCTACAGAACTGCATAATTTTGCTAGCACCCTCTTCTCCAGCATACTACCGGAACTGTCCCCCATAGAACTAACGATTGATCGCATACACAGATTGCCTAAACCACGCCATCTTGAGGCGGATGTACCTAGAGATGTCCTTCTCAGAGTGCACTTTTTCCAAGCCAAGGAACAAACCCTCCTGAAAGCGAGAGAACTGTCCCCTCTGCCTGCCCCCTACTCGGATATTCAGCTCTACGCTGACTTGTCACAATACACGCTACAGATGCGCAGACAACTCCGCACTATTACCAAGGCCATGAATAACCACAAAATCCAGTACAAATGGCGTCACCATACTGGCCACCTACAATGGCATACCCCACACCATCTCCACCCTGGAAGGAGGTTTGAAACTACTACGGGACTGGGGAATCCTTCTTGACCCACCACCGGACACGCGTGATGCCATGGGAACCCCAAATCCCTTCTCCTTTGGTGCAGGCCGCGGATCCCGCAAAAATAACCGTCGCTGATAAAGAACCCGGGACACTTTCAACGACTGCCTGTCCGGAATGGTCTGCGACACGAATCACACTTGCTGAACTATACCCTCCACCCTGACCAGTTGCCCCTCGGCGTTTGATGCTGACCAGGCTACTGGCTAGTCCTTTGTGCATACCGCACAACTCGGATCTCCCCCTTTTCTCTCTCCCCTTTGGACTCCCCTGTTCTACCCTGTGTTGTCCTCTTTACCCTGTTCTTCAGTTGCTGATACCGTTACCTACTGCCCATTACTTGTACCACCACTATCAGGAAAAGCAACTAGCAATATTGGCAGGTGACCTCTGAGGTATTAACCCAAGTTTTACCCACAGCTATCGCCGAACTCAAAAATCCTGAAGTGGTCACGTATAGAACTAACGTTGCCTCTGCCACATCCGACAGACATCAGCTGAACCACCAGCATCTGGATCCTCAAGGTACTCAGAGACCTTCTCCCTTTCTTTTTGTTTTATTTACTTTTTTTTTCTCATCATTTTTGTGTTGGGGACTTTCTTTCCTACATACGAGAATGGGAATCAATATCATCTCAATTAATGCAAGAGGACTGAACCACCCTGCTAAGAGGTCATCTTTATGGTCAACTGCTATTTCCCATAATAGCGACATTCTTTGCGTACAAGAGACTCATTTCTCTGTGAAAGCTTCCCCTAAATGCCAACATCGACTTTATCCTCAGGTGTTCACTTCCTCCTACCACAAGAAAAAACGAGGAGTGATGATAGCGATCAAGGACTCAGTAAACTTCCAACTTGTGACCCGCGAATCTGACCCGGATGGGAGGTTTATATTACTGATCGGTTCAATTAATAATGTTATGTACACTATTGTTTCTATTTATGCTCCCAACAATGGCCAATTGGCGTTTCTCAAAAAAATTGTCCGTAAGGTTAAGAAAATCCAACAAGGTCATGTCATCCTGTGTGGAGACTTTAATATGGTGCCGGACGTTGAACTGGATTCAACGTCTGGCACCAAGAGACGCCCCTCCCTCTTAGGGAGCTATTTATCCTCAACGGATCTGTATGATGTGTGGAGGTGTTGTCACGCGAGTGAGAGGGACTTTACCTTCCTCTCGCCGCGTCACAACACTTACTGGAGAATTGATTTGTTTTTGGTCGATAAGCTACTGTTACAGAGAATATCTAAATCTGATATACACCGCTACCTGGTCGGACCACGCCCCAGTGAGCATTAGCATTTCAGATGGTCCCTCCCACCATCGCCCTTTCATATGGAGAGTAAACGACTATCTACTTCGTAATCCCAACTCATGCTCCCATATCAGGGAACGACTAGTAGAATATTTTTCGCTCAATCAGGAAGCTGTGTCTGACCCGGTGGTGGTGTGGAACGCTCATAAAGCGGTAATCAGGGGGGTCTTCTTGCAACTAGGTGCCAGGGAAAAGCAAGCTAGATCACGGAAATTAGATGAATTGACTAGTGCATTAGCAAACGCTGAATCACGGAACAAACTTGCACCCTCCCCTGCCCTCCAAGCACAAATTTTCACCCTACGCCACGACCTACGAGCCCACCTCCTTGAGAAACAAGAAAAACTATACAGGATACTCAAAGCCAGAACATACACCACAGGTAATAAAGCAGGTAAAGCAATGTCCCTTAAAATCAAAGGATATAGAAACAAGGCTAAAATCCCTTTTATATTCCACCCTCACTCCCACAAAAAACTTCTTAAACCTCATGATATTGCCAATGCCTTTCGTACGTTCTACGGAGATCTATACAACCTTTATAAGGACCCCTCCACCACACAACCCTCCCCGGAGAGTATCTCACTCTTCCTTGACAAACTACAACTACCGCAGGTATCGCCAAGCCAACTCGCTTCACTCAACTGCCCATTCACGGTAGATGAAATCAGAAGAGTCATCCATAAACTCCCAGCAGCGAAATCTCCTGGCCCAGACGGTTTCACTGGGGAATATTATAAAATGTTCCAAGAAATTTTAGCACCCTTCTTGTGCAGTACCTTTAACACAGCTGCTAGATCCTCACAATTCCCCCCTGAAATGCTCAGCGCTAGAGTAGTGGCCCTTCCCAAACCGGGGAAGGAGCCCAACACCCCTAAAAATTTTCGTCCCATATCGCTACTCAATATCGATATAAAAATATACGCTAAGCTTCTTGCTAATAGGCTAGACGACATCCTACCCTCCTTGATCCACCCAGACCAATCCGGATTTACTAAAGGGCGCCAGGCATCAGATGCAACTAGACGCATGATAGACCTTCTCCACCATGTCGAAAACACCAGAACCCCATCCCTACTCCTATCTCTCGACGCCGAAAAAGCATTTGATAGGGTGCACTGGGGCTATATCTCATCGGTGCTACATAAATTCGGGCTATCGGGCCCAATCCACGATTATATAATGGCTCTCTATTCAAACCCTTCTGCCAGAGTACTAGCCTCAGACACCCTATCGGATCCCTTCAATATCACTAATGGGACAAGACAGGGGTGCCCGCTCTCCCCCTTAATATTTAATCTAGTTATGGAACCACTAGCAGAAAGCATCAGAACCAATAGCAGCATACAAGGCATCCGCATAGCAGACACTGAACATAAGATTAGCCTTTTTGCAGACGATGTAATTCTCCTAATCACAGATCCAGAACGAACACTACCAGAAGTCCAAAAGATGCTAGCCTGGTTTGGAGAGATATCATATTATAAAGTTAACGACACTAAATCGTATATACTAGATCTAGGAGTAAGCAAGGATACCAGCGACCGACTTAAACTACTTTTCCCTTACAGTTGGGCGAAGCTCAGCATAACGTACCTCGGCATCCAACTTACTCCTAGAATGAAGCTTCTATTCGAAGCGAACTATCATTCCCTTCGTACTAAACTCCAGGAAGACCTGACCAGGTTGGCATCGGTTGAATTCTCGTGGTTAGGTCGGCTAGCGGCATTCAAAATGCTCCATCTCCCCCAAATATTGTATTTGTTCAGGACTGTCCCGATCCCCATACCCGCAAAATACTTTCAATCTCTGCAATCTCTCCTTTTAAAATTTGTGTGGCAAGGCAAAAGACCCCGATGCGCAGGGTTCCAACTTACTAAACATCGTATGTCGGGAGGGCTAGGCTATATCAATTTCCAAGACTATTACTGGGCTTCCATTCTGACCCAAGCTAAAGAATGGTTCTCCAACACATCAACCCCAACACTATGGAAAACCATTGAACGCTCATCAGTCCCAGGTAAAGACCTAGTACCCTGGCTACTGGCCCTCTCTTTAGGAGCCAGACATACACGACTCCTATCTCCCCCAATTCTTGCTACATGCCAAACTTGGTCCAAACTTACAAAACTCTCCTCAAACGACCCTGACTACTCCGACGTACCCATCCCCATTGAAACATTACAACATCTGATTGAATCATCCGACTTCAAGCGTTGGAAAATGCTGGGAATCAACCACCTAGCTGACCTGCTTACTGCGAACGAAATTAAACCTTTTCCCATACTACGTGAACAATTCCAACTCCCTAGCTCTGATATATTTCTATACCTTCGCACTAAACATTGTATTAATTCCCTCAAAAAAAGAACCATCTCGATCCCTCGTCCGGCATGGCAGTTCATTTCCTCCTCTTCTAAACTTAGTAAGGGCATATCTCTGCTATATAAACTATTCAACCACAAAATGACATTTATCAAATCAACCCCTCTAATCCGCTGGGAAAAAGAACTAGGCCATTCTTTCACTGAAGAAGAATGGGAAAAAGCAGGTAGATCCGTCTACAAAACCACTAGTTGCTCCACCCTCTGGGAACTGGCATATAAAATAACGTACCGTTGGTACTTGACCCCAGTCAGGATATCCAAATTTGATTCAGTAATATCTGACCTGTGCTGGAGGAACTGCGGAATGAAAGGCAGCTTGCTCCATATACTCTGGCACTGCCCAAAAATCTTAACATTTTGGAGATCAGTATACCAACTTATAACTGAGGTGACGCTATCCGATGTGCCAAAAAAACCCTCTCTTGCCATTCTATCTCTGTCATTGAATAGTTTCCCCTACCCAACCAGACACATTCTCTCTCACATTTTTCTGGCAACGAGGCTTAGCCTTACCAGGAAATGGAAAGATCCACTTCCTCCCACCCTGAAAGACGTAATTCACACAATACAGACACATTTTACACATGAACACTGAGCAGAATCTTTACAAATAAAGCAGAAGGAAGACATGCATTGAAAGATCTCTAAATCAGAAGGCTTTGTAGTATATCCTCTACATCATGGGTCTCCAAAATCTGGCCTGGGCTGTGGGCCAAGCGCAGGCCACTACAGGATTGCATCCAGCCCTCAGCTAGGGTCAGTTTCCCTCTGCTGTACTCTCTCATTTGGTTGATAGAACTGCTGGCATCCTTGCAACCAATATAGTTCTTGTCTCTGCATGAAGACAGACCTCCTTCCTTCCATATGTGTGCCACTTCCTGGATTTCACCCTGCTGCAACACTGAGTACAGCCAGGCTGTGGGTAAAAGTAAGGGTGGACTGATAGGTAATCTGATATAAGGTGGACTCTGATGGGGACCCTGATATAAGGGGGGATGCCTAAGATGAATTTTGATGTAAGTGGGGCTCTAATGGGGACCCTGATGTAAGGGGTACTCTGATAGGGACCCTAATGTAAGGGGGGACTCTGATGTAAGAGGGGCTCTGATAGGGATCCCTGATGTAAGGGGGGGACTCCTAAGACGGATTCTGATGTAAGGGGGACACTGATGGAGACCTTAGTGTAAGGGGAGGCAGAAGAATGTCACCAGTGGGTCTTCAATGTGGGTCCAAAGCTTTATTCAGCAATCATATCGTTACAGCAGGAGCAACGTTTCAGAACCTCACAGGACCCTTCATCAGGTATGTGATGAAGGGGTCTTGCAATGTCACATGTTTGATGAAGGGGTTCTGCGAGGCTCCGAACTGTTGCTCTTGCTGTAACAATGTAATTGCTGAATGAAGCTTTGGACCCACATTGGAGCTCTATGGTGTGCTGGTGACGTTCTTCTGCCTTGACTATCTTTGGTTCCAGCCGCTGGTCAGTACAGCACCTGCTTATATACACAGCCATTTTTGTAGGAACGTGTGCATTGGGATTGTGTATTGGTACCTGTTGTAAGGGGGGCTCTGATGGGAACCTTGATGTAAGTGGCACTCTGTTGGGGGCCCTGATGTAAGGGGGGCTCTGATAGGGACCCTGATGTAAGGGGGCTCTAATGGGAAACTTGTCGTAAAAAGCCCTCTGATGGGCACCCTGATGTAAAGTGGGCCTAAATGGGGACCCTGATGGGAGGGGGCTTTGATGGGGACCCGGGTGTAAGGAGTACTTTGATGAGGACCCTGATGTAGGGGGATTCTGATGGAGACCGTGATGTAAAAGGGGCTTTGATAGGGCTCTTTAAGTAAATTCATGCATTTATTATTCTATAACTGATTTTTTTGTCCGTGAATATTTATAAAATATACTGTGTCCCTCATACTGACAGTTTTGGAGACCTCTGCTCTACACTATCTCATTCATTGCCTCCTGTGCTAGATATGCCTTGATCTATTTGCGAAGCTGGCTACTTGATTAGTAGTGTGTCATTGTTCACTGGAGGGACCACCCATACATTTTATATCATGCATTAATGGAAATAAGACACGTCTGAATTCCACATGAAATATACTTAGGGTTAACCTTGCAATCAGTACCTATAATATGTGTTTACTGAAAATACTGGCATATTTATTTCCTGATATACAGCATGAACCATAACCACCAGTCTCTCTTAGGCTTGTGGTGTAGCTAGATGACGTTATACTAAAGTAACTGTAGCATACTGTATGTCACACTCACCAGCTCATCTGCAGCATGTAGAGTGCCCCCAGGTCCTGTAAATAAGAGAAGCTTCCTTTGTTCTGCAACCTCAAGGAAAGTCAGTAGAAGCCTCTGGTTATCCTCTGAAGAAATAAACCTGTTCCACTTCTCAGCTTTGAGTTTGAGGGACTTAAAGGCGAATTCCTTGATGTAGTCTATACGTTCATCACCAATCACGCAGCTAAGAGGTGATTCAGGCGGAAGGGTACTGCCAGCTTCTATGCCAGAGTTACTCCCTGGACTAAAAGAGAGTGTGTATGAAACTGACATATGAGCATCACAGTTTAACACCTCAAAGCATAACTCCAGCTTTTCCACATGTTATTTTTTTAGAGCAGCATAAAAAAATTTTTTTTTAATAATATCTATTAGCTATGGTTGTTTGAAAAAAGTTTGTAAAAATTCAAAAGATTTTTCTAGATTTCTGCATAAGCAACTCTTGAAATATGACCACATCCTTATCTACATTTTGGTAATAAAGACACTGATCCAACAAAACAGAATTGTATGTAACCAAATCGTATTTGAACAAATTATTAAAAGCTGAAGTTTAGCATTTTTTTCTCTAAAGTTTTAGTTACATTAAGACCCCTTTCACACCGGGGCATTTTCCAGGCGCTTTGTCGCTAAAACTAGCGCCCGAAAATTGCCTCATCTGCAGTCCCAGTATGAAAGCCCGAGTGCTTTCACACTGGGGCGGTGTGCTTTGCAGGAACGTTAGAAAAAGTCCTGCAAGCAGCATCTTTGGGGCAGTGATCCCCCTTGACCTTTCCTTCACTGTGAAAAGTTGTTTCACTGACTACACTGCCTGTAACACTGTGAATGTGAGAGAGTCTGATCAGTCACTGGATTCCCTCCCCCATTTGCAGAAAGTATTACAGGCAGTGTAATCAGTGAAGTAACTTTTTTTAATGAAGGTCAAGAGGGGGCATGTCACAGTCAGATCACCTTTAGTGCAACTGAGCCCAAGAACCTTAAGCAGTTACCCCCCACAGTGCTGGAAGTTCAAACTATATCTGGGCAGCCTGGGGTGAAGGGGAAGCTGCTTTGGGCCCCACAACAGTGAATGGGCCCTGGGCGGCTTCCCCTTTTGCCCAGCATTTAAGAAGGCCCTGGGCTCAACCAAGTGGAATACAGACTGTAGCACCCCCCCCCCCGACACCACAGAGGCTCAGTGGCACCTCCAGAGGTAGGGGTGTGCCAGCATTTCACCCCAGGCTGTGTCCGTGGCTAAGATGAGGGACTTGAAAGAACTTGGTGCACCAGTCACTTTTGCCTTCTAAAAGAATTATTGTAGAACAGTCAAGGAGGTGATGAGGGTTAAGGGGTCCCAGATACCATACTAGCTCATTATGCCTTTGTCTTGCAGGGTTTTTTTTTCAGGGTGGGGGGGGGGGGGGGGGGGTTTACAACCACTTTAAGACAACCTGGCAACACTGTATGCAGTATCTTAGCTGGTTCACAGATTTCTCTCGGTTTCATAGGCTCAGTGCATCCCCTGTGTGATATCATAGGTCCTTCACTGGGTCTCCACCTTGGCACAGCTTCCTCCTTCTATAGAAACGTCAGCCTCAGGACCATTTCAGGCCCAGATCCATATTCAGCACATATTAGGCCCCCGCGCAGGCTATGGTGCCTAATAGCAGAGTTTAATCCGGCAGCACCTCCCCCAAGCGATCACCAGGCCTTCCCCAAATATGTATGGCCTTTACCAGCATGCACTAGTGGCCATGAACCTCCTACTTAACTGGCTAAAGCAAATATACATATTTATATCTCAGACTTGTTATGAAATCTCATACTATTGCCAGTGGTACCAGTGACACTTACTGGCAGCAGTGAGAAATCACAACCTAACTGAGCTTAGGGAAAGACCAAGTGAAAACCTATACAATCAGTCTGGGCTAACTACCACCCAGCCAAAAACAAAATTTAGGCAATAACTCCAGTTTAAGACAGGGTGATACAAGACATCATCATGAATATGGACTAATGGAGGCCCTTGTCTTTAGAAATTTTTCTGTAACCATCTTCAAATCCCTCCAATAGTTCATGCTTTGTGAATATCCACACAGGTGTAATAGTAAAAGTTATTTGCAAAATATGCCCTTTTGGTAGATGCTTAGAAAACACACCTTTATATAATGCATTTAAAGAAACATTTCACATTCAGTGAAGTCATTCTTTAAAGCCTTGTACAAAAGATCAGATTTTACGCAGACAAAACCTCTGACTTTTATCCTAAGGCGTGTGCCTGGATTTTGTCCTGCATACAAACGGTACACAATTGTCGGCCAACAAACACGAATGTAGTGTCATACTAGACGTACTACGAGCTGAAAAAGAGGAAGTTCAATTGTCAGGAGCCACCCTTTGAGCTCCTTCTTGTAATTTTCGTGTTAGGACCCCTGCTTTAACCAACGCTTGGCATTGTTGACCCCCTATATTAAAAAGCAGGACACATGCATGAGTCTTTTATTTTATTTTTTGGTTGAATAATGATTTGATTTGGTATATTTTCTATATTTTGGGATACATAGAATGCACTTTTTGCTTAAGTTCTATTGGCAGATAGCATGTCTAATTTTATTTGTTTTCTTTTTTTAATGCACAATAAAAAAACAGTGCGGAGAATAATACTTTGCTGTGTGTTTTACTTCAAATGACAGTTTGGGAGTAGGCAGTTACATTTTAAAAAATACAATGTAAAATTGACAAGGGACACCAACATAGTTGTATCTTTGATCTTAAAAAATACAGGATAATGGTGTTGTGGTAACTTGCACCAACAAACAAAATAACAAGCATAATAATATTATTCTTGCTATAAAGCCTTTGAAAATTAATTTGCAATAACTCCATCAGTATCACCAGCAAAGCAGCTTCATTATTATCCTATTAAAGAAGAAGAGAATGTGTGCTGCATTTTGAGATTTCATAATTTGCCGCATCATGAATGTTAATTCTCCATTATGAACGCTAGTTTAAAAGACCGACCACTTCTGGCTCGTCCTTGCTTCGGAGCATGCGTGTTTGTACTTTGGACTCTTGTCTGACCGATTTGTGTACACGCGCTCTCTGAAAATCTGACAACAGACCATTGTCCGCAAAATTTTTTAAAACTTGCCATGCAACATTTGTCTGTGGAAAATCCGACAACAATTGTTTGATGGAGGATAAAAACTGTCTGATTTTCCACCAACAGCCTGTCACTGCACAATTCCCGTCAGAAAATCCGATCGTGTGTACGCAGCTTAAATCTTTTTTATACAGTATAACCTACATTGTAAAATACCTACTGATGGTGGCTCCAACATGCACAAGCTGGGACTTTCTTTGTTCAAAGACTTTGCAGGACACAGTGAAGAATTCCAAAGAAAGGGAGAAGATAACTTCTTTACTAGGTGGGTTACATTAAAGGGGAAGTTTTAAAGCCAAAATTTTAAATGTAATTTAAGTAACTAAATACATTCCAGGTGTATTTGTGCAAAGACTTGCAGTTCTTTTCTTTAGAAAGCAGCAACAGCCGGAGTAGAATAAGCCTGATCCCTGCAAACATACAGTAGAGAAGAAACTTTGCTCTTTGTGTGGAAACGCTGATCTCTCTGCAAAGGTTAACACCTTTCCGCCACCTGTACACATATATGCGGCCTCACGCTCAGATGTTAACAGCACGCTTTCAGCAAAGAGAGCAGAAAGTCAGGGCCAAAGTAAATTAGTATCAGTGTCAGTGTGTCTTAGGTAGGAAAAAAAAGCAAAATGCACGCTATTGTTTCTAGACCCCACTTAAGCCCCATACACACTATCAGTTTTTCCTTCAGATTTACCAAAACCATATAATATGAGGTCAAACCTTAGGAGTTTCAATGTGTATGCAATCAGGCAGGCCCTTGCACTACATGGTTTTGGTAAACCTGAAGGAAAAACGCAGTAGAAAAACTGATAGTGTGTATGAGGCTTCAGGGTTGCCGCCTCATCCCTTTAAAACTGAACACGTATTAATTACACAGGTTCTGTGGCTGATTAAGGTGGTAATTAAACTCACGCCTCAGAACTTGTGTAATTCATATCTGTTCGGCTTTAAAGGGATGAGATGGTAACCCTAACCCCGCTATGAGTATAAACAGCAAATAACATGCACATATGTGATATTGCTGTGATGGTTAGGAGTAGGGGAATTTATTTTGGGTTGTTTTTTGTGGTAGGTTATAGTAATGGCAAGAAATATACAGCTAAATTTAAAAAAAAAGATACATTTTTTACTATTTTGCGCCAGTTATCCTTAGATAATAAAAAATATCTGGAGATATCCCATACCATTTACCACCAAACTAAATCCCAAAACAAGGTATAATTCACCTGGATACACTGAGAAGTTGCAATGAGATGTACAGTACGCATGTCAAAGATGCAAAACTGTGTTCAGGCGTTAGGATTTGCTTTATCCTTCATCGTGAAGGGGTTAAGCACAACATCTTGTAAGTAAGATTTATAGCTGTGCAATCAGAAAAACACATGGGAGAGCTCCAGCTCTTACCCAGCATACTGCATGTAAAGCAGACAGCAAGGGTCCTTCTCTACAGCATTCTGCCTAGGTTCACACTGACAGCGGGAATGAAATTGTGCAAGTTCAGCTGAACGTGCACAATTTCATTCCCGCATCTCAATCCTGATTTAGGGGCTGATTTCAGAGATATCTGTGTGGGTTTCTGCACAGATGCCTATTGAAATCGCACCACAAAGTCATCAAAAGTAGTACAGAAACTACTTTTGGGAATTGGGATTCGGACAGTGCCATTGCCGGCAGTAATTGACATGCCAAATTGCTGCAATGTGAACCAGGGCTAACTCAGGGGAAAGGCTGTGACTGCTTTCTACAAAAAAAAAAGTGGTAAGACTTTGCACTTTTTGTTTTGATGCATCTAAAATATATTTTAGGAATTTATTTTTCAATTGTATTTTATTTTTATATGCATGTACAAGCTATCAAAGGTCCCCAAACAGTGTCACTATATATGTCATATTCTAATATTTAATCCAACAAAAAAACTTTTTTGCTAAGCCTAAACAATGGCTTACAGAAAAATGTAACTGCCATGATGCTGTAGGTGGTTTAGTGGAATCAGGTAGTCCATGAGTGGCTTTAGGTATATACTGTAGAATATTTATATAGCAGCAGGTGTACAGCCAGTCCAACGAAGTAACATCAAACTTAGCCAAAAGCCAATCATGCGCATCTCTTGGTTTAAAATAAATGATACCAATGGGAAAAAAGTCTGGACTTTTTCCAAAGGATATGTGCGGAATGCAGCTATTTGGGATAAAGCATCCATAAACCAAGCACACACTTGAAAACGATTTCTCCCAACATGTAAAGTTCACATATTTATCATGGCTTTAGGTATATACTGTAGAAGACGTATATAGCAGCAGGTGTACAGCTAGTCCAGCGAAGTAACATCAAACTTAGCCAAAAGCCAATGATGCATATCTCTTGGTTTAAAATAAATGATATCCTTTGGAAAAAGTCCAGATTTTTTTTCATTGGTATGTGAGGAACACAATTATTTGGGATAAAGCATTTTCCATAAACCAAGCACACATTTGACAACGATTTCTCCCAACAGGTTCACATATTCATCATTAGACATTGGCATTCCTTAAATGATCAACATGTTTCGAAAGCTGGAGTTATACTTTAAGCATCTTATGTAATATGCCACCTACCTCTCCCTTAGTTGAGACAACCTAGAGGACATATTGTAGTCTCCACGAGAGAACTCACTGCTCCTGCTGTTGTTCTGGTTGTCAGCACAGCTATAAATGAATTATATAGGAAGAAGCCACAGCTCAGGTCCAGAGGTAATTTTATTCTTACATCTCACATGCTACCAGCAGCCCTACTCTAGTAACCCAATCTCTTCTAAGAGACACAGCCCTCTCATCAATAGCCATGAAACAACAGACGGTAAAGAAACTGATAACTTTGGGATACTCATTTGTCTGAAAGCATTGACATCAGTGAGACATGAGAGGGGGGAGAAAAATACAAAAATAGTTTGATTTTTAATATTCGTTTTTACACTTTTACCTACACAGATCAAGAGTAATGTATACAAATGAAAGCAGACCCAGCATCTTCTGATAAATGTCATACTGTACAGCAGTGGCGTAGCATAGGTTGTCAGCACCCGGGACAAGGCAAGTCATTTGTGCTCCCTTGTGACCCCCAATACTACACTATACTACACTACACTGACCACCATACCACACTGCCCACTATACTACACTACGCTGACCACCATGCTACACTACGCTGACCACCATGCTACACTACGCTGACCACCATGCTACACTATGCTGACCACCGTACTACACTACACTGACCACTATACTACACTGACCACCATACTACACTACACTGACCACTATACTACACTATACTGCCCTGCCTACATTCTCTCTTTCCCCAGGCCAGTAACACAACTCTCACGAGGGAGTCTCACTCACCTTCTTGTCCTGGCCTGAATCGGTCCGGAGCTAGGAGGAGGAGGAGGAGAAGACAGTGGCGGCTCACATTTTTGCTTCTTTCCCCCGCGCTCTAGTTGCCATGTTTAGTGTCCGGCTGACACCCTGTGATTGGGCTATGGGGGTCATGTGCTGAGGCAGGACTTTAGGAGCGATCACAGACAGGCCAGCTCTACGCCTCACATGACCCCCATACAGCCAATCAAAGGGCACCGGACACTGAACATGACGGCTGGAGCGCGGGGAACACAGGAACTTAAAATTAGGAGGAGGCAGCCAGTAGTGACACATACTGGCGCCCCCCTAAATGTCGTACCCGGGGCCACGGCACCCCCTGCACCCCCCACGCTACACCACTGCTGTACAGCCATAGTGCTACGCAAGCACCCTGGTGCAATAAATGAAAGGTGCATTTGTCATTTTATTCTTTAACAATAACTACTGCCCCCAGTTGGTCTGTGATAGGCAGATGGTTCTAAAAAAATAAGAGACGTGCACACAATATGCATTAGGCTGGGCTGGGCAGCCTTGCCCAACACGTTGATAATTCACAGCTTTGTGTCCTATGTGTTCAGATCACACCATTGCTCTGCAGTGGTGTGTCTTGAAAATAAGTAGGACGCGTACTGCATTTTTTTTCACTGCAGAGTGTTGCAATGCAGTACAACACATCACAGGGCTCAGCTGAGATTAAAATTAAAGAAATGTCACCTTGTGATACTGAGGTGTTGGGGGCATCAGCGGTAAAGCGCCGCTATTTTTAGAGATGCTCTACTGTCGTTTTAGCGGCGCTATTCAGCCGCTAGCGGGGTGCTTTTTTTAGTGGCCAAAAAAAGTTTAAAACCTCCCATAAAGCGCTGCTGTCCCATTGATTTCAATGGGCAGGGGTGCTTTAGGAGGGGTGTATACATCAGTCCTACAGCGCAGCAAGGATGCTGCTTGCAGGACGTTTTTTACCGTCCTGCAAGCACATCGCTCCAGTGTGAAAGCACTCGGGCTTAGGCTAACCAGTCATAGGTGTGCGTAGCCTATTGCATAAGGCTGCATTCACACCTGAGCACTTTCAGCTCATAAAATGCTTGTAAAATGCCCTACAAGCAAAATCCCATTAATCTCAATGGCATCTGTTCCCATCTGAGCGTTTTGTCACCTGAAGCAAAACACCTGAAAAACGCCCTAAGCTCAAAAAAGAACATGAGCTTCTTTGGGGCAGATTACAGGCATTTTTCTGCCATTTACATTGGTGATCTGAACAAAATCACAGCAAAGACGTGGTAAAATTGAACGCCTTTGAGATGCTCAGTGTGAATACATATGCCTTTCTCTGCAGCCTCAGTTGCACGGGACAGTGAATAAATGTGAAGTGCACTGTACTGGGTAGGGTGGCCATCTGTCCGAGATTCACCCGGACAGTTTGGGTTTGGAATCATGCATCCAGGTTTCAGACTGCCTGAAACCCGGACACATTATTCAGACCAGACTATGGCTTCCCAGCAGGGTTGCTGGTTGCAGATGTCTAAACCGAGAGTGTCTGTTACTCTTTCACGCTGCCCAAAGCCAGCACTATTCCCCTCCACACACAGACAGGAGAGGAGAAGGGGCGTGATCTGCTCCTTTTCCTCCCGCCCCTACACCTCTGTGTCTGCCCACACTCCTCAGAAAACAGTGTGGGCTGGAAATTTGAAGTCCAGCAGCCTCATACATCTGGATGAGAGGTGCTGACTGCCAAGGGGTGAGTGAGCTCACCGTCCATCCCTGTCTGTGACTGAAGTCTCCCCCCTTCTCTGTCCTGCCTCTGAGTGAATATACAAAGGTAAATCAGGGTTCTCAGAGAACCCCTTACATCAGAGTTCCCTTTTAAAGCAGAGGCCACAGTGTTCCCCCTTACATCAGAGTTCTCTCTGTACATCAGAGTTCTCAGTGCTTCCCCTTAAATCAGGGTTATCAGAGCATCCCTTATGTTAGAGTCTCCAGAGTTCTCCCTTACATCAGAGTGTGCAGAGTCCGCCCTTTATGGTGTAAGGGAACTCTGCGAGTTCAGATGTAAAAGGGGAACTTTGTGGATTCAGATGTAAAGGGGACATGATTAGAAATGTTAATTGCAAAATATATGTATAAAAAAAAATTGCTGTGCGCCGCTAAAGTACTCGGGTTTGACTTGAAGGAAAGGTGGCAACCCTAGTACTGGGTAGCTTTCTGTTCATTCACAAACTGAAGCATACTAAACCCCAGTTATGAATGAACACAGTGGGTGAGTTCACTGTTTTTATTTAGAGTGGTGCTGGTAAATGACATATTTACTAGCCCCTTCCCCCACTCTTTATCCTGAAACAACCCCCGCAGCTGAGGAGAGGAGAAAAACCAGCAGCACCGTGGGGCCAACATGGGGGGAAGACTGGGCAATAGGCGGAATCAGAACCGCACATAACTACCTATTAGGGGGTGCCCAGGCACACCTGGCACCCCCTGCGCACACCTATGCTAGTTGTGAAAAGCGATCCGTGGCAAGACGATGTTAGGTGTTCAGGAGATGATCCTGTCAGCTCCTGAATGCCTTTGCTGAATGGAACTCTATAATGGGGCTAACGTGCCCTGAGTTTGAGTCAAGCAGTGTGCACCTAGCCTAGCTTTACTGTTATAGCTATACAGAGAAAAGATTGCTACACAGCATGATTTCATCTATTTTTGTAGCATGCTGGAAGTTTACTTAAACCAGTTCAAATATTTTCCATGCAGATTATAATTAGACCAGTGTGCAGACTATAGATCTTTCTAAGGTAGTGCCAGGGATAAGGAGGATGCACAAAATGTAAAAACTCACAGCAATCTAAAAGTCACCCAAAAACTTTTTTTGGATGCGGTAGGAGAGTAGAGCAGACCTAAAACCCCTTTCAAATTATTTTTTTTTCAAATAACATATTTATTTATTTCAAAAAGTGCATTACACGTCATGCATTACTACAGCAGAATAAAACAGCTAGAACAGAAAAGAGTAGGCCGCAGGGACCACCCACCTCTTGGCCCTTCCCAGTAGGCCCCCCAGGGCCGGCAAATGCCAGCCCGGGGGGGCCCCCCGCGAACAGCCGGGTCGACCCTGAGAAATAAAGAATGGCTTTACCCACCATAGGGTCCAGTGGAGTAGCCCCGCATCAAGTCATGGACCTCTTCTTACAGTATCAATCTCTCATGACAAACAGCATCCACAAAGTAGTGTGCTAAAAGAACAACAAAGCATGTACATGCACCAGCCATGATAGAAAAGGAGAGAGAGGCTGGCAAAAAGAAATAGGGGTACTAAGCAACAGAGAGAGAAGAAGAACGAGAGCAGAGGTGAGAAGTATAGGAGATAAGAGGGATAAGAAGAAAGAAAGAGAGTTTAGCAAAGGCTAAAAAGTAAAGAGAAAGGGGGGAGGAGAGTGTGGGGGAGGAGGGGTAGGGAAAGGCAGGGGGTATAGTCACCGTGCGTGGTCTCTGCTTCTTTTTCACAGCTGGATCTCCCGGGAGTTCCATGGACTCCAGACCATATCGTGGGCCTCGAGCCTGTCCTGTATCCTGGCGGTCATCCTCTCCATCAACTCCACGTCTTGAACTCTAGCATGGAGTGCTCCCAGAGCGGGGGGCAGCACCTTTTTCCAGTGTAGGGCTATTAGGCATCTCGCCGCAGTCAGGATATGCCGTGATAATTTCTTGCGGGACTTCGTCAATGTAGGGAGAGGGATGCCCAACAAGAAGGTCTTAGGATCCAGGTCCACCCGCCGATCCAAGAGATCAGCCAAGAGGCGCCGGACCCCTTCCCAGAAGGGGACCACTAGGGGACACTGCCAGAAGATGTGGAACAGCGTGCCTTTGTGGGTCAAGCACCGCCAGCATCTGTCAGAGGTGGTAGGGTAAATGGCGTGAAGGACGTCCGGGGTCATGTACCAGAAAAATAAAATTTTGTACGCGTTCTCCCTATAGAGCGTGCATAGAGAGCTTTTCGAGGCCTGGGACCACATCGTCTGCCATTGCCCCTCCGTGATCCCCTCCCCCAGCTGTTCCTCCCACTTGAGCATGTAGGCATGTTTACCCACCGGAGCTAGCGGGGGTGCATTAAGGATTTTATATATAGCCGACATCAATCCCCTTTGGGCCGTGCCCTCAAGGATTATGGTCTCAAAAGCGGAGGGAGGGGAGAAGCGCAAATCAGAGGATATGGTCTGGGCAAAGTGTCGTATCTGCAGATAGCTGTAGAAGCTCTGTCTCGGGAGGTCAAATTTGGACTGAAGGTCTGCATAAGACAACATTCTCCGCGATCTGGGGTCCACTAAGGTCCCCAGGTGAAAGAGATTCCGGGAAGACCACGGGTGGGACATCGCATACGTCAGGCTGTCTGGCATCTTAGGGTGGTACAGGAAGGACGTCAGGAGCGATTTGTCCGAAGCCAGGACATATATCTTAGAAAGCTTGCGCCATAGGCCCTGTAGGTAGGACATAGATCCTAGCAGTTGGGTCCGGGGGGTTAGTGCTGGGGCGCTCCATAGCATACTATTAGGGTGCACTGGAGCCAACCAGAGCTTCTCAATTTCCGTCCATCTGTGTGAACCAGGAGGTCACTGCCCGGAGCTGAGCCGCTTGGAAATACTTTACCAGGTCCGGGAACGCCAGTCCCCCGGCTGAGCGAGAGGCTGTCATTACCGAGCGGGGGATTCTATGACGTTTGTAGTTCCATGTAAAATCTAGCAGGTCCGCCTGTAATTTTCTCAGGTGGTGATATGGTACTGGGATAGGAAGGGTCTGGAAAAGGTAGAGGAGTTTCGGGAGAATCGTCATTTTCACCGAAGCTATCCTACCAAAGAGGGAGATCTGGTGCTTCCGCCATTGGGAAAGTAATTGCCTAATGACGCCATATAGGGGCGGGAAGTTTGCCTGATACAGAGAGTCGAAGGTCGGGGTGATATGAATCCCCAAGTATTTCAGGGAATCAGTTTTCCAGTGGTATGGAAAAGTGGCTCGGAGATGTTCGACCTCCGGGGACGGCATATTTACTGGGAGGGCTTCCGATTTGGAAGCATTAATTTTATAGCCCGATAGGGCGCTGTAGCGGTCCAACTCCTTATGTAAGTTAGGCAGGGATATCCTGGGCTGGGTCAGGGTGAGGATGACATCATCCGCAAACAACGACACCTTAAATTCCCTGCCCCGAACCGGGACGCCCCTGATATTCGGGTTCCGCCGGATGGACGCCGCCAGGGGTTCCACGCAGATAGCAAATAATAAAGGCGACAGGGGACAGCCCTGGCGCGTGCCATTGGAGACCGAAAATGCCGAGGAGGTAGCGAAGGGGGTCTTAACCTGGGAGGACGGGTTGGAATAAAGGTGGCGTATTGCCCGCAGGAACGGTCCCTTCATCCCCATGTGCTGCAACGTGGCGAACAGGAAGGGCCACCCCAGTCTATCAAATGCCTTTTCCGCATCCAAACTCAGAAGCAAAGACGGGATGCCCCCCCTATTCGCCACGTCGACTAAATCTATGACCTTTCTAGTGTTGTCGCCGGCTTGGCGAAGAGGGACAAATCCCACCTGATCTTTATGGATGAGGGAGGGTAGGACCCTATTGAGCCGGAGGGAAAGGAGTTTCGTAAAGATCTTCAGATCTGCATTCAGGAGTGCAATGGGCCTATAATTGGCACAGAGAATGGGATCCTTATCGGGCTTCGGTATCAGGGTGAGGAAGGAGCGTTGCATATCGGGAGGGACCGGGGTATGTAACAGAAACGCATTGAACAATCTGCCCAAGTAAGGGAGCAGAAGGGGCAGAAACGTTTTATAGTATTCGTAGGGTAAACCGTCCGGACCCGGGGATTTATGAGCCGGTAGTGACTTGACGGTCAGTTCTATTTCCTCCTCCGTAATGGGCATATTCAGAGAGGCCATATCCAGGTCTCGAATGCGGGGGATCCCACTGTCTGTCAAATATTGGTGCATACGCTGGGAAAGCTCCGCCGACAGGGGAGCACTGGGTATGTCGTCGCTGTTGTACAGCTCCTCATAAAATTTCGCAAATGTGTCTGCTATCTCCTTAGGGTGAGAAACTACTGTGTTGTTTTTAGTTTTAATCTGATGTGGGGTAGAGAGGAGGGTTTTATCTTTAAGTTTCCTCGCCAAGACTGAGTGCGCCTTGTTGCCCCTGTCGTAGTACGTCTGCCTAACCCGCAGCATAGCCTTTTCTACCCGGCGGAGCGCCAGATCCTTAAGCACCGTGCGAAGCTTAGTGATCTTCCGGAGGAGTCGCAGTGACGGAGAAGCCTGCATATTCCTTTCCAGCTGCCCCAGCTCCTTTTCCGTTCTCAATCTAGCGGCCTCTGCGTCCTTCTTTAAAGCAGAAGACAGAGCCATGCACTTTCCACGGATGACCGCCTTGTGGGCCTCCCACAAAGTGGGGAGAGCAATGTCCGGGGTCGCATTTTCAGCAAAGTAGAGTTTCAAGGTTGAGACCAGTTCCGCCTGCGATGGGGAATGTTGCAGGAGAGAGGTGTTGAGTTTCCAATTGTAGGGTCTACTTACTGGAGCCGCTAGATCCAGTGTTAGTAGGATCGGCGCGTGGTCCGACCATGAAATTGGTAGGATATGGGCTCGTCGGGCCACTCTCAGCGTGGAATTGTTGGTAAAAAAGTAGTCTATGCGGGAGTGCAGCTGGTGCGGGGCCGAGTAGAACGTATACTGCCGGTCCGCCGGGTGAAGGGCCCGCCAGACGTCAAAAAGAGCGTGTCTGCGGGTCAGCTGGTGAAACAGTTTCGAATCCCTAAGTACTTTAGCGGAGGGGGGCCGGGTCGATGTCGCCAAACGGTCCGCAATAGCGGAGTGAGCCATGTTAAAGTCACCCCCCACCACTAAGTAACCATGATCTGTCTTGAACAAGCGGGACAGGAGTCTGGAGAGAAAGCTATGTTGACGGACATTTGGGGCGTACAGGGTACATAGGGTAATTGGCTGGGATCCCCACTTGCCCTTAAGTATCAAGAAGCCTCCCCCGGGATCCCCATAGTGATCAAGGTAGGTAAAAGGGGCTCCATGACGAATCAGGATGGCCACGCCGGCCTTCCTGTGAGGTCCCGAGGATAGGTAAGCTAAAGGAAAGTATCGAGAGGCGAAAGCGAAGGACCCCCCCTTATCAAAGTGTGTCTCCTGGACAAGGACGATATCCGCTCCCGACTGCCTGAATTCCCTAAGTGCCAGATGCCGTTTCCCGTTAGAATTCAGTCCATGGACATTTAGGGATAAAATCTTAGCCATCAGTCATGTCAGGGGGATGAGAACGTAAACTGGTTCTTACCCATAATCCACCATGCAGGACGACCGCCAGGAGCCAGGAGGTAGCTTGTTCCGGAGAAAGGGCTCTAAGAGGAGTTCCACGATGCCCACCAACCACGACACGGTGAGAGTACAGGGAGGGGAGAGGGAGAGGAAAAAGCAGAGAAGGGGAGAGAAAGAAGAGGTTAGTATCGCAAACATAGGTGCACACATTAAATAAACAACTATTGTACATTACAAAATTGAACCATAGGAGACCATGAACAGGCAGATCGCTCAGGTCTGATCGGATTCCCAGGGGGCCACCAGAACCCGAACCCGAGGGCCGGGCCTGGCGGCCGCATGGGAGTCCAGCCCCCCCCGTCAATCGGCGTAGGTAAAGCCGGGGGCAAGAGGTGGGGGGGAGCTGAGGGAACGCCCCTGCGACGGCAGAAGGGGGGTGACACAGAGACAGTGACAAACCCATGGTCTCAGTCTCACATTTACATCAGCCTTAAGAAAAACATAATTCAACATCAGCACGAAGGCACTTGGTAGGAGGAGAAAAAATAAGTAAAAAAAAAAAAAAAAAAAACGGGAGCTCTTGAGGCAGAAAAAGAGGGCAAGTTCGGAGAGTCCGGACATCAGTCCACCGGCCAACCAACAAACAAAACGGGCCGCGATCCCTTACGCCCCGCGGGCCTACGGGATCAAAAAAGGAGAAAAAGATACACAAAAATTGCCGCCATGCAGAACTTCAGCCCTTTCCTTGGCGAGCCGTCTTCTTAGGGGCCTCCCGGTTGCGAGGGCGTTGGCGGGAGGGGACCTTCTGCCACAGGGTTGGGGCGGGGGGCTGCGCAGCCACAAGATCCCAGTCAGGCAGCTGGGGAGGTTGAAGCCCCAGGTCCTCACAAAAGGTTCGTAGATCTTCCGGGTACCGCAAGGTTGCCGTCTTGCCTTGATGTTTAGCTGTAAGAGCGAACGGATATCCCCAGCGGTATGGAATATGAGCATCCTGCAATGTACGGAGCAATGGTTGAAGAAGTCTACGCTTCTGCAGTGTGAGCCAAGATAGGTCTGGGAAGAGCTGCACTGGGATGTCACGAAAGGTCACCACCCGGGCCAGGCGGGCTTGTCTCATTATGTCCTCTTTAATGTGGAACGAAGTGATTCTACAGATGACATCCCTGGGGGTAGAAGTCGCGCCTTTGGAGCGCAAGGCCCTGTGAGCTCTGTCCATTTCAATAAACTTGGAGGGGGGTTCCCCCAGAAGGTTGTTAAATATTTCTTGCAGGATAATTTGGAGATCTTCCGGCCCATCCGCTTCTGGAATCCCCCGCACTCTTATGTTATGCCGACGCCCCCTGTTATCCAGGTCCTCCACATGACGCTGCATGTCTCTCAGGAGCATACGATGGTCGGCACCTTGTGCTTGGGTCCTGTGAATCGCCACTTTAGTCTCCTGTATCTCCTCCTCGGCCATCTCCACCCGATCCGCTAAGTGCTTGAGACCGGAGTGCAACATTTGTATTTCTGAGCGACAGGTTGATTTAACATCCTCTATCAATTGCCTAAAGTCCTCCTTAGTGGGGATTGCTTGTAGGTATTGCTGCCATTGCGGGAGCAGATTCGGGGGGGGCCCCCCGGGGTCGCCCCCAGTCGGATACAGAAGGGACGGCAGTGGGGGTCCGTGGGGTCCATCGTCTGTCTCCCGTGAGTCTGGGGGGGGCCCGGTATGGGAATCCCACACCCCGTGCCGAGGAGGTGGTTGCGCCAGGGGAGTCATGCGGGTCCGTCCCACTTCTCGTAACGGGTCTAAGCCCGATCTATGCGCAACAGGGGCCGGGGAGCCACTCCGGTGTCGCTGCGGGTTAGGGGCCCACGAGGAGGACTGTCTCTGGGGCTTGGGTGATGGGGACCGGACTCCTTGGTCCATTCGGGGCTCCTCCACACCCCCTTGTCCCCGCTGAGGCCAGGGTAGCGGGTTTCCCGGGGGGGAGGGCTGGAAAGTCAGTGTCCTCCATGGAAGGAGGGGACCCCAGGGAACTAGTGGGGAGGAGGGGGTCCGATGCCGCCCGCAGCAGCCTAGGGAGGGCCCCCGTGCATTGTGTGTCCGTTGGGGGGGAGGGGATCCGTGCCCCAAGTACCCTGGGTGCTGACCCGGCCTGGTGCGGCCACTTGCCTCCCCACAGGCCTCCCCACTGACCTGCTCCCAGTCGGGCGTCTTGTGCGGAGGGGATCTCTGGCCCCACTGCAGTGGGCTCAGGTCCCTCATGGCCGCGTATTGCTCAGAGTGCCGTGGGGGGTTGGATGCGCCAGCGTCCGGAGAGAGGGGCCTCGTTGTAGGCCTCGGGCCTGATCTGGTGGCCTGGTGTGCGGGCGGGGGCTGCCTAGCACTCACCGCTGCGGGAATCCGGTCGGCTGCCCTGGATGGAGGAGGCGTCCCGTCCGCCGCGGTGCCCGACCGGCAGCCGCTCCTCTCACTCGAGGCCGGGGATGAGGCCTGTAACGGTGCCTCCAGCGCGGCCGGCGCCGTCTTGGGAGGCCCGCCGGCCGGAGCGTCTGACGGAGAAAAATAGGTCCGGAGGTCGGCTGCGGGCCCCGGAGGAACGGCAGAGGGTCCCCTAGTAGCGGTGGAGCGGGTGGCCCTCGATCTCCCCATCGGATGGCTACAGATTGTCTCCCTACGTGCTGCTGTGGCTGGGCTGAAGAGAGAGCTGCCTCAGTGAGCGTCCATACAGGTCCGCTTCCGGTCACGCCCCCCTCAAATTATTTTTGCTCTGTGCCCTGCTGGGGAGATTTCCCTTTACTTCCAGGAAATGCAACAGGAGTTGAGAGGAAATCTCTGAGGGGTATGCTTATCATAGACAATTGTCAACCGAACATTTGTCCCTATTGGAAAAATTCCTCTTATATTCCATCTTGGTAAAATGGTCTCTTGCTACTAGGAGATTAACTGTTTGCTAGACAAATGGAACACATGACTCTCTATGGAGCAGGCTACACAAGTGGCACCTTGTAGAGATCAATCTTGTAGGATCGCACAACGCTCCTTTCATGTGCGATTAATCGCTATAAGATGCTACTGCATGCTTATTGTTTAGCCTTCTCCATAGGGAACCATTTGCTTAAAGATCATTTTCTACATCTAGCAGTTAACTCACTGGCAACTTTAGAAACAGGATGGAGTTACCTAAAGGAGATCTTCAGTCATTTTTTCAACTTTCCATCTAATAAATCTTCTTCTGTACTTGTTGTTTTAACTTTGGATAGTAAAACATATTTTTTATGCCAGTAAATACCTTATACAGCCCACTTCCTGTTTCTCGTCTGGTCATTAGCCTAAGCTTATCATGCACAGCTCTCTCTCTCACTCTCGTGAGAGTTTGACAGGAAAGGAGGGGGATGAGTCATAAGAGGTCCAATCAGAGCTGCAGGGCTAGAGGTGTGCTTCTGTGTATCTGTGTAAATCCAGGAAGTGAACAGGCAGCAGCTTCAGCTGCCCACAGCTAAAATGTCTGCAGTCAGACTTAGTGGATGGAGATTTATGCAGCATATTTGGCAAGTACAGGATCACAGTATATATAAAATAAGTGGTTGGAGGGAAGCTTCAGAATGGCAAAGATGTTTTTATCACAAATCCCCTGTGTAGCTCTAGTTTATTCAGGTGACTGCCAGCAAATAGTTAAATATCTTAGTAGTAAGAGATTAAAATCATAATTGTAGCACTAGGCTTATTGATCTAATTTAAAGGCACCTTAAATCTGTTTATTTTGGGCTACTACTTTTTGTAAATCATAATTTTCATGATGTCTTAGTTCTAGACACACTTTTCCCTATTACAATACACATTATGGGGGTCATTTACTAGCGCCAATAAATGATCCTGCAGTCCCGGAAAACAGTGCCCAATTAAGACTTCAACTATCAGAAACTGGACGCTAATGCAAATGGAAAGCAGTGCTATTGCCGGTGAACATCCCTGTCAGATCACATATGCAGCAATAGTGGAAGTCAATGGGGCTCGAACCTGCAAAATCCAAAGTTCTCACTGAAGGCTTATATGCAAGTTCTTTGCCATAACAAGTGTATGGAGACCTGGGTCCTGCCCCAGGGGACATGTATCAATTGGGAAAACATGTTTTTAAAATGGCTGTTTTTTTTTCAGGAGCAGTGATTTTAATAATGCTTAAAGTGAAACAATAAAAATTAAAAATGTAATTGCTTGCGGCTCTAATGAATTGCCGGTACCCGGTAATATAGATGAAAAAACAAAGAAAAAAACGGCATAGGTTCTTCCCACCAGTCCATACCAGGTTCTTCGAGTCTGGTATGGTTTTTAAGGGGAACTCCAAGCCAAAATGTAAAAAAAATAAAATAGCGTAGGGGAACCTCCAAAATCCATACCAGACCCTTATCCGAGCACGCAACCTGGCAGGTCAGGAGCGAGCGCCCCCCCCCCCTTCAGAACCATACTAGGCCACATGCCCTCAACATGGGCAGGGTGCTTTGGGGCCACCTCCAAAACACCTTGTCTCCATGTTGATGGGGACAAGGGCCTCATCCCCACAACCCTTGCTCGGTGGTTGTGGGGGTCTGCAGGCGGGGGCTTATCGGAATCTGGAAGCCTCCTCTAGCAAGGGGACCCCCAGATGCCGACCCCCCCATGTGAATGGGCATCGGGTAAACTGTACCCCTACCTTTTCACCTAAAAAGCAGTGAAATGTGACAAAAGACAATAGCTGGTTTTTGACAATTCCTTTATTAAAAATTTATTTTTCTTTCCCCCGCTTCAGTTTCCCTCTCTTCAGTTTCCTTCTTCTTCCCTGCTTCTTTCTCCATCTTCCTCCGGCTTCTTCTTCCCCCGATTCGTCCTCCGGGCTTTCGAACAAAACAAACCTCCTCCGATGCTGTGAGGAGTTCTACACTTAGCAGCCTAGAAGCTAAAGGGAGAAGGTTAGAAGAAGCAGGGTACTCGGCAGCAGTGGTAAAAACACCACTAACCAGACCTATTTGAGGATATGTGAAAAGTTCAAATTCTTTTCAGAAGCCCAGGAGTTTGATCCTCGGGCGCCACTGGAATCGCAAGTACTGAACTTCCTACAAACGGGTCTAGATAAAGACTTCAGTGTTAACACACTGAGGGTACAAATTTCAGCTCTGACAGTGTTAACAGGAGTTAAGTGGTCCTCACGGTATCTAATCCATCAGTTCTTAAAGGCATGTGCTAAAATTCGTCCCGCGGAACGATCATATGTTCCACCATGGGATCTCCAAATAGTATTGGACTTACTATCACAAGCCCCCTTCGAGGAGGGCAGACTATATCATTATGGAACGTCTCCTCAAAAGCAGTTTTCTCATACCAATCACCTCAGGAAGGAGCAGGGTGTCAGACATACAAGCCTTAGACTACAAACCACCACACTGCTGCCACCTGTAGTATTACGAACCCTTCCACCCTACTACTAAAATCAATACACCATTCCATCGAAATCAGGAAATAGTCCTCCCAAAATTCCAGGCCGAAGCATCAGAAGCACCACACAGTCTAGACATCGGGTCCATCTTAAAAATCTACATAGAGATGACAGCATCCTTTAGAAGAACAGAAAATCTGTTCGTCATTCCAGAAGGAAGTAGAAAAGGGCTGGCAGCGTCCACAAGGACACTGGCATCGTGGCTATTTGAGGTCATACGGAGAGCTAATACTGCAAAGAATCTGACAATCTCTTAGGGTCTACTCCACCTGGCGGATCGCGGCATCATGCACGAATTTCTGAGGGGTCACCCCTAAACTAATCTGTAGAGCCGCAACATGGGCGACCTTCAATACGCTCTTGAGCCTCTATAAAGTGGACCCTGCGGCCTTAACGACAGTGCAGTTTGGCCGTTGGGTATTGGAGGGAACGACATAAGCACAATTATATATATATATATATATATATATATATATATATATATATATATATATATATATATAAAATAGTACAGCATTACCCACCTGTCTTGGCTGGTGATTTGGTACACCCCATACGTATATGCTGTCATGCTGTGTCAGGAAAGAGGAAAATGTTATACTTACCTAACGGTAATTTTCCTTTCCTGATGCAAAGCATGACAGCATATAGGTCCCTCCTAAAAAGGTTTTGCAGTGATACTAAGTCACGAGAATTCTGCAGGCAGGGAAGAGACTTACCTATATAGTATAACCGGTCCTGACATAGGGCAGGGGATGGAGCCTACCCATATGTATATGCTGTCATGCTTTGCATCAGGAAAGGAAAATTACTGTTAGGTAAGTATAACATTTTCCTCTATTCAGCCTCTTTCTTGTTTTAAATTGGGGACAACTCTGGAGTTTCCTGTGGGTTTCTGCTGAGCCAGTTTCACTTAGAGCTCAGGAGTTGTTCAGCTGCTTATGTTGACCAAACCTAAGTGTGCGGACACTGTTGGAGGTGAGCGCATTCACACGGAGGGGGGGCACGTGTGTGAAGTCACCCTCTTCTGATCAGGATTATCATCACTAGAATCACCTTTTGGACATTAATACGTATAATAGCTCAATTTGCACTTTTGTCTCTGTGGATTGATGTGAATTGGGAGAAAAAAACTTTTTTTTTTTTTGGACACTTTTTTACTGTGAGCTTGCTTGTTACACACAAAATATTTTTTTAGAATTATAGTTACATTTTGTAGCAATATTGATTTTCATTATTTATGCCACTATGTATGCATTTGTAAGGTTCAGTATCACACAGCACTGCATTATTTTTTGTTTTTTGTATAGAAATTATAAGATATAAAAGAAAGATATTGCACTTCCCCAAAACCACCACCCCTAAAACTAATTAAAAAGAAGAAAGAAAAGAGGAAAATATTAAAAATAAAACACAACCAAGCTCAATAATGTACTTTTTTTTCCCAGCAGAAACAAAATTATGTACATTCATTTACTAGCTTCAAAAAATATTATACAGGATATATGGTGCTACATTTAGGAAAAAACTGTTAGCAATTGGGTTTTAAGGGCCCTGCTCATAGGAGCTTACAATCTAAAATTTTTCTAAACCTTAGAGTGGACACAGCTTTACTTTCAGTGTATAACGGGTAACATTTCATATAACTACTCACCCACCAGCCCACATTTTTACCTGCAAGATTATAGAAACATACTTAACAGTAGTGATGGCCGAACGGTTCCCTGGCGGTCGTTTCGCGGCGAATTTCGGCTGTTCGCGATTCGCCTGATCGGTGGACTATTGCCGCCGTTCGCCCGGCGGACTTCCGTGTTTTCTGTGAAAAAGAACTTTGACCTATGATGACACATCCATCATGGGGTACAGGACAGCCAATTGAGACATTACAGCACATGGACACTTGGACATTCCCCCTAACTTATAAATACACCCGATCCGGCGGCCATTTTACATTCTTTCTTCTGTCACTATAGGGAGAGGTTGCTGTGTGGAGCAGGGAGAGATTGCAGTGACCCAAATCGCTAGCTATTTGGTACACAAAAGTTCTTTTCAGGACTGGTATAGGTGTTAGGTGTATATAGGTTTGCTGTGATACTGATTGTTGCAGCAGCCTGAGTATCTTTTGTCAGTTTAGAGAAAGGGACAGGACGGTGTGTGCTGCAGGGAGAGTCAGTTTAATCATTAGCTGTTACTATCAGGTCCACAAAAGTGCTATTCCAGTAACCAGTTATTGTTCCAGCAGCCTCTTTTTTGTCAGATTATATAGGGACAGGCAGGAAGCAGTGTGTGAGGCAGTGAGGGTCAGTTTAATCAGTAGCTGTTACTATATTAGGTCCACAAAGGTTCTTTTCAGGACTGGTATCAGTGGTATGGTAATAGGCTTGTACACGTATAATATTCTTTCTTCCAAATATAGAAAGAATATTATACTTGACTGCTGCCCTTCTGCTGCAGTCTGCTAATCATTCACAACCTACTTGTTCCACAAAGGTCCTTTATAAGGACTGTTAATAACCTGGTGTAGGGTGCTATAGTACATAGGGTTGAGTGAGGTACAGTCTGCTATTCTATAAGGACTGGTATAGGTCCACAATACATAGGGTTGAGGTGCACTACTGCTGACCGCTGCCCTATACTGCAGCAGTCCTTCATCAGTATAGGGACTGACGTACAGTCTGCTAATCAGTCACACACAGCCTACTTGTTCCACAAAGGTCTTTATAAGGACTGGTAACTTGGTCTGTCTAGGGTGCTACAGTACATAGGGTTGAGTGAGGTACAGTCTGCTATTCTATAAGGACTGGTATAGGTTCACAATACATAGGGTTGAGGTGCACTACTGCTGACCGCTGCCCTATACTGCAGCAGTCCTTCATCAGTATAGGGACTGACGTACAGTCTGCTAATCAGTCACACACAACCTACTTGTTCCACAAAGGTCCTTATAAGGACTGGTAACCTGGTGTAGCGTGCTACAGTACATAGGGTTGAGTGATGTACAGTCTGCTATTCTATAAGGACTGGTATAGGTCCACAATACATAGGGTTGAGGTGCACTACTGCTGACCGCTGCCCTATACTGCAGCAGTCCTTTATCAGTATAGGGACTGACGTACAGTCTGCTAATCATTCACAACCTACTTGTTCCACAAAGGTCCTTATAAGGACTGGTAAGGTATAGGGTACTACAGTACATAGGGTTGAGTGAGGTACAGTCTGCTATTCTATAAGGACTGGTATAGGTCCACAATACATAGGATTGAGGTGCACTACTGCTGACCGCTGTCCTATACTGCAGCAGTCCTTTATCAGTATAGGGACTGACGTACAGTCTGCTAATCATTCACAACCTACTTGTTCCACAAAGGTCCTTATAAGGACTGGTAATAACCTGGTGTAGGGTGCTATAGTACATAGGGTTGAGTGAGGTACAGTCTGCTATTCTATAAGGACTGGTATAGGTCCACAATACATAGGGTTGAGGTGCACTACTGCTGACCGCTGCCCTATACTGCAGCAGTCCTTCATCAGTATAGGGACTGACGTACAGTCTGCTAATCAGTCACACACAACCTACTTGTTCCACAAAGGTCCTTATAAGGACTGGTAACCTGGTGTAGCGTGCTACAGTACATAGGGTTGAGTGAGGTACATTCTGCTATTCTATAAGGACTGGTATAGGTCCACAATACATAGGGTTAAGGTGCACTACTGCTGACCGCTGCCCTATACTGCAGCAGTCCTTTATCAGTATAGGGACTGACGTACAGTCTGCTAATCATTCACAACCTACTTGTTCCACAAAGGTCCTTATAAGGACTGGTAAGATATAGGGTACTACAGTACATAGGGTTGAGTGAGGTACAGTCTGCTATTCTATAAGGACTGGTATAGGTCCACAATACATAGGGTTGAGGTGCACTACTGCTGACCGCTACCCTATACTGCAGCAGTCCTTCATCGGTATAGGGACTGACGTACAGTCTGCTAATCAGTCACACACAACCTACTTGTTCCACAAAGGTCCTTATAAGGACTGGTAACCTGGTGTAGCGTGCTACAGTACATAGGGTTGAGTGAGGTACATTCTGCTATTCTATAAGGACTGGTATAGGTCCACAATACATAGGATTGAGGTGCACTACTGCTGACCGCTGTCCTATACTGCAGCAGTCCTTTATCAGTATAGGGACTGACGTACAGTCTGCTAATCATTCACAACCTACTTGTTCCACAAAGGTCCTTATAAGGACTGGTAATAACCTGGTGTAGGGTGCTATAGTACATAGGGTTGAGTGAGGTACAGTCTGCTATTCTATAAGGACTGGTATAGGTCCACAATACATAGGGTTGAGGTGCACTACTGCTGACCGCTGCCCTATACTGCAGCAGTCCTTCATCAGTATAGGGACTGACGTACAGTCTGCTAATCAGTCACACACAACCTACTTGTTCCACAAAGGTCCTTATAAGGACTGGTAACCTGGTGTAGCGTGCTACAGTACATAGGGTTGAGTGAGGTACATTCTGCTATTCTATAAGGACTGGTATAGGTCCACAATACATAGGGTTAAGGTGCACTACTGCTGACCGCTGCCCTATACTGCAGCAGTCCTTTATCAGTATAGGGACTGACGTACAGTCTGCTAATCATTCACAACCTACTTGTTCCACAAAGGTCCTTATAAGGACTGGTAAGATATAGGGTACTACAGTACATAGGGTTGAGTGAGGTACAGTCTGCTATTCTATAAGGACTGGTATAGGTCCACAATACATAGGGTTGAGGTGCACTACTGCTGACCGCTACCCTATACTGCAGCAGTCCTTCATTGGTATAGGGACTGACGTACAGTCTGCTAATCACTCACACACAACCTACTTGTTCCACAAAGGTCCTTATAAGGACTGGTAAGGTATAGGGTACTACAGTACATAGGGTTGAGTGAGGTACAGTCTGCTATTCTATAAGGACTGGTATAGGTCCACAATACATAGGGTTGAGGTGCACTACTGCTGACCGCTACCCTATACTGCAGCAGTCCTTCATCGGTATAGGGACTGACGTACAGTCTGCTAATCACTCACACACAACCTACTTGTTCCACAAAAGTCCTTATAAGGACTGGTAAGGTATAGGGTACTACAGTACATAGGGTTGAGTGAGGTACAATCTGCCATTCTATAAGGACTGGTATAGGTCCACAATACATAGGGTTGTGGTGCACTACTGCTGACTGACCGCTGCCCTATACTGCAGCAGTCCTTCATCGGTATAGGGACTGAGAGTTTTGTCACAGGGTCATTTAAAAAATGACAGGCAGAGGAAGAGGCAGGCCCTTCCGCAGGGGTGGTAGGGGTAGGGCAGGAGCAACAGGCTTCAGCCAAATTGGGAAGTTGCAGAAGGTGCGTTCAATTACTTTAAAGGACGCACCAGACTTGGTTGAGTGGCTCGCTCAGCCTTACTCTTCTGCACCCTCCTCATCCTCTCGATCTGCAGCCTCTTCTTCACTCTCTGCTATGTGCACCCCCAAAGACACTACCACCAACACCACCACCACCACCACATACCTTCCGCTTGAGTCACAGGAATTATTTTCCGATCCATATCAAGAGGATATTTCTGATGCGCAGCCACTCTTGGCATTGGATCAGGAAGAGGAGGTAGCAACAACCGCTACTCAGCAGTCTGACGACAGTACCCAGATCAGCCCAAGGAGGAGGTTGGTCCTCGCTGTTGCTGCCTACTCCGAGATCTCTACTTATAGCAGTGGGGAAGGTGACGTTGATGATGACATATCTAGTGATGTCACGTGGGTGCCCACAAGAGAGGAAGAGGAGGGGAGTTCAGAGGGAGATATGGACCAGCAAATAGGGAGGAGAAGCAGGAATAACTTTCATTGCACAGGAGGGACAAAGCAGACTGCAAATGTATCAGGAGCGAGTCATCGACCATGTACGGTCACATCTGGCGCTCCCAGGACACCGGCACATGGCTCCGCAGTGTGGGCTTTTTTTAACGTGTCCGCTGCTGACAATAGCGTTGCCATCTGCAATCTTTGCAGTCAACGCATTAGTTGCGGCAAGCCCAACACTCACCTAGGGACGACCGCCTTAAGAAGGCACATGAGCAGCCATCACCGAGCCGAGTGGGAGCAACGAAACACACAAAGCCACACTGCAGGCTCTCACCGTCCAGCCTCGTCTTCTCCTTCTCCTTCTCCTCTCTCCTCACAATTGTCCTTCACTCCACCTTCCATCACGCCAAGCTCACGTTTTTCTGCAAAAAGGCAGGCTTCCGTGGGCCTAATGTTCAAACGTAAAAAAATGATGACGCCGGATAACCCTCTTGCCCAACAGTTGATGGCTGGCTTGTCAGAACTGATAGCCCGCCAACTACTGCCATATAAACTGGTGGACTCGGAGGCCTTTTGCAAATTTGTGGCCATTGGAACACCACAATGGAAGGTCCCAGGAAGGAAGTATTTCTCAGAGAAGGGCATCCCAGAGCTATATGGCCATGTTCAGCGGCAAGTGAATGTATCTCTGGCACACAGTGTCGGTGCCAAGATACATCTGACCACAGACACGTGGTCTAGCAAACACGGGCAGGGAAGGTATATCACTTTTACTGCCCACTGGGTGAACCTTCTGACGGCCGTCAAGCATGTAACCCGTGGCACCCGTGTAGATTTGGTTTTACCGCCACGGATTGCATGCAGGCCTGACTCTTCTTCTCCTCTTCCTCCTACTCCATCCTCCTCCCTCTCCTCCTCGGCTGACTCCTCCTTTTCCGCTGCTAGCGTCTCTTCCGCTGCGCCGCCCAAGCTCCCCAGAACCTATTCGACATGCCAGGTGAGACGTTGCCATGCCGTGCTGCGTCTGTTGTGCCTGGAAGCCAAGAGCCACACTGGCCCGGCACTCTTTCAGCTTTGCGTTCACAGGCAGATCAGTGGCTAACACCGCTCAATTTGACAGTTGGTAAAGTGGTGTGTGACAACGGTGCCAATCTGCTTAGCGCATTGAAACAGGGCAAAATCACGCACGTGCCATGCATGGCACACGTCTTAAACTTGGTCGTGCAGCGATTCCTTGTCAAATACCCTGGGGTCCAGGACATCTTGCGGCAGGCAAGGAAAATCTCGGCCCATTTCAGAAGATCTTACACGGCCATGGCTCGCCTTGCTGACATTCAGCGGCGACACAATCTGCCGGTCAGACGTCTTATTTGCAATTGCCCAACGCGATGGAACTCAACCTTCTATATGCTTGATAGGCTGCTCCAGCAGAAACGTGCAGTTAACGTCTACCTGTATGAACTCTGCGGCAGAGCCGGTTCTGGGGAGCTGTTTTTTTTTTCACCGAGCCAGTGGCTGCTGATGCGCGACGCATGCAGACTTCTGCGCCCATTTGAGGAGATCACCAAACTGGTCAGTCGCAGCCATGGCGCCATCAGTGACATGGTACCTTATGCCTTCTTTATGGAGTGTGCATTGCGTCGTGTCATTGATCAAGCTGTGGAGCAGGAAGATGAGGAAGTCGCAATGCTGGGTGAATTCCCAGGGGGGGCTACTCTATCTGAGACAAGTCAACAACAGGAGTCTGAAGAGGAGTCAGAGGAGGATGGTGCCAGGGCGGATGAGGAGGAGCAAGAAGAGCATACTTTAAACCTTTCTGGGATCCCTGTTGTGCGTGGATGGGGAGAGGAGAATGAAGAGGACGACATTATCCTGGATGATGAGCAGGAGCCAGGCCACCACACCGCTTCCAGTTTAGTGCAAATGGGGGCCTTCATGCTCCAGTGTTTTAATAGGGACCCCTGTATAAAAAGCATAAGGGTCAAGGACCAGTACTGGGTGGCAACGTACTTAGACCCCCGGTACAAACACAAAATGGCGGAAATGTTACCGCCGTCACAGAGGGCTGGCAGAATGGAGCACTTCCAGGCCTTGCTTCGAGAAATGCTCCATTCTGCTTTTGCGTGCGCTGGCAGAGGAGCAATTCCCACTCCCAGAGAAGGAGTTGCGGGTACCAATCCAACAGCGCCTGCAAGAAGAGGCCGGTTTGAAGATGTGTTGGTGACTTTGGATATGAGGTCATTCTTTCAGCCGACCCATCGACAGGTGTCATCCGAATCCAGCATCAGGGAATGCCTAGACCGCCAGGTGTCCGACTACATCGGGTTAACGGCAGATGTGGATGCTCTGAGGAGTGATGAACCCCTGGACTACTGGGTGGGCAGGCTTGACCTCTGGCCAGAGCTTGCCCAATTTGCAATCGAACTGTTGGCTTGCCCCTCATCCAGTGTCCTGTCCGAAAGGACTTTCAGCGTAGCAGGGGGGATCGTGACCGATAAGGGTACTCGCCTAGCTCACGACAGTGTTAACTACCTCACATTTCTAAAAATGAATGCGGCATGGATCTCGGAGGAATTAAACACATGTGACCAGTAGACCATGTATATGTCTATAAACAATTTTTTTAATCGAGCACAGAAACCTTCTTTCTTCATTTGGCTCACTTCCTTGTCCAAAAAAAGCACACCGTACTATATGCCCGTACCCTCCTCTTTGAAGAGGTTGAGTGGTGTCATATTTCTACTGGGGCTGCTTATTATGAGGGGCTCCCACCATCCCTGTGCTGTGCTGACATCCTCCTGGGGCTGTACCTCTGCTGTGCATATTATGAGGGGCTCCCACCATCCCTGTGCTGTGCTGACTTCCTCTTGGGGCTGTACCTCTGCTGTGCATATTTTGAGGTGCTCCCACCATCCCTGTGCTATGCTCATTATGAGGGGCTTCCACCATCCCTGTGCTGTGCTGACTTCCTCCTGGGGCTGCTTATTATGAGGGGCTCCCACCATCCCTGTGCTATGCTGACATCCTCCTGGGGCTGCTTATTATGAGGGGCTCCCACCATCCCTGTGCTATGCTGACATCCTCCTGGGGCTGCTTATTATGAGGGGCTCCCACCATCCCTGTGCTATGCTCATTATGAGGGGCTCCCACCATCCCTGTGCTATGCTCATTATGAGGGGCTCCCACTATCCCTGTGCTATGCTCATTATGAGGGGCTCCCACCATCCCTGTGCTATGCTGACTTCCTCCTGGTGCTGCTTACGGTGCAGGTGTCAGTGCTGTATATCACGGTGCTGATGTCAGTACTCTTTATCACAGTGCTGCTGTCAGTGCTGTATATCACGGTGCTGGTGTTGGTGCTTTATGTCACGCTGCTGATGTCAGTGCTCTCTATCACGGTGCTGTTGTCAGATGACTCTATTACGGTGCAGGTGTCATTGCTGTATGTCACGCTGCTGATGTCAGTGCTCTCTATCATGGTGCTGCTGTCAGTGCTGTATATCATGGTGCTGGTGTTAGTGCTTTATGTCACGCTGCTGATGTCAGTGCTCTCTATCACGGTGCTGCTGTCAGTGCTGTATATCACAGTGCTGGTGTTAGTGCTTTATGTCACGCTGCTGATGTCAGTGCTCTTTATCACGGTGCTGCTGTCAGTGCTGTATATCACGGTGCTGGTGTTAGTGCTTTATGTCACGCTGCTGATGTCAGTGCTCTCTATCACGGTGCTGTTGTCAGATGACTCTATCACGGTGCAGGTGTCATTGCTGTATGTCACGCTGCTGGTGATCATCTCCTTCACCCTCTTCTTTGCCTACCCTGGTCCTTGACCTTCCCTCTCCTCCATTGCCTTCATGCACTCCACAGTCCTGAATTGTCACAACAATTTCCCATATAAAAAAAGAATGCTTGTAGTTGTCGATCCCAGATTCACCTCATACATGTGTTATGTCATTGGCCATGTGGTGGGACTATGTTTGCACAGCTATTAATTATTTTGTGGCTGCAAATTTGACCTGTAGGTTTGCGAAGTTCGCCTCCCATTGAAGTCAATGTGGCCCGCCGTGAACGTTCCGGTTCGCGAACTATCGGCCGCGTTCGCGATCCGCGTTCGTGAAACGTCCCGTCGGAAGTTCGTTCATCACTACTTAACAGTCATTATTATTACAAAGCATTCCAACATACTAATAAAAAAGGCACATGTTCAAAATATAACACCCATCATCCCACAAATCCACACACATACATACATTGGCGACCATGTCTGCTGGAAGCTGCATTTCTGTGTACATGACTAGGCGATGAGATCAAAGTAGAAGGTCAGCAGGTGCTCCCACAATTGTACCATTAGAATCAATGGCTAAAACTTGCATTGAACTTTTGTAATAGATCAGAACCACAATCAGGTTCAGGTTAGATGTCTGCTGCTGCTCCTAATTATGAAGTGTGGATGTACATGCATGCCGAGAGTAATCACACTGACTTCTGTTCAGTTCAATTACTTCCTCATCTCTGTTTATTGCAGGGCAGTGCCCAACATTTTATACACAAAGAACAATAGAGTATACGTCACTACTATGTAAATGTGGTCATAGTCTAGAGGCACATCTTAGTGGCTGAAATACAGGAAGAATGCAGGCATTTGATGCTCGAAGCTTGGTTGTTGCTTGTTCTCTCTTTACTTCCTCACACCTTCAGGGCGTAGTCGGCCATCATAGTTCCAAAGCTAAGCTATATACTATATAAGTAAGGAGTTATATAGAATCATGTGTACACGTAAGAAAATAGGCATTTTCTCATTATCACTATGTTCATTACATTCCTTCACAGTCCACCCTAAAATAGCTATTTTTTTCTGTCCCTCATACTAAAGGTCCTACTCACCTGGCCCATTCTCCGCAGAAGCTCTTTTAGGCTATATTTAGATATATAGAGATGAGCAGCAACTAGTTCACTACCCCCCTCAATATAGCCAGAGAAGGGAAGTCAGGCACTACCTATCCCTATAACCCTATAGGATTGTGAGATTATGGACAGGGAGTGACTGTAAAGGGGTGAAGGGTTTATCTTCTTCCATCATAAGGGGATCCTCCTCTTCTTGGTGGAGAAGTGTAGGTGTGCCGTTGTCTACAGCCTTGCTCCATAACTTCTTTACAAATGGTAGGATACAACATACAGTCAGGGCTAAAAGAGCTAGGATTATTAATACCGTTACCCCTATCTGGACAAGCACTTTTTGCCACCCACTCACCCAGCTAAAATATTGATCCTACAGGTCTGTGATACCTGAGTTCTTCTTATACTCCAATGACAGATAGAGTAACCTTAACAGTTGGCCAGTATTATCAGGGGTCTAAGTACAACAGGTTCCTGTTCATTCTATCAGTTTACAGACACTTCCTTTCTCAGCTAACACCATGTCTACGGCCAACCGGTTCTGGAATTTCATATAGGAAGTGGGGGCTAACTGGTCAGCAATTCCCTGAAGGGCATCCCTAGTGTAATTCACGAATCTCTGTTGGTTATAGTATATGTAGTTAATCCAATATACATTCTTGTGAACAGTTATTATGGGTATCATAGACTCAAAACCAGCTCAAAACCAGCTTTTACCTGGTCCCTGGCTTTGAATTCATCAGGGACCCCCCTTGGTACCCCTATGGTATCTATGTACACATGTGGGTCAAATGGACAAGGTACTATGTCACAGTAATTAAAGGTAAAGGTGGCCACGTGTGCTTAAAGAGTTATACCAAAATGCATCATCTTTGAGATGGCCACCTCCTGCCCCCCCCCCCCCTTAGAAAAAACAGAAAAGTGATATGGAGCATGGTCATCATGAAGTGGGTGGGATCTTGTCCTCAGGGGTTGGAGCTTTCTTGCAGTGGGAAGCGTGTATTCAGGTGCTCTTCCCGGCCAATTTGACTAAGGGTGCTGTGGTCAGCAAAACTTGGAACGGACCATCATATCTTGGATCAAGGGAGTGCTTCCTCACAAACTTCTTTACCAGCACCCAATCTCCAGGCAGTAGTTGGTGTGTTCCTGTATCTAATTCTGGAATGGAAGAAAAACCTGGGTATGTATTTGGTTTAATTCTCATGATAATGCAGTTACATAATTAGTCAAAACATCAGATTTTAACTGTAACTGTTGAGGAAAGTAACAACCAAGTCTAGGGTTGAACCAAACAAAATCTCATAAGAGGATAGGGAGTGTTCTCCCTTAGGTGTGTATCTGATGCTGAATATGGCAATGGGCAGGGTGTCTGGCCAATGCACACCAGTCTCTTGGGCCATTTTTAACATTCGGGTCTTTAAGGTACCGTTCATTCTTCTGACTTTCCTGTTACTGTGGGGGTGATAAAGTGTGTGGAAAACTAGAGTAGCCCCCAGTGCAGTCCAGATTTGCTTGGTCACTGAGACTGTGAAGGTGGGGTCTTTTCTGTGCGTTTGGTGCAGATAATGCATGATCTGCAGAAGTTGTTGGTCAGTGGAGTAATTCCCGGTGCTACATAGAATTTGTTGATAAGAGAGTTCATAAGAGTTTTTGACAAGTGGGCAGTTCCATGTGCCCATTGCACCATGGCTGGGTACATACTCCTGGGTAGACAAGGCTTCTTGTTGCACTCAAATAGTCCATCTCTGAGAGTTGCTCTTTTCCGTTTCCAGCTTTCTTTCTCATCCAGACTTGCTACTTTCTGTAGTTCTTTCAGATAAACTCTGTCCACTGGGAGAGTCTGTAGGGCAAGCAGGGGGTGGTCTTCTTCTACCACCCTGCTGTCCACTTCCCGTGGACCACTGGCTGTCTGTTTGGCAGCTGAATTGGCTAGATGATTGCCTCAAGCTTCCTTCGAGTTCAGTGTGCTGTGTGCTTTTACTTTCAGAATAGCCACTTGGGTTGGGAGAAGCAAGGCGTCCGGCAGGTCTTTGATAGCTTCACAGGTGTTCCTCCAACCGTCAGGAATCCTCTGTCTGTCCAGATAACACCAAAATCATGGGCAATGCCGAAAGCATATCTTGAGTCCGTATGAATGTTGGCTCTTTTTCCCCTCTGCCAATTTACATGCTGTAGTAAGTGCTTGCAGCTCTGCCTCCTGTGCAGGCATCACCGGTAAGGCTTCAGCTTGTAGAACCGTGTTTTCAGTGGTGGTGTGTGTTATTTGCCTCGCTCATCAGCAAACAAAAATTGTTAGGTCTGGATTCTGCTGGGGTATTTCACTCAAGGTGGGGGGATGCGTGGTCTCCAGCTGCATTCATTTGAAGCAGTCATGGGGTGACATGTCAGGACTCGGCTCCTCCTCCATTCCCCCCTCAGGAAGTGGAAGGAGGGTGGAAGGGTTTAGTGTTTGACTACGTAAGAGAGTAATGTTGGTAGAAGGAGGGGGCATTGGAGTCTCAAGTGTCTGGCAGAGGACAGATGTTTCAGGTGGATCTGGTTTAGCATGACAGCAATGTCATGGGGAGCAAGCAGAATGAGGAAGTGTCAGAGGACCAAGTCCAAAGTTTTGTCAAGCAAGGCTTGTGCAGCAAAGACAGCTCATAGACACGATGGGCCTCCTCTTGCTACCGCATCCAGCCGACAGGAATAATATCCTATGGGGCGTAGGCGGTTGCCGTGTGATTGGATGAGTACATGTGCAGCATGTCCCAGACGTTCGGATACAAAGAGCTCAAATGTTTTTTCAGTCTGGTAGCCCTAGCGCTGGGGCAGAGGAGAAGGCGCTTGAGGGCCTCAAAGTTGGATATTGCTTTGAGAGACATCTGAAAGGGGTCTGATCTCAGAGCATCATACAAAGGTTGCATCAGGAGGGAGGCTTACGGAATCCATGCTCTGCAGTAGGAAATTAGTCCAAGGAGGTCATGAAGGGTTTCTGGCCTTGTAGCAGTGGGATGTCAGAGATTGCTTTCACTCTGTCTTCAGTGAGGTGTGTTGTCCCATGGGACAAGCAATGGCTGAGAAAAATGACAGATGTTATGCACCACTGAAGTTTCGGCTTGGAGGCCTTGCACCCTTGATGTGCCAGGTAGCACAGTAGATTTTCTGAGGTGGTTTCAGAAGTAGGTAAATCATCTGCACAGAGTAGGAGGTCGTCTACATACTGGTCATTCTTCCAGGTATCCAGCATAAATGTCCAGCTATGTTGCTGTTTTAAGTGGGTGAATGCAAAAGGTACCAGCAGGAGGGGTGAAGGTGGACACTGAAGAAAGCGTTTGTAAGGTCCACAACTGTAAAGTATGTCGCTGTCAGAGGCACTCCTGCAAGTAGAGTGTGAGGGTTAGGCACAATTGGCATGTCCAAGACTATAGCTTCACTAACTGCTCGGAGGTAGGGGTTCTCTTCTTCCCAAGGGAACAGAGGTTTATTGCATGGAGATCTACAGGGTATCAGGGCTTCATTTGACAAGAGGGCCTTGACATGCTTCGAAATAGCTAAAGCTAACTTTAGAGGGTATTGTGGTTTCCGTGGCAGAGGAGCTCCAGGTTTCAACTGCACCATGACTGGTGGCATCTTTAAGTGTCCTACATCCTCAGCTCCTGTGGACCATAGACAATCTGAAATTCTGTCCATCATATCCAGTGAAATTGCAGTAGTAGGTGATTCTTCTACGGACATTAGCAGAGGGATGGAACACAGTGCAGAAGTGCCCTTAATGCCTAGTGGAGAAGAGACAGTAACAGATCCATCTTCAGAGAAGACAATGTAAACTTGAAGTATAGACAGTACATTTGCTCTTAAGAGATTAAGAGTGGACAGGTGGAAGAGAAATCTTGGATACTAGTGGCTTGGTTGGCCAGCCTTTCTCCTGCTCATTCACGCAACTGTTCACAGAACTCCTCACCTGAAGTAAAGGTATTGTCATTGGCAATCCTTGTATCCTGGAAACACTTCTCCATGATTGGCCAGTAAGCGTCTCCTGTCTCCTGTTTTTCTGGGTCTGGCAGGGTGGTCACTAGGGGGGATGCCTGGAACAGGGTGAAAGTGACATACATCACCGGTGTATCAGCTACTGGAATAGGAACTATTGCTGAAAGAAAGAGGTCATAGGGAGTCTTCCGTAATCTTGACTGGGTGTAGTTAGATGGCCGCCTGGTGGAAGTGCACTTGGCTGGGCAGGAAGTGAAGGTATGGGTGCGCCAAGATGGCTGCCACAGGAAGTTGTCACAGTGGGTTGTGCTTGGGCTGGAGTGGTGAGAAGGAAATGGGCGTTAGGCGGAAGGCAGGGTTGTCCCTCCCCTCCTTTGTTCCAGGCTCCATCATAGGGCAGTGGTTCAGACACATTATCAACTTTGTGGTACACATACATAATACAATCGCCATATTTCTTGCTTACCTTCTTTATGCAATGCCTTAGCAGTTATGCCTTTTTCACACAGAATTCCTCTCTGTTCCTTTAGCAACATACGCCATTCCTCTGGTTGCAGGTCTTTCAATTCACAAACTTTTGCTACTTTGGACAACTTTTTTAACAGCATCACCACCTTCTCTCCTCTTCACAATGTCACATGCTAGCATTCCCTTCTCTGGCTTGGTTATCTTCTGACCCATTTTCCCCTCCTCTCCCTGGGCCACCCAACTCGTATCCAAGCTCTCTCACTCTAATCGGTTCCTCCACCGCAGTCTCGGCTGACGGCTTCAGGGGGCAGTATGGGCAACTAATGGGTTAATAGCCCTCCTCCACTGCTTTCTGTTCCATCTCCTCATAGGTCTGCTCAAACCCCCATCCCACACAGGAATCCAAAGGGTGGGGGCTGAGAGAGTTGCGATGAAAAACTAACAGGTTTCTCTCTCTGTCCCCTCGCACTCCTCTGGCTGTTCCTGACTATATAATAAACTCCAACGTCCCTCAGGGATGCCAAACATTAATCCACATACACATCTAGGGCATGGCATTACTCGTGTTGCCCCTTGCACCGCGAAGCCTCAGCAGCTGAACTAACCCTCATGGGTCTCTCACACTGTCAACCCCGAGTCACCATCCTTAGATGCTTGTTGCAAGGTTCCATCTTCTCAGGGGCCAATAGCTCACCGGAGTCAGGGCACTCAATTGCAACTGTACTTTCAGCCTGCTGAGTCGCAATCCTTCAGGACGACAGACACTGAACAAATAATACACAGTCAGCAGAGATCCAGTGGCAGGTTCGTTAAACAGCCCCAGGCAAGGAATAAAGATTACCTGCCTCTAGACAACCTCCGGAAGCCAACAAGACTGGTCGCCAGACCAAACAGAAACAAGTCGTACAGTGGTAAGCGTAAATGTGCCTACTGTACTCTCGGGGTTTGTGCAGGCCCTCTTGGTCTGTCCCGGCCAGCCACTCAGTCCCTCAGTCACAGTCTCCCTTCAGTTGGAGCCTGGGACCCCATGTTGGACGCCAGAACAAAAGAGAATACGTCACTACTATGTAAATGTGGTCATAGTCTAAAAGGCACATCTTAGTGGCTGAAATACAGGAAGAAAGCAGGAACTTGATGCTTGAAGCTTGGTTGTCACTTGTTCTCTCTTTACTTCCTCACACCTTCAGGGTGTAGTCGGCAGGGTGCAGATGTCATCTTAGTTCCGAAGCAAAGCTAAGCTGTATACTATATAATAAGTAAAGAGTTGTATAGAATCATGTGTACACGTAAGAAAATAGGCATTTTCTGATTATCATTATGTTCATTACATTCCTTCACACTGTAATAGCACAGATTTTTACCCAAAAATGCTCTTTTTTCATCTGATTATATCCAATCCCCCAGATGGGAGGAAATACAACTACCATCCCTCTGGATTTGATGGATCGGATAGCGGCAGACGTCAGCAGACATGTCACTGCTGACATCCACCGTTCCATAGGGGTGAATGGAGGATTCGATCGGGTCCGCCTGAAAAACTGACAGGCAGACCTGATCGGACAGCCCGTATGAAAGGGCTCTAACTCTTGGCTGAACTCAAAGGACAATATACTATGCCTATGCTAACAGAAAGTTGACTCCCATGATGGACACAGAGGAGCTGATGGTTGCATACTTGACTAGAAGGTGCTTAGAACTGCTGAGTTTAAAGTGTCATTATGGACTATGTGCTACTTTCTGGACACTGGGACTTGTAGTTCTGTATGGTCTGTGCTGCTTTCCAGACCCTGGAGCTCCCCTTTTCCTCATACTGTAGATTCTTTCTGTGTGAGCCTCTTGCTGCTCAAACTGGTGGGGGCCCAAGACTGCTGTGCCCAGAGCCCTCCTCAGATTGCCCTGCCTGCCCAATCTGGTGTGCCCAAAGTCCTTCTTGGAGTGTCCTGCCTGGATCCCCTGATGCCAAGATCACCACACAGCATGAGTCTTTGAACCCTTCAACCTCTTATCTCCCCTGCTGTTACCATTCGGAGGATCATTTCCCCTGGCTGTGCCTATTGCTGCCCTGTGAACTGTTTCCCTTTTGCTGTGCCATATTCCCACTCTGTATGTTACCCCTTGCTTCTGCCCTGAGGATCATCTCCCCTTTCTATGCCATATAGCTACTCGTGAACTTTTTATTGGTGCTGTGCCCATCGATACCCAGTGAACTGGTTATCCGTGATGTGCCCATTGCTACTCCGAGAACTGGTTATCCACGCTCTGCCCACTGCTACTCCCAGAACTGGTTATCCGTGTTGTACCCATTGCTACTCCATAAACTGGTAAACAATATGTTGTCTTCTTTGCTACTCCATGAACTGCTTATCTATGGTGTGTCCCAACGCCACTCCTCCTGTACACACTATTTTCCCAATAAACGCCCGCCAGTCGGGTTTCATGTAATCTGCCTCCATGTGTTCTCTATCTCTGCACTCCTAGCTCGTCACATACAGTTATTCATTAAAATTATAGGGTAAAGCCGAGCAGCCAAAGGGCTTGGAAATAGAAGCAGTGGTCCACTGGGTATTTCAGGAGACCTACACTGAGGAAAAATATGTAGGCTGTTTTTGAACTCTTTCTGAAAAAGCTAGTTACCTGGTTGTTTCAGGTTTCAATTGTTTTAGTTACAGAACTCTGAATATTCATACTACTTACTGGTCAGTGAATCAAAGAGTTGAAGTTATTGGGTCAGCATGGTAGGCAGGGAACTAACAATCTCATAAAAATCTAACAATTGCAGCCCATTCTCTTGCTGCAGATCTGTTAAATTTCATAACTAGATGTTGCTAGTATCTAACTGCAGTTGTGACCTTGGACGAGATACAACCTTCAAAACTGTTCAAGTCCAAGTATACAGTATATCTATGAAAAATATATTTTTTTGTTTAATTGTACATTACAGGATGGAGGGAGTGGTTTCTGAAAAAGTAGTCTTATCCCTGTTGTAAATCCTGCCTTTCCCTGTCCTGTTGTTTTTCCGGTCCTCACAAGACCTGTGAAGGACACCCCCATGTTTAAAGACCCATTGGACAAAGTACTCAGAGCATTTTTTAGGGCCTTATTTTACAAGCTGGTACTGTTCTGCAACCTCCTATTTCTCCTGCTAATTTATCTCTCTACCAGACTATTGCTGTCCTGGGATACTGGATGTCTCTCTTATTGGATCCTATTGGTGGCTCTCCTCTACAGGGTTCATGGGTTAGCAAATATATGTCCAATATCCTGAATAAGTCTCTGTTTCAGTAATCAGGCACCCTTTGGCTCAAATTGTCTATGTATCAGCAGTGCTGAATGTCTATAGAATTTCATTTATTGCTTCTACCAGGATTTGTGTTGCCATAACTGCCTCTGAAAAGACTAGAATATTTCCACATTGCTTTTGGACAGCTCCTATCACTAGAGGTCACATACCTGATTCTGGAGAAAAAATGGTTCCAAGCTATTTTACTCAAACCTGTTTGCTGTTCCCAAAATCCAGTGGGAACACTTTCCCCTTCTGAAATTCAAGGTTCTCAATACCTTCCTCCGGGTACAAGAATTCTGCATGGAATCTGCCAGTTCAGACATTGCTTCCTATGTCTGGGATCCTTTTGTGGGCATCGCAGATACCTACTTGCATCTACAAATCTTCCAGTTTGCTTTAAAACAACCCTTTTTTTTATTCTTTGGCAAGATACAAAGTAGCAAAAAAGTAAATTTGCCTTCCAAATTTTCACTTTATTGAGACAGCATTAAGAAATCAACCCGCTAAACATTTTCATGGATTATAATTGTATTGATCTTGGACTGCATGGATCATAAGCACAAATTTAAAAGCACCCATTTGTATTAGGCAGTGCAAATTAATTGCTCATATGCATCTGGCAATCGAACAATTAACTAAATTAAAGGTGGTGGAGAGGGGAGGTGGTGACATAACCTTCGCACGCTTTGTCCAATCAGAGAATGTCTTGTTATTTTAAAAAATGTAGAATTGTTGATCTTTTATAAGGACCTGCAGGTCAAATAAACGTTATTATTATAATTTCATCAGTGCCACAGTGGGGGCTATTTACGAAAGGCAAATCCACTTTCAGGTGCACTTTGTCTTTATTCATAGACATTGTTTTTTTTTATCATTTTGATACTGTGGGCAAAGTTCACACCCCAAGCACTTTCAGGAGAATTTGTGTGTGGTGACATCACCCACCTTGTCCAATCAGAGAATGTCTTTGTATTATAAAAAAATACAAGGTGTTCTGTGAATGGCAGCAGTGCAGAGCAAGCCACACCCTGCGGTCAGTATGCAAGAATAGAAACTGCTCGGCACAGGGCCTAGAAGATAGTGGCTACTACTGTAGTAGTGCCATATACTACAGTGATCGTCAGCTTCACCTGTGGCCCCTCTGGTATGGGAAAAGCATATTTCATTGGTCCAAGCTGAACCAAAATAAGTAAGCAATTAAGATAATACCTGAAGTTCAACTTTACTTAGGACTATACCTATGTGGGATGGCGCACACCCAACCCGCCTACCCAAGTCTCTCCTGTCGCTGACTAGGCCATAGCCGAAAGACGGCTACAGCACGGTCGTGTTTTTCTGGGAGGGCGTCTATGGACGTCCTCTCATAATCTTGTTCTCACGCACCCCCTGGGGAGCACTCCCGCAAACATCCGTGGATCATGGTAAACGGACGCTGGTAGCGGCCATTTACCACGTGATCGCTCCGTCAGATGACGGATCGATGACTTGTAAACAAACCGGCAACATGGCATTCCTCCCTCCCCTCTCTGTAACGATCGGTACAGTGTGAGGGGAGAGGGGAAGAGAACGGATGCCAGCAGTGCTGTGGGCTGGATGTGTAGTGCCCACAGCGCTGCTCTGTGCCAATACTCTGCCAATACTCTGCAACACTGTGCAATACTCTGCAAAACTGTGCAATACTCTGCCAATACTCTGCAACACTGTGCAATAGTCTACAATACTCTGCCAATACTCTGCAACACTGCAATACTCTGAAATACTCTGCAATACTCTGCCAATACTCACAAATGCTCTGTCAATACTCTGCAATAGATTTTAACAGAAACAAAGAATTTTATTTATTTTTTTACCAAATTTTCAGTCTTTTTTTATTCATAGCGCAAAAAAAAAAAAAAAAAAAACCCATCGGTGATTAAATACCACCAAAGGAAAACTCTATTTGTGTGAAAAAAAAGGACAAACATTTCCTATGGGTACAGTGTTGCATGAGTAATTGTCATTCAAATTGTGAGAGTACCGAAAGATAAAAATTGGTCTGGTTAGGAAGGGGTTTTAAGTGCCCAGTGGTCAAGTGGTTAAAGGCAATTCTTCTTGTGATACAGAATACTATTTGCTTTTGTAGCACTCATATAGGAGTCTAAAGCTGTAATGGCATCCCAGTGTATTTATCAAATACTATTGCTTCCAGCAAAAATCACTGTGTAGCAGACAGTTGTAGATCCCATAGCAATCAAATGATCTGTTATGGCTATAAAATTTGAACTCCTATAATGATCCATGCAAATTATTTATGACAATTCCTAATGGTTAGGAATTATCTCCACTTGACAGAAAAAAAAGTTTCCAGATTGGTTGGAAGCCTTAACCGATTTTATATATATATATATATATATATATATATATATATATATATATATAAAATTATATAATTATTATTATTTTTTTGAGACGGGAAGGAAACCTTACAGATTTATAGGGAAACCATGCAAACTCCATGCAGACAGGAACCATATCTAAGATCCCAGAACTGCAAAGCTATAGCGCCAACTACTTATCCTGCTGTCTGTTTAATCACATATGTGATGTATCAAATTACTACAGCAGGTGCAAAGCGAGCCAGGCTGTAAGTTATGATACACAGATATATCATGTTTCTACTGCTACAAGCGTTACTTTTCATCCAGCTTTATATGATCTTAGATGTTCTTCACATCATAATTGGTTAATTAAGCTGCTGGAGCGAGCACTGTCAATTTGAAGATGAATACTAAAATATTTTCATATGATTTTAGCCCTTTTATTTTTGGTATAAATCTTTCAGAAGCTATAAAAAAAAGGCAAACCATAAGGTTTCAGAATTCCAGATGCCAGAAGCAAACATCCCCAAAATCTTGAGGAGAGCATGAACTACTATACACACCATAGTTTAAAGACGCTATAATTTTCACACAAACGAATACACTTATCAAGATTTTTTTTTCCTTGTTAAAAGATTTTATTGCATGTACAAATGACATATATATTAGATACAATAATGATTATACAATCAGGGTAATGAAGTTTACTCACACATATCCAAAAGTATCATTATCTGAATTCATTGAAAGACTTAAATGGTAAATTATTAATTCCTTAACCACTTCCTGACCCGCGCACGCCGATGTACGTCGACAGAATGGCATGGGCAGGCATATTGGTGTACAGGTACGTCCAATCTTAAATGCAACCCTGCCATCGCGAGCACGTCGCCAGCGGCGCGCTCACATGCTGGTCGGGACCCCAGTGAGTCTGGTCATGGGTCCTGCGGAATCCTTCGCCGCGGGCATACCCACGATCGTCTCACGGAGCAGCTGAACTGGGAGATGCCGTTGTAAACAGCATCTCCCTGTTCTGCCTAGCAACAAGTGACGCTGATCATGTGATTGGAGCAGAGATCAGTGTTCACTAAAAGAATGCCCAGCCCCCCACAGTTAGTAACACACCCCTAGGAACACTTAACCCCTACACTGCCACCCACCGGTTAACCCCTTCACTGCCAGTGTCATTTATACAGGAATCACTGCATTTATATAGCAGTGATTGCTGTATAAATGACAATGGTCCCAAAAATGTGTCAAAAATGTCCGATGTGTCCGCCATAATGTCGCAGTCACAATAAAAATCGCTGATCGTCGCCATTACTAGTAAAAAAAAAAAAAAATGATAAAAATGCCATAAAACTATCCCCTATTTTGTAAACAATATAACTTTTGCGCAAACCAATCAATAATCGCTTATTGCGATTTTTTTACCAAAAATATGTAGAAGAATATGAATCGGCCTAAACTGAGGGCAAAATGTTTTTTTATATATTTTTGGGGGATATTTATTATAACAAAAAGTAAAAAATAATGCGTTTTTTTCAAAATTGTCGCTCTATTTTTGCTTATAGCGCAAAAAATAAAAATCGCAGGGGTGATCAAATACCACCAAAAGAAAGCTCTATTTGTGGGAAAAAAAGGACGTCAATTTTATTTGGGAGCCACGGCGCATGACCGCGCAATTGTCAGTTAAAGTGACGCAGTGCCGAATCGCAAAAAAGTGGTCTGGTCTTTGGCCAGCAAAATGGTCTGGGGCTGAAGTGGTTAACTAATAAACAATAATATTATTAATAATTTGTAAATCAAGGACCTTGCAAAATTAGGTGCAATCCTCAGAACTATAATAAGATAGAAACAACTTGTATGCATATTTTTATAATGATATGTGAGTATGAGAAAAGAAGATGAGAGAGAAATTAAAATATACAAAGAGAAAAAAGGAAAGGAAGAAAAGAAAGAGGGAAAGGGAAGGAATCCGCGGAATTAGGCCGAGAGCTGCCGCTATTTCTGAAATGAATGTATTCAGGATGATATCTTCTCAATCAACTACCATGGCAAAAGCACTTTCAAGTCTAATGATGGAGATAAAAAGTTATCTATCCATGGCTGCCATATTTTTTCAAATTTAGGAATCTTGTTCGACTCAAGAGCTATCCATTTAGCATGAGACATAGTATTGTTCATTCTATTCACAGCTTTGTTAGTCACCAAGTCCGGAGTTCTCCAGGCTTTTGCCAATGTTTGTTTGGCTGCTGTGAAAGTTGAACCATCAGGTTAAATTGGTAATGTGTTAAGTAATCCGGTTTTAAATTAAGGAGAGCCATTACAGAATCAACAGGGATTTCCTTTTTAAACACTTTAGATGCCATATTGGATATTACCGTCCAAAGTTTGTGCTTTAGGGCATACCCACCAGGTGTGGAAATATGTGCCCAATTCTTTGCATATTTAGCAGTTTTAACTGGTACAAGGTACCATCTGGTTATCACTTTGTAGTTTGCCTCAACCGCCAATACATTGGAGGAGATTGCTTTTGTTACTGACCAAATTTGGTTCCATTCCACATTTTCTAATGTTCTTTCCAGATCCAACTCCCATTTTTGTACATAGGAAGGTTTTCCCAATTCAGGATGTGTTAAAATTTGGGAGTATAATAGTGACATTATACCCCTAGTATGAGGATCATTCTTATAAATATTTTCAAAACTAGTGAGTGGAGTATCAGAGTTTAGGTAGGGTGTGAAGAAATTTTTAACTTGGAGGTATCGAAATAATTCAGAATGGGGTAAACCATAAGATTCACGTATAGACAGAAAAGGTATAAAGGATGAGGAGTTTACGAATTTATGCATCGTCAAGAGGTTAAGGGATACCCATTCTCTAAATGATTTGGGAGAAACCCATGTAGGATAGAAAGCTGGATTTTTGTAGAATGAGAGAAGAGGATTGTGCATTGATTGTAGACGGCTCCCAATTTTAGTTTTATCCCATAGAGAAAGAAAATGCTTAGTAATAGGATTACGCAATTCTTTATGGTCTTTCAGGGAAATCCAAAGTAGGTTGGAAATCGTCAATGGGTCACATTCTGCAGCTTCTATGTGTACCCATAGAGGAATCTCGTAATTTGCTTGATATTTGGTGAGACTAGCCAAATGTGCTGCCTTATAGTACTGCTCAAAGTTAGGACATCCCAAACCCCCGTTTAATTTAGGGAGAAATAACGTGTATTTTTGTATTCACGGTTTAGAGGAACCCCATATATATGTCAATGTTCTATTCTGTAGAATTCTCAAAAAATAGGCAGGCAACGGTAACACTCTGAATAAGTATAGTATTTTGGGAAGTATTGTCATTTTAATTGCATATATTCTTCCAAACCATTATAGTGGGATGTGAGACCAGGATTTCATTAGGTTTGATATAGATTTCAGGATTGGAGGATAATTTAATGGAAAAAGATCTGACGATGACGCAGTAAGATTGATCCTTAAATATGGGATTGATTTTTCATTCCAATTAAATAGGAGTCCCTGTTTTTCAGAGTTTAGTTCCAATTCTGAAAGGAATATGTTCAAAGCTAAGCATTTTTTGGGGTTGATTGATAGGTCAGAAAAAGCAGCAAATTCATTAAGAATTGGAATAAGATTGGGCAATGAGACCTGTGGAGAAGAAAGAAATAGTAATATATCATCTGCAAAAATACAGATTTTGTGTTGGTAACCACCCAATTTAATGCCTGTTATAGTATGATTTGATCTTATTGACTGGGCAAGTGGCTCAATTAAAAGTGCAAACAAAGGGGAAAGTGGACATCCCTGTCTTGTACCTCTTTCAATGTTAAACAGTTCAGACTTGTAACCCTCATATTTTACGTAAGCTTGTGGTTTGTTATATAATGCCATTATCCAATTTATGTAGTTAGGACCAAAGCCCCATTTTTGTAGGGTGTAGTTCATATACGACCAAGAAATAGAATCAAAGGCTTTTTTAATGTCTAGCGAAAGAAAACATGCGGGTATACAACGTGTTTTTGCAATGTGCGCCAGCAGCGTTGCTCTACGCACATTGTCTCCCGCTTGACGTTTGGGCATAAATCCGACCTGGTCTTGATATATTAGAGATCCAATGATTTTAATTGGGGGGGGGGGGTTGCTAGAATTTTTGACAGGATTTTGATATAGGTTTCCGAATCATGCAAATGATTGTCATTAAGTATTCTGGTCTAAAGGATTTATCATCTAATATATTATTAAATGCATCCGCCAACATGGGGAAATGATGTCAGCAAAAGTGCGATAATAGAGGACTGTATATCCGTCAGGGCCCGGTCTTTTATTTATTTTTAAATCCTTAATGGCAGCCACTACATCTTCTGTAGTTATATGTTCGTCTAAAAGATTCTTATGAGAGGAAGATATTTGAGGAATCTTTATACATGAGAAAAAGGATTCAGCTTCTGTAGGGTTAAACTCTTTTGTTTCGGAGTATAGGGATGATAAGCTAGATCCAAATTTCTGCACTATTTTGAACAGATTACTGGTGCAAGTGTTTCTAACCCATTTAAGTCTGATTGGTTTAAATGATTTATTAATGGATTTTAGTGCACGAGCTAAGTACGTGCCAGATTTATTTGACTTAACATAAAAGGCATGTTTAGTACGGTACAATGATCTATATGCAGAATTTGTAAGGAACAAATCGTATTCCAATCTTGCCTTTTCTTTATTTTTTGTTGTTGGAGTCAGATTGTTTTGAAAATCTATGAAAGAGGAATTAAATTCAGTTTCTAGTTTCCTTGCCAAATTGATGCGTCCCCGTTTGAGTATTCCCGACTGATGTTGAATTATTCCTTTTAGAATGGGCTTGTGTGCTTCCCAGAGATTCAGTGGGGAAATGTCTGAGCATGTGTTATTTTTTAAATATTCTTTTAGGACTAGTTCTATTGATTTGCGATGAGATGGGTGTTTTAATAATATGTTTGGAAGGTACCATGTGTGATCGTGCGCTTTCGGTATGGTAGATGCAATGGAATTGAATATTGCATTATGATCGGACCAAGGAATTGGAATTATATTGGATGTAAGTATTTCTGGCACCATTCCTATAGTTAAAAAGATATGGTCAAAAAATTTGATGTGGGTGAGAGAAGTATGTGTATTTTCTTTTGGTAGGATTATTTTCTCTCTAGGAGTCCGCTAATTTAAATTTAGAGAGGAGCTGAGAGAAAGATTGTTTAGAATGGTTATTGGGAGAAGTAAAAGGGGTTTTGTCCAAAAATGGGAGTATGACCTGGTTGGAATCCCCACATATAATTAGTTATCCCATTTTATTTGAGTTTATTACTTGAAAAAGGTGTGACAGAGAAGGTATAGGTTTTCTATTAGGTGCATAGTACGAGACAATGGTAATGGCTGTGTCCATAATAAATCCGGTAAGTATTATATATCTGCCTTCTGGATCTTTAATTTCATTATGTAATGTGAAGGGAGTAGACCTATGAAAGGCTACAAGAGTACCTCGCTGCTTTGTATAAGCTGAAGCTGTGAATACCTGGGGATATGAAGCATTATAAAACTTGGGAGTTGAATTTTTTGTAAAATGCGTTTATTGTATGCACACAACGTGTGCTTTATGGCCTGAAATGTTCTAAAAGCTTTCATACGCTTTTGCTGAATATTTAGACCCTGAACATTCAGGGATAGAATATTCAATGGTGCCATAGTAGTTGTTGAGTCAGCAGACCATTCTTACCATATATACCAGAGTGTTGGTTTCTCGACCCAATGTCTGCGTAAAAAGATAGAACTGAGAAAGAAAAGTTCAGAAAGACCTGGAGTGGGTAAGGAACAAAAGATATGGGAGATCATGTAATAAATAGGTACAATAAAGATGTTAAAACATTCAAGGTGTACCCGTGATGTAGGACAATATCCTCCATCAGGGGAAATGTTGCCAACACTGAATCCCCTCATAATAAAACTGGGGATCCAGTGAAGGCGAATTGGGGAGCACGGATCTTCCGTGAGCAGAACACCCATTTCAAATATATTAAATATAAACATCATAATGATCATATAGGTCTAATTGGAAAAAAATAATTAAAAATAATAATAAAAATAAAATTAAAAGTAAAATAAAATATAAATAAAAATAAATATATATATATATATATATATATATACAAAAACGTGAAAATGAAGGATAACATACGCCTCCATATATATTAAATATTAGCATCATAATGATGTTTGTTAATAAAGACTTTCAATATTCTGTTAATTTAAGCATTAACTGAAATTTTCCACCCGATGAGGGTAAATTGATAAGGGATAGATTAAACTAATAATAATATTGAGTGAGAAATCATAATACGGATAAGCAAAGGAAAACAGATACTAAACTTCAATCTATAAAATCCTATTATAGATATTTGGTTAATATAAAGAGAAAAAATAAATAAAACTTGCAACCCTAAGGAAGTAACCCATCTATCCAGTAACCCAAATACACCAATATGAATCAAAATGGATCACATAGGTCAAATTATAAAATAAAAAATAAAAATAAGAAATAATAAAAATTTAAAATAAAAGTAAAATAAAAATAAAAAGAATATGAAGGATAATGAGGCAAAAAAAAAAAATATGTATAAAAAGTTGGAGTCATATGATTTTTAGAAGGGATTTTAGGCTCCTTTACATATTGTGACCAAGTTCTGGAATAATTTCATAATATGCAGTCCATTAGTTATTGGGAGTAGGTTTCTCTGCCAATGATAATGGAATTCTTCATGAATTCTTTTCCATTAAATGATTATATTTGCAACTTCTCTCTTTGCGTTTTTCATTCCATAACATCTTCTTTTTCTTGAGGTGGGGATGCATGTCTACTTGTTTTTTCTTGTAGACTGTGTTGATTTCCATTTTTCTATACATATTGAGAAGAATTTCTTTGTGAGGAAGTAGATGCAGTTCTTCTTCTTCTTCTTGAGGTAGATGTAGTTTGTGGAGATCCAGTCAATTTTAGATCTTGTAGCACTTGTTCTTCAGATGTTCTGCAAGTGTGTCTGATACCTTGGTAAGTAAATCTTAAGGAAAACGGAAAACCCCATTGGTAAGTAATCTTGTTTCATTGCAATTCCATTAATTGTGGCTTCATTGCACGCCTTTTGGAGATAGTTAGTTGTGATAGGTCCGCAAATAATTGATAGTTATGTCCCTGAAAGACTAAGTTAGTCTTTTCTCTAGCAGCAATTAATAATTTTTCCTTTGTTCTGAAAAAGTGGAATTTAGCTATTACGTCTCTTGGGGGGCCATCTGCTTTTTTTGGGCATAAGAGCCCGCTGCACTGTGTCCATCTCCATTCTTTCCATTGGTATACCTGATAATAATTCTTGACACAATGCTGTTACTGAGGATTGCACATCTATAACAGTTTCTGGTATCCCTCTGATACGCTGATTTGACCTCAAAATCCTCAAGTTTGTTTTGTAATAGAATATTTTCTTCTTTAAGCATATCAATTTCTGTCATGAATTCATTAGTTGTATGTTCAATATTTTCCACTTTAATTTCAAGTGCTGATGTGCGGTGCCCCAATTCCCTAATCTCCTTTGTAAAATTTTCAGTGATTTGCTCTGAAGTTTGTTTTAGCGCTTTATGTAACATTTTTTCAAATTGCTTCAAAATGTTTTGAGGTGAAATAGAATCTTGTGGGGCTGAATGAGATACAGATAATTCATTGTCTGAATCTCCTGAGGAAACAGGCTGTATTAGGTTCAATTTCAACTGTTGTTTAGTACAGCGTGCTGAGGTGTTTGAGGCTGCTTCTGAGGTCATTTGCGCCATTTTAGGTGACACCCGCACCGGTGTGCCTCCTAACTTAGTTTTTGTTTTAATGCGGGCTCCTCCAAGCACCATTCTTATATTAAAATGTTCCTCTCACCTCTCCGGTATATGGGATGATATTTCCGCTAACTGAATGTCCGCTGGGTTACCTCTATTCAGCGAGTAATCTCCTCATTTAGCAGAGTTCTAGCTGAACATGTCTGCCCTGCTAGACATGTAGCAGAATACATTTTGGCCTAAATGTATGATGACATTTTTATTTAATGGATATGTTTTATACTGAAGTTGAAAATATAAAAACAAAAACTTCACTTGTGCAAATGTACCATGAAAGAATAAGTTAATAAAAAGCTGTGCTTGCCCTTTTTTATATACAAACTATTATGTGCAAAATGCCAATACAATATGAAGCGTCTTAGGTCCTCATGCACACTAGAACCTTAAAAATTGCTGTAAAACCATCGGACAAAAACACAAATGTTTTAGCATTTTTTTAACCAGTGTTTAGCAGGGTTAGCCTATTGTGTAAGCTACGTTTGGTAGCTTCAGCGTTAAGGAGCAGATCCACTGACGTCCTTAACAACCACTAAATAGCTGGATGAGTCATTAACTGTCAGTAATATAAGGTTTAAATAAAAAAAAGACGACATAGGAGTACCCCCCAATCCCTTTGGGTCTGGTGTGGATTGTTAGGGGAAACCCACACCATTTTTTCTTATTTTGTCATGGGGTTCCCCTTAGGTCCTGACTGATGGGTCTGGTATGGATTTGGAGGGACTCCAATGCTGTTCTTTTCAAATTTTTGTATTGCCGGTGTACTATCGAAGAGTGCCCTCCATTGAAAAGTGCCTGTGCATGCGCAGTATGGAAGGTCACTCCAGCTGATTTCCTGATCACCTGGCATGATGTCACCATGGAGCAAGCACACATAGTAGGAGACATTTTTCAAGAGGAGATACTAATTGACGGGCATAATTGAAAGTTATGCAAACAGCAGAGGGAGACCGTAGTTGTCAGATTGTGCCTCGCTGTTGCAGGGTGGGCTGTGGCTGTGTTGCAACCCACCCTGCAACACACACAAAACTGGACCTTCAGCACACTGTAAAGCTGGCCCGCAATTGTGAGGCACAATCTGACAACTACGGTCTTCCTCTGCTTTTTGCACAGCTTTCAACTGTGCCCGTTAAATGGTATCTCCCGTCTAAAAAAATGCCTCCTACGATGTGCGCAATGCACTATGGTGATATCATGCAAGCTGTTCAGGAAATCAGCTGTAGTGGCCTTCCGTACTGCGCATGCTTGGGCACTTTTCGACGGAGGGCACTATTCAATAAAACATCGACAATTTTTTTTTCTCTCACATGCAGCTGTCAACAGGAAAGCCCGTTGACAGCTGATGACTCATCCCTTGTTAAGGATGCGGCGGCCGGATTCCCGACCTGCTCCCTAAGAACTAGCTAATCACTGGTTGTTAAGGATGGCGGCGGCCTCCGCATAAAACAAAAAGAAAAACACTCTGCTAAAAGCTGGTCATCGGCATTAAGCTGATATTAGGAGCAGTCAGCGTTTTTTTCAGCCAAAATGCTGCTGCTCCAGAATGTACTGGCCCTGAGTTTTTTTTTTTTTACAGCTTCTGAATGCCTATGCCACTAAAAGCTCCTAAAAGCCTATGTGTGCATGAACACATAGAATAACACGCAGAGGCGTTTTGAAGTACACTCAGGTGGGTCAGTCAGGCTTTAGATTACTGTTGGGTCACCATAATCGGATTTTCCGCAGACAAAACCTCTGACTTTTGTCCGAAGGCATGTGCCTGGATTTTGTCTTGCATACAAGCGGTACACAATTGTCGGCAGACAAACACAAACGTAGTGACGTACTATGTATTTTTTCAGCTCTTTAGCACCACCTGTGAGCTCCTTCTGCTATTTTTGTGTTAGTAGAAGTTTGGTGAATGTTGATTCGTGCCTTTCATTCCGCGTTTTTCATTTGGTGCTTTTCAGTTCGTTTCTGAACAGCCGTTCGTCAACCAGACATGTTGCGGAATCGGAGGAGATAATGTGTTATTTATTATTGGCCTTGGAGTAATTGCTTTCACCCAAGTCCAGTCCAGGAACAGGAGGAGTTCTTGGATGAAAAATTGGTTGCTTTATTAATCGTGACCAATTATGTCATATCCCTTTGCTGCGGGAGCTCCAGGAGAATAATCCAGATGTTTTTCAGAATTATCTCCAGATGACGGACCCCTGCTTTAACCAACTCTTGGCATTAATAAAAAAGAATGGTGTTGCGCTCCACACAAAATTAATTAAATCAAATAATAGTGACTAAATAAACGCATACAAAATCTGAAAGACACACCTATGCGATTATAGTAAGCGATTAATTTAAACTATATCTATATGCATAAAATCATTTATAAAGTGACTAATAAGGTATTTAGAATATACACATATTCCCAATAACATTTATAAAGTGATCAGTAAAGGATAATCTACGTATTCCTAATAAAGTGAAGCAATAAAAAACCCGCAGGTAATAGTAATAATAATCCAGAAAGGTGTATAATCCAAAATGTGTCTCAATCCATAAAAGTGCATCCAAGTGAAAAAAAATAATATATATGTGTTGAAAGTTGTATAAAGGTAAAATCCAGCAAGTAAAATCAAAAAAGACAATATAAAAGTATATAAAAAATATTATATATAAAAAAATATAAATAAGGCTAGATATAAACCACAATCCCAAAAATTCTTTACAGTGTCTCTATTTGTTGAAAAATTGACAATCCATATCAGGTCATGCAAATAAGTGAATCCACACTGTGCTGTGTAAAAGGTTAATCCTGTGAACAGACACGGGATAATTCCACCGGTGATCTTACAACTCCTCAAAGCAGGTGCTCACACACTGAGTGCAGTGGGTACCTTACCTCACTGCTGTCAGTTAGACAGCAATATGCTCCAATGGATAAGGTGTGTATCCTCAGTTGATATAGGCCCAGCAATATGCTCCAATGTTTAAGGTGTATGTCCTCAGTTAACACAGGCACCCCAGGCAATTCCCTCTAGGTACTCAGCCATGGACCACAGATCAAACCCGGAAAAAAGAAAAGGGGCTCCAATAGTGAAGTAATGTCACACAGATTTTATTATAAAAAGGACAAAGTCCTGGGTACTCACATTTAGTAATACAGTAAAAACGTTACAGCTAAAAAACGAACGGACTCCTCGTTCGTACCCCGGACGTCGCTTCCGGTATCCTCCTAGGCAAATCCTACGCGTATCGTCATTGATCACGTGACTTCATCAGGGACTAAAGCATAGGAGGTGAACGAACGTTTAAATAGTATCTCTAATTCGCGGCCATTTTCCTGTAGCCCGTAGTATCTACTCCTATTAACGGTCGTAAATATTGCTACGCGGCCATTTTCTAGTAGTCTATAATACCGAACGCTTCGCGGCCATTTTCTTATAGGCTCTTAGAGAGTGATAGCTAGTATTCAGTTGGCGGCGGCCATTTTGTCGTAGTTTCCCCATCTATACTCATCTTAATGAGTGGGTGTTATGCTTGCCGCCATTATCCCATCGTTTAGATGAAAGGGACAGAAACAAACCCATATCCATTTTTGTGGACCGGGTTTGTTTCAATTAAAACGTCCTGTGGTTATGCCTATTCGGGGACATAACTGCAGGGAATCCTGCACTCCAACTAGATGGCTCTAGGTACCGCTAATAATAAAGGATTTTTAAAATTTAAAATGTATGTTTTAATTAAGAAATTAGAACGAAGGGACCATATAATAAAATATTCATAAAACAATGGCTTAAGACAAGAGGTATTATTAAAATATTAGTAGGTTTTTTAATTTATAGGTGAAAGCAAATTGTATCTAAAACAAAGTAGAGCTGTACCTACAACCCTATATCCGACCAGTAGTCGGTAATTACTCCAAACTCCAAATATTAGTAGGTTCTTTAATTTATAGGTAAAAGCAAGTTGTATCTAAAAACAAAATAGAGCTATACCTACAGCCCTACATCCGACCAACAGTCGGTGATTCCTCCAAACTCATAACCTGTTCTAGTGTAAGGATAAGGTCACCCAGACGATTTATTTAGCGATATTCAAGGTATCAGAACCGGCTCATATATATGCATGCGATTTAGTAGGTGGATACCGGAAAGGAAGTCCAAAGTTCCCATATCTCCCTTCCAGTCTACCATCCTCAGCAAAATAAAATATATAATAAAACCTTAAAATTCTAAAAATTGCAGTACATAATCGAAACTATCTAAAAGTCGCTAATAAAACAGTTAAGATCAAACTCTATATTAAGCCCTTGGGGTGTGAAAGTGTCTAAAGTAAAGATCCACTTTGATTCTAGTTGACTAAGTGTTCTAACTTTGTGACCCCCTCTCCAGTGCTTCCTGTAGGGCTCAATACCCCAAAATGTAAAATGAGTGGGATCTTTATTGTGGTGTGTCAAGAAATGCCTTGACACGCTATGTTTGTCAAATCCATTGATTATGTTTTTGACATGTTCCTTTATACGCACTCTCAGAGGTCTTTTGGTGCGGCCTACATATTGTAGGCCGCAACTGCATTGTAGGACGTACACAGCTCCTTCCGTGTTACAGCCTATAAACTCTTTGATGTCATAGGAGTTCCCAGTGCTTGTAGAACTAAATTTGAATTTTTTCTCAGGTGGGCGTTTTGTTTTTGTACACGCAAAGCAACGTTTGCACGGGAAGAAGCCTTTTCCTGTAAAGAAAGTCACACCATTATATGGTGGATCGGGGACATTCCTAACAATCTTATCCCTCAATGTAGGTGCCCTCTTGTACACAAATTTTGGGCGTTGAGGTAGGAGGTCCTTCAAATGCACGTCTAAGCGTAGAATATACCAGTGTTTTTTAATAATTGTCTCAGTTTTTCTATATTGGGCATTATAATTCAATATAATTTGTACTTTGCCAGCTTCCAGCTTAGGAGTTTGTTTATCTTTAATCATAGCCATTCGATCCATGTTTTTGACTTCCGAAATCTTCATCTTAATTTCTTCATCCTTATACCCTTTGTTTGTAAACCTTTGGCCAATTTTATCTGCTTGTGTGAGATATTCTTCAACCTTAGTGCAATTTCTGCGTAATCGCATCAGCTGTCCTTTTGGAATATTGCACAACCAGTTTCGGTGATGGCAGCTCATGACTGGCAGGTAGCTGTTCTTGTCAACATTTTTAAAGTGCGTTCTTGTGCGTAAAGTTTTGTTCTCTTGTAAAATTTCTAAATCAAGAAAAGATATCGATTCGCTACTGACTACCCACGACAGTTTTATATTCCTGTCGTTGTGATTCAATGTTTCCAAGAATGCGATTAGGCTATCGGTATCTCCTTTCCAGAATATGAGGATATCATCTATATACCTCTTATACAACATTAGCTCTTCAGGTTTGCCAGGAAATACCACATCCTCTTCCCATTGAGACATAAACAAGCATGCCACGCTGGGTGCAAACTTAGCTCCCATCGCCACTCCGGTTTTTTGATGGTAGTACTCACGATCGTGACCATAATTACTCTACACCACAAAGAACTGAGAGGAGACCACCTTACTCAAACCAAACCCCACACAATGGGGGTAAGAAACCCTATTGGAAAAATAATAACCATAAAAGAATGCAGAATGGTAACTACAACAGGCCACCGCATCACCCTAGGGACCAAAGGGATAATAGAGGTCCACCCCAAGGAATATATGGCCAACGAGGTAGAAGCCCTCCATATAACTATGGGACTGTACATAGAGATAATTGGGGCCCACCTCAAGATCACTCCCACTCTGACGGATGTTACCCAATATCCACATACAATTACTATGCTCCCTTAAGGGACCATTATGAGGAAAATAGAGATGGGAGGTCCCATGGCTATTATCAGGACCATTATCAAAACAGGCCTTTTTTAGGGAGGGGCATAGAGAACTACCCACAGAGACGTCCAAACGACCAGAGAGACCCAAGAAGAAGTCCTGTAAGAAGAGAGGAAAGAGGTCCGGAAAAAGAATACAGGCAAAGAAGAGAATAAAAGGGGAGGGGATCTTTAACCTTAGTGGCCTCCCTCTATCTCAAGAAGAAATCGGTGTATTGGATAAAGGACTTAAATATGCCCCGACAAAGAATCTAGATAAATTTGAGACATATGTAGGAATACAGAAATATGTAAGGACTCTGAATATTAAGAAATATTTAGCGAGTAATCCAATTAAAAAGCGAATTCAGAATAAGGATCAAGGTATCATACAGAGCGAATTAAGGAACAAATCAGTTTTTAACCCTATGGTTCCGAACAATAAACATATCGAAGTTTTAAAAAAAGTAGTTTTACAAGATCTGAAAAGTTTAAGAATCAAGAAACTAGAGGAACCCAAATGTATAAAGAGTGATATTAGAAAATTAATAAAGAGGAAGGATATAGTTATTCGACCCGCTGATAAAGGGGGAGGTATTGTAATCCTCTCCAAAACACAGTATAAAGATAGTATGACAAAATTACTGGCGGACAGCACTACCTATACAAAACTATCTAAGAACCCAGTTTTTAAATGTAGAAAAGAATTGGAGCAGGTGGTGCACCTTGGATTGAAGAGGAACATCTTGAACAAAAAAGAGGCGAAGTATCTGATCCCTGAGGCATGCAGGACTCCGATCATTTATTCGCTTCCCAAGATTCATAAAGACAAAGTGGACCCACCCCCGAGACCCATAGTTAATGGGATCGATTCCTTAACCTCAAGAATTGGGGAATATATTGATAAATATCTGCAACCAGTGGTCAAGCAAACAGAAGCATACCTTAGAGACTCTAAACAGGTACTACAAATCACAGAAGGACTATCAAAAGAGGAAGGCCCATGGATTATGGCATCAGCAGACGTCTCTTCGCTATACACAGTGATCCTACATCATCAGGCTTGTGAGGCCGTAAAATAGGGCCAAAGAAAATATAGTACATTGCCATGCTTTCAGCGGAAATACTTAGTCAAATGCTTAGACTTTTGCTTAAAGAATAGCTACTTTTGGTACGATCGTGAGTACTACCATCAAAAAACCGGAGTGGCGATGGGAGCTAAGTTTGCACCCAGTGTGGCATGCTTGTTTATGTCTCAGTGGGAAGAGGATGTGGTATTTCCTGGCAAACCTGAAAAGCTAATGTTGTATAAGAGGTATATAGATGATATCCTCATATTCTGGAAAGGAGATACCGATAGCCTAATCGCATTCTTGGAAACATTGAATCACAACGACAGGAATATAAAACTGTCGTGGGTAGTCAGTAGCGAATCGATATCTTTTCTTGATTTAGAAATTTTACAAGAGAACAAAACTTTACGCACAAGAACGCACTTTAAAAATGTTGACAAGAACAGCTACCTGCCAGTCATGAGCTGCCATCACCGAAACTGGTTGTGCAATATTCCAAAAGGACAGCTGATGCGATTACGCAGAAATTGTACTAAGGTTGAAGAATATCTCACACAAGCAGATAAAATTGGCCAAAGGTTTACAAACAAAGGGTATAAGGATGAAGAAATTAAGATGAAGATTTCGGAAGTCAAAAACATGGATCGAATGGATATGATTAAAGATAAACAAACTCCTAAGCTGGAAGCTGGCAAAGTACAAATTATATTGAATTATAATGCCCAATATAGAAAAATTGAGACGATTATTAAAAAACACTGGTATATTCTACGCTTAGACGTGCATTTGAAGGACCTCCTACCTCAACGCCCAAAATTTGTGTACAAGAGGGCACCTACATTGAGGGATAAGATTGTTAGGAATGTCCCCGATCCACCATATAATGGTGTGACTTTCTTTACAGGAAAAGGCTTCTTCCCGTGCAAACGTTGCTTTGCGTGTACAAAAACAAAACGCCCACCTGAGAAAAAATTCAAATTTAGTTCTACAAGCACTGGGAACTCCTATGACATCAAAGAGTTTATAGGCTGTAACACGGAAGGAGCTGTGTACGTCCTACAATGCAGTTGCGGCCTACAATATGTAGGCCGCACCAAAAGACCTCTGAGAGTGCGTATAAAGGAACATGTCAAAAACATAATAAATGGATTTGACAAACATAGCGTGTCAAGGCATTTCTTGACACACCACAATAAAGATCCCACTCATCTTACATTTTGGGGTATTGAGCCCTACAGGAAGCACTGGAGAGGGGGTCACAAAGTTAGAACACTTAGTCAACTAGAATCAAAGTGGATCTTTACTTTAGACACTTTCACACCCCAAGGGCTTAATATAGAGTTTGATCTTAACTGTTTTATTAGCGACTTTTAGATTGTTTTGATTATGTACTGCAATTTTAGAATTTTAAGGTTTTATTATATATTTTATTTTGCTGAGGATGGTAGACTGGAAGGGAGATATGGGAACTTTGGACTTCCTTTCCGGTATCCACCTACTAAATCGCATGCATATATATGAGCCGTTTCTGATACCTTGAACATCGCTAAATAAATCGTCTGGGTGACCTTATCCTTACACTAGAACAGGTTATGAGTTTGGAGGAATCACCGACTGTTGGTCGGATGTAGGGCTGTAGGTATAGCTCTATTTTGTTTTTAGATACAACTTGCTTTTACCTATAAATTAAAGAACCTACTAATATTTGGAGTTTGGAGTAATTACCGACTACTGGTCGGATATAGGGTTGTAGGTACAGCTCTACTTTGTTTTAGATACAATTTGCTTTCACCTATAAATTAAAAAACCTACTAATATTTTAATAATACCTCTTGTCTTAAGCCATTGTTTTATGAATATTTTATTATATGGTCCTTTCGTTCTAATTTCTTAATTAAAACATAAATTTTAAATTTAAAAAATCCTTTATTATTAGCGGTACCTAGAGCCATCTAGTTGGAGTGCAGGATTCCCTGCAGTTATGTCCCCGAATAGGCGTAACCACAGGGCGTTTTAATTGAAACAAACCCGGTCCACAAAAATGGATATGGGTTTGTTTCTGTCCCTTTCATCTAAACGATGGGATAATGGCGGCAAGCACAACACCCACTCATTAAGATGAGTAAAGATGAGGAAACTACGACAAAATGGCCGCCGCCAACTGAATACTAGCTATCACTCCCTAAGAGCCTATAAGAAAATGGCCGCGTAGCAATATTTACGACCGTTAATAGGAGTAGATACTACGGGCTACAGGAAAATGGCCGCGAATTAGAGATACTATTTAAATGTTCGTTCACCTCCTATGCTTTAGTCCCTGATGAAGTCACGTGATCAATGACGATACGCGTAGGATTTGCCTAGGAGGATACCGGAAGCGACGTCCGGGGTACGAACGAGGAGTCCGTTCGTTTTTTAGCTGTAACGTTTTTACTGTATTACTAAATGTGAGTACCCAGGACTTTGTCCTTTTTATAATAAAATCTGTGTGACATTACTTCACTATTGGAGCCCCTTTTCTTTTTTCCGGGTTTGATCTGTGGTCCATGGCTGAGTACCTGGAGGGAATTGCCTGGGGTGCCTGTGTTAACTGAGGACATACACCTTATCCATTGGAGCATATTGCTGTCTAACTGACAGCAGTGAGGTAAGGTACCCACTGCACTCAGTGTGTGAGCACCTGCTTTGAGGAGTTGTAAGATCACCGGTGGAATTATCCCGTGTCTGTTCACAGGATTAACCTTTTACACAGCACAGTGTGGATTCACTTATTTGCATGACCTGATATGGATTGTCAATTTTTCAACAAATAGAGACACTGTAAAGAATTTTTTGGATTGTGGTTTATATCTAGCCTTATTTATATTTTTTTATATATAATATTTTTGATATACTTTTATATTGTCTTTTTTGATTTTACTTGCTGGATTTTACCTTTATACAACTTTCAACACATATATATTATTTTTTTTCACTTGGATGCACTTTTATGGATTGAGACACATTTTGGATTATACACCTTTCTGGATTATTATTACTATTACCTGCGGGTTTTTTATTGCTTCACTTGCACTTTATTAGGAATACGTAGATTATCCTTTACTGATCACTTTATAAATGTTATTGGGAATATGTGTATATTCTAAATACCTTATTAGTCACTTTATAAATGATTTTATGCATATAGATATAGTTTAAATTAATCGCTTACTATAATCGCATAGGTGTGTCTTTCAGATTTTGTATTCGTTTATTTATTCACTATTATTTGATTTAATTAATTTTGTGTGGAGCGCAACACCATTCTTTTTTATTAGTATCACTTGAGGGGAGGGTTTGCACCTCTGTCGGTGGTTTGCTGCAACCATATTAGCTCTTTTTAATTAACCATTGTAGCGCGAGGATAACCAACAATTACCAACTCTTGGCATTGTTGACCCACTATATTAAGAAGCAGGACACACGCATGAGGCTTTTATTACATTTTTTTCTTTGAATAATAATGATTTGATTAGTTATATTTTCTATATTTGTGGATGCATAGAATGCACTTTTTTTTTTATTGGCAGATAGCATGTCTGATTGTATTTGTTTTCATTTTTTAATGCACAATAAAAAAATTGTGGAGAATAATACTTGGCTATGTGTTTTACTTCAAATGACAGTTTGTAAAATTGACAAGTGACACCAACATAGTTGTATCTTTGATCTTAACTATGGGACAATGGTGTTGTGGTAACTTGCCCAAAAAAAAAAAAAGCATAATAAAATTATTCTTGATATCACTAGAAAAAATAAGCCTTTGAAAATACGTTTGCAATAACTCCATCAGTATCACCAGCAAAGCAGCTTCATTATTATCCCATTAAAGAAGAGGAGAATGTGTGCTGCATTTCGAGAGTCATAATTTGACAGTCACGAATGTTAATTCTGCATTACGAACACTAGTTTACAAGACCAACCGCTTCTGGCTCGTACTTGCTTCCGAGCAAGCGTGTTTGTACTTTGGACTTTTGTCCGACGGACTTGTGTACACATGCTTGGAAAATCCGACAACAGACATTTGTCACGGAAAATTTTAAAACCTGTCATCCAACAGTCTGCGGAAAATCTGACAACAATTGTCCAATGGACCGTACAAAGGTCAGATTTTCCACCAACAGCCTGTCATCACACATTTCCCATCGGAAAATCCGGTCGTGTGTATGCGGCATTAGGGAAGGAGAGAAACCAGGAGGAACAACATATGATACCTGTATTTTATTGTTCAAATCAAATTAAAACATGTGTACACTTGCACTCTGGGAATGTCTGCCGATACACCATAGAAAGATGGCCAGTGCTGCTGCTTCGTGATCCCTAGAGCCAGCGTGCGTTCCAACCAGCGAATATGATGTAACCGAAAGTCTGCACCCCTACGTGTTTCATTGTACATCATTAGGAGGCATGCACGGAGCACTTAAAGATTCTTTATATAAAAATCACTATGCCACAATCACTATTGGGTTTTTGAATGTTAATGGGTTTTTATATTAGATATGTTTCTTTGCACTTTATATTGTATTGCCATTTTGCACATATTTTGTACATAAAAAAAGGGAAAGCACAAAGCATATTAACGCTTTTTTTCATGGTACAGAATTTTTTTTCAGTTTCTGGTCTTTTTTTCATTTTATATCGCAAAAAAAAAGTGGTGATTAAATAACACCTAAAGAAAGCTCTATTTGTATGAAAAAAAAATGAAATACCCAGATTTATCGGCATATAACACGCACTTTTTCCCCCTTAAAAGGGGGGGGGAAATCGCGCATGAGTGTTATATGCTGATATATGCTGCCACCGAGGGGAAAGAAGGGACGAGCGCCTCCTAAATAGAGCCGGATCTCGTGTGTACTCGGCTCGGCTCGCAGTCACGCTCAGTCTCGCCCCTTGGACAGCTCCTAGTATGGACGTTACGGCATTGGACCAGTGTTGTGTCCATCATAGGATCCGGGCCAAGGGGTGGGACTGGGCATGACGCAGAGCTGAGTACACACGAGATCTGGCTCTATTTCGGCAGCGCTCGTTCCCACAGCATATTTAAAGATGACATATAAAATGGCAGCAGATGGACACTAAGTAAGGCTGCAGGTGAGTACTGAGCAAGACTGCAGGTGGACACTGAGGAAGGCTGAAGGTAGGTACTGAGTAAGGCTGCAGGTGGGTACTGAGCAAGGCTGTAGGTGGGTACTGAGCAAGGCTGCAGGTGGGCATTAATTAGGCTGCGCTGAAGCTGCAGATGGGCACTAATTAAGCTGTTTTTATGCTCACTGACCATTATTTTGCTTCAAAGGGGTTTCTTTTAAAAAAACGTTTTTTTTCCCTAAAACTTCCCTCTTAAATTGGGGTGCATGTAATACGCCGATAAATATGGTATGTTTTATTTGTGTAGTGTTGCATGGCTGCACAGTTGCCAGTTAAAGTAGCACAGTGCTGAATAGTAAAAAAAAAAGAAAAAGCCTGGTCTTGAACAGGGCAAAACCTCCGGGAGGTCAAGTGGTTAAACATTTGATATGTTTTCTATTTTGAATAAAATATAGGCTCATGAGATTTGCAAATCATTGCATTTGGCTTTTATGTAGATTTTACACAACATCCCAACTTTTTTGGAATTGCGGTTGAAAAATAAGTTTCCCTTTCACGCTAAACTGCAGCCACATGGAAAGAATGGGGTTCTACTTAAAATTGATTTTCTTGCAGCGGAATGCATAAGTGTGAGTAGACATTTGACCTAGTGGGTTAGCATAACCTGCCAAACAGCATTTTCATAAAGAATAACAATAGCAGCCCCTGTATTTCTTTCAGGACACGTTCATACCAGAAAATGGTGCGGGAAACCCAAGTTCTGTGTGCGTTCAAAACGCACTGGGTTTACAATCTGCTGTTGGTGCCAGTATATACCTAACGAAACACAAACACAGATCTCAAATGCTGTGCATATTTGCCTGCACCAGATTGCATGGCACTACAGTACCATGCGATCCAGACCAGTGCATTTTCGAATAGTAGTGCATGCAGCACAATTTCAGCCCATTCAAATTAATCAGCTGAAAAATCACACAGGGCCACATCCCTGTGCGATTCAGGAGTGAACGGGCCCTCATTACATTACATGTGTAGTTCCTATACTAGTAAAAAAACTAAAAGTTAAAATTTATTTTAGGCACCCTAAAAGTGATTAAAAATTAAATGTAAAAAAAAAAACAAGGGTTTTGCACAGAGCGGCCCTGATCCTCCTTTTCTGGGGGCTCCTCTTCTCAAGTGCCCCCATGGAGAGATGCTTTCCATGGGGACACTCATGCGAGCGCACTCCCGCGGTCTGCTGCTGCATCTTTTGACACAGACAGCAGAACTCGGCCCTGATATATGGCTACCGCATCAGTGGATTTAATTGACAGCAGCGGGAGCCAATGGCTCCCCCTGCTATCAATCTATCCAAGGAATACCCAAAACAGTGGCTGGAGCTGCTGTGCTTGTCCCCTTCGCTGGGACAATCGGGCTCAGGTAAGAAAAAAGGAGGGCTCTGGGGGGCAGCTGCAGCACAGTAAGTTTTTCATCTTAAAAGAGAAGTCCAGCCAAAGCTCGTTTGGCTGGGGTTCTCCTATGGATCACAGGAGTGCAACTCGTTTGCACTCCTGTGACCCGTTTTTGTTACAAGTATCAGTCCAGGCACTGTGACAATAAAGTTTGGATTCTCCAGGTGCCTGGAATTATACCTGTCTCAGCCTCTCAGCGAACTGGTGAGGGCCTGAGATGGCCCGCTCCGCCACCTCCACAACTCCGCACTCCAATGAGCGCAAAGGGAGATGAGCAGAGAACTGTGACCAATAGTCTACAGCTCTCTGCTCACAGAGCTCTGAAAACAGAGTGATCTGCGATGTTCGATTACTCTGTTTTCAGTGCAGGGGCGCCGGGGGAAATATACAGCATTGGATCGATGCTGCATTCACCTAGGTAATTATTAATCTAAAATAATAAATAAACCCATGCTTCTCTTTTAAAGCATAGAACGAATTAAGCACCACAAGGGTTTACAACTCCTTTAATAGTTTTTATTCCCCGCCCCCTACTCTTTGTGCAAATTACGAGTTCATGAACATATTAAAAACTTAAACATGCATTTGCACATGTTCCTGTTCAAGTAACAGTGCACAGACCTGGTCAGCACCAAGCACAGTTATCATTCGGACGCAGGTAGCAAATTCAAGGCAAGAAAATTTCCTTTAATAAATGAAAGGGTAGAAAAAAAAAAGCACTTCGATTTGCAAACACGCATAATTTGTATTTATTTTAAAGTCTCCCCAATCCTTTAATGTTCATGGGTCAACAGGTAATGTCAGATTACCAGAAGAGAAGACATGTACAACTCATTTGTTACAGTGCGGAGCAGTATCTACACATAGCAAAAGTCCTCTTCAGTAATTTAAACTATTTTTCTTTTGGTGCCACCCCTGGCTCTGACATGACATCTAAGCAATAGATTATTTTGCAATGTTATGCCCTGTACACATGAGCGGAATTTCCATCTGAAATATCTTGGATATTTTTTCCGACAGAATTCCACTAAAGCTCGGCTTGCATACACACAGTCACACAAAAGTACTCTAAACTTTCAACCGTCAAGAACGCGGTGACGTACAACCCTACGCTGAGCCGAGAAAATGAAGTTCAATGCTTCCAAGCATGCGTAAGGAATTTTGCGCGTCGGAATTGCTACAGACGATTGGAATTTCCGATCTGAACTTTTTCCATCGGAAAAATAGAGAACCTGCTCTCAATCTTTTGCTGGCGGAAATTCCACCAGCAAAAGTCTGATGGAGCATACACATGGTCGGAATTTCCAACGAAAAGCTCACATTCTGACTTTTGCTGGCGGAATTTTCAATCGTGTGTATGGGGCATTAGGTAGATATTTTGCCAAATTTGCCCTTTGTCAGTCTACAGATAATTATTCTCTGACTGCATACACAACCTCACCCATCTGATTAGAAGCAGCAAAGTTTAGGCGTGCTTAGCACAAGAAAACCAGTACTAACATTTGCTTTAAGCTGTACCTTCCTGAAACTGCTAGTTGCTTGTCTGTCTCTGGCTGCAGTGGTAAAAAATACTGATCTGGGACAACTATGTGAAGTGAACCCCTGATCTCAGGCAACCAGCCCAGGAGAGGTCAGGGCTCAAGGTGTGGTTATATACTCTGCGCACTCGCAAGCAGATAATCTTTTAACAGTGTGACACATGCAAATTTCGTCTACACACCAATGTACATATACTGCACAGGTACAGACAATAGCCAATGCCTTCAACAGAATGAGGAACAGACAGAGGACTTGAATGTGGTACATAACATTTCTTCATGTTCTTTGAGCATTACAGAAATGAAAGTGTTGAATAAAGGGTTACATTTTTGTCCTAAGGAGAAAATGGACAGATTTAGACTGAAACAAGATTTATATAGATTTTATAGACCGATATGTTTAAAAGCCTTCTGTGCATCTGGACCAACAATAAACAGTGGCAGTTCCTTGAAATTGTCTATTTCTAATTTAGCACTGAAAAATAAGAGCATTTTTGTACCCTCTGCTAGTTGTCCGGCAGCTGAACTGTTTATTGACAAAGTCGAGATGGATGTGAAGCGGTTTTTGCAAGATCGTTCTTGGATAGATTATACACAGAGCAATTTAAATCGAGAGGAATACACTACACTATCAGAGTTATCTATGAGGAAGGAGATTACTATTACACCAGCGGATAAAGGCGGGTCCATAGTAGTTATGGATACCATTAAATATGAGCGAGAGATAAAAAGACAGTTGGCTGACAGTAATGTGTATATGCAAATGGATAATAATACTACTATACAAGTTTTAGAAAGAATAAAAAAAGTTGTAAAGAGAGCCGTACAGGCAAGTATAATAGACTCCAATACAGAAACATTTCTGATCCCTGAATTTCCTATTACCCCAATTTTTGTGTTGCCTAATGTACACAAAGACCCATTAGATCCACCGGGTTGTCTGACTGTTTCTAGTATTAATTCTGTGACAACGCCAATTGCTAAATATCTAGATAGATGCCTTACTCCTCTGGTAGTTAACACTAGATCATACATTAAAGACACTCAAGATTTTTTTTTTGTAATTCCTTTATTAAATGAAAGGACATATTACAGAGGCATGGTCAACAGTGATGGAGCAAGTACACTTTCAAGAACAAAAGACACAGTAGCACTTAGGTGAAAATACAGTAACAGCCCCGAATCTAGGCGTAAATATACTGGCAGACGCTCCCCAATTGGGAGCGGGTCTCTAGTACAGGACCTCTAAAACCGCCCAAGCAATTCAAACCGACCCAAGTGAGCAGCGATCATCGCTTGGCCATGCATAGCAGTAATGTGAGAAAAACGTTTACTTTTATAAAGAAGGAAGGGGAGAGGAAAGGGTGATGGGCCTCAACCTGGTCAAACTGAGCTTGCATTATCAATGGCATATAAATCCAAGGAAGCCCATCAACTATCTAGATCAGGGATCTCAAACTGGCGGCCCTCCAGCTGTTGCAAAACTACAAGTCCCATGAGGCATTGCAAGGCTGACAGTTACAATCATGGTTACCACAGGCAGAGGCATGATGTAGTTTTGCAACAGCTGGAGGGCGACCAGTTTGAGACCCCGATCTAGATCCTCGAGAGCTGACAGATGTCGTCTAAATAAGCGAACAAGATTAAGTGGCCCAGGAAGGGGATATAAGGGGAGGGTACAAGGGTTGGGCAGGGGAAAGGGTGGGCCAAGGGAGGGAGGAAGGGGGGCCAGAAGATAGGGAAGTGGGTATAAGATAGAGAGGTAGACTGTGGAAAGGAATATTAAAGAGACAGAGAGTGAAGAAAGCTTGAGATAGTATCCGTGAGTGTCCCCAGCCGCAGGGGGGGGGGGACAGGGAGAAAGAGAACAACGGCCCGCCCCTATCGGGCAGCCGGTGCCACCACCCGAAGGTAGGCTTCAGTGTAGGTGAAATGCTGCCATGGTCTCTATGTCTCCCGAAAGGCCTCCTCCCTGTTATGCAGCGTAGCCGTGAGGTCCTCCATATCCCTCAGTTCGTTCACTTTAGAGAACCATAGGGACTTAGCCGGTGGGTTCTCCAATCTCCAGCACAAAGGGATGCAGGTCTTCGCTGCATTCAGCAACTGAATAGTTAAGGAGTTCCTGTACTTTTTGATGGGTGGCTCTGTTAGGTGCAGCAGACAAGCCGCTGGGTTCCCCTCCAGGGAAACATTGGTCAGGTGGCCAATCGTGCCAGTCACTTCACACCAAAAGGATGCCAATTTGGGGCAGGTCCAGAAGACATGCAACATTGTGCCCTCTGCATCTCCACAACGTCAGCAGCGGTCAGGCACCTGTGGGAAGATGCAGTGGAGAGCGGTGGGCACCCTGTACCACCTGGTCGTAATTTTCTAGCACGTCTCCTGGACTCTGGTGGCCACAAAAGATTTCTGCGCAAAGTGAAGGATTTTCTTCTTCTGATCCGGGGTAAAATGGGTGCGGAGTTCTGCCTCCCATTTATATATACGAAGGGGGGGACATATCCCTCTGCCGGACGGGTCAAAGCGGAGTAGAGGAGCGAGAGACAGTGCTGCACCTGTTCCCCATGGCAGCAGATTTGCTCCAGTTCCGTAAGTGGGCGAGAAATGCCCAGTGTCCGCAGGCTTTTGCGTAGAAAATTCCTTAATTGTAGGCCGCTCCAAAAATCCAGCGGAGGGTCCGTCGCCAGCGTCCCCGCCTCTGGAGTGAGCTGACCATCTGGGCCTATAAAGTCACACAATCGCCGCCTATCACCTGTCTTCAAACGTTGGAAGCAGGGGCTCTGGAGGCCTGGTAAAAATTCCAGGTTGCCCAGGACTGGTACCAATGGGGAGGGCACCGGGGACACCGAAGAGCTCCAAAAAGCCTCCCTTGCCACCCACAGAGTACTACCCAATGTGGGGTGATCTGATATGTCTCTCGGCAGGGGTGTTGATAACCAGGACCTACTCCCAATTGTGTCCCCGGAGTCCTCCCCCTCCATGGTCACCCAGTGCTTCACCTCCGCATGACAGTGCCAATCCAATTTATCCTAGTTAAATGTGCCGCCCTATAATAGGCTTTCACATCCGGGAGGCCAACTCCACCTCTGCTCTTCGGTAGGTGCAGGAGCTGTAATCTAATGCGTGGCTTACGATGCGACCAAATAAAGGCACGGAACATAGAGTCAATCTGCTTGAAAAACGTAGGGGGAAGGAGTATGGGCAAAGCCTTTAGCAGGTACAAAATCTTTGGCAGTAGGGTCATCCTAAGCGCACTGCAGCGGCCAAACCATGTCAACGTAAGTGTATGCCAATGCAGGAGGTCTGACTTTAGACGGTCCAGCAAAGGCACAAAGTTGGCCGTGTATAGAGCTGCCGGGTCCGGTGTGATATCTACCCCCAGGTAGCGAATGTGGTCGGTCACCCACCTCAGTGGGAAAGCTACCCGTAAGCGCTGTACCGCATCTCTTCCTACTGTGATGTTAAGGATGGAGGATTTAGCCAGGTTAATTTGGAATAGAGAGAGAGATCCGTATTCTTCCAGAGATAATAGCAGGTTTGTCAGTGACGTGAGAGGGTCCGTTAAAAAGAAAATCAGGTCGTCCGTGAAGGCGGCCACCTTGTGAACTCCCGAAGACTTGGCATAACCAACAATGCCTGCATTCGACCAGACATGACATAAGAGGGGTTCGAGGGATAAAATAAAAATCAGGGGGACAGGGGACAGCCTTGACGGGTACCGTTCCTAACGCAAAAATACAGAGATCTCGTCTCGTTAACCTTGACTGCCGCAGTGGGGTTTGAATACAGGGATAATATCCAACTGAGCATGGAGGGGCGCAACCCAATAGGTTCCAGGGTGGCACGGATAAATGACCAGTCCACACGGTCAAAAGCCTTCTCTGCGTCTGTCGACAGCAAGAGAAGGGCCCGCTTGGAGGTTCTGGCCGCGTGGATCAGGTTTATGACTCTGATGGTGTTATCCCGAGGCTCACACTGCGGGACAAAGCCAGCTTGATCCCTATGGATGAGACCCGGTATGTGCAGAAGCAGTCTATTAGCCAAGACTCTTGCACAAAGCTTCAGATCCACATTCAGCAATGCGATCGGTCGGTAATTCCCATAGCACAGTGGATCCTTTCCCTCCTTCAGGATAAGGGAGATATGAGCCCTTAGAGAGTCTATCGGAAAGGAATTACCATCAGTGATGGAGTTGAGGGCGGAAACCAGGGGCTGACCCAGAATCCCAAAGAAGGTTTTGTAGTAGGTTGGCGTGAAGCCATCGGGCCAGGTGCCTTCCTAGGCTTCGACGCCGCCAGGGCCACCCCCAACTCCTCAATCGAAATGGGTTCCTCCAACTCGTCTCGAACCTTCCCGGGAAGGGAGGGTATACCCGAGGAGCCAAGGTATGACTGTGGAGTTAGACCTTCACCATCGCGGGGGTCAGGTGTAGGAGGCCGGCTCAGGTTGTAAAGACCCTCATAGTAGGCCTGGAACTCGGACACTATGTCGGCCGATGTACCCACTTTCTGGCCGGACGCCGTCTTGATATGCGGAATGTAGGTCTGAGTGCGTGGGCCCCGCGAGGCCCTGGCCAGCAGGGACCCAGGGTTGTTCAAGAACTCATACATAGTCCGCCGGGCCCAGGCCAACTTTTGTTTAGTCTTATGAAATAGAAGTGAACGTAGTTCTTCTCGAGCCTTAAGGAGGTCCTGAAGGGCGGCCTGAGCCAGGCTTTCCTTGTGTAGGGACTTCAGTCTACGTATCAGGACCAAGAGGTCCTCCGTGCGCTGCGTTCTCTCCCGCTTGAGGCGGGCTCCTATATTCATTAGCACATTCCTGACCACTACCTTATGTGCTTCCCAGACAACAAGGGGGTTGGCCACAGAGTCTCCATTGATGGAGAAATACTCACGCAGCGTACTCAGAATCTCTGACTGCGTGTCTTCCGATTGGAGTAAAGACTCGTTAAGTTTCCAAGAAGGTGAGGGTTGCATCACATTACCCAACTGCAGAGTCAGATGAACCGGCGCATGATCAGAAAACGAGATGACATCAATAGAGGTGGACACTACCATGGGCAGATCTTTGTGTGACACCAACAGATAGTCCAACCGGGAATACGTGTGGTGCACCTGCGAGAAAAATGTGTAGTCTCTGGCTTGAGCATGTAGCAGCCACCACGGGTCAACCAGGCGCAGCGCATGGAGGTCTGATTTCAGACGCTTCAAGCGCGCGTACGACAAATGGGATGCCCCCCTAGACACATCAAGAGCTGGATCCATGGTGAAATTAAAGTCTCCACCAAGGACCAGCATCCCTTCCGCAAACTCTAGCAGCTCAGGGAGGAGACTCCGCATGAAATGTACATGGTCTGAATTTGGGAAATAGACATTGGCAAAAGTGACCTGCCTGCCGAACACTGTCACCATCAGAAAGATAAAACGGCCCTGTGCGTCCGTCTGCTGCGCCTCGAACGACCATGGAACAGATCTCGCCACTAGGATACTTGCCCCCTTTGATTTGGAGATCGGAGAAACACTATGATAAGCCAGTGGAAAAGCCCCATTGGTAAGTCTGGGGGTGTTGCCCTCACAAAAATGCGTCTCCTGGAGAAACGCAACCTGCGTCTTGGAGCTCGTCAGGAGCTGAGACCGCTTTTCAGGCGTGTTTAGACCCTGCACATTGAGAGAGGTGACCTTGAGGAGACCCATCATACCAAAAAGGGCGACCAACGGCAGAGAAGCTACCAAGTCTCAAACCCGAGGCCCCCCCGCGACGAAGGATCAACCCACGGAGAGAGAATATAGGGGGAAGAGGCGGTAGAAAAGAGAGGGGGTAGAAAAGAGAGGGAGAAAGGAGAGGGGAAATCACGAAAAGGAAGGGAAGGGCAAGGGGGGCGGGAGGGGAGGAGTGGGAGAGGGTGAGGAGGGAGAGGGAGAAAGGTAGTGACCGAATCTAAGACTTGCGGCCCCCTGTTTGGGCACTCTAGGTGTCCGCACCAGGGCCTGCCCTAATGGGGGGGTGAAAGGAACATTAGGACTTTCAGCAAAAATCAACAGAGATATCGTATAAAACAATTCTCATTACATTTGGGGATACAGGAGATCAAGCCTTAGGAAACCTTATACTCAAAGGAGAACATACATGACTAACATAACTTAAAAGCAATAAAGCATGCCAGCCTTCAGAAATAACATAGCCAGCCACCCCTAACAGTGTCCCAAGTCCCACTGCTAAGACTAAAAACAATATTGCTCCTAATATAGCAAGAGAGTTCCTGCCATTGTCAGCTACATAGGTGGTGATCATTGAGTCCACACCCACGGCAAAGTAGCCCCTTGGCCATACATGACAAAAAGGGGGGGGGAGGGGGAGGGAACAGACGTGCCAAGGTCATCCGGAGACAGCCTGAATGTGTCAAAGTAGTGAAAGGTGCGGGGGGAAGCCCCCCGTAGATAAAATCGGGAGCATCCCCTCAACTGGAGGGGCGGGGAGGGAGGGGGAGAGAGCTTCTGGCAACGCCGTGGGTGGGAGAACCCAACTGCACACCCTACACCCCCACCACCCACCAAAAGATACACACAAAACCCACCTACACACCCCCACCCCCCACAGTCCAGGAGCGAGGCCTCACCCCCGGCCAGGTAGCCGACTAGGGATGCGTGGGTGAGAACAAGCAAAGTGCCACCCCGCAGTCCATCTGCCACAGGAACACATGAGGAGGGCTAAGCAAGTAGTGGTGCGCTGGCAGTAGGGAGAACTTAATCATCTTACCCACCCCTGGAGTAGGGGTACAGATCAGTCCTCCGTTGCCAGTGGATGTGGTCTGACGTCCTCTCGGCTAGGTGCACGGGAACGAGGACGACGCACCCATTGCGGTCTAGGTAAGGGCGGTCCTTAGAGAGCAGGTAGTCAAACCAGTTAGGTACGGTGATTGCTGGTTTGCCAAGAAACTTGAATAGGTCCGGAAGCTGGTCAGGTGCACGAAGGACTCCACTCCACTCCTCCTGATGATTAAATGGAAGGGGTGGCCCCATCGATAGGTGGCTTCGGCGGCTCGGATCACTTCGAGGAGGGGGCGCATGAGAGCCCGCATAGCTCTCGTTTGTCTGGAGACATCTGGGTAAATCCAAATAAGAGCTCCATCAAAGTCAATAGTACCCCTTTCCCAGGCAAGGCGCAGGACCTCTTCCTTTACTGTGAAAAAGTGTACTCTGCAAAGTACATCACGTGGCAAGTCCGCTGCTGCTGGGTCTCTGGAGGCGGACGGGGCCGTCCTGGGGCCTGGTATCCGGTGGACTCGGTCCAACTCCAGTTCTGCGCCCGGGGGCTTCCCCAGTAGCTGGTTTAGCAGAGCCACCACCGTGGCACGTAAATCGGGCCCCATAGTAGCCTCCGGGATGCCCCGGAGGTGTAGGTTGTTCCTCCGGCTCCTGTTCTCTCCATCATCCAGGCGTAGTTGCATCTCAATCAGGTGCCGCCGGAGGGCCTGCTGTTCGGACTCAAGAGCTGCTAAGTGGGTCTCAGAGGAAGAGCTGGAGGATTCCAGGACCGTGACCCGTTCCTCAACAGTGTCCACTTGCTGGCGCAGGACATGTAGCTCACGGGACAGGGCACTGACGATAGAGGCTGCTATCTCCTGCAGGTCCTGCTTGGATGGCAGGCCCGCCACGATGTCCTGCCAATGCGCCATTCGAGCCATCCGCTGTGCCCCCTCTGCCTGTTAAGCTACAGGGAATGTCCAAGTTTGATGAGGCAGGCGAGGGGGTGGGGGAAAATGCTCCCTCATCATGGGTGGTGTGGGGATGGGATGAAGCTGGTCCTGCTGTGGCGCCTGTCCCCTGCTGAGCGGCGCCATGTGTGGAGGAGAGACGCTGTGGCGCCATCTTGGACGACACGGAGGGGGAAGCGAGCCCGTGCTGGCGGAGAAAGTAATTACCGATTCCAGGTCCCTTTGGTGTCCCCGTGCCCCGCGGGTGTTTGCACGATCCGGGCATGTATGTCTCTGCCTTGTCTGACGAGCCGATGGCTGGTTTCTAGGCTAGCTCCTGCAGAGCTCCAGGATGTGCGTCCTCACGCTTCTTTTGCTTAGCCACGCCCCCAGGATTTTTTAGATAAAATTAAAAATTAAATTCTTCCTCCAGGTGCGACATTAGTAACCTGGGATGTCGCTAATCTCTACACAGCAATCCCACATTCTTTGGGATTGGAAGCTTGTAAACGATTGTTGGTTGGTTCCAGATTGTATGACAAGTGTGATTCCTCCTGGAATTACTTTCAATTGTTTTGTAAGATAATTTTTTCTTGTTTAAAGACACTTGTTCTTCGACACATTGTTGTATACACGGGAGGGTTATATTGTTAGCGACTTGTATCGCAAACCTACAGATCGCAATTGTTGCATTGCTCCAGTTTTCATCTGCCTGGGGTATTCAGGTCCATACCCAGGAGCCAACTGAAGAGAGTATCTAGAATTGTTAGTGTACCGGATATCAAGGAAGAACGGCTGAGTGAGATGGAAGACAGACTGTGCCAGCGAGGGTATCCAAAGAGTATCATACACCAGGAAAGCATTAATTTGCATTGTGATAGAAAAAGAGATACAGTGCACAGAATGCCCTTCATCTCATAGGTTCACCCATTCTCTAATCGCATTAACAACATAATTGGGAAACATTGGTCTATATTGAAAAAAATATTTCCAACTGTCCCAGAATTCTATCAGCCTCCACTACCCTCTTATCGCAGAGGGAGATCGTTATGTGATAGATTAGTAAAATCAGATCGATATAGGACTTCTGTTCCCCGTGTAACATTTTTAGGTCCTCCTAATTTTGGATCTTTCCCTTGTCTTTCTTGTACTCAGTGTACGAGTATGATTAAGGGAAAAAGTTTTTGCCATCCACATAAAGGATACAACATCAATATTAAAGTTTTATCTGTCAGTCATCCTACGTTTTTATATATCATTAAATGTCCATGTGGATTGATTTATGTAGGGGAAACAACTCAAAAAGTAAAAGACAGGATTGCAAGACACAAGTACTCTATTCGTGATAAATTAGAGAAATCACCATAATCGAGGCATTTCTTGGAGAAAAAACACACTGTATCTCAATTAAGATATATGGTTATTGATAGAGTATCCGTAAATAGACAAGGAGGAGACAGGGAATTGATTTAAAAAAAAATTAGAAGTTTATTGGATCGATTGTTTGGACACGCTTCGAAAGGGTTAAACACTGATTTTGACCTGTGCCTGTTTCTTTAATGAGTGCATGTCAAAATGAATAGTTAGTATATGTTAAGATGGTGCTGATATCTATGGTGGTTAATTGATTGCTTATTTTACTGATTTATGATTGTGATTGAGCATTCGATCGATTAATAATGTATTCTTTTTTATCTAGTGAGAAATTAGGTGTACCCATGACCTATAAAATCGCTCCGATACCACATGAAAGTGATTTATAGTAGGATTAAGAAATATAGAGTTAAATGTGGTTTAACTGATTCCAGCTGAATCACAATCTATTATTGTGATTAAGGAGTCTGTGATTCTGATAAATGCTATGTGAAGTGTGTTACCAGTTGCAGACATGAGATTGTGAGAAAGGGCGCTAGATTCATAGCCTGAAACGTCGACTGCCAGTTGTACCTGGTACTTTTTTTGATATTTCTATCTGATGTAATCCTTTTTGGAAATAAAAGAATTTTGTGCAGCAATCCGCATCGTTGTTTATACTGCACAGGTGAGTACTTTTACATAGTTGTGATCATTTGTAGTGATCTGCCAAAATATAATATTTTCACCTTATTTTCAGCTATCCTTTAACCACTTGACATCCACGCTATGGCTGAATGATGGCCACAGCGCAGATGTGAATTCCCAGGAGGCCGTCATATGACGTCCTCCCCTGTGCACGCTCCCTGCGCACCCTGCACTCTGGGACTCGGGTAATCACCGATCTGAGTAAGGGGCCGGTCCCGGCCAATTACCATGTGATCAGCCGTCAGCCAATGACAGCTGATCACATGATCAAAACAAAAGCTAGGTGATCGTTTTTTTTTTTCTCCTCACGCTGACAGCGGAGGAGAAAAAAAAAGCCAATCACCGGCTCACCTTAAAGGGACATCGGTCCTAAAAACGGAAGATACAATGATGCCTCATAAGTGCCACCTATCAATGCCCACAAGTGCCACTTATTAATGTCCACCAGTGGTGCCAATCAGTGCCACCTAGAAGTGCTGTCTATCAATGTAACCTATCAGTGCCCATCACTGCCGCCTCATCAGCGCACATCAATGACTCACAAAAATTACACGTTTTAAAATTTCATAACAAAATAAAAAAAAATAAGTTTTAATTTTTTTTTACATTTGTTTCTTTTACATTTTTTTAACAAAAAATAAAAATCACACAGGTGGTAAATACCACCAAAAGAAAGCTCTATTTGGGGGAAAAAACTAATAAAAATTTAATTTGGGTACAGTGTTGTATGACTGCGCAATTGTTATTCAAAGTGCATCGGTGCTGAAAGCTGAAAATTGGTCTGGATGGGATGGGGGTTTAAGTGCCCAGTAAGCAAGTGGTTAAAGATCGTCTGTTCTAATATTCAATGAATCTCATGGTGGATAAAAATCAATGATTTTTAAAAAAAATCTGATTTTTATTGATTTTGATAAAATGTATTTTAATAAAATACTTTTAGAGTAAAAATCTACTTAAAGATAGTTTTCTATTTAAGATACAGTATATTAATAAATTAGTTTGTTCAGCATGAAATGGAGCTTAGTTATGTAGCATTAGGCTGTATATTCTGCAAAATTTTAATTTTTGGGTAAAATCATTCAATGAATTTAAGCTCTGCAAGCTGAGATCACATACACTGCATTGATACATTCACACAATTTCACAGTAACCATGAGATAAAACAAAGTTCAGGCATATTCCTTTATCCAATTGTTTTGCAATTCTATATACACTACAAACTGTATAATTGAATCATTTCTGATATCGCCGTTTTACTAACCTGACAAGTTTATTATTCTAAATAGGAAACCTTCATTTTGTTTTCAAATATTAAAGATCCTAACTACCAGCAAGAATTAGCCCTTACAGTGCCTAAAGTATTCATACCCATTGAAATTTTCCACATTTTGTCATGTTACAACGAAAAACAAATGTATTTTATTGGGATTTTATGTGATAGACCAGTGATGGCGAACCTTGGCACCCCAGATGTTTTGGAACTATGTTTCCCATGATGCTCTTGCACTCTGCAGTGTAGTGGAGCATCATGGGAAATGTAGTTCCAAAACATCTGGGGTGCCAAGGTTCACCATCACTGTGATAGACCAACACAAAGTGGCACATAATTGTATAGTGGAAGGAAAATGATAAAAGGTTTTCCATTTTTTTACAAATAAATGTGAAAAGTGAGGCATGCATTTGTATTCAGCCCCCGAGTCAATACTTTGTACAGCCACCTTTTGCTGCAATTACAGCTGCAAGTCTTTTTGGAAAATAGCTCAAGTTCTGTGAGATTGGATGAAGAGCATCTGAATGCCAATTTTCAATTGACAGATTCTCAATTGGATTTAGGTCTGGAACATTCTAACACATGAATATGCTTTTATCTAAACCAGTGGTTCTCAACCTGGGGTCGGGACCCCCTCGAGGGTTGAATGGCGATTTGTCAGGGGTCACCGTATTCTGGGCTGTTCCTGAAGCCCGCTTCGCCCTCCCAGCCTTTTCGCGGCTGCTCAGCAGGGCTGTCCCTGGAGCCGCCCAGCTGCACTGTTCCTGGAGCCCATGGCCACCCACTGTGCCTCTTTGCAGCCACCCATTCAGTTCACAAAGTCAGAGACACAGTGAGTAACACTACCTGTGATTATAGTTGCCATTGAAAGACCCCTCTACAGTTCTCAGATCAGCAGATGACCTTGATCAAGAGCAACTAAGTTGGAAGATCAGAACTCCCCCAGCACTACCACTGATTCCCCCCCCCCCACCTGCACTGCCACTCACCTCAACTCCCCGCCAGCACTGCCACTCATCCCATTCCCCCCACCAAGGAGTAAGAGAAGGAATAAAAATAGAGAATACACGGAAGGTAGTGGAAAAGAGGGAGAGGAACAAAGAAAAAGGAAGAGAAAGAATAAGATGAAGAACAAGAAAGATGGCTAGAAAGAGAGCGAGAGATGGGGGGGGGGGGGAAACAAGAAATTAGGATAGAGAGAGATAAAAGGGAGAAAAAGGTGAACCTCTGCCCCAGTTTCAAGTTTTCTGCAGACTATAACAGGTTTTCTTCCAAGATTGCCCTGTATTTGGCTTCATCCATCTTCCCATCAACTCTGACCAGCTTCCCTGTCCCTGCTGAAGAAAAGCATCCTCACAACATGATGCTGCCACCACCATAATTTAGGGTGTGGATGTGTGTTTGGGGTGATGTGCAGTGTTAGTTTTCTGCCACACATAGCATTTTGATTTTAGGCCAAAAAATAGGATTTTAAAAATCCTTTTCTCTGTAATTTACCAACTGACACAGCTCCTCTCTCAGACATTGGGTTGTTACGCCACCTTTAGGAGAAGACTAGGCATTACATGTTATGAAAAACACAGAACTCTTAGTTCTGCCCAAGGAGTGGTCCCTTAGATAGTACGCATCAGTACGTCAACAAGCAGTATAATGTAAAGAAAATTAAGAGGGGTGGGTGCTGTGTCAGTCGGTGAATTACAGAGAAATGGATTTTACGGTGAGTACAAAAAATACTATTTTCTCTTATATTCACCGACTGACACAGCTCCTCTCTTAGCCATTGGGACCTCCCCAAGCAGTGCCAAAACGAGGGGTGGGAAAAACAGCATAAAAACTTCATCCATCATGGCAAGTGGGAACTAGTATGAACTATACCCACAAACCGATAGTGTATGACAAAAACACCACAAAAAAACAGGGTGCTCCTCAACAGAGAGACCCCACCTTCAGACCGCACCAAACCTGCGGTAACAAATGCAACCATGCATTAACTTAAAGGAACTGTGTTTTTACCCCAAAAACCAGGAAAAATGAAAAAATTGCAAATACAATTGCAACTATACGGCCCCTTGCAAAACTTTGTGGCCAAAAAGGGCATCAGCTGATAAACTGACATCTACCTTGTAGAACTTCGTAAAAGTGTGAACAGACGACCAGGTTGCCGCTTTACACACTTGAATGACAGACGCTTGATGTCGGAAGGCCCAAGATGTTCCGATTGCCCTTGTGGAGTGGGCCGTGACCGGAAAAGGGGAAACCTGCCCTTTCAAGGCGTAGGCTTGCACTACAATCTGCCTGATCCACCTGGAAATGGTGGCCGACGAGACCGCCATGCCTTTCTTTGGACCAGCCACCAAAACAAACAGTGAGTCTGACCTCTGGAAGGGAGCCGTGGCAGACAAATACACCCTCAGAGCCCGAACCACGTCCAGGGAATGAAGACCCACCTCCTTAGGATGTGTCGGCTTAGGACACAGAGATGGTAACACAATGTCCTCATTGATGTGAAACGCCAAGACCACCTTCGGCAGAAAAGAAGGTTGCGGACACAACACCACCTTATCTTTGTGGATAACCAATAGGGCGATTTACAGGAAAAGGCCGCCAGTTCCAAAACCCTCCTAGCCGATGTGATGGCCACTACAAAGACCACTTTCTGGGAAAGAGTCAACAGAGGGATCTCTCTGATATTTTCAAAAGGCGGTTTTTGCAGCACCAACAACACCAGATTCAGATCCCACAGAGGTAACGGTGGACGCAGCGGAGGAACATGCCGGACCCCTTGGACAAAGATGGCGTTGTCTGAATGGATCGTGATCGGACGCCCTAGCAGTCTCATTGACCATGTGGAGAGGCATAGCCTGATCGCTCTCAGTTTGAGCAGACTGATCGGCAACTTGGATACCAGAGGCCCTGTGTCGACTGAACTCCCATTACTCCACCCCAGCCAGATAGGCTGGCGGCCGTTGTGATCACCGTCCATTTCAGAGGTAGGAACGACTTCCCGGTCTGAAGTACTGGGGACCTCAGCCACCAGATCAAGGAATCCCTGACTAACTGGCTCAAATGAATCTATCGATCCAGGGACAACAGAGATTTGTCCCACTTCGTGGAAATCTCCTTCTGCAGAACTCTGGTGTGGAACTGGGCATATGGTACTGCCTCGAAGGAGGCCACCATGAGTCGCAGGACTCGCATGCAGAAGCGGAGAAAAACTCTCACTTCCATGAAGTCGAGCAGCAAGCCTAGGTACTCCAAATGCTTCTTTAGGTTCAACAGCCACCCAAATTCCTGCAGGGTCTGCATGGTGATCGCCACATCCTCCTCTAACTCTGAGGCAGAAGATGCTCTCAGGAGGAGATCGTCTAGATAACCCACTATCGCGATCCCACGTTGCCGTAGCAACGCCAAAACAGGAGCCAATACCTTGGTAAAGACTCGGGGGGGCTGATGCCAAACCAAAAGGGAGAGCCACAAAATGGTAGTGGGCTTCCCCGTCTGCAAACCGCAGAAACTTTTGATGCTGGAGGCATATAGGTATGTGCAGGTATGCATCCTGGATGTCCTGAGCGAACTGATTCCATTCTGAACCTCTGTACTTACAAAGTAATTGAGGGCTTTTAGATCTAAGATTGGACATATCCTTCTTGGGAACTACAAACAGGTTTGAGTAGAACCCCTGGAAACGTTCCGATTGCGGAACAGGTACTGTCACCCTCCGATTAAGCAGGTCCCTTACCGCCCCCAAGAGGGCCTCCTGGCGAGCCAGGAGTAGGGTATGCTGGATGGAAAGAATCTGTTTGGCAGCCAAGAAAAGAACTCTATCTTGTAGCCGGAGGAAATCAGATCACAGACCCATTGGTCGGGCAGCTGACAGGTCCACCGGCTGCAAACTCCCGAAGGCGACCCCCCCACCTGAGTTGCGGGTGGGGGCAAACCTTAATGCTGTAGCACTTTTGCTAGCAGGCTTGTTAGGCTTGTGGTTCCAAGGACGTTTTTGTCCTTCAGAAGACCTCCTATCGGGCTGGGAACGTTTGGCCAAAGCGGACGGAAAAGCCATTTGCGAGCGGAAAATTAGGGCCTTTGCCTACGCCGTGGCTCCTTAGCCTTCCTCGTCTGTGGGAGTAGAGTACTCTTACCACCTGTGGCATTTTTAATAATGTCATCCAAAGAGGCTCCAAAGAGCCGGTTGCCAAGGTAGGGTAGATCCATCAGGGCTTTTTTAGATGCCTGGTCAGCCGACCAGCACTTTAACCAAATCAGGCGCCTCAGCACCACTGCTGACACTGAAGCCCTGGATAATAGAGGAAGGGTATCCAGGGCCATGTCACAAATGTACTTCAGGCCTTGCACTAGTTGGTCTGTTAGTTCCATGCAGACCGGAGAAGCATGTTCTCCCAATTCGCGGTGCAACAGTTTTGCCCACTCAGTGTCTGCGACACACAAGTGCGGATGCCAGCACTGGTCGCATGGCTGATCCGACAACCGTAAACAAGGAACGAGCCACTGCCTCGGCCTTCCTGTCCGTGGGATCCTTAAATGCAGGAGTCCCCTCTACCGGGATCGTGGTTACTTTGTTTAACCTGGATACTGGGGGGTTCATGACCGGAGGAGCCGACCACTTCTTGAGAAGGCTCTCCTCAAAGGGGTAGCGCACCACCATGTATTTGGGGACCGAAAAGGTCAGTTGCGGTCGACCCCATTCCTTGTAAATGAACTTGTCAAAATAAGTCAGATACAGGAACACCTTAGGTGAACGGGCTGGCTTACGGGACCCAAAAGGTACCGCTACATAAGCAGAGGGATCTGCTGGCTCCTGAATCTTCAGGGTATCACGCACAGCTCAGCTGGGATAAGTGCTCCAACAAGCGCTTTATTGCGCACGGACCTGGACGGGGACTCATCCTCACTGTCCAAACGGTCCTGGTCAGCGTCATCTGAAACGACAGAACAGGGGTCACCAGCCTGAGCGGGGCCAGAGTCTGCGTCAGAGCTCTCCCCAGAGGAGGGGGGGCAGGGGCCGCTTTATAGCACCTTTGTGCCCACGCACCAACTCCTTCTTGGCAACGAACGAATTGAGGACTGCCGACAGTGTCCAGGGGCACTGCGCATTCCGCAGGCGAACCGATTGCAATTGCCTAGATTTCGGGGGAAAAAACACCAGTTTCTGAAGCCATGCTGACCCTACCCTGTCTGCCACCTGAACGGACTTAGGACAGTGATGGTCCCACTCTCCTAACTGCTGCTGGCTGAGGGGCTCTTTCCTGCAGGACTCACCACCCTGACTGATTCTGCGCTGTCCAGCAAGTAGTGCCTGTGTTCTCTGTCTGCTCTCAGGTGCAGAGGAATTGTCACTGTCCACTGTCCCTCGACTGTCACTGCTGCTTATGGCACTGAAACCGATCTGCAATGTGCCCAGGCTCAAAGAAAATGGCTGCCAAGCGTCCAGCATAAGGACATAAAGCACTGAGAAAATGGCTGCCAGATACAGAGAGCATGCTGTTCCTTGCCCTCACCTAAGATGGCGGCTGAACACTGAAAAGCATGAGGGACAGTGCCAGAAAATGGCGGTGATCAGCGCTGCCTGGATAACAGACACAGCCTCAACACACACCCCCAGGAGAGAAAAAAACACACCGCAGGGCACAGCCAGCCAGTGCAGCCCCCCCCCCCCCCCACCAGAGAGCCCCTGTACATGACACACACACCGCTCAGCAGCCACATGCAGCATCCCCCACAGGGAGGGGGAGGGAAGATAGGGACAGGAAGAGAAGAGAGGGAGGTGAGGGACCCACGAATCGACCTCCCAGGGAATGCCCAGCTGCTCAGCCCCACTGAGGCAGGGAGAGCTGTACTTACCAGTCCTGAAGAGCTGGAAGACATTCCATCACAGACCCACTCCCCGATCAGTACGGGGTGCCTGCTGGCCTAGGCACACTGAGATGTAGACATCAGTAGCCCAGTCATATGTGCACCCCGGAGCATAAAAGCTCATGACCACCTCTGGAGCTGAGGTATGTCATGGCCGGCCTAGCGCATAGCTGCGACCTGCACACGCTTGCTGGCCAGGCTGAGGAGACTACAAGGATAAGAATGTCCAGCCTGTCACCCAGCCGGCTGTTGATAGCAGATCCCAGGATGTTTCATCTTGTGCAAAAAGCCAAGCTTCTGCAGAAAAAACACGGAACAATGGGCCAGTCAGGGTTCCTAGGTCCTTCTCCTTCACTAGGCAAAATAAAACTTATGGCTGCATGGCAGGCTGGGGGATTGTTACCTAAGGGACCGCCCCTTGGGCGGAACTAAGTGTTCTATGTTTTTCATAACATGTAATGCCTAGTTTTCTCCTAAAGGTGGTGTAACAACCCAATGGCTAAGAGAGGAGCTGTGTCAGCCGGTGAATATAAGAGAAAGTAACATTTTAGCCTCATCTGACCAGAGTACCTTCTTCCACATGTTTGCTGTGTCCCCCACATGGCTTCTTATAGATTTTAGTTAGGGGTATCAGAGCTAATGTTGAAAACCATTTATAATTTTCTTTCTATGTCACAATTACAGTTGTGCTCTTAACTTTACATACCCTAGCAGAATTTATGATTTATTCGCCATTTTTCAGAGAATATAAATGATAACACAAACGTTTCTTTCATTCATGGTTCGTGTTTGATTGAAGCCATTTATTATCAATCAACTGCGTTTACTCATTTTTAAATCATAACAGAAACTACCCAAATGACCCTGATCAAAAGTTTACATAACCCAGTTCTTAATACCATGCACTGGCCCCTTTAACATCAATGACAGCTTGAAGTCTTTTGTGGTATTTGTGGATGAGGATCTTTTTTCTCAGATGGTAACGCTGCCCATTCCTCTTGGCCTCCAGTTCCTGTAAATGGGCTGTCTTGCATGAACTGAATGTTTCAGATCTCCTCAGAGTGGCTCAATGATATTCAGGTCAAGAGACTGAGATGGCCATTCCAGAACCTTCACTTTATTCTGCTGTAGCCAATGACAAGTCAACTTGGCCTTGTGTTTTGGATCATTGTCATGTTGGAATGTCCATGTATGTCCCAATGTGCAGCTTTCTGGCTGACGAATGCAAATGTTCCTCCATTATTTGATAACATACTGCATTCATCTTGCCATCAATTTTGACCAAATTTCCTGTGACTTTGTAGCTCACACATCCCCAAAACATCAGCGATCCACCTCCGTGTACCTTTCATCATAGGCCTCCTTGACTCCTTTCCAACTGTAGTGTCTATGGTTGTGGCCAAAAAGCTAAATTTTGATATTATCACTCCAAATGACTTAGTGCGAGAAGGTTTGAGGCTTGTTTCTGTGCTGTTTGGCATATTGTAAGCAGGATACTTTGTGGCATTTCCGTATTAATGGCTTTCTTCTGGCAACTCGACCACGCAGCCCATTTTTCTCCTAGTGCCCCTTATTGTGTATTTGGAAACAGCCACACCACATGTTTTCAGAGAGTCTTATTTCACCTAAAGTTATTTGTGGGGTTTTCTTTGCATCCCGAACAAATTTTCCTGGCAGTGGTGGCTGAAATTTTTGTTGGTCTACCTGACCGTGGTTTGGTTTCAACAGAACACCTCATTTTCCACTTCTTGGTTAGAGTTAGAATACTGCCTTGGCATTCTCAATTCCTTGGATATCTTTTTATATCCCTTTCCTGTTTTATACAGTTCAACTACCGTTTCCCGCAGATCCTTTGACAATTCTTTTGCTTTCCACATGACTCAGAATCCAGAGACGTCAGTGCAGCACTGGATGAAAGAGGCAAGGGTCTGTCAGGAGTCCAAAAAAATCATTGACCTTTTATACACACACTAATTACAGGCAAACAGATCACAGGTGCAGATGGTTACCTTTTAATAGCCATTCAAACCCCTTTGTGTCAACTTGTGTGCATGTTATCAGGCCAAAATCACGAGGGTATGTAAACTTGGGTCATTTGGGTAGTTTCTGGTGACATTATGATTTAAAAAGAGTAAACACAGTTAATTGATACTAAATGGCTTCAGCCAAACACTAACCATGAGTGAAAGAAAAGTTTTTGTGTTATCATTCATATTCTCTGAAAAATGGCCAAGAAATCATACATTTTGTAAAACTTATGAGCACAACTGTATGTGGCACTTTTATAAAAATCCATTCACGTTTTTACATGACAAAATTAAGGGGTATGAATACTTTTTCAAGGCACTGTACATTTAAAGAGCACCTGTCATTTCAGATCCATCGTGGCAGCGCCTGTTAGCGGGCATCCACTCACCTGCTGCCACCACATCCCTCACCTTGTTGTGTCACTGCTGCATCACCAGCCATCCCCATTAAAGTGAATGAGACTGTTGGTGAGTCAACAGTGGGTCAGAGGAGAAGCCGCTGTGGGACAGAGATGACAGTTGCTCTTAAAGAAATTATGATTTAAATCAAGCATTTTTACTAGCGATTTAAATGGACTTGATTTAATAGATTCCCGACTGGCTCATGCCGACATACATCAGCAGAATGGCACGGGTACACAAAACCACGTGTTAGTTGAAGAACCAGTCTTCAGGTCTAGGCCAATGATTTCTGGCCTGGATCTGCTGATCAATTCTGACCAATGAAATGCTTCCTCTACCTGTAAGTATAAACACAGGCAGGGGAAATGCTGTCATCTCCCCTTGTGGAATTATTTTCAGTTTCAGTTTCAGAGAGGAGAGAGGACATCTAAAAGTGAGTTGCACCAACACTAAAGTTACACAGTACACATAGGCACACCCCCCCCCCTCTCCAATCACCCCCAGTTAACCCCTTCACTTCCTGTCACTGTGTCACCAATCGCTGTTTTCAGATTTTTCCTGATCACTGCATTGGTGTCACTTGTGACACTAATCAGCGTTAGGGCAGCTATTAGTAGGCCCAGGTAGGTCTAGAGTATCCCCTTAAATAAGTGTTTAACCCCTGGGTTAACCCTTTTACCCCCTGTCACTAGTAGATCTATTTTCTGATCGCCGTATTAATGTCATGGGTAATGCATAGATTGGAAACCTATAACGGTTTCCGAATTTAAGACCGTCCTGGGCCTAACCCTCATGGGATTAAAGAAAAAAAGTGAGTTGCAGTCATATTGGTCCACTGACCCAATTCACCATATGCCCGTGTTCTCTGCATCCATGACCGGGGCTAGATACGAGCAGATCTTGTGGTTCACGCATTTTAATGTCAACAAACTCTGTCGTCTTCGGGGTGACCCTGAATATGATCGGCTCCTCATAAATCACTTCAACCAACAGTTTGCAGCCTTGTTTACTCCCAAAATTATATGCATTGATGAGTTCCTGATTACATTTTTTGGCCGTGTGTCTTTCAAACAGTATCTTCCCAGCAAGCTAGCCAGATATGGCATCAAGATGTATAAGCTTTGTGACAGGACAACAGGCTATACATATAGTTTTATGGTTTATGAGGGGAAAGTTATAGTCACGTGGAGCCCGAGAACTGCCCAGACTACATAGGAAGCGCTGGCAAGCTTGTTTGGGACTTGGAGTCACACTTATTGGGAAAAGGGTACCACGTGGACAATTATTACACAAGTGTGCCACTTATTAGTCAGGTGGATCATGGAATTGGCACATGTGGCACCGTGTGATTTAATCGCCAGGGCTTACCCCAGCGGCTTGTAGAGTCCCAACTTAGACTGGGGGAGAGAGCCTGCTTCAGAAGTAATAGTTTGCTCGCAGTAAATTGGAGGGATATTCGGAATGTTTTCCTTCTGTCCTCCCTGCACGCAGCTACAACAGTCAAAATTCCAACGGAGACTGTCGTTGGAGAAACCCATGTCCATGAATACAACCTTAATATGGGAGGGTTGGACATCAACGACCAGTTGATGGCGCTATACTTTATTTCCCATAAGGCCAGACATTAGTAAAAAAAAAAAAAAGTGTCTGCATACTTCTTCCAATTGGCTCTGCTGAACGCTTATGTGCTATACAAAGCATCAGGATGACCTGGATCCTTCCTTAAATTCCAGGAAGAGGTCATCACATCCCTTCTGTTGCCAGATGGTTCAGTGGCCCAACTTTCCAATTCAAATGCATTGAGCCGGGTGCCTGAGAGGCATTTTCTCTATCTCCCCCCTGGTACCCCTACCCAACGATCACCCCAAAAAAAGATATTGCGCCTGTAGCAAGAGCAGATATAGGTGTGACACCTGCTATTATTGTCACTCCTATCCTGGCCAACCTGGTCTTTGCATCAGTGAATGTTTTAAACGCTACCACACACTAATGGAATATTAGCCTAGGGTACACTTTCACAAGGTCTACAAAGATGCCATCGCATTTTGAGAAACTGAAAAATAAAATAAATTTAAAAAAAAGCCAAAAATAGTGGTCAACCATGCCATGGCCATATGTAAAATTACATCCCAAAATACATTCTGCTGCTTCTTCCAAGTACGGTACCATGTGTGGGACTTTTTGGCAGCCTAGCCATGTACAGGACCCCAAAATCACAGCACTGCCTTCAGGCTAAGGGCATACATTTTTGATTTCATTCACTATCAACTTCGGAGGTCATGAAATGCCCAGATAGCACACCCCCCCCCCCCCAAAATGACCCCATTTTGTAAAGTAGACACCCCAAACGATTTTCTGAGATGCATGGCGAGTATTTTCCAGCTCATTTGTTTTTGAAAATTAAGGAAAATGTACTTATTCATTTTCAAAACTGTGACAAAATGCAAGATCTGCAAAATATGCAACATGCCCCTCAGCAAACGGCTCAAGGTGTCTACTTTCCATAATGGGGTAATTTTTTTTTGGGGGGGGGGGTGCTATCTGGGCATTTCATGACCTCCGAAATTGTGATAGGTAGAGAGGAATAAAATTCAAAAATATACGCCCCTTAGAAAGCATGGAGGCGGTGCTTAGTTTTCGGGGTCCTGTATGCGGCTGGACTGCCATAAAGTCCCACACATGTGATATCACCGTACTCAGGAGAAGCAGCAGAATGTATTTTGGGGTGTAAGTTCATATACCGATGGTAAAAATTAAAGAAAAATGTCATTTTTCAATCACTTATGACAAAAAATAAAATATTCAATGTGCTCAACAAGCCTCTCAGCGAATTCCTTAGGGTCTCTACAGAAATTTCATTTGGGTACAGCATTGCATGACTGCACAATTGTCAGTTAAAGCAACGCAGTGCCAAATTGTAGAAGTGCTCTGCTCAGGAAGGGGGTAGAATCTTCCAGGGCTGAAGTGGTTAATTCAAATCCACCCTAATGAGTAAAAATCTCTGCAAGCAATATTTGAATGGCTTGTCCCCAGATGTAGAAAAACCAATTTTACATAATAGCATGACAGTTAATGGCACATTTTGGCTACTACCCAGAACCACGGCAGCTTTAAAAAAAAAAAAAAAAAGTAGTAGATCTAACCCCAATTACAACATTGCATTAAAGATTTCAAATGTTGCTGTAATACCAAAAGTGTTTTCAGTCTTTAAATCTGCAGCCTTGATTAAAATATATAGTGATCCCATCATTAAAGCGGTAGTAAATTACTTTTTTTTTTTCCTAATGGCCCCCTGCCCGTTATGCCGCACTGTCAGTATGCACGCAATACTATCACATTATGGCAGACTTGCCTTTCAAAACTGGGTCCTCACTGCTGCTGGCACTCGCATCTTCATCCAGTCTAACTTTCAAGTTTACGCACTCCGAACACTTGAATGGCCAGGCCACAATGGCATCATGCGCACCCCCCCCACCCCATGGGAGTCATGATTTCAGAATGGTGCTCCATGCATTCAGTGTGCCCAGAGTGCACTGTGCATGTGCAGCGATATCATTGGCTAGAGCTGATGTAAATATCTCCTAAATAGCGCATGTTTGAGATTTTCACTGTACCTACAGGTAAGCTTAATGGTAAAGCTTGGGTGCGTACAAATTTAAAATGGTGATTTTACTACCAATTTCACCCACTTCCTGCCCAGTCCAATTTTCAGCGCTGTCGCATTTCAAATGACAATTGCATGGTCATGCAACACTACCCAAACAATTTTTTTTAATCATTTTGTTCCCACAAATAGAGCTTTCTTCTGGTGGTATTTGATCACCACTGTTTATTTTGCTAAACATACATTTTTCCTTCATTTGTTATAAAAAAATTTTTATAAGTTTTCTCCTTCACTGACTGGCACTGATAGGCATTACTGGTGGGCACCAATTGGCACTCTAGGTAGGCATCGCTGAGGTGTGCACCGATAATCAATGGGCTGATTATCAGAGCAGACCCCCCCCTCGTCAGGAGAGCCGATTATCATTTCGCCTTATGACCGTCAGCGCAAATACAGGAATAACCGGCACTCCCTGGTTATGAAGTAATTAGCTGTGATTGGACACAGCTGATCACATGGTAAAGAGCCTACATCATAGGCTCTTTACCAAGATCAGATATGCAGTGTCAGAGCGACACACCACACTACCAATCACTGTGCTATGTACCCTTGCCATCATTCTGCTATAGGCTGGGCGGGAGGTGGTTAAGGAACTTATTCAGAAATTTTCTGTTACGGGGTGGAATCTGTCTCACAATTGTCTTTCCAAACGGTCACCCTGTCAAATGAGCCCTTGACAACACACTGTGCAGACACGGTCCATCATTAACCCTATTGGGAAGCTGCTCCTGAGCAAAGATATGTAATCAGTGATGGAATGAGCGCATGTACACAGAAGATGTGAATGCTATCAGGATCACCACAGATCCAAGATATTAAGATCACTGCTGACTGAGAAAGAGGCGTCTCAACAGCTTAGGAACAAAAATTTACAGAAGTGTCTTTTGTTTGAACATTGTGTGTTGATAGCAAGAATTGGTATAATCCACCAGAGCACCACAGAATTTTTATAATTTGGCCAGATCACTGTATTATGGAGAAGAATAGGAAACAGGGTAAAAACAATTGATTATGTGTAGTGCTTTAAAGTGGCAAACTGAATTTTGTCTATTCAGAGTTTGTATCTACAGTGGATATAGAAGAAAATATAATAAACCCCCCCCCAATAATCATTTTGTTGCCAAAACGTCAGGAAAGAAAAAATTCAAACACAGAATCACTGAGTTTGTGCCAGTATTTTGTTGAATCACCTTTTGCTTTAAATTACAGCCTTTAGGCCGGGTTCACACCGCTGCGATGCGGGAACGCCGTGAATCCGCGGCGTTTTCCCGCATCGCATTACTCCCGCCGGCAGTTCACACTGCCCTATGCGGACGGCTGGGAGTGTCAATGATATGTTAATGACACCCCCAGATCCGTCCGCATATCGCAGTGCGATCTGCCGACTCGCACAGGAATCGGATCGCATGGTGTGAACCCCCATGAGATCCGATTCTGTTGCGGACCAAAAAAAGGGTCCCGTGCGAGTTTGCTGCGGGAGCGATGCGAATTCAGCCATACTATCTGTATGGCTGAACTCGCATCGCTACGGAGATCGGATGTGATTTGCGGTGCGAATCACATCCGGATCTCCCCCCCGCAGCAGTGTGAACCCAGCCTTAGTCTGTTGGGATACGTCTCTACTAACTTTGCACATGTAGATTTTGCCCATTGTTTTTTTTTTTTTTTTTTAAGGTAATATTAAATCTTTCACTTGGATGTTATAAGTTGCACTGAGTAAATACAGCTGGATAAAACAAATGGTCCGTCTTTATTTTAGGCTGCAAAGAAACAAAATGTGATTTAAAAAAAGGGGGGGGGGGGGGTGTGATTCTTTTCTATACCCACTGTACATTAGGCAGTAAAGTATGAAAGTAAAAAGTAATATTGTTAAAGCCACTCTGTAGACACAATACAAAGAAAAAAAGAGCTCTAGTGACACAGCAGCTTGCAGGTGGAACCACAGGGAGCAGCAGGGGACCAGGCAATGCACATTTCTGCAAATCTAAAAGTGGAATCATGCTGAAAAGCATACACAGCTGTCACAACTATCAATATAAATTGTCTACAAATATATAGCACGGTGCTTTTTTAAATGTATTAGACATTTCTGGTAGTGATTTTCAGTAGCTGTAGCTCTTAAAAGTATTACTAAACCCACAACAGTAAAAATCAGTCTGTATATGCAGCAAAGCATACTTGTTCTACTTGCTGTGGAACCTAAGGGGTTAATCCTGCACATTGTGTAAAAAAAGCTGTTTGATCCTCCTCTTCTACTGAAGAAACAGGTCCAGATGAGACAGTCTATGGAGTTAGGCTACACATGCAGTTTGGTGTGTACTGCTAGAGGAGTTGTCCTTCTTGGGAGATTGCATGTGAACAGCATAGGGCCAATCAGCCCTGTCCAGACAGAGTCAGGGGCCCTGCATCCTGATAGGACAGCTTACTGCAGTATAAAAACTCCTACAAGCTTTAACCAGGCATTGATAGAAGTCAAAAGACTTCTATATACTGCTGATGAGAAAAGGTATTTAGCAGTTTATATCTACTAAAATAATTACATTTCTATGTTCTGCGTACAGTGGGAGACCAGATATAGTGAATGCAAGGTCCTGGGTTTAGTAACACTTTAAAGAAGGTGAATATCAGACATGGGCAGCAGGACAGGTAGGTATTACTAGCCTTTTGCAGGGCCTTTTTTTAAATTACCATTCTTTGAGTCACCTAAATATGGGTTCCAGCAGCATTTAATATTTTAGTTCTGATATACAGAAGCTAAAAACAGGAAAATACATAAATTACAGCTAAAGCAACTAATCAAAACCACAATTTAAAAAGATATAAATAAACTCAAATACTGAAAGTAAAACATTTAAAGATATTTTAACTTTATTTTTTTCTTAAAATCTACCTATGCAGCAAAATTCCACCTACATGCATATTACAGAAATATACCATAACAAAACACATAGGAGCAGGTATAAAAATGCAGTATGTTTAAACAAAGACAAAATTTTAACCTATATCATGGTAGCAAAATCATGGAGTATATTTGTAAGCCAAAAAATAACATGGAATAAAAAGGAAAAACTGAAGGAAAGAAAACAAAAAACAAAAAAAACACCAGATTCTGTGTACAAGATGCAGTGTTTCACATCATATACAGCTGTGATACAGTTTAATTTGGTGAGGATATTTGATTGCAAATTGCGCTAACTGGTGACGATTGAGTGGTAGGGGAGTATATTTATTTATATATATATATTTATATTTATCTTTAGGAGCAAAACACAACTACAACATAAAATTTACAGGCCACTGTCGCATTCTTCCAATAATAAACTTTAAAAAAATAGAAAAAGGAAAATATATATGCAATGATAAAAAAAAATTGGTAATGGGACATCTGACTTTTCTTTGAACAAAATTCAACTTGGTAGACCATATGTACATACCCACAATAAAACAAATTTTTCAGCTAAGCCGTAGTGAGAAACAAAATTTGACACCGTACAATAACATACTTCGAGCCCGACTCTTACAAAGTACTGTACAAGCTGACATTCATGGAGTGGAACAATAACACTTGAATGGATTACATTTCATTGGCTGGAACCAAAACAATTCAGTCAATAAATTTGGAACCCTAATAACGTACTTCACCAGTTGTTGCATCAGTCAATAAATCTTCCTTTGCTTTTTGATTGTAAACAACAAACTTAAGAACGAACATGCCGCTGGCATTCCGTTAGGTGTTCTGTTCAGCTATAAAAAAAACGTACATAACGAAAATAAAAACTCTGAACACCACCACTTTTCCCCTGTACTAAAGGAGGAAAAGAGCCGATATAAAATCCTAAATCTGAATCACTTTGTCCATAAATATAATGCATACATTCAGTGATTTAAAGGCATTTAACTTCTGTGAAATATGCAAAAAAAAAAAAAAAAATTATGAAATAAATAAATGTACGGCTGCTGAATAAATTTATGACCGACATACTGACTCGCCAAGTAACGAATATGAAAACAACAAAGTCAAAAGAAAGAAAATAGTGTTTTATTAAACTACCACACTGTTATAATACACTTTAAACATACACTTTAAAGGTAGCTTTTAAATTTGAGGTGTCATAACAATAAGAAAGACTCAAACAAAAGCCTGTAAATAGGTGAACTGTTGTAGGTGCTGCAGTCTCTATTCATTTTATTTCACTACGTCTTAGAAAAATGGTATAGACCTTACATACCTGCAATTTCACTTTGTATTTGTACACGTTCTATAGTTGAAATATAAACAATTGTTAAAAAATAAAACAAAATACAGCAACATAATAAAAAAAAAAAACATATACATATTTATCAGGTACATGTATTCGATACATACAATTTTAATGGGTAGAAGCAGATAGGTTGTTTAAATGCTGATTCAACAACTAAGTTAAAAGAAAAAAAAAAAATAAAAAAAAGATAAAAAAAAAAAAAAAAAAAGGGGGGGGGGGGGGAATGGGGTGGAAACAAAAAAAACCAAAGGAGGGGGGGAAAAAAAAAACAAAAAAAAAAAACACACCCTTGTATAATTCTCTGGTTTCCCCATGACTAGGATTTGTATGCCTTGTTTGTTTCACTATGGAAATGACCGACTGATATCATGTTTGCATATGCTAGCCTACTTAATTTACAATAATGGTATTCGATGTCTGAATATCTGAGATCGAAAGATGTGCTTAATGACAAACAATTCATTATTATTTTTTGGTCCACCAGTGTTCAAGAGAGTGGGTGCTTTTTTCATTGCATGTAACCATTGAAAAAAATGCTTCAACCTACAAGTTTTTCAACATTGGTTATATTGCCTTCATGACTCAAACATTAAGAAGAATTTTGGCAAATACATTTTATGTGCATGGCTTTTTATTAAACACAGTCTAGAGACAGTGGCTATCGTCAGATTAAAACTTGTAGAATTTATTTTTCTTATAGTTCTTTACAAGAGAAATGCTTAAAATGTGTACATAGGATCACCTAATTAAAACAAATTGGTTGTTATCTTGTAAGCAGAGGAATGGTAAAAAGGGAGCCGGGTTATGAGTGCTGTTCAACATGATTTGTCAGTTATGCATAATAAAAATTCCAGTCATCAAGAAAATTACAAAATGTCATCTCATAACATAATTTTTTCGTGACCCATCAACTTTGTTATCTTACAATAGATAAATACCAACATGTTCTTATTTTTTTTACTTGTTTTTGACATTTATTATTATTTTTTTTTATTTTTTTTACACTAAACCACACGGGACTGATGCATTTGGTTAGACTACCATTTCCATCTGTCAATGTTATTTATACTTGTATGTATCATGGTAAAATTTCATCAGTTCTAGATTTCCAAAAGTACCTACAAAAGCCATGCAATTTTACCAATTGATCATACGTATGGAATAGCATACAAAGTAAGGCATTTCAGTGTCATGTATAACCAAGTTACTGTCAATCCAAAAGTTTGCACATCAATAAAAAGATATCTAAGAACTCAAGAACAAGGATTTGCTTTTTCTTCCACTACTGTATAAAAATAACCACAATTAATAGGTGTCGCATGATATTTACTCCATTGTCTCATTTCCAGAAACTGTGACGAGTTGTAAGGGAATCTCAGAATTGGAGAGGAGATCTTGGTTGCTGGTATTTACAGTCCCTATGCCGGATACAGCTCCCTGCTGAATGTTTGCAAGGATAAGGGTTGTACCTTCGGCAGTTATCAATGTTTCATCAGGCTTTGCTTCTATGGATGCCAGTACAGCACTGCTGGCATGCATGCCTTTCTTATTCTGATGGGTTTTAATATGTTTGGCAAGGTGATCGCTTCGCATAAATCGCTTGGAACACTCTGGACACACAAACTTCTTTTCACCTGTTAGATTAAAAACATTGTATTTTAATTGATATACCAATTTCTTTTCAAGTTAAAGCTGTAGAATGTATTTTCATTAACAAAATAATCCCAAACAACCTGTGACCACAAATAATTTTCACACTTCTATTAAATGGACATAAAACGTAGACACTTTAGAGCAGGGTTCACACAAGTTGCGTGGAGCGGCTCACAGCAGGGTCCGGTGGGTTTCAGGGCTGAATTCGGACCTGAAGCAGACCAAAAGACGCACAGGACCCCTGTGAAATTTGCTCTGCAGCCGTCCAAGCTGTGTGAACCAGTTCCATTGAGAACTGGTCAGAGTCTTCTGTTAGATCAAACAGGAATGAACTTTGGTCTGTAAATAAGGTCAGTTTAACCACCTAAAGACTAATCCTTTTTCTGACATTTGTTGCTTACAAGTTAAAATCAGTATTTTTTGCTAGAAAATTACTTAGAACCCCCAAACACACACACTTTTTTTTTAGCAGAGACTAGAGAATAAAATAGCGGTTGTTGCAATATTTTATGTCATACTGTATTTGCGCAGCGGTCTTTCAAACGCAATTTTTTGGGGAAAAAAAATATACTTTAATGACTTAAAAAAAAAAAAAAAATTACATTTCTGTACAATGTGAAAGATGTTACACCGTGAAAATCGTGATCTTTATTTTAAGCAAAAAATAAATAAATAATTGCGATTCCCATTTTGGCCAGGATAGTGCAGCTCTAGTCTTCTAACATGCAAATTAGATACGGGGAAAACCGCATCCAATTCGCAATAGTGTAAACTCAGCCTAAAAGCATACCTTCTGCAGTTACAGAGAACAGTGTTGCCCAAGCAACCAATTAGCAGGATAAAGTGTTGCCCAGGGCATCACAGTTTTCACACTTTTCAGCTATAATAAACCTGAGAGTCCAGCTAATGATCTTACCTGAATAATTACAAAGAATATCAAATCTATGGAGTGGCTTTTTTGGTTTCTCTAAGCTGTATTGTCACAAGCAGTACATTTTCTAAATTAGTTTTCTGTGCCACATACTCAGGTAGGCATCTGTGGGTAACAGTGTTGTCTTCTTTCTGAGAAAGTGATTACAATTCATGAGTTCAAAGTGACCCTTTTTTCAGATTTTAGGGGGGTGAAGGAAGTTTCATAGACTGGCCAGTGGCATGACGTGGGTAGCCAGGGAACACTGGTTTCCACAATGCTGTTCTGACAGGAAGATGCTGCAAATCAAAGAAGCAGAGTTGAGTGGGAGGCATGTCAGCCAAGCAGACTACGAGACTAGAACCACACTGTGGGGGGATTTAACTAAACCTGGTGCACGCAGAATCTGGTGCAGCTGGGCATAAAAGCTAGTCAATTTAGGTTTTAGCCAACATTCACATTGGCACAATTTGACAGGTCACGAATCATGAAATCATGCAAGTTCATCTGAATTCAAAGCCATGTTTAGTGTGAATAAGGGCGTATTGTCAAAGCTTAATTGAACAAACTGAAGTTAGCTGCACCAGATTCTGTGTGCAACAGTTTAACCACTTTCAGACCGGACCAATTTGCTGGGCAAAGACCAGACCACTTTTTGCGATTCGGCACTGCGTCGCTTTAACTGACAATTGCACGGTCGTGCGACGTGGCTCCCAAACAAAAATTGACGTCCTTTTTTTCCCACAAATAGAGCTTTCTTTTGGTGGTATTTTATCACCCCTGCGGTTTTTATTTTTTGCGCTATAAACAAAAATAGAGCGACAATTTTGAAAAAAACGCATTATTTTTTACTTTTTGTTATAATAAAATATCCCCCAAAAATATATATAAAAAAAAATTTTTCCCTCAGTTTAGGCCGACACGTATTCTTCTACATATTTTTGGTTAAAAAAAAAAAATCGCAATAAGCGATTATTGATTGGTTTGCGCAAAAGTTATAGCGTTTACAAAATGGGGATAGTTTTATAGCATTTTTATTAATAATTTATTATTATTTTTTTTTTTTTTACTAGTAATGGCGGCGATCAGCGATTTGTATTGTGACTGCGACATTTTGGGGGACCCATCGGACATTTTTGACACATTTTTGGGACCATTGTCATTTATACAGTAATCACTGCTATACAAATGCAGTGATTCCTGTGTAAATGACACTAGCAGTGAAGGGGTTAACCAGTGGGTGGCAGTGTAGGGGTTAAGTGTTCCTAGGGGTGTGTTACTAACTGTGGGGGGGTTGGGCTTTCATTTAGTGAACACTGATCTCTGCTCCAATCACATCGAGTAGAGATCAGCGTCACTAGTTGCTAGGCAGAATGAAGAAATGCTGTTTACAAACGGCATTTCTTCATTTGGCCGCTCCGTGAGACGATCGCGGGGATGCCCGCGGCGATCGAGTCCGCGGGTCCCGACCAGCGCGGGAGCGCGCCGCCGGCGGCGTGCTCCCGGTGGCAGGGCGGCAAATTTAAAGGGACGTACATGTACGCCCATTTGCCTGCCCGTGCCATTCTGTCGACGTACATCGTCGTGCGCTGGTGGGCAAGTGGTTAAGAAAATCTCAAAATGTCCACACCCTATTATCCCTATTGCTCGGAAAGTTGAGCAATGCAAACTGAGCATGACGGCATGGATTTTTCTCCATGTTTGGCTTTGTCGGAAGAAACTGGGGACTACAGGATCATATTCCATATACTTTGATTCCCTAAGCAACTTTTACTAAACGTTTTCTCACTCCTAAGCTGTGACTGGGGAAAGAGTATTGTGTACATCATACACTGTCACAATATTAAAAAAAAAAAAAAAAAAAGCAAGTTGCATGCCCTTTTATACCTGGAGTCATTGGGTATTACACTTGGCTCCTGGGGATTGAACAGAAGAGTGGTGCAATGAAAGAGGTTACATGACCCTTATACTGAATAGAGAACAGAAAAGGCCCCTTTAAATGTAATAGATAGAAATAACTCTCACGAGGAACACTGAAGCACTATATCAGTGGTCAGCCTGGTCTAACCTGTCCTACTCTTAGAATGTCTTAGGTTGGTGAAACAGTTGTACCAAAAGCACGATCATAGACACAGAGGAGTTGGACCTTTGTCCCCAATAACTCCAAGAATCTGGAAAGTGCAAAAATCCAAATTTTCTCTCTCGTTTATTCAGGGACATTAAAATAAATAAAATAAACAGTCCAGCTGAGTGGCAGGCCACAAAACAAAGCTGGCCACAGGCGAGTCAGTTTCTCCTTTCAGCCAGCAGGTTGAGCGACAAAAACTGAATTCTTCCTGCTGTTCATTGTATTCTGACAGCGGGACTCTCCCATCGACAAAATACACTGATTCAATTGGCTGCATGCACTGATCGAGTGACAATTTGCCAACAGACCAGTCCAGGAGAAGTTGATCAATAGATTGACTGTTCGTGAATGGGACAGGCCAAACATTGATCAAAATTTGACCGGTTCCTGCTGAACCGGCTAAACTTCGATCCATGTATGGGTCAGCTTTAAAGACCCACAAGAAAACTAAAAGGCAGCTCAAAGCCATGTGAAAGACCTTGTGTTTGAAGCTGCCATCAAAGGAGGACACAGGTGGCAGCCTTGTAAATCTGAAGGAAAAAAAAAAAAAAAAAAAAAAAAAAAGCTCAAGAAGAAGCACTCAGATTTAGAAAGTTTTGGCTGAGCCAGCAAGAAGTGATGGAATACGAGACACGCTCATTTACTAGGGCTATCAGGGATAACAAAATAGAAAGGCAGACGATTTAATGGAAGCAATGGCAGCTAGGGAGACATGCACAGAACAAACTACATCAAGGCATTGAAGGGAAATCTCATGAATTGGAGTCGGACAGAGGGATGAAAGAACCAATGTCCTGGTTGAGGTAAAAGCTTAAAGCATCCTTAGGAAGGAGACTTTTGGCCTCACCACCACCTTGTTCCCAGGAAAAGAAAAAGATGTTCTTTACAGGACAAGGCTGCCAGCTCAAACATGCCTCACAGTAGTGAAGGCAAGGAAGCAACCATGTAAGAGTGGGAAGGAGAATATACTGCATAAGTTCAAAAGGCATTTAAGAGCCAAAAGAACACATTTAGATTCCACTAAATCACAGGGGAACCCACACTGGGCAAAAAACTCTAAAGCCCCATACACACTATCAGTTTTTGTTTTTTTTGCTGAGTTTTTCCTTCAGGTTTACCAAAACCATGTAGTGCAAGGGCCTGCCTGATTGCATACAAATTGAAACTCCTAAGTTTTGACCTCATATTATATGGTTTTGGTAAATCTGAAGGAAAAAAACTCAGCAGAAAAACTGACAGTGTGTATGGCGATTTAGATCCCTTTCACACTATTCATCAGCTAGCGGGGAGGGTTTAACCCCTGCTAGTGGCCGAAAACGGGTTAAATTCGCCTGCAAAACACTGCCGCATTGATTTCAGTGGGAAGGAGAGGCGAGTTCATTGCTCCAAAGAATCTGCTGGCAGGACTTTTTCTGACGCCCTGCCAGAGCAACGCTCCAGGCTTTCACACTGGAGTGAATGGAGCAGCTGTTTTAGGGTGGTTTGCAGGCGCTATTTTTAACGCTATAGCGCCTGCAAAACGCCCCCGTGTGAAAGGAGTCTTACAGAGAAGGAAGCCAAGAATCTTTGGAACAAGATCACATAGTAAAATCTGCCTCTTTATGATACACTGTATAAAATGCTGATGCAGGCCCAACTGAAGAAATGCTAGGACTGACTCATCCTACTGAGAATTTTCTAGGATGAAAATATTTTTCCCCCCCCCCCTCAATAACAGAGGTCTGTCAAGTGCAATGATAGACTGATTTTCACAATGTGTGAATTACCAAGAAATGCCTCGGTCCCTCAATACATGGGCTTCAAAATCCATGTCATTAAAGCCAGAGACTGAGTGGTAAACTGGTCCTTAGGACAAAACATCCAGATGATCTGGAAGGGCCCACAGATGAACCCACCAGGGGTCAGGTTTGAATACCACACTATCTGGGCCAGTCTGGAAAAATTAAGATCACTGGAAAACCTATGATCTTGATCCTGTAGAGCAGATGTGGAAGGATTTTCAGGGAAGGATAGAGGTAGATCAGGCTGAACAGATTCTGTGGAGCCACCAGAACGCCTACTGCCATGAAGTCCATATCTAGCATTCTCCACCTGGAATTCCAGGTTTGCGGGAAAACTGATTGCCAGACTTGGTTTTAGAAAAGGCTTTTAACTGCTTGTCTTTGGGTTCCTGAAAACAGGCATATCCTCCACAGGCTTAGTTAATGCTTCATTAAGACCATAAATTGCTAGATGCAGAACTGGGGCAGACCACTTTTGAACAAAGTCCCCCTCAAACAGGCACAGGGCTGATAGCTGCTTGGGAGGGATGAACACCTTTGTCAAGATCCTTTCAATCTCCGCAAAGGACAATGGGAAATGAGTGCACTGATGTCTTGGTGGTTGTTTTAAAGGACTTGAAGAATCTAACCAACAGAAGTGTGTCAATGAGCACACTGACAAACCAAAAAGGTTACTAGGAAAGTGTTTTGTGACTGATGAAACAAAAATGTACCGTATATACTCGAGTATAGGCCGACCCGAATATAAGCCGAGGCCCCCAATTTACCCCCCAAAAAACTGGCAAACTTATTGACTCGTGTATAAGCCGAGGGTGAGACATGCCTGTCCATCCCTGTGTGTGTGTCCGTCCATCCCTGTGTGTGTGTCCGTCCATCCCTGTGTGTGTGTCCGTCCATCCCTGTGTGTCCGTCCATCCCTGTGTGTCCGTCCATCCCTGTGTGTCCGTCCATCCATCCCTGTGTGTGTGTGTGTGTCCATCCATCCATCCATCCCTGTGTGTGTCCGTCCATCCATCCGTGTGTGTGTGTCCATCCATCCATCCATCCCTGTGTGTGTGTGTCTCCATCCATCCCTGTGTGTGTGTGTCTCCATCCATCCATCCCTGTGTGTGTGTGTCTCCATCCATCCATCCATCCCTGTGTGTGTGTGTCTCCATCCATCCATCCATCCGTGTGTGTGTGTCTCCATCCGTGTGTGTGTGTGTGTGTGTGTGTGTGTGTATGTGTGTGTCCAGCCTACCTGTGTCCCGAGCCTTTGTCCCGAGCCTCCGTCCCGTGTCGTGCCTTGCCTTCGTCCCGTCCCGTCCCGTCCCGTGCCGTGCCTTGCCTCCGTCCCGTGCCCTCTTCGTCGGCGGCCATTGTAAAATTCAAAAGCCGCGCCTCCTCCTTCGCCTGTGATAGGCGGAACACTGAATTTCCCAGCAGCCTGTGTTCCGCCTATCACGGACGTCGTATCATCCTCGTCCGTAGTACGAGGATGAGACGACGCCCGTGATAGGCGGAACACAGGCTGCTGGGAAATTCAGTGTTCCGCCTATCACAGGCGAAGGCGGAGCCGGAGGCGCGGCTTTTGAATCATAGAATGGCCGCTGTCTGTCTGCTCGACACGCTGATCGAGCGGGCAGACAGCGATGACTCGAGTATAAGCCGAGGGGGGCACTTTCAGCCTCAAAAAAGAGGCTGAAAATCTCGGCTTATACTCGAGTATATACGGTAATTGTTTGTGAAGAATACTCAGCACTATATACAGGCATACCCCACTTTTAAGTACACAATGGGATTTACTAAAGCTGGAAAGCGCAAAATCAGGCTCACTTCTGCACAGAAACCAATGAACTTCCAGATTTTATTTACCAAAATTTAACTGAACAAGCTGAGGTTAGAAGCTCATTGGTTTCTATGCAGAAGTGAGCCTGATTTTGCACTTTCCAGCTTTAGTAAATAAACCCCATTGTGTAATTAAAAGTGGGGTATGCCACAAAGAGGCCACAGCTTACCAACATCAAAACATCATCCTAACAGTGAAGTATGGTGGAGGGATCATGATTTAGGCTTGCTTTGCTGCCTCAGGGCCAGTACCACTTTCGATCAGAGGGGAAAATTCTCAAATTTACCAAAATATCCTACAGGATGATGTCAGGAGATGTCTGCTAGCTAACGCTGAGAAGTTGGGCTATGCAGCCAGACAATGAATAAGCGTCAGAGTAAATCCACCGCACATCCGAAAATGAAAATGCACCTTTTGGAACAGCTCATTTAGAGCCCAGATCTTAACTCCATAGAGATGCTGTGGAATGACCTCAAAATGAGCCATTTACACCAGACATCTTACAAATGTGTCTGAGCTGAAACAGTTTTGTAAAGAGGAATGATCAAAAATTCCTCCTGAATGTTGTGCAGGTCTGATCCAGAACTACTGAAAGTGCTTCCTTATTGCTGCTAAAGAAGGTTTGACCAGCTATTAACTCCAAGGGTTGGCTTACTTTTCCCCCCCAGCACAGTGAATGGTTAATGGGCGTGTTCAATTAAGACACGAGAAATCTGAATTGTTTTTGTGCCATCAGCTTAAAACACATTGTGCTTGGGTACTTTTGTGATCACATTTAAATGGCAAAATTACTGCTGACCACCAGTTAATTCCAAGGGGGTTCATTATACTGAGAATATATATATATATATATATATATATATATATATATATATATATATATATATATATATATATATATATATATATAATTTATTTATTTTTACACAAAAAATAAATAAATAAATAGAAGGGAAGAGTATCTTTACCAGTATGTGTTCTTCTGTGTCGCTGCAGCTCATCACTTCGGGTAAACCTTTTTCCACAAAACATCCAGGTACAGACAAAAGGACGCTCCCCTGAATGCCAACGAAGATGAGCTCTTAGGTGTGAGGTCTTGCCATAGACTTTGGCGCATCCTGGGATGTGACAGATGTGTTGTTTTTTCTTCCCAAGGTTTGTACCCCTAAAATAATAGATTTGTTTAATAATGACTTCTGCTATAATTAACTACTGTTAAACTCTGCACCATTTTAATAACCACCTATTTAAATATGCAATTCACATTCTGTACAATCGTGGTGAAACAAAACCTCACTTAACCAAAATCAAATTTTACATTTTTTTAGGTTTTACATTTTTTGTACCAAGTCATTTAAACAGACTTTATTCTTAAAGTAAACCTGTTGATAAATAAAACAGCATTTCATATTAAAGTGGTGCCCCCCCCCCCCAAATAAAATGGCTAAAATCCCCCCCCCAATTGGAATTTTATTTTTAAATTCACCTCTAAATGCCTGTTGCTAGGGGGTCCCTCAGTCTGCCTCCTTCAGTGCCCGGGCAGCCGACGTCACTTCCCCTCGGTGCAGTCAGTCATCTGGGACACGTGACAGGTCCCAGATGACTGAGCGGCGTATCACGGTGTGCGGCAGCCGGGTGCCCACAGTAAGGGGGTAGGGGGGGGGTTGGCGAGCAGAGCTTTGTTTTCCCGCATCGCTGGACCCTGGGACAAGTAAGTGTCCGATTATTAAAAGTCAGCAGCTGCAGTACTGGTAGCTGACTTTTTTTTTTTTAAGGGGCACCCCACTTTAAGCCAAAACACAGGGACACTCAGATAAGCAAATGGCAATCATCTGATGCTATTCCTATCTTATTTGCTTCCTTCTGCAGTTCACTACTGGTTGGTGAGGGTACTTATCACAGTGCTAGATCAACTCCTGTGGTTGGTGTGGCTCTAGGCATTGCAGAGGAAAGAAAATAAAGTTGTTGATTCTACACACTTAGTCTTTTGGATCATCATGGGTTCACAGGTGTTTAAGGATAAGTTTACCTTCCAAAGCACATTACACCAATAATGGGCCTGTCTGCAGGATACCAACATTGCACCCCTGAAAAAATAAAAGCACTTTTTTTTTCTTGCCAAAATATGTGCATTACCAAAAAGTGAACTTGGCCTTTAGGGTGAACCCAGAAAGCAGAGTTGTGAGTTTTGTGGGTGCAACTACCTCTTAACCTATGTAGAAGTGATTGGGTGGCACACTTATTAGAAAGCCAGCTGAAAGAAACAGAACACTTACGGCTTCAATACATTACTACACTAGTACCTGTGACTGCAGATGTAAAAGTGTTAAGCTTTTATTCGTTCTCAACACCATTCCACTGTTTACATAAAACATGAAAGTATTTGCTAATGTTTTCTTTAACACCAGTTTAAAAGGGAGGAAGATCCAGGTTAAAAATATTAACATTTTAAATAATTGCTTCTAATACACAAAGTGCTTAGCTGGTGTGAAAATCGTGTCAGAATCCTACCTTAATAGTTACAAAACTTAAATATGACAAGTGCGATCTATACATGACAAGTACCTTCCGGCTCCATCTTTGCAGTTAGGACAAGTGCATGCTACTCTTCTTAGCCTTTTTCCCTCTTGATTTGATTGGTCAAGTTCATCATCAACAACTTGTACTCTCAGATGGGTTAAATCATTGGTGTTAACTGTAGAATCACCAGTAAGCTGCCATTCTTCTGGATCTGGCTCTTCCTCTTTAATCCGAATTGCTGGTTAGAAAGAAAGACAAGAAATAAGCATTCACTTCATTACAATAACTATTATTCAATACTGAGGAAAGGAATAAAAGTTCAAATCACTACCAATAAATGTACAACTAAATTAAAGTGATATTAAAAAGGCAAAAATTATTTTTTATTTTTAAAACAAACATGTCATATTCACCTGCTCTGTTCAGTGGTTCCTCCTCTTCTTGGGTATCCCCAATTGGGGCACCCAAGCAGGCACGCTGCTGAGACATTGCCCTGCGTGTCCATCCAGACACGAGGCTGTCTCTCCCCTGTGATTGACAGCAGCGGGAGCTAATGCTCTCATGTACATCAATGGATTGAAAGGGAGCTCAACAGGTTTTTTTTTTACCTTCATGCATGAAGGTAAGCCTTTAGAACCATTTTAACCACTTCAGCCCTGAAAGATTTGGCTGCTCAATGATCAGGACATTTTTTTTTTTGCAATTGCGCGGCTCTGCGACGCTGTATCCAAACAAAATTGGTGTATTTTTTTTCCGACAAATAGAGCTTTATTTTGGTGGTATTCGATCATCTCTGTAGGTTTTTTTTTTTGCTCTATAAACAAAAAATGAGCAACAATTTTTTTTTCTTCAAAAAACACCCACACACATTATGTATTTTTTGCTATAATAAATATTCCTTTTTTTTAGCGCAAATTTTTTTCCTCAATTTAGGCCGAAATGTATTCTTCTACATATTTTTGGTAATAAAAATGGCAATAAGCGTATATTGATTGGTTTGCACAAAAGTTTAGCATCCACAAAATGGGGGATAGATTTATGGCCTTTTTATTATTTTTATTTTTTTTTAACTAGTAATGGCGGCAATCTGATTTTTATTCGGGACTGCGACATTATGGTGGACAGACACTTAACACATTTTTGAAACCATTGACAATTATATAGCGATCAGTGCTATAAAAATGCACAGATTACTGTGTAAATGTCACTGGCAGGGAAAGGGTTAACACTAGGGGGCAATCAAGGGGTTAACTGTGTTCCCGTGTGTGCGCACGTGTTCTAACTGTAGGGGAGAGACCATAGAAGATGACAGATCGTGGTTCCTAGTCATTAGGAACTCACAATCTGTCTCTCCTCACAGAACAGGGACTTGTCTGTACACACACACACACACACACACACACACACACACACACACACACACACACGTTCCTGCTCTGCCTCTTGTGCCCATGACCGCCGGCCATGAGCATCAGCACCCCTGCAGGCACGAGCTCATGTCTGCAATCCCACCTAAAGGAGCAGACTTACAGCTACCACGGCTTGTTCCGACCTGCCACCATATGACAACGGCTGGTGGCAAGTGGTTAAAATTTAACTCAAAAAACTGAACTTTAGCTTTTAGCTAAAACAGGGATATTCAAACTTTTCAAACGCAGGGACAGTTTACTGTCCTACAAATTTTAGAAGGCCGGATTGTGGCCAGTGAGGGTAGAAAATGTACCGTGCCCAGCATTCAGCAGTGAGAAATAACAGGAGTTATTTAGAGTATGAGTAAAACCCCATCATTTGTGATAGTTTGCGTAATCATACCCCATCACCTGTACCCTGTGGAAGAATTAATGTCCCATAGTTTGTCAGTGGGAGGAATATTGGCTCTCATCATTGGCAGGAATAGTGACCCAAAGGCCCGATAAAGGCTAGGAAAGGGCTGCATCCGGTCCTTGGGGCAAAGGTTGGAGACCAGAGCTAAAATATAGCACAGCAAAAAGTAAAAACTGGATTTTTTAAGTCACCGTAAAATCTTTTTTTTTTTTTTGGCGTATGTAAACCACTTCCCACCTGTCATATTGCTATATACTATAGCAATATGACAGCCGCAAAGTGGTTTCGTTATCCTGACTGGATGTCACAACGACCAGCAGAATAAGGAGTGCAGCACAGCAATAGGTGGTGTGGTAAGTCAGTCTGACAGACCGCATCTCAGATCTTGGTAAAGAGCCCATGATGTAGGCTCTTTACCATGATCAGCTGTGTCCAATCTAAGCTGGTCACATCGTAAACTGGAAAGTGCTGTTGATCGGCTTTTCCGCTATTCACACTGACAAAGCGTGCCCAGTGTGACCTATCAGTGCACATCAGTGCTGCCCCATCAGTGAAGGAGGAAACTTATTTAGAAAAATTTCATTACAAAAACGTTTTTCTTCAAAATGTTCGTTTTTTTGCTTAGCAAAAAATAAACCGAGTGAGGATCAAATCCCACCATATCACTGCCATGGCTAGTAAAAAAATAAAATAAAAGTCCCTAAATCTATCCCACACTTGGTAGACACGATAAAATGTTTGCACAAACTAATATACGCCTATTGCGATTTTCTTTACTAAAAATATGTAGAATATATAATCGGCCTAAACTGATGAATACTTTTTATAATTATATAATTATTTTTTTTTTTTTATGGATAATAGCAAAAAATTATTTTTTTTACAAAATTGTTGCTCTGTTTATAGCGGCAAACAAATGCAGAGGTGATCAAATACCCCCAAAAGAAAGCACTATTTGGGGGGGGGGGGGGGCGACGACAATCTTGTTTGGGTAAAACGTTGCACGGCCGTGCAATTGTCAGTTAATGGGATGCAGTGCCAAATCGCAAAATAAGGTCTGGTCATTAAGGGGGCAAATCCTTCTGGTCCTTAAGTGGTTAAGGGACACAGGAAATCAGATACTGTTGGGTTTTACTGCCACCTACAGGAGAACCGGACAATTTTTAAGCCGGTCCCAGGATAAACCCCCCACCCCAATGCATGCCATACAGTACCCAGTAGCACAGACAAAACCTGTGGCAGGTGGGACTTGTGTCCCCAATGAAATACAATTTACAGCAAGTACAAAAGTGTAAATTTTTCAATTCTATCGAAGGATACATGAATACATATATTGTTGGGATCAGAAGAGTCCAAATGGAGAGTGGGCAACAATTGCCAACAGGCCCAACAAGAGAACTGAACTACCTGCAGCCCAGGAGCTTCTTAAAAGGTGCAAGACCCAAATCTAAACCAGAGGAGGCAGAGTCCCTACTAATGGAGAGACCTGCTAAAACAACCAGATGGAGGACACCGAATCAACCTGATGCTCAAGATCCAGAAGGTAGGTCACCATAAGTGGGAAGGATTCCATAAGGAAGGGGCAGCAACCATATATCCCACCCAAAACAGGCAAAACTATAATTAGTTCTCATGAAGGGAAGAGAAAGACCACTTAGTTCAGTGCTCAACAAAACCCGGTCGCCAGGTCGCATTGGCGACTAGAATCAGCGACCTTGCGCCTGGGGCAGCATAGCTGGGGGTATCCCGTCTCCGTGGACCCCCCCCCCCGCGCGATCACATCGGGCCGCGCCGCAGGCGGCCGGTAATTGAGCCCCCGGCTTTGAGGCCTTCTGTGATCCTATGGTTCCTTCTGGAATCTAGCGCCCTCTTGTGGTGGCCGTTGGAATTACAACCAACAATGCTAATGAGCCAGTCTTTCTCCATCCCTTTACTTAGAACCCCTAAACAAAACAAAAAAAAAAAAAAATATATATATATATATATTTTTTTTTTATTATTTATTCTAACACCCTAGAGAGTAAAATGGTGGTCGTTGCAATACTGTCTGTCACACCATATTTGCACAGCGGACTTACAAGCGCACTTTTTTGGGGAAAAAGTTCTTTTATTTAATAAAAAAAAAAAAGACAACAGTAAAGTTAGCCCAATTTTTTTTTTTATATTGTGAAAGATAATGTTACGCCGAGTAAATCGATACCCAACATGTCATGCTTCAAAATTGCGCCCGCTCATGGAATGGCGACAAACTTTTACCCTTTAAAATCTCCATAGGCGACGTTTAAAAAATTCTTCAGGTTGCACGTTTTGAGTTACAGAGGAGGTCCGGGGCTAGAATTATTGCTCTTACTCTACCGATCGCAGCGATACCTCACATGTGTGGTTTGAACAACGCTTTCATATATGCGTTCGCTTCTGCACGCAAGCTTGGCAAGACAGGGCGCATTTAAAACAATTTTTTTTTCTTATTTTAACTTTTATTTTAAATTTTTTTCACTGTTCTTTTAAAAAAAAAAAAATGTGTGTCACTTTTATTCCTATTACAAGGAATGTAAAAATCCCTTGTAATATAAAAAGAGGACCTGTCATGCTTTTTTCTATATGAGATCTGGGGTCAGAGAGACCTCACAGACAGGTGGGGGGGCTGCTATCTTCCCCTCACTCGTCTCCATGTCAGGCCAGGGACAGGTCCAGATCGCCGTCACGGACCTGGCTCCTAGATTCCAAGCAAATTTGTCAACCCCTGACTTAGTCTATACTGTAAGGCCCAATGCCTTTGCATGCACGATTCCCTTAGATTGAAACTCCGCATTTTCTAGCCTGAAAACCAACCTCGCTAATCAAGACTTACCAATGAAAAGCTTTGCATCAACAAAAAACACGGCCCATCATGGGTCTGAAAGGACTACCGAGTACCAAAGAAATCAGGGGGTATGATCCTGAACTCAATGTGACTGAAGGGGCAGAGTACATGCAACGCACCCCCACAAGAGTAGGCAAGAATGAAGGAGACTTTAGCCCCAGACAGGACTGAGGAAGCAAATGCATCCTCCCCTTTCACATAAAAGGGTGCTGCAGGGAAACCTCAAAAGCTAGTCTACCAGATTCAGGGAAATTGCTATGGAACAAGGAACAGTAATCATAGCAGTAGCTCAAGGAGCATTTTCCAATTCGAGACATAAAAGTTTGACTGAAGAATCCAAGAGACAATAATATAAGGAAAAAAATAAAATAAAGGGTTAGCAAAGACTGGTTAGACTTTTCTCAACAAAGCGAGCAGCTCCTGCAGGGGTAATGCTACACGCTGTTTAATTCATTTCTAAAATGCAAACTCTGCCATCCTTCCAGGTCTCTATGCTTTGTTTGCTAAGAAATCACTCTGAAAAAAAAAACCCTAGCATACCTGACCATGGCCATTTTGAGTAAGGGCAGAAACAACTAATCGATTATGAAATTAATCGATTACCATTTTCATAATCGATTAATTGGCAAGTAACATAATGGGGTTAAAAAAACCTAAAAATTAGCCCTTTATAGTACAAAGAGCAAATCGCTACTGTAAATATTACTTTCACTGTTCAATTGAACCCCTTTCAGTAGTGATTATCTGCTTTTTTCTACTATAAAGGGCTCATTTTACTTTTTTTGACCCCATTCTGTTACTAAACGTCTTAGACCTGGTTCACATCTATGTGCTTATTGGTGCTTTTTGCAGAAATACACTACAGTTCATTTACATGGTTTCCTATGGGACACATTCATATCTGAAAGGGTCAGGGACTTTTAACACAAAATGGTGCTTTATTGGTTCAATATACTTCAATAGAGAAGCTGCAGAAAAGCATGTAATGCATTTTTGCAGCAATTTGTGTTTTTTAATCTGCAAAAATGCAAATTGCAGTAAAATCACGTGCGCAAAAATCAAAACGCACAGCAAAAACAGATCAAAAGCAAACTGCGTAGGTGTGTACCAAGCCTTATGCTGGCCACACGGATCAATTTTCAGATGAGAATATTCAGATGAAAAATCTTTGTACATTTCACTGAATGAAAGAATTTTGCTTGAAATTTTCACTTGTTTTTAACATTCTGTTTTTAAAATGAATGTAATTTCTGAACGAAAACCAAATACATTGTCTGAAAATTCCTTTGTTTTAACTCGACTCTAAATGCCTGTTGCTAGGGGTGCCCTTGTAGTCTGCCTCCTTCAGTGCCTGGGCTGGTGACATCACTTCCCCTCAGTGCAGGAAGGGCTCAGCTCTGCCCCCTTCCTCCTGTCAGTCATCCGAGACACGTGTCAGGTCCCAGATTGCTGCGCGGCTAAACAGCGCTGTTCGCGCATGCACAGTGGGTGCCCGGCTATGAAGCCACAGCTGGGTGCCCACAGTTGCAATGCCGGCACCACAGAGCAGAGGGGGGGGGGGGGACGAGTGGGGCTTCATCGGGAGGACTGGTCCCCCCCACCACCCCTGTGTAGCTCTGTGGTTGACATCACATCCATGAAACAGTGGGTTGTCAGTAATCTGAATTAAGAACTTCTTGCAAGTGTTTTCTAAAATCTGCCTACACCAGCTCCGCCTGCCCCCATCCTATCTTCTAAGCTGCTCCACACCAGCAGGTCTTTTGAGCAGTAGAGTACGAGCTGGTGTGCAGCGATTACAAGTGCCTTTAAGACAGCCGCTGAATAGCAATGTGAAATTATATCAAGCAATGACAGAGGTCTAAATATTCCACCTGACACTGCCCACACACCATCCTAAAAAACATAAAAGCAGGAAACATTCCAAAGCATTAGGTGTAGTTTCCTTTGGGACGAGGAGCGATTGGGGGGGGGGGGGGGTGTAACGTGCAGAGCAACCCACAAAGATCAGTCAGAATCAAAATTAGAAAAAAAATGATTGAGGCCATCACATGTATTGTATCCGATTTGGAGGTCAATGACAGTTCGAGAAGAAAAGGGGGACCGACCAGAAAATTATCTTATCTGTTAAGTTATCCCAGAGTGGGGTTTTAATTCCAATTGGCTAATGCGATTCAGTGCATTCTGTGCTTTCACTTACAGAATAAGCCTTCCGATCTCGAGGCTGTTTTTTTTTTTTTTTTTTTTTTTTAACAATCAATATGACAATGTCCACTCAATTGGAAATTAAAATGCACTTAAGTTTGATATATGTGCTTCTCATAATCAGACTTAAGTGATGATCTACAAATTAATCTGTGCATAGCCTTGTTTTATACTACGAAGCACTGTAATTAACGACAATGAAAACATAAGGAAAAAAAAAAAAAAAAGAAAAAAGGGAGATGCATATTTATTTTGTAACATGCTTTTATGAGATCTAAATGCCTTGAAGAACAAGTGCACTTAAAACCCAAGAACTGTGAAGGCATAATTATAACTAGAGATTACTGCACTACACACTGAATATGCTCTCCTGTAAACCCCATCTCAGAGTTCATAAAGAGCATAAAAAAATATAATAAAAACTTACTGTACATTTTTTTTATTTTAGTCCATTGAGGGCAAGAAAATTAATCAGAGAAACCCATCAGTATGGAAAAAGGTAAAGGCCACTGCCAAGAAAATAGCAAGGATCAATTTGGTATTGCAAGTTAGGGCAGAACATGAAAACGTGATTGGCCTCAACTAAATGTAGAGAGAACCAAACATCCTCGTGAAAAATGTGTGGAAGAACAAGTAACCACATAAGAGAATACTTGGACCAACAGCTAAGGTGGTCAACTATCAAAAGTTATTGTAGTAAGGTGAAAGTCTAACATCCAAATCTTGACTTTAAGAAAAGGAAGCCAGGACAGACAAGAGGTTTCTATAAAAGCAGAACAGCTAAGGCCCCCTTCACACGGGACAGATCAGTAATGATCCGCCCCGCGATGATCTGCTTGCTCAGCGGGGATCGCTCCGCTGAGCCGGTGGCGGACAGGGCGGTCTCTGCACACTGTGGGAGATATGGGCATGCTCAGATTCCGTTCGCATTGTAGTGCTTTACAAGTTATTCATTAATTGAGGTCATTCTAAAGAACAAAAAGGATTACAATACTATGCAAGTAAGGAGATATCTAAAGTAGTGTTCATTAGGGTTTTTTTTGATGATGATTTACATGGGACAAAGTTGTGGGGGAGAGTTTACAACCACTTTAATCATCACTGTGCCAATTTATTTTTTTATTTTTTAAGTTTGCAAATGTACTAACTTTGAGGTTGCTTACAGCACAACTGGTGTTCTCAATATCCAAATCCAAGTGGTTGTAAACCCTTTAACAAAAAAATAAAGTAAAATAAAAAACATGCAAGACAAAGGCATAATGAGCTAGTATGCATCGCATACTAGCTCATTATGAATTACTTACCTTAGATCAAAGACCCCGCAGCGGCCCTCATACACCGCTCCGGCTGGCGACATCCCTCCCAGAGTTGTTTCTCCAGGTATCGCGGGCTCCATCGCTGCGATTGGCCAGAGCCGCCGGTAACGGCATATATACATTCGTGCCCTTGCTTCAGTGTGCATGTGCCAACATCATCAGATACAGGAGAGATCTCCTAAACCGTTTAGGAGATATATAGGGTAGCTACAGGTAAGCCTATAAATACCTGTAGCAAAAAGTGGTTTAAAGGGTTTACAACCACTTTTAAGAGTCCACCTGAGCTTGTGTTGCAGTTCTGAACCTGTAAAGCACTTTGTAGCCGATAGTAGAAAATTGCCCGAAACATTCGCAAACAAAACTGACTTTCCAGCGATATCCCATGATCGGATAATCTAAGGAGACTGAATAAGGCTATAAACGGCACAGTGGTTCTCGTCTAAGAAGTCAGTTTGGACAGACTGGTGTCTTTGTGCACAGCTCTAGACTTGGACCCCATACACACTATTAGATTATTTGCAGATTTTTGTCTTCATAGTATATGGTTTTGGTAAATCTGAGGTCAAACCTTAATGCCGCGTACACACGATCGGAATTCTCGTCGGAAAAATCTCTCATATGGTTTTCCCAACGGAATACAGCTCAAGCTGTCTTGCCTACACACGGTCACATCAAAATCCGATCATTTATAACGTGGTGACCTACAACATGTACGACGCGACTAGAAAAAGGAAGTTCAATAGTCAGTAGCCAATAGCTTCTGTCTCGTAGTTGAATCTGAGCATGCGTGATTTTTGGCATGTCGGAATTGCATACACACGATCGGAATTACCGATAGAAAGTTTTTCCGTCGGGAAAATTGAGAACATGCTATCAATTTTTGGCTGGCGGAAATTCTGACAGCTAAATTCCGATGGAGTATACACAGTCGCATTTTTCGATGAAAAGCTCTCATCGGTCTTTTTCTGGCTGGAATTCCGACCGTGTGTATGCGGCATAAGAGTTTCAATTTGTATGCAATCAGGCAGGCCCCCTTGCACTACATGGTTTTGGTAAATCTGAAGACAAAAATCCGCAGAACATCTAATAGTGTGTATGGGTACTTGGAGAGCATCTTGCAGCCAACATTGTACATGGAAGTCTGAGAAAAACTACTAGAGTGCAGCTCTGTGACTTAAGGTTACAAACCAAATAACTCACAATTGCCAATTCAATAGGTGGGAGTAGAGACTTACAAAGATATGCTGAGAAATAAAATGCATATACATGTCATTACTCAAAAGTGAGACTCCAGAGACTGGGGTTTACTAGAGACGCAGTACCTCAGGACTAGAGGACGCAAAACGTGGAGTTACTTGTTCGAAAGGGACTTTCCAGGTATCTTTACCACAGTGAGTAAAAAAACAACACGGCTCTGGGCTTGGAAATGTCTGTGGCTACACAAGGGTCTGGAAAGCACCACAATGCAGAGGCCAGTGCCCAAAGGTCACATTCCAGGGAATTTTCACCCCATCCATGGGCTTATTCAAAAAGCTGGTCTTCAGAGACTGGGTCACACCAGAGGCTACGATACGACTATGGGACTGGAGAGAGGTCTGTAGCAAAAACAAGATCTGAATAGTACCACATGTGGAGCTCAGCGCCCAAAAGTCACGGTCACATTCCAGACAGGTCCCGCAAACAGGCCAGCAGGGTCTGCGCACAGCCTCTGAAAGCTATTGCTGAGAAAACACAGATCCGAAGCAACTATCAGAGGAATCAAAGTATTGAAGTTAAAGAATAGCCACCACAGTGCCAATATCCTGATTGAAGGGGGGAAAAAAATTGGCCATAAAATGTATACCATACATAAACAGTGTTCTATAGCAGAGCTGAAGAAAAGGCTTCCAACCTCCAGGGACACAAGGGGTTTTAACAATTGGAGGGGTTGTACGCAGGCTGGCTTAATGTTTAATGTCCAAACCTCCAATCCAAACCTCCTGAAGGCAGCAGCATACCCCACATGTCCAAGAATTCGTACCATGATACCATGTTCCTAAGTCAAAGACAATTCGTATTGATGTAGGCAATACGGATTATGCATATATTTGCAAATGTGTGCAAACAAAACCCTGTTTTTAACATGCATAGATCCATACTGTATATGGCCGGGTTTAGTCTTCAGGGACAGAGCAAGCACTGGGACAATGCAAGCAGCTCTTAACATGCGAAGTGCTCTGCAGCAAAAGTTTCCCAGAATAGAGGCTGCAAAGCACCCCATGTGGAACAAAGTGCCAAAAGATCACTTTCAGGATATCGCTGCAACATCCAGTCCAGCAAAGTCTGGCCATGGTACTCCAAATGCTTACAATAATCAGGTTTTTATTTTTAAATTTTGTAAAAACTTTTTCTTTCCCAAAAGCAACAAAACTTTCTAAATCTGCTTTAAAAAAAAAGTTATTTTGAGTTGGGCTTTGTTAGTATCTAATGTCAATCCCATCTACTAAGTCCGTCCATCCAACACTACCCTCTCCAGACAATGCTGCTGTCCAAGGGTGGCTCAGGTGCACCTCGATTTATAAAAGAGCCAACCTAAAAAGACAAGAAGGGTTACAGGCCAGCTGGTTTAGATACAAAATTAAAGTTTTTGTTGGGGTATTAATAAAAAACTCATGCCTCATTTACCCACATATACACAAGAAATGCCCTGTTAGGATCATGGCCACTGCCTTAGAATGTCAACACCAGAAATTATTTTCAGTGATATAGTGGGTATAATATGTAAAACAGCTATTTGGAGAACACCTGCGCTTCACTGCCTTCCTACTCTTCATTTACACTGTATATTGTTTGGTACCAGCAAGGTGGTGTCACAAAGCTTTACAAAGGGTGCTGAAAGCATTGCTTCAATCACTTGGACACCCCCCCCCCCCCCACCCCAATGGGAGGGGTGAGCAACCAGTCAAAATGTCTACCGGCTGGCCGGAGACCTGAACAAAGCCAGATCACCTTAGTTTGGGTCTCAGATCTAGAAACCCGGAAGCGATGCCATGACATCACTTGGGCTAAATTCACACCTGAGCGTAGCATTTTCAAGCAGAAAATTGTGCAAATTTACCACGATTTTGCGGCGTTTTACCACGATTTTGTGCAGGACAAAAGGTCACCAATGTTAAAAGAAGAAAAAAACGCCCCAAATCTGCTCGATTCGAGCGACAAAAAAGGGTCCGGAACTTGTTTGAGCTTCAGGCATTCAGCTTCAGGCGACATGGAGTGGAGATGTGAACCATCTCCATTGAGAATAATAGATTTTTTCCCCTCTAGCGTTTTGTAGCTTCAGGCTTCAAGCTACAAAACGCTCAGGTGTGAATGGGGTCTTACGGGTTACTGGCATCCTAAAGGGGTCAGTTTTAAAAAATAGTGTTTAAAAAACGCTGACCTTGACATTTTGAATACTGTACGTTCAAGTGCAGAGGAGGGGTTTGGGTTCTTATAGACCCCAAATCCCTCAATAAAAAGAGCACCTGTCCCTGCCTATTACTGTCACAAGGGATGTGACAGCAATAAAAAATATATATATTTTTTTTAAAGAACAGCGTAAAAAAAATAAAGAAGTTTAAATATACAGGATATTATCACCTAATGTCGGCCTGAAAAAACACGATATTAGTAGATCCCTAAACTGTACACCATCAGATTTGACCATATAAAACAGGTAAATGGCTAAAAAAAATCCAATAATAACTAGGCTTTTAAAAATATGAATATTCAGCTTTTTTTCTTAACAAATTGACTGGGTGTGCCTAATAACCAATTAAAAGCATGTGAGGTTAGGCATTTTAAAGGATCTGTATAGTCATGCACCTATATCAACCCCAAACCTTCCTCTAGAGTACATTCAAGCATTACATTTTTCTGTTTCCTGTTACTTTTCACCTGTAGAGAGAACCCGCTTTTATTAGTTCACTAGGTATGTAAAATGATTGCAGGCACAGCTGTTGGGAGAAAGAATCACCAGGGTACCCAAGATTAATTCCTATTGACACAGGCAATGACTCTAGTCCAGCAGTAGAGAGCCAAGGCAGGGCTAAGAATGCCGATTTGGACTTCAAAGGCAGATAATCCCAAAAAAGGAAGTTAGAAAATCACTGGACTTAAGGTAAGATCATTGAGTCATTCTGTATTTTCAGTGTTACTTGTGCAAGTTTTACATTGCGATAACATATAGGGCAGCACAGTGGTGTAGTGGTTAGCACTCTCACCTAGCAGTAAGAAGGGTCACTGGTTCGAATCCCAACCATGACACTACCTGCCTGGAGTTTGCATGTTCTCCCTGTGCCTGCGTGGGTTTCCTCCGGGTACTCCGGTTTCCTCCCACAATCCAAAGACATGCAGGTAGGTTAATTGGCTTCTGTCCAAAAAATTGACCCTAGTATATGTATGGGGACCTTGGATTGTGGGCTCCTTGAGGGTAGGGACCATTGTGAGTGTGCAATGTACAGGGATAGGGACAATTGTAGACACTCACTCAGGTTGAACTGGATGGACTGGTGTCTTTATTCAACCATACTAACTATGAAACTATATAGGGTACGCTTTAAAGGGCAGGAAATGCCAACTATCAAACGAGACACTTCAAATTCTTGCATTTTTCTTCTTGCACACCAACTGTTCTTCTAACGCAAAACACAAGGCAAGATATATTATGTGCGGATGTGAACTGATCTACCCTATACTCCAAATTAAGTCACTGACAAAAAAAAAAATCAGTTGTCAACTATGCAAACTCGCCAAACTCTGCATTTCCAAAAACCTAGATTACCCACATCAAGGTGTGTTAAAAAGGGGCAGACTGGCCACGTGCACTAATATTTTACATGGCATGAAATGGCACAAAATCTTGCCACAACTCTAAGGCCCATACACACGATACGAAAATCGGAAGTAAAATTTCGTCTGAACGATCTGCAGTTTTTCAGATCGTTAATATGGTGCTTCCGACAGTCAATTCAGATTAATCGTACAGCAAAAGACAGATGTGCAGACTATAAAATTTGTGTGAACAACGTCCGATTTTCGTCTGAAAATAAATCAAGAGCAAGACTACGCATGCTCAGAAACTAAAGAACACCATACAAAATTATGTAACACATTACGTCACTTTTGAAGTTGAATTCTGTCATATGGCGAGTAACCTCTTCTATTTCAACAAGATGCTACTGTGCAACATAAAACGGAGACCGTTGCTCTGAAAATCTGATCGTGTGTACGAGGCGTTATATTAAAGGACTATCTTAAAGGAGAGGTATAGCCAAAGCTCGCAGAAGTGCGCTCTCTGCTGACATCACAGTAATCAGTCTAGGAAACGTCATAACAACAAGGTGCCTGGACTTACATGCCGCTCAGCGAGCCGCTGAGAGTCTGAGCCGGTCGCTCCCCACCCCTCCACAGCTCAGCGCTCCAATGAGCAAGGAGGCGGCAGAGCAGAGAGCTGCTGATTGACAGTCAGCAGCTCCGATTGGGGAGCTGTCAGAACGGAGTGATCCACAGTGTTCAATCAATTGGTTCTCAGTATAGGAGAAATCAGGGGGACAGAAGATGCAGCATCGGACTGAGGTAAGTATAATTTGGAGGGGATCCTTTACTACTCTTAAGTGCTGGATTAGCCCATCTTCATCCTATTGAAAACCCACTGTGGCTGAAAATAGAAAGAAAAAAACCCTGGGAAGGCAGGTTGTGTGCCTAAATCATGGGTGCTCAACCTGTGGACCTTCAGCTGTTCTAGAACTACAAGTCCCATGAGGCATTGCAAGCCATTGAAGGTTACAAGCATGATGGGAGTTGTAGTTCTGCAACAGTTGGAGGGCTACAAGTTGAGCACCCATGACCTAAATAATCCAACTCATTTCAGATCCAGTACAAGGTGTACAGTACAGAATTTTTTAGGTTTTACAGAACAAGAGTAGATTAAGCCATGTAGCTAAAAAGTACAGTTGGGCGTTTTTTTCAGCTGCCCCCAAACTCTCCTCTGTTATCTTATCAGTACATGTACACACGGTCGTTTATAGTAGTTTTGTAAAGAAAAAAAAATAATGCATTCAGGATGGATGTGAAACGCCAAATGCCTGTAACCGCTGGTAAACACATGTAGATGCGGTAATGCGCACTTAGCTGCATTTTGTTTACAGACGACTTTCATTTTTGACAATTTGCAAAAAAAAAAAAAGCAAACAAAAAAAAGCTTCTAAACGGGAATGCGGCAAAACAGACTTTTTAAACGTTGATTGCCATCTCAAGTTAAATCATTCAGGAAAGGTTTTAAAACATCCCGTGTACATTAAGCCTTAGGCCCCCTTTCACACTTCTGTTCGTTTTCACAGACTCCACTTGGTCAGCAGGGATCGCTCCGTTGATCCCCGCTGAGCCGGCAGATGACAAGTCCGTCTTTGCACACTGTGCAGAGACGGACCTGTCAGACCTCCGTTCTGGGGAACTGGATGGAAAACAGACCACTTGTCAGTTTTCATCTGATCGACGGATGGAAAATAGGGTTTCCATCTGTCTGGATTTAGCAGTAGATCGGATGTCAGCAGACATGTGACTGCGGACATCCGTCGCTCCATAGCAGTACATTGAACGTCCGGGTGGACTGACGGGTGGACCTGAACAGCTCTAAGATTCATCTAAACTGAAATGTTAAAGTGGATGTAAACCCGATTCATGAACTTTGAGCTGGGCACATATATCTGCAGTGTTTTCTTATCTCTCTTCAAAGCCCTGTGTCTGGTAGCTTTGTCCAGCTCAGTTCCTCAGTTATCAGCCTGATAACTTGTGACAAGCTCTTGGAGAGGGGAGCCTGAAGTGCGCATCAGAGAAGGTTGCTATGAATAGATTAGAACAGAGCTAAACTATACACAGGCAACCTCTGCATGGGAAGGGGGTGTGTGCGCCTTTCCTCCAATCAGCTGTCTGTGTCTAGCAATGATCCCCTAGAGGGGAACTAGGAAGCAAAAATTATTCGTGCAATTTCTAAACAGTATATCAAGGTGAAGACAGAAGATGTACATGTAAAACTTATGTAGGGAGATTTGTTTCATCGGAGGCTGTTCACTTCACTGTGTGTATGGAGGTTTACATCTACTTTAACCACTTACGGACCAGCCGCCATCGTTATAAGTCGGTACTTTGACATGAAATACTGTTGTCATGGCACCAAATAGCTGCCATAATCCTGATAGCCTCTTAAATGGCCGGCGGTCCACTTTCACATAAACGCGGGTCTCTGTGGCGGATTGACCGCAAGTTCACTTATCGGCGGCGGGGGGAGGTGCACCCACTGCGCTACGGTTACCTCCACTGCTTTCCGGAGCCGATCTGATGTTCTCCCCTCAGTAGCATGGAGCCGAGTAGAGGGAAAGATGGCCCCCACTCTGCTCCATAACCTTGGATGACGGAAGTGACGTCAAACATCACTTCCTCCCCAATGGTCTTAAAGAGTGTAAAAAAAAAAAAGACATTTATTGCATTTAAAGTGGTTGTAAACCCTTACAACACACTTTAACCTACAGGTAAGCCTAGATTAAGGGCTACCTGTCCAAGAAATATCTCCTAAACCTACACGGTTTAGGAGATATTTGCCGAAAGACAGGCACTGCTGTCTACGGCGCATACGCCGCAGACAGCGGCACGCAGGCGTCACGTCATCGCGGCTTCGCAGAATGACAGCGGAGGAGCAGCGAGACCCCACCGAGAAGATGGATGCGCCGGACTACAGGGGACAGCGGCGGCACATAATGGACTACTATGCATTATGCTTTGCCTTTGCAGGGAATGAAAGAGGAAGTAAACTCATCAGGGTTTACTTCCTCTTTAAGTCTTTTTGAGCCCAGATCTCACAATAAAGAGGTCCTGTCATGCTTTTTTTTTTCTATTACAAGTTACAAATTTTTATTTTATTTTTAAAAAAAGGATAGTGTAAAAATAAAAAATTTTAATCTCCCCATCCCGCTGAGCTTGCGCGTAGAAGCGGATGTATAAGTCGTGCTCGCATATGAAAACGATGTTCAAACCACACGTGAGGTATTGCCACGATCGTTAGAGCAAGAGCAATTATCCTATTTCTAGACCACCTCTGTAACCCAAAACTGGTAACCTGTAAAAAAAAAATTTAAATGTCGCCAATAGAGATTTTTAAGTGCCAAAAGTTTGTCGCCGTTCTACGAGTGGCCGCAATTTTGAAGGAGGACGTTGGGTATCAATTTACTCGGCGTAACATTATTTTTAACAATATAAAAGAATTGGGCTAACTTTACTGCGGTCTTATTTTTTAATTCACAAATTTATTTTCCCCCAATAAAATAGTGATTGTAAGACCGCTGCGCAAATACGGTGTGACAAAGTATTGCAACGACCACCATTTTATTCTCTAGGGTGTATGAAAAAAAATATATATGTTTGGGGGTCCCAAAAAAAAAAAAAAAAAAAAAAAAACTGATTTTAAACTTGTAAACAACAAGTTTGAAAAAAAAAAAAAAAAAAAAGGTCCAGTCCTTAAGTGGTTAAAAGGAAGTCTTTTGTCTACTTTATTATCCCTTTCATGCCTAAGCCTATTTCTGACATTTGTTGCTCACAAGTTAAAGTCCGTATTTTCTTGCTAGAAAATTACTTAGAACCCCCAAACTTTTTTTTTAGCAGAGACCCTAGAGAATGAAATGTTGCAAATTTTTTTGTCCCACGGTATTTGCGCAGCAGTCTTTCAAACTATTTTTTGGGGAAAAACACTTTCTTGAATTAAAAACAAAAAATAAAAACAAAACCGTAAAGTTAGCCCAATTTTTTGTAACAGTCACATAATTGAGAAGTTATGTGGTCCACCTAACACAGCCAAAGTTATCTGAAAGACTTCTTAAAGGGTACATAAAGCCAAAGCTTTGGACAGAATGCGGAAGGGTTGCAACCTCTGTTGGGTTTTATCACTGTGAGTGAGTGACTTGTATAGCGCTACCTATGCAAACTGAATCACCTCAGGGCGCTTTTTCTAGCCACCATCTGCGGCTTTTGCGTTGTGCTTTTACCCCGTAAGGTCCTGACATGCTTACAAACACATACAACATTGACATACACATATTAAGGCCAATTTTTTTTATTTTTTTTTTAGACAAGGTCTAATTAACCTACTAGCATGTCTTTGGAGTGTGGGAGGAAACCGGAGTACCCTGAGGAAACCCACGCAGGCACAGGGAGAACATGCAAACTCCAGGCAGATGATGTCGTGGTTGGGATTTGAACCAGCCACCCTATTGCTGCTAGGCGAAAGTGCTAACCACTACACCACTGTGCTGCCACTGTGTTCTCGCTGGGGATATTTTAATTTCACTATTGGTCCTGGTGACCACTGTCTTTGGGACATATTATGGTACTTAAAAATCTCTATAGGCGACGCTCCAGTGATCGCGGCGACGCCTCATATGGAGTGATTTGAACACCTTTTACATTGCCAGGCGCAGCTCACGTATGCGTTTTCTTTACTGTGCAAGAATGTGGGGAGGGGGGCGCTTCAAACAAAATCACTTTTAATGCGGTCACAAGGAATTTAAACATCCCTTGTGACAGTAATAGGTGGTGACAGGTACTCTTTATGGCAGGATCTGGGGGTCTCTGGGACCCCAAATCCCTCCTTTTGCACTTATAAAAGCATTCAGAAAAATCCAAAATTGGCATTTCTGAATACTGTATTTTTTTTTAAATCGGCGTCATTGGTAAACCAGAAGTGATGTGGCTTCCAGGATTTTACATCGGAGACCTGAGCGAAGCCGAATCCAGCTTCGGGCGGGTCTTAGCCTAGGCAGCGGACACGCTGAATGGTGGCTTGGGTCTCTTGGTGGGACAGGAGGCCTGGGAAGAGCGGCGGGATAACAGCCGATTGGCTTTTAGTCGCATTGGTTGTTATCACTAAAAAGCCAATGCTGGCTCTAAAAAAAAAAAAAAAAAGAAACGGTAGCAGGTTTATGCTTGTAGCTGCAGGCATCACCCCGGTATAACCCCTTCAAGCCATGAACGCAGATTTGCGTACGGTCGGCATGAAGGTATTCAATTTGTTAGAACATTAAATGAAGGCAACACCCTTCCACACCTCATGAATAAACTGCAGGGCTATGTAAGCACTCAGCCAACTGTAGACATAATGGTGCTAAGAGTGCAAGGTGATATGGGGGAGGTGGGGTGCATTTTCTTCATACTGCTAGAAGAGCACTTTAGATTTAAAGTAGGGATGCACCGAAATTTCGGCCGCCGAAACATATCGGCCGAAAATGGTGTTTTCGGCAAATTGCCGAAAGGAAAATCTTGCCGATAATGGTGCCGAAAATGGGGCGGGGCCTTGCGGGGCTCCGCCCCCTGGTGCCGCCCATTGCACGGGTGTTTTCCTGGCTCGTCCTCCGTCCCCCCTCCTCCTTTCCTCCCGCCCGACAGTGCGGTCATCTCCGTGTGTCCCCGAGCTGTGCATTGAATTTCCCGGGCGGCTGCAGTAACAATGTCCCGCCTCCTGTGACAGACGGTACACTGATCCAATGGCGGGACATTGAATCAGCGTGACGATATTACAGGAGGCGGGACATTGTTACTGCATCCGCCCGGGAAATTCAATGCACAGCTCCGTGACACACGGAGATCACCGCACTGATCCGGGCATGGGTAAGCGGAGATGCATGTGTTACATTGGATCCTTAATACATATTTGGTGGCAGTGTGCCTTAATCATCCCTTTTTAGGACAAAGTAATAGAACTAATCAAATCGATTACAGAGACCACATTGGTACTTGATGCAACACGCTGCTTACTGAATATATCAAACTGGCCCAAAAAAATAAAAATAAAGTACAAGTCTGAAACTATCTACCTCTGGCCACTTGTGTGAATGTAGCCATGCTATATAAACCAGGTCACAGGAAAAAGGCTGTACTCCCTTTATTTGCCATATAAAAAAAAATAATAATCTTGATTTTGACCCAGCTAGGTTTTTATCACCATGTGATAGAATGGGGAAGGGTTAAGTTATTGCTAGTAGAGGTAACGATATGAGTATTCCCAATAGAAGTCTGTTGGAACGGAACCAGGTAGCTTGCTTGGGGGGCCAGTTCACACCAGATGCAGTTCCCTGTGCTTTTTTTTTTGTTGCACAAAATGCATGCAGTGTTTTCCATGTATTCCAATGGCTCTAGTTCACACCATGCAGTCAGTTTCTGCACCGGAAACTGACTGCATGGTGTGAACTAAAGCCATTGGAATACATGGAAAACACTGTGCATGTATTTTTATCAGGCAGGCTGCATCTGAGGGGAACTGGTGAGGCTGCTTTGATCTCTCCTGTACCATGTCCGCAGTCTCTGACCATCTCCTGTACCATGCCTGCAGTCTCTGACCATCTCCTGTACCATGCCTGCAGTCTCTGACCATCTCCTGTACCATGCCTGCAGTCTCTGACCATCTCCTGTACCATGCCTGCAGTCTCTGACCATCTCCTGTACCATGCCTGCAGTCTCTGACCATCTCCTGTACCATGCCTGCAGTCTCTGACCATCTCCTGTACCATGCCTGCAGTCTCTGACCATCTCCTGTACCATGCCTGCAGTCTCTGACCATCTCCTGTACCATGCCTGCAGTCTCTGACCATCTCCTGTACCATGCCCGCAGTCTCTGACCATCTCCTGTACCATGCCTGCAGTCTCTGACCATCTCCTGTACCATGCCTGCAGTCTCTGACCATCTCCTGTACCATGCCTGCAGTCTCTGACCATCTCCTGTAATATGTCCCCAGTCTCTGACCATCTGCTGTATGAAAATATTTTTTAAAAACAGTCATTTTCGGTATCGGTGCTGTTTCGGTATCGGTTTTCGGCCTAGTGTATTTTTCATTTTCGGTATCGGTTTCGGCACCAAAAAACCCATTCGGTGCACCCCTAATTTAAAGTGGAAAAAATTTGAAAGTGGTTTTAATTTAAACCTTTCCATATGGCCATATTTTTTTTTTTAAACTTATTTTATAGTAAAAATCTACACTTGGCTCAAGGCAATAACAGAAAACTGTACCCAATATAACTATATTTACAAAAAAAAAAAAATGCAGTCTAGAGTTACCCATCAGTGCTCAAACGGTGAGCGACAAACAATGAGACATACCTGTCGGGCTGTCAGAGTGATCCCCGTGCTGCAAATGAATACCTACAGCATCAACAGAGTTTACTGTAACAGTCTGCAGGTTTGGCAACTGCCCAGTACTTAAACTAACTGGATTACCTCCTCCAGCAACTTGGCCAAGTGTAAGTGTCTGCACAGGCGTCAAAGTTATTTGTTGAGGAGACGAATTCTGAATCTGCAAGTTTTGCAAGTTCTGAACTCCTTGAACTTGAAATGTCTGCCAGGCAATCTGACCAGAAGGAGTCACTGTTTGGGCTTGAATAAGGAAAGTTCCAGGGTTAAGCTGCAACTGAAGGTTTTGCAGAGCTTGGGACGATATGGCTTGGCCCCCAGCCTGCACTGCTTGTAATGCCTGCTGTGCTATACTCTGAACAAGCTGGGCTTCATTGGTCTGCTGCTGGCTATCTTGAAGCTGGATGTGCTGTACCATTTGTTGCGACGTGGAGCCCTGAATATTCTGCTCATCAGACATAGTACTCTGGATGTAGTTTCCCTGAAGATCAGATGTTTGCACATGCCCAGATGGACTGTCAGCCAAACTATTTGCACTCTGCTGGAGCATTCCCGTGCTGTCTATGGTAACAGGAAGCTGAGATGACGAAGAAGTTGGCACAAACAAATCTGTTTCAGAGTTTGTATCACCAGCATCAGGAGAAACATGCTCTTGCTCTGCAGTCCTTTCAGAATTATCAGAGCTGTCCATGGCTTGCCCTGCACTTATCAAGTGTCCATCAGCTGTAATGCCAGTCATGGCTTCAGAGCCACCAGACAGACCCAATGAGTCTAGGTCAACACTGTTAATGGGGACAAAGGTAATGTTACCAGGCAAGCCAAGTGGGACATTAGCAACAACTTGTGTTTGGCCTCCATATTGAATCTGCTGAAGTTGACCAGCTTGTGTTAGTATATTTGGACTTGATGACAAAAGGCTACCAGAATGGTTTCCAGGAATAATCTGAATCTGACCAGATTCTTGGTCTAATCCACCATTATCAGAAGACGTGGCAAAGCCAAGTTGAACTTGCTGACCATCAGATGTCTGAATCTGTGGTATGACTTGGTATTGAACATTAGACAGTGTTCCATTAGAGGTGTCTGACCCAGCTACAGAAAACAAATGTTGATTTTGAAGCGTCTGTAACACATACTGTCCACTTGAAGTTACTGTAGCACCACTTGGGAGCTGAACAATATTTCCTGCTTCATCTTTTAAAGCGGCTTGGGCTGGAGTCAAAACTTCCCATCTATTTGGACCCCCTGATAACTGCACAGATGATAAATCTTCAGTCTGTAGGAAGGGGAAAAAAAAAAAAAAAAGGATTCAACATGGTTAGAAACATAAGACTATTTTAATCAAACAGTTTTTAAAAAGAAACTTTTCCTGAGAGAAAAACGTTGACCACCTTATGGAAATGCCAGGTGTCTGGCATTTAAGCTGTTTTGATGTCTATACCTTCTTAAGCCTTGTACACAATCAGATTTTCTGCAAAGCGTCAGACTTTTGTCCAAAGGGCGTTGGCCATAAACTTGTCTTGCATACAAATGGCACTCAATTGTCTACCACAAACACGAACGTCGTATGTGGGCTTTTCAGCTCTTTAGCGCCACCCTTTGGGCACCTTCTGCTAGTGTGTTTGGTGAGTATTCTGAGCATGCGTGTTTGTACTTTGGACTTTTGTTTGACAGACTTGTGTATACACGAGCAGAAAATGTGACAGACCGTTGTCCACGGAAAATTTATAAGCCTGCAAATCTAACATTTGTCCGTGGAAAATCTGACAATTGATGGAGCGTACAAACGGTCAGATTTTAGGCCAACAGTCTGTCAACACACAATTCCCTTCTGAAAATCGCATCATGTGTACAAGGCTTAAGTCACTGACCTGGAATAATTATGCAGCAAACAGAGCGCCTGATCTGCATACTTGTTCCATATCAGTAGAGCAGGAAGCCTGTAAAGAGCTTGAGGTGAAATTAAAGCACCCCCCCAACACCTAGGTTTACTACAGCAAGCCTCAGTGACATACTGGCCAAAGGTACTAAAGATTTACACAACAATATCTAAGCTATTAACTTCTTCAATTAAGAGTCACACGTTCTAACTGGATTCAATTTAAAAACATGGAAATCCTGGGAGACAGTTGTGCGAACAGTGTAGAGATGCACTGAAATGTCGACCGAAAATGGTGTTAGCATTTTGCCGATGATGGCACCGAAACTGCACAGGGTTTTTGCCTGCAATTTTACTGTGCTTATTGAGTTTTTCATAGGTCATGTGACTCAAAAAACAGATTAAAAACACAAGGGTGGGATATTGATGTGTTCTTGAAATGCATTGATAAAACGTAGCAAGAGGGACGTGTGATTTTGGTGCAGCTAGCCCTACGGACCAAAAATGCAGTAAGATTTTTAAAACCACAACGGAAACGCAACAGACCAGTGTGAAGACATACATAGAATTTAAAAAGGGATATATTCTTCTTGAGCTTTTCTTGCGGTAAAAGTGCCAATAACAGCCGGCAATAAATTCACTTATTTAAATGCACGACATTACATTAAAAAGTCGAATACAAATTTATATATATATATATATATATATATATATATATATATATAGATATAGATATAGATATAGATATAGATATAGATATAGATATAGATTTTTTAAAGCGGAGGTCCACCCTAAAGTGGACCTTCCGCTCATTGGAACCCTCCCCCCCCTCCAGCGCCACAATTGGCACCTTTCAGGGGGGTGCAGATACCTGTACAGTACAGGTATCTGCACCCACTTCCGGGATAGCGCTCTGCGGAAAGGGGCGTAGATTACGCCCCTTTCCGAAAGTCCCCCGCTGCCTGCTGGGAAACACACAGCTCCCAGAGGCAGCGGGTCCATCCTTATTGCGCAGCGCGACTCGCGCATGCGCAGTAGGGAACCGGGAAATGAAGCCGAAAGGCTCCACTTCCTGATTCCCATACCCAAGATGGCGGCGGCAGCACCCGAGAGACGATCGAGAGATCGGCTTCGGGTGCCGACATCGCGGGCGCGCTGGACAGGTAAGTGTCACTATTTTAAAAGTCAGCAGCTGCAGTATTTGTAGCTGCTGGCTTTTAAAAAACCCGCTTTAAACTCCTTTTCGGTTTTCAGTCAAGTGCACACTGCATTTTCGGCACCAAAATTTCCATTCGGTGCACATCTAGAATCATGTGAATTTTTTTTTTTAAAAGTCCCCAGTGTGTCAAACCATTTTATAGTTTATGCTAACAACTGCCTAAGCAGGGCATTAAAGGTTTCAAAGCAAACTCACAGCTAAAATGCACGAATCCTTTAGGGAAATTTAATTTTAGGGGCTTTATTTTAGTTTAGCTGTAAATGGGTAGTCTAAATACAGTTTTGCATATCTTTATTTTTCGCTAACAGTGTCAACACATTAAATTTTTTAAGAGTCATTAGCAATAGAAACGTTGCAAAAAAAATATATTAGGTGATTTTTAAAGCTTTTATTACACATCTATAGCTGGTTTGGGCCAAGCTGGCCCAAGCAAACTATGTCCTTCACCAACACGTGAAGCCGCTGGACTTTCTGTATAAATTTTATGTAGTCGAGGCTACATAGAACATACTGCACTGTGTTCCGGGTGGGAGCCGCGACCTTTCTGTCTCATACCCGGAACACAATAGAATCCGAGGCGCACTCAGCCATTCAGAGAAAGTGATGAATTTGAGCAATGAATACAAAGTTTCTTCGGAGTCAGAGGTTGTGACAGGCTGAGTCAGAGAAGCTGGCACATGCTATCAGAGGAAGCTATGTATTCATTGCTTGAATACATTAGTTCCAATTATGAGACAGGAAGGTCTAAAAACACATTGCAGTCTGCTTTATGTAGCCTCAGCTACTTTCTACAGCACATCCAGCAGCCTCACCTGTTAGTGAGGGACAATTCATTTGGGACCCCTTGGCCAGCATGTAAAGTAACAAAAGCTGGAGTTCAGCTTTAAGATTGCAATTACATTCTACTTCCACTGTAGCACCAATCAAATATGTGCAAACTATTGCAGTTCCTATTCTACTTTTTGAATGTTTGTGAGCACTGCACCGCTCATTTTACGGTCATCTATGGCCAATCTGTGAATGCCTGCCCATTTTCATACAGCGAAATTAACGGTCACATACTTGAGACATTATGTGGTCTACCTAACACAGGCCTAATTATCTAAAAGACTTCTTAAAGGGTACATAAAGCCAAAGCTTTTTGTTAAAGCTTTGGACAGAATGTGGAAGGCAGAGTCTCTGTTGGGTTTTATCAATGTTCTTGCTGGGGAGATTTAATTTGGTGGCCACTGTCTTTGGGACAAAAAGTGAAGGAGAAATCCAAAATCTTCCTAACTTGCTGTTAGAGGGTGAAATGTTTGTTCTCTGGAGTTCCACTGTATGTAAGAACACAGCCACCCTCTCTTACTTGCTTCAGAGATTGACTAGGGACTATGGAATGCAGTGCACATAACCACAGCCAACATGCACACCTCATTCCAAACAGATGAAAGTGAGGGGGAAGAAGTTCAGGAACACACTGGGGACAGTACAAAGGAGGCAGAAAAAATGTAATGGGTGTGCATGGGTTATTTTTGGAGAATATACATATTGTTTAGCGTCACCTTAATCATACTTCACAGGAAACAGATTCTTCATATTTATGACTACTTGGGAAAACCCAAAGCACTAACCATGAGAGATGGGCAAAAAGACCAATACATCTAAAACAAATTAGAGTACATCTCCACTACAATGCCACCTGCTAGCCCTACTGACCAAACCAGAAAAAAAGCCATGAACATTTAACTGGTAAAACTTTGTTAACTTAAGACCAGGTTGCAGTCCTACAAACATCAATAGAAGTTTGGAGGGAGGAAGAGAGAGAAAGACAGGGAGAAAGTCAAGTATATGTGTCAGGGGACAAAAAAAAAAAAAAAAAAAGTAAACAATTTTTTTTTAACTTTATTGCTATCACATAGGCGCCCCCCCCCCCATGTCTCCCCTGCCTTCCACTTAAAGCGGGAGTCCGCCGTTTTTTTTTTTTTTAAAGCCAGCAGCTACAAATACTGCAGCTGCTGACTTTTAAAATAAGGACACTTACCCGCCCATCGCGACCGCGATGTCGGCACCCGAAGCCGATCTCTCGATCGTCTCTCGGGTGCTGCCGCCGCCATCTTGGGTGTGGGAATCAGGAAGTGGAGCCTTGCGGCTTAATTTCCCGGTTCCCTACTGCGCATGCGCGAGTCGCGCTGCGCAATAAGGATGGTCCCCGCTGTCTCTGGGATCCGTGTGTTTCCCAGCAGACAGCGGGGGACCTGCAGAAAGGTGCATTAATATCTGTAGATTCTGCGGATATCTATTCCGGAAGTGGGTGCAGATACCTGTACTGTACAGGTACCTGCACCCCCCTCCCCCCTGAAAGGTGCCAATTGTGGCGCCGGAGGGGGGGAGGGTTCCAATGAGTGGAAGCTCCAATTTAGGGTGGAGCTCCGCTTTAAGTAAATAAATTGTGTTCCATTAGCTTTTTCCCCCAGCCACAGCAGCCAGGGAAAATGACAGCCGAACCCAGAAGTGATGTAAATACAATCAATTTTTATACTATTTTTCCTATGCTATACATGCCTCATCTAAAGTGAGAAACTCCCCCCTTTTTTTTGCTATAGCCTCAGGGATGGGACGTTTGTCCACAGGCGCCTCATTTAAAGTCCACCCCCATTGTCATTCATTATGGGGAGACCAGTAGTGCCCAGGATAAATGGCAGGAGCAGTACCCTTTAGCAGGTTGCAGGGGTGATTGGGCAGCTTTAGAGCTGCCATTGAAACACTTCCACCTGAAAGCCCAACAGCTGAACAAATGTATTCCAGCCAACATAGCAGCCAGCAGTTCGTTTAAAATCCCATCTACCAACTGTAAAATGCACTGGTAGCCAAGTGTTTATTGCATATAAATGCAACACACCACACATAAAAATGCACACAAATGCACATTACTGCACATGGATTTTCACTGCACTTTTATGTGCAGTGAGGTGAGCAAGAAAAGGATGCAGACACTGCAGATTCTCAATACAATGGTATATATAAAATAGAACTGAAATAAAAAAAAGCGGAGCTTTGTGATGTTACAGGGAAATGTTTAAATTGTGCCTAAGCAGCACCCTGGAAAAATTACAAAAATTTACCTTTTGTCTTGAATTTCTCCTAAAACTTACTGGCATGCGAGGGTGCCTAGGAGCTCCTGTACCTACAGCCACAGCCTCACATGAGATTTGGAAAGAGATATAGTAATAGCACGGTTCTTGCTGGAGGCTCCAACAAGAGGAAGCAAGAGCCCTGCCTCTAAATTAAGATGGCCACCTCCACTAAAACCAGCCATAAATGGATTAAAAATATGACCAGTTGAGTTGGGACTGGCCAAATTTTGATACATGTATGGACAGGGAGGTTGTACAGAAGTAGTTGATCTACCGATAGACTTCAGTACAACTGTCCTGCTCAATCAGTGCCACCGGCTATAGCCAGCAACACTGATCAGGGTATTAGGACAGCAAGGAAGACTCTGCTGTCAGAAGACAATAGCTCAGCGGGGAGGATTCCCTCATCCACCTCAAATGTGTGGATGGGGGAATCGGGTCACGATTTTTCTGTTCGGCCCGCTAGTAAAAAAAAAAAGTGTAGAACAAGGCATGGCAACACAGTAATGGGAAGAGATTAGCTGCTCCGAGACTGCAGGCAATAATGGTGAATAGCCCTTTGTTCACCAACTGCTTTTTCAGACACAGCTTCCAGAGCTCACTTCCATATTTTAAAAAGGCAAAATGTAAGAAAATAAGTTGTTAGGCTTGACACACACTTTAAAGTAATTCTAAAGATAAAAAAAAATAAAAAAGTACACATACAACTCCTCTCCTTCTGTAGACTGTTGGGATATGTGACATCATTTGCCTAGACAAGAAATTAGGAAGTAACTGAAAAAATGTAAAGAAAAAAAAATAGTTTAAAAACAAGTAAATATGATATACTTTCCTATTTAGATATGCTAACCCATGCTAATTGGGAGAGTGAAGTTCCACTTTAAGAAGACACAATACCAGATTTCTATTTGCTCACCACACCTAGAAATTATAACTGATGTCACTGGGTTTCAGCTGCTTGTTTTTGGCAACACCTTCCTGCTTTGCTATAACAGCTGTTCACCCATTAACCTCTATCAAAACATCACTCTTTTCCTTTGCTTAAATGTATGATCAGCCAGTCCAAGTGGAAAGATTATGGCTACATTCATGAGCCCTCCATGCAGGGGTGTTGCTAGGTGGGAAAAAGAACAGGGGCTACAGCACGAAGGTAAATTTGATAACCCCTCCCACATTTTAAAGCAAGTCCAGCCCAAGCCCAGCATCATGGCAAAGAGGGGAAGGGAAAGAGTGGTGGGGGAGTTGGCTCACCAGTGCCCATCAGCACAGCCTGATCAGTGCCCATCAATGCGGCCTCATCATCAGTGCCCGGAACCATCCAATCAGCTCAGCCTGGCTGTGCCCATCATTGCAGCCTGATCAGACAGCAGCGTCCAGCCCCAGGCATCAGGAGAGGAGAGCCGAGTGGGTCCCGGGGATCCCCCACTTACCCAGGTCTCCTGGATCGGCTCGGTTCCTATGTGAACATCACACACGTATCGGCATTGCGCTGGGTAAGTGGGACAGACACAGTGCACATCTGGAGGGCTTAGTTCTAAGGTGAGTTCCACAGAATATGCAGTTTACTACTGCTTTAATCTGCTATCAAGAAAACAGCACTGCAATGGTAAAGTTAAAGCCCACTTAATACACCAGCAAGCCATATTTGATCAGCGTTTCTCAAACAGTAACTTATGTTGTTCTATACTGAGGCCAACAGTTTTATTTTGCTGATGGAACCTATATATTGGGCTAATGGATAAGTGGCTTTGTGGAGAAAAAAAAAAAAAAAAGGTCCATATTAAAATGTGAAATTATATATATTTGCTGCTTTCAAGGAGCATGTGCCTTTAAACGTGTGATCAGAATGAGAGCGATACCGCGTAATAAACAAATCCACCATTACCACAAACAATGGCAAAAACATTCCAATAAGCATATTAGTGTTAAATCAACAATAATAGTAATAGTCCATTGAAGATTCAATTATATAAAGTTCATGAACGTCAAAACTTTGCAGTGTAGCTTCAACATTTTTCTATATGAGCCATATAAAGTGCCAAGTTCTGAAAAGATAATCCGTGCCGCCCATGCTCCGTGCGCCCTCTCACTCTCAGAAATCACCAGCGATTGGGAGGATGGCTGGGCTCTGTGTTTCCATGCTGCAGCACGTGGAACCACAGAGCCCAGCCATACTCCTAGCGCCGGTGATTTCTGGGGAGTGAGAGGGCGCACAGACAGGGAGCACAGATTATCTTTTCAGAACTTGGCACTTTATATTGCACATATAGAAAAATTTTCAAGCAAAGTTTTTAAGTTCATGAACTTTATATACTTGAATCTTCAAACGGACTATTATTACTGATTTAACACTAATCTGTTAATTGGAATTATTGTTGGTAATGATGTATTTGTTATTCACGAGGTAGTGTTTTTATTCTGATCACAATTTTATTTTACTCCTAGCAACCAGGCTCAATACATTTCGGAGTAGATCAGCAGCAACTTGTAAAGGAATTTCTGTGCTGCGCAGCACTCTTTAATGGTCAAACATGAACATGCAGGTAGCTCAAGTAAAGGGCTGGGCCTGAAGGTAGGCAACCATTGGAGCACAGTGTGCCGAAAAAAATGTTTTCAAATATGAGCGTGCCGATTTTAAAACAGAAAAATTTTAATTTCACACTCTCAATCACGAAAAGGATTTTTTAGAAAGTAAATACTGTAAACGACTTTAGTAGTGAAAAAATTAACATCCTACACTCACATGCACGCACAACCCCCCCCCCCCCCCACACACATCTGCCCCACCACTGTAACCCCCTGCTCCTCTACCTCACCAATACACCTATTACATCTGCCCCATTGCTCTACCCCCTGCTTTTCTGCCCCAGCACTTCACCCCCCCCCCCCCCACTATTCTGGCCCAACACTGAACCCCCACCCCCGCTCATCTGGCCCAACTCTGTACCCCACCCCTGCTCATCTGGCCCAACACTGAACCCCCCTGTACATCTGCCCCACTGCTGTACCCTCCTGCTAATTTTTCCCACCTCTGTACCCTCCTGCTCCTCTGCTCCACCGCTATACCCCCTTTTAATCTATTATGTGTGATATGCAGAGTGGTGAAAGGAAACAGAGACGAGACACATCTACCTGTCCTGGCACACTCATCCTGCTGATCCAACTCTCACATCCAGCCCAGAGCTTGTATGCAAGGTCACTTACAAGCGTCTGGAATGGATGTGCAATAAAGAGCTCAGGTCAGGGGCATTTTCTGAAAGCAGAGGGCCTGTGTGCAGGATCATAAGTTGGGGCCCCCCAGCTGAGAAAAAGTGGCTGGGTGCAATTTTCATTGTTCTGAATACTGGCTGTGGCTTAAAGGGAAACAGAGAGCAGAGGGGTTCAGTAGTGACACAAAGGTTCCGGGATAATTTGAACAAAGTTCCCAGAAGCTCAACAGTAATTCCACAAACTGTCACCTGATTGGGGTTTTCTCAATCACAGTTAAAATTTCTTCTTTCTGAGATTGGTAGTGGCAACCAAGCGAGATATCTTCCTCCAGATGGTGGGCAGGGCAAGCAGGACTGCGATTGGCTTCAGCAGTAGCCAAGATCCTCCTCCTCCTCCCAAAAGCCAGCGATCACAGCTACAGCAATGTTAGCAAACCAATGTTTCCCTCTTTCACAATGTGTGGGGGCACAGTGCCTCTCCCTCAGAGCAGGTGCAGCATAGGGATATTCTGAAATTGGAATGCATTAGTGTCTCACTGACACTTCCCTGCGCTGCTCTGCAGATTGGGAGAGAGTGGAGTGCCTGCAAAAGAGGCAACTTCTGGCAAAAGTACAGAGTAACCAGGGACAATAAGATAAATGACAAAGCCAAACTAGAGCTATCAAAACAAAATGATGTGAATAATATGCAGGACCTACCCATACAATCCATTTCAACTGTAGACAACTGGGTCTACACACTGCAGTCGCAGTCATCAGCTTGTTCAGGTTTTGTTTAGTCGTCTCCCATCGTGAAAGGGATGCGGCAGCTCGGTGCCCCCCCCCCCCCCTTCATCCGCTGTTACAGGGACACAGGAAAACAACCACCAGCTAGGGGATGGAGAGCATCACAAGACTGACGCAAATCCATGAAACCAGAAGTAACGTCCCAGTTTCAGGTGTACAATTCTCCTGGCTAGTACAGCCAGGGGAGACATCCAACCAAGCCAATCTGCACTTGGTTAGATGGTGTGAAGGGCAGGGGAGACATTGTGGTCTATTAGACCTCTAATAACTCCATAAAGAGTACCTGTCACCTGCCCAATGTTATCACATAGGTGTGCGTTAACCCCTTTTGATAGCAATCAAGTAAAAAAAAAAAAAGAAATATATTAAAGGGTTTTAAAAATGCTGTAACCCCCACTGCCACGCATACACGCGTAGATGTAAATGGAAGTCCATGGTGCGCATGCGTGGGTAAACCACGGTCGCACCGCATGTGCAGGTTTGTCGCGAACATCATAGCAAGAATAATTCTAGCACAAGAGCTCCTAGTTAACTCTAAACTGATGAGCTGTAAAGTCTTTTAAAGCATCATCTATGGTGATTTTTAGGCACCGTCGTTTTTTGCAATATCATCTGAGCACACAATTTTAAGACCTGGAATGTCTGGTAGCTACTAATTTTTTAACCACTTACAGACCGCAGCATAACATTGAAGAGGAATATCGTTATGGCAGCATCTATCTGCCATAACCCCGCTATCATCTTCAGATGGCTGTCCGCTTTCCGATAACAAGATAACTTTTCAGCGGCGGGAGAGGGCCCACTCCCCCTCCTGTCTCGTTCCGGTACCCTCTGCCGCCAGCAGCGGCAATCAGATCCTCTCACGTCAGTGGCATGGAGACGAGTGAGGGGAAGATGGCCCCCACCTCATATTTAAGAGGTCCTGTTATGCTTTTTTTTTCTATTACAAGGGATGTTTACATTCCTAATAGGAATAAAAGTGATATTTATTTATTTATTTTTTAAGAACAGTGTAAAAAAAAAAAAAAAAAGTGTAAAAATAAAAATGAAAATCTGTGTTTAACAAACAGTTGCACAAATATCACTTGACAAAAAATTTGCAACCATCACCTTTTTATTCTACAGGGCTTCTGCTTTGAGAAAATAAGTTCTGGGGATTCAACCACTTCAATACCAGGCACTTTTACCCCCTTTCTGCCCAGGCCGATTTTCAGGTATTAGCGCAATTACACTTTGAATGACAATTGCGCGGTCATGCAACACTGTACCCATATGACCTTTTCATCAATTTTTTTCATGCAAAGAACTTTCTTTTGGTGGTGATTACCACTGGGTTTTTTATTTTTTGCTAAATAAATGACAAAAGGAGGAATTTTTTTTTTTTTTATCTTTCTTCATAAAATTGAGTCCAAAATGCATTCTGCTACATTTCTTTGGTGAAAATAACCCAAATCAGTGTATATTATTTAGTCTGTAGGAAAGTTCTAGAGTCCATGGTATATCTATCTCATTTCTTGAGGATCAAAAACATCAGGACAGTACATCTAGCCCCCAAATTGTATTTATTTAGTAAGGTTTTTGGACATAGAATTTTTTTTGAAAATTAACTTGTTTTCACATTTTTTTCCCATGTAGTACAGCATCATCATGTGACTGGTGTGGTGGTGATCAGGAACACAGACTGGTGACAGTATGGAAAAAAAAAAATATATATATTTTTTTTTTTTTTAACAAACTATATGACCAGAGCAATACATAGTTACCATAGTGGTTGTTACAATACAGCGTTACACATTATAATTGCTTCTACAAGTGAATTTCACAGTTATAAGCAATCATTTTCAGTGTTTACTATTGTGGTTAGCTGTGATTGGCCACAGCTAATCACATGGTACAGGTGGGCTGTGATTGGCCGTGTCTGTACAATGTGATCAAAGCCATTCATTGTGTACAATTGTCATGCGATCTGCTGTAATTGGCCACAGTGATCACATGATACCGGAAGGGCTGGTACACTGATCAGTCATCCGCTGTGTCCACCGGACACAGCAGGTCACAGATCATACCGCAGCATGGCCTGTGGGGCGTTAACAAGGCACGTTCTGGGAGGACATCATATGACACCCACCTGTCCCGCCCGGCCATCATTTTACTATAGGCTGCTTGGAAACTGGTTAAAGTGATTCTGAAGGTTTAAAACAAAAAAATAATAAATTATACTTTCCTGCTTTGTGCAATAGTTCTTGCGATCTCCAACGATGCTCCTGGCTAAAACTAAATGAATGGGCTCAAATCACACCACATGGAGTCTTATGTGAATTGCACAGGAATGCAGTGTGGTTGTTGTGCGATTCATATGCAGGTTATAATGTGAACTGGGGCGAATAAATCATATGTAACACACAAAGAACAAGGTGCATTAAGCGGTCTAGTAATTTATTGTTTACAAGAAAGCATAAGACACACCTTAAAGTGATACTAGTCTTTTTTTTCTTTAAAAATAAACATGTTATACTTACCCGCTCTGTGCAATGGTTTTGCACAGAGCAGCCTGGATCCTCCTATTCTCAGGTCCCTCGTCAGCGATCCTGGCCCCTCCCTCCTGTTGAATGCCCCTACAGCAAGCAGCTATGAGGACACCCGAGCCGCAGCTCCCTGTGTCCATTTGCCCCCTCTTTCCCGATTGGCTGACAGCAGCTGGAGCCAATGGTGCCACTGCCGTGATTTAGTCAATCAGCAGGGAGAGTCCTGGATAGCTGAGGCACTTCTGCACATCGCTGGATAGAGATGGGGCTTAGGCAAGTATTGGGGGGGCTGCTACATGGGTTTTTTTTAATGCATTCAAGGGGTTGTAAATCCTTGTGTTTTTTTTTCACCTTAATGCATCCTATGCATTAAGGTTAAAAACCTTGTGTCTCTCAGCAGCCCCCCATGTTTACTCACCTGGGCCTATTCGTTCCCCCGCCGGAGATGCGCTCTCTGGCCGGGGTTCTTGATTGGATAGATTGATAGCAGCGCAGCCATTGGCTCCCACTGCTGTCAATCAAATCCAAAGACACGGGCTCTGGGGCAGAGTCCGGCATTCTGTGTCTAGGGACGCAAATGCTGGACTCAGAAGCACCCGCACGGTAACCCCTGGGAGAGTGCTTCTCCTAGGGGTTTGCAGATGCAGGAGGAGCCACGAGCACCGAAGATGAGGTTCGGGCCTCTGTGCAAAAAGCCTGTGTACAGTGGAGGAAAATGTGTTTTTATTTTTTTTTAAAACTAGGGTTTAGTAACCCTTCAAGACAGGGGTGTCCAACCTTTTGAAGAGCGAGTGCCACTTAAGCGATTTGGTAACCGGTCGCGGGCCACAATGAGTGGAGCAGAAGGATGACAGTTTCATGTCCACTCTGCATATGCAGAGTGGACGCGGATACAACCCACTATACTCTATGGGCCCTTGGATACCATCAGCCCAGATAGAAGGGGATGAATCAGATTGGAGGTAGGTGGGGTGTAAACGGCCACAAGGAAGTTTACATCTGCGGCTCGATAGAGGTGAACGGAGGGTCAGACCGATAGTCAATGGGGCCTAAGGCTGTTTTTACACTGATGCGCTGTGGTTTACCCACACAGAGGGTGCAGACAAGTGCACCTGTGGCTTTCATGCAAGTTAGCTGTACTTTGCCATAGACTTCATGATATCCTGCAGGTGTGGTGGACTTTCTGAAAGCACACTAAACCTGCAGCTAATTACAGAAGTCTATGGCTCAGTGCAGGTCACCCGCAGGTGTTCTGCACTGCACCTGCGGATCAGTTTGAAAGCAGCCCAGTAACCACCGCAGAACAGATGCCCATATATACATTGTGAGTAAAGTAATAAACTTACCTTTAATAACAGTTTTCCATGCAGATCGCATTTGGTATCACTTCACCTGTGATAGGAGTTGGCACTATACAGGAAGCATCGGCTTAAGTGGCTCTGCAGCCACTTATTTCCTCTACCAGTGGCTTTTTTTTTCCTTTCTTAACAGAAGCTCTACCAGTGGATTTATTCACAACACTGATGCTCTAGGATGGCGGGTTGGCAACCCACAATCTGGGCTTGCCAACCCGCCATCCCAGAGCAGGAGGTCGTGGGTCCCATCAGAGGGCTCCACGGGCCACTGGTTGGGCACCCCAGCTTTAAAATAAAAAAAAATGTTGCCTTTACAACCACTTTAAAGTTTCCTAAAAACTGGAGTTAGGCCTTAAATAGAGAGTTTGGACCAAGCTCCATTATTAAAGCTGGGTCTAGACATTCATTTTTTTTTTTGTTTAATCATTGTGCGGAGAAAAAACCTGACAGATCCCCACAAGCGCTGATCAAATGCTGGTTTTCCAACAGGTCCATTCTACAGAAGGTGGTCGTTAACACTCTTATTAGACAGTGGTACACATTAGGGATGCACCGAAATTTCGGCCGCCGAAACATATCGGCCGAAAATGGCCCTTTTGGCAAAAAGCCGAAAGAGAATTTTTGCAGATACTGGTGCTGAAAATGGGGCGGGCCTGCTGGGCTTGGCCCCGCCCCCAGTGCCACCCATCACGGGGTGTCATTCTGTCTTTACGCTCTCCTCCCCCCTCACCCATGCTGCAGTCACGTCCAGAGCTGCCAATTTTAAAAAAGACTGTCGTACATATATATATTTGTATGCATCTGTGTGTGTGCGTGTTATATGTGTGTGTGTTATGTGTGCGTGTTGTGTGTGTTATGTGTGCGTGTTGTGTGTGTTATGTGTGCGTGTTGTGTGTGCGTGTTGTGTGTGTTATGTGTGCGTGTTGTGTGTGTTATGTGTGCGTGTTGTGTGTGTTATGTGTGCGTGTTGTGTGTGTTATGTGTGCGTGTTGTGTGTGTTATGTGTGCGTGTTGTGTGTGTTATGTGTGCGTGTTGTGTGTGTTATGTGTGCGTGTTGTGTGCGTTGTGTGTGCGTGTTGTGTGCGTTGTGTGTGCGTGTTGTGTGCGTTATGTGTGCGTTGTGTGTGCGTTGTGTGTGCGTTGTGTGTGCGTTGTGTGTGCGTTGTGTGTGCGTTGTGTGTGCGTTGTGTGTGCGTTGTGTGTGCGTGTTGTGTGCGTTATGTGTGCGTGTGATGTGCGTTATGTGTGCGTGTGATGTGCGTTATGTGTGCGTGTGATGTGCGTTATGTGTGCGTGTGATGTGCGTTATGTGTGCGTGTGATGTGCGTTATGTGTGCGTGTGATGTGCGTTATGTGTGCGTGTGATGTGCGTTATGTGTGCGTGTGATGTGCGTTATGTGTGCGTGTGATGTGTGCGTGTGATGTGTGTTATGTGTGCGTGTGATGTGTGTTATGTGTGCGTGTGATGTGTGTTATGTGTGCGTGTGATGTGTGTTATGTGTGCGTGTGATGTGTGTTATGTGTGCGTGTGATGTGTGTTATGTGTGCGTGTGATGTGTGTTATGTGTGCGTGTGATGTGTGTTATGTGTGCGTGTGATGTGTGTTATGTGTGCGTGTGATGTGTGTTATGTGTGCGTGTGATGTGTGTTATGTGTGCGTGTGATGTGTGTTATGTGTGCGTGTGATGTGTGTTATGTGTGCGTGTGATGTGTGTGATGCGTGTGATGCGCGTGATGTGCGTGATGTGTGTTTATATATGTATGTTTATATGCACTGGTGAGGCACTGGCAGGCTACATGACGGGCACAGTGAGGCTGCATTGATCTCCTGTACCATGCCTGCAGTCTCCGTCCATGTTCTGTACCATGCCTACAGTCTCTGACCATCTCCTGTATAAAAAATCATTTTAAAAATAGTCAATTTCGGTATCGGTTTTCGGGATCAAGGAAGATTTATTTTCCGTATTGGTTTCGGCACCAAAAAACCCATTCGGTGCATCCCTAGTACACATGTACCAAAAGTCATCCGGTTCCTGCTGAAGCAGCCAAAATTTTGGTGTGTGTACTGGGCAAAAACACATGCAGTGGCTGTGTGCGCTGTTTAACCAGTTCAGCCACGCAAATATTTACCCCCTTCCTGACCAGGCTCTTTTTTGCCATATGGCACTGCGTCACTTTAATTGACAAATGCACGGCCGTGCAACCCAAACAAAATTGATGTCCCACAAACAGAGCTTTCTTTTGGTGGTATTTGATCGCCTATGCATTTATTTTTTGCACTATAAACAAAAAAAAATTAAACACAATATTTAAAATTTTGCTATAATAAACATCCAAAAAATATATATAAAAAAACCAATTTCTTCCTCAGTTTAGGCCAATATGTAGTATTCTACATTTTTTTGGGAAACAAAAATTTGCGCAAAAGTTATGGTGTCTACAAAATAGGGGATATATTTATGGCATTTTTATCATAAATTTTTTCTTATTAGTAATGGCGGCGATTGTGACTGCGACATTGTGGCGGACAGATCGGACACCTGACACTATTTTGGGACCATTGACATTTATACAGCAATCAATGCTATAAAAATGCACTGGTTACTGGGGGCAATCAAGGGGTTAAGTGTGTTCCCTCAGTGTGGTTTAACTGTAGGGGAGATGGGCTCACTAGAACATGATCACTGCTCCCGATCACTGGGAGCAGTAGATCCCTGTCATGTTGCTAGGCAGAACAGAAAAATGCCTTGTTCATAGGCATCTCCCCATCCTGCCTCTCTGTGCCACGATCGTGAGCCACCAGACATCGAGTCCATGGGACCCGCGGGCACGCTCCCGCTAGCCGCCAATTACAGAGTGATATATGGGTACGTTGTTTTGAGCATCTATGCCACTTTGCCGACGTATATTGGCGCGAGCCAGTCCACAAGTGGCTAATCTGTATTTAGCATCAGCTACAAACAGTATACAGCCCCATTTTTTGGCAGGATGAAAACTTCCCATCCTACTCACAGAATAAAATGAAACTCAGCTGAGCATTTTGATCAACCCTTCACAGTAGGCTTTGTACATTATGAATACAAGGTTTCCACTAGCAAAGGAGATTGTGACATGATCTGCCCACCTCTACACCTCAGCCAATCAGAGGAAGCCCTGCATTCATAAAATACAAGGAGTCCTGTGAATGCTTAGCTCAATTTTGTTCAAGTGGGATCAGAAGTTCCTGTCCCACTGCTGGAACACCACTTTGTAGCTGAAACTACTAGGGATGCACTGAAATTTCGGCCGCCGAAACATATCGGCCGAAAATGCCCCTTTCGGCAATTTGCCGAAAGGAAAAAACGGCCGATAATTGAGCCGAAAATGGGGCGGGGCCTGGGCGGAACTCCGCCCCCGCCCCTGGTGCCTCCCATGATGGGGGTGAATAGCACAGGACTGATGCAGCCAGCGATGCCCCTCTGCAGTGAAGTGAGCCGTCTGGTTGAATAGAGCGCCGGGAACATCACAGCTTTAATTTCAATAGCTGTGTGTTCCCCGTCGCGCGCCGTCACACACAGCCCCTCCCCCTTGTCCGGGGAACTTTGATAGACAGATCACCCGTCCAGATGTGTCGCCAGCCTCTGACCACCTCCTGTACCGTGTCGCCAGCCTCTGACCACCTCCTGTACCGTGTCGCCAGCCTCTGACCACCTCCTGTACCGTGTCGCCAGCCTCTGACCACCTCCTGTACCGTGTCGCCAGCCTCTGACCACCTCCTGTACCGTGTCGCCAGCCTCTGACCACCTCCTGTACCGTGTCGCCAGCCTCTGACCACCTCCTGTACCGTGTCCCCAGCCTCTGACCACCTCCTGTACCGTGTCCCCAGCCTCTGACCACCTCCTGTACCGTGTCCCCAGCCTCTGACCACCTCCTGTACCGTGTCCCCAGCCTCTGACCACCTCCTGTACCGTGTCCCCAGCCTCTGACCACCTCCTGTACCGTGTCCCCAGCCTCTGACCACCTCCTGTACCGTGTCCCCAGCCTCTGACCACCTCCTGTACCGTGTCCCCAGCCTCTGACCACCTCCTGTACCGTGTCCCCAGTCTCTGACCACCTCCTGTACCGTGTCCCCAGTCTCTGACCACCTCCTGTACCGTGTCCCCAGTCTCTGGCCACCTCCTGTACCGTGTCCCCAGTCTCTGACCACCTCCTGTACCGTGTCCCCAGTCTCTGACCACCTCCTGTACCATGTCCCCAGCCTCTGACCACCTCCTGTACCATGTCCCCAGTCTCCGACCAACTCCTATATAAAAATATTTTTTGAAAACAGTCATTTTCGGTATCGGTGCTGTTTCGGTATCGGTTTTCGGCCTAGTGTATTTTTCATTTTCGGTATCGGTTTCGGCACCAAAAAACCCATTCGGTGCATCCCTAGAAACTACATACATATATAGTTTCAGCCTAAAACAGTGAGAGATATATACACACACTATATATGCTGGGCGAAACTGTCAACGGGCACCCGGAAGCCAAGTCATACATGTCAGGAACAAGAAGGGGAGGAGAGCAGATGTGTCTGCGCTCCTCCCCTCTACCCAGCCGGTCCTGAGCCCGCAGATGGGCAAGCAGAGCCCAGAATACATAGTATGGGAGCAGTTTACCGGGGTGTGTGGAAGCTTTTGGGTGACAGCACAGCTGAATGATTCCATCAGACAAGTAAACCCTGCTGCTGGCCTGCAGCAGGGCTTGATGTTAAAAGGGAACACTACCTGCCCAGCGCCTGGAACTGCATGTCCTGGGCTTCGGACGATAGGAATTGTGCTTCCCTGCGTAGAGCAGCTTTTATATATGTAGTAGCTTCTTTAAAAAAAAAAAAAAAAAAAAAAAGTTATATTTTTACTTTATTCAAGTGACTTTACTGCTTTAATAAAGCTCACAGAAAGCTTTACAAAAGGTTTGTAAAAAACGCTGCCCTCTGATCCAAGCTGCCTCAACGTAAACAAGCCCTAAAGACCTGCTGCAATCTTAAGCTGGGCATACACTAGTAGGATCCAGGGTGGATGAAAATCTTTATTTTTTTATTTAAAAAAATAAATAAATGTGATTTAAAATGGGTTTTGATTTTATCAAGTTTATATTAACTAAAGGATTTTGGAATAAAGATATAGTTTTCTATTTAAGATATATTCATTTAGTTTATTCAGCATGAAATGGAGCTTGGTTATGTAGCATGAGGCTGTATATTCAGCAATATTTACATTTTTGGTAAACTCAATGAAACCAAGCTCTGCAAGCTGAGATAACATGCACTGCATTGATGCATTCACACAATTTCATAGTAACCATGAGATAAAACAAAGTTCAAGAATATTCTTTGTATCCCATTGTTTTGCATAAACTGTATGATTGAATTGGTTCTGATATGGCAGTTATACTAACCTGATATCTTATAATTCTAAATAGGAAACCTTTGTTACTTTTGCAAATATTAAAGTTTCTAAGACCCCTTTCACACTGGGGTGCTTTGCAGGTGCTACGGCGCTAAAAATAGCACCTGCAAAGCACCCTGAAACAGCCAATGTTGTCTCTCCAATGTGAAAGCCCAGAGGGCTTTCACACTGGAGCGGTGCGGTGGCAGGACGCTAAAAAAATATGAGCTATACCGATGACATGGCGTTGCTGTAGCAGCGCTCTGCAGTGGTTTTTAACCCTTTCTCGGCCGCTAGCGGGGCGGTTATATCGCCGCTAAAAATATTGCCGCTTTAGGCTGGGTTCACACTGAAGCGATGCGGGAACGTCGCGAATCCGCGGCGGGTTCCCGCATCGCATGCCTCCCGGCGGCAGTTCACACTGCCCTATTCGAACTGCTGGGAGTGTCAGTGAAACGTTAATGACACCCCCAGATCAGTTCGAATATTGCAGTGCGATCTGCAAACTCGGACAGGAATCGGATCGCATGGTGTGAACACCCATGCGATCCGATTCTGCTGCGGACCAAAAAAAGGGTCCTGTGCGAGTGCGATGCGAATTCAGCCATACTATCTGTATGGCTGAACTCGCATCGCACAGAGATCGGATGTGATTTGCACTGCAGTGCGGTGCGAATCACATCCGGGTCTCCTAGCCGCAGCAGTGTGAACCCAGCCTTACCGCTGACGCCCAGGCACCAGCAGTGTGAAAGAGGCCTAACTACCAGCAAGAATAAGTCCTTCAATTTAAAGAGCACCTGTCATTTCAGATACATCATGGCAGCGCCTGTTAGCGGGCATCCACTCACCTGCTACTGCCACGTCCCTCCCCTTGTAGCATCACCAGCCATCCCATTAAAATGAATGGGACTGTCAGTGAGTCAACAGCAGACCAGAGGAGGAGACGCTGTGGGACAGAGATGACAGTTGCTTTTTAGGCTGGGTTCACACTGAAGCGATGCGGGAACGCCGCAAATCCGCGGTGGGTTCCCGCATTGCATGCCTCCCGGCGGCAGTTCACACTGCCCTATGCGAACTGCTGGGAGTGTCAGTGAAACGTTAATGACACCCCCAGATCAGTTCGCATATCGCAGTGTGATCTGCAAACTCGGACAGGAATCAGATCGCATGGTGTGAACACCCATGCGATCCGATTCTAATGTGGACCAAAAAAAGGGTCTTGTGCGAGTTTGGGGTGGGTGCGATGCGAATTCAGCCATACTATCTGTATGGCTGAACTCGCATCGCACAGAGATCAGATGTGATTTGCACTGCAGTGCGAATCACATCCGGGTCTCCTAGCCGCAGCAGTGTGAACCCAGCCTTAAAAATTATGATTTAAAAGCCTTACTACTAGTGATTTAAATCATGATTCAACCACTTCCCATCCGAGATAACTCTGGCACTTCGCTCCTACATGTAAAAATCTTTTTTTTTTTCTAGAAAATTACACAGAACTCCCAAACATATATGTTATTTTTTTTTAGCAGAGGCCCTAAGGAATAAAATGGCGGTCGTTGCAACTTTGCCACGTTTTTCAAACGCTTTTTTTTTGGATTAAAAAAAAATCAGGAATTAAAAAACACAAAACAGTAAAGTTAGCCCAGTTATTTTGTATAATGTGAAAGATGTCACGCAGAGTAAAAGGATACACAACATGTCAAGCTTTAAAATTAGGCACACTTGTGGAATGGCGCCAAACTTTGGTACTTAAATATCTCCATAGGCGACGCTTTAAAAACATTTTTTACAGGGCTATAATTGTCGCTCTCGTGCTAACGCATGCGACGATACCTCACGTGGGATTTAAACACCATTTACATATGAGGGAGCAACTTACGTATGCGTTTGCTTCTGTGTGCGAGCACGTGGGGACGACGGAGCTTTAAAAAAAAAAAATTATTTTACTTTTATTCTTTCTCTTTAGTTTTTTATCACTTTTATTCATATTACAAGAAATGTAAACATCCCATGTAATAGGAATAGAAAGACCGAAAAAAAAAAAAAAAACATCTTGGTCTTTCCAGCCGAGTACCTGGCATGGCTCACATCGGTCGGCCCACGACATCATAACGTAGCGCCGGGGACTCCAAGGGTCATAGAGATGACTGGGGCCCATCCGGTCAACAGAAATCTCTATGGCCAACTTCCGTACTGCCGGCACAACGTGGTTACATCAAATCCACCCTTGCAGAATCTCATTGAAAATGTTTCATTTTGAGAACATTTGTTAGATTTTCTAATCAAGAGTGGGGTAAAAATGTATCTTTGCTTGCTACTAGGAGCAGGATGAAAAAATTCTCTCGAACAAATGAATTTCTAAGTGTATTTGGTCTTTGTTCAAAGAAGTCAATTCCCTCCAAAATCAAAAGTTGAAAGAAAAAGTTTTTTTTTGTTTTATTAAATACTTGGGAACATATCTATTGTATTGAGACTTTTCGGATGAATGCAAGTGTAAGGCCAGCTCAACACTTGCAATTTTAGATGTTGTGCATTCTTCAGTCTATATGTCCTGGAATAACACAGTCAAGTTCAAGGTCAATGCCTTTGTTTGACAACATATCTCTTTTAGATTTAAAACACGCAAGGCATATGTCTGCATGCAAAGAAATCAGGGATTTAAAGGAGCCTTTCGCCAATTGTCACCCTTACCATCTATATTATACAGTCACCCCAGCACCTCACTGTAGTCTGGATGCCAACAGGTACAATGGGTGTCACTGCCAACATACAAATCAGTTTTTGTTCACAATCCCTCACCTTGGAGTTGAGCTGGCACCATGGTGCATCCAAATGCACAGTAAACAAATGGCATTAACACATACAGGACAGACAACTGCATTTATATCCTTGGCAGCATTAAGACGCAAGACAAGCTGTGGTTCTCTAGCTGTGCACAGCTGGGGAGCCACAAGTGCTTGCACCTCAGTACCACGCTACCATGATTACCAAGCTTACACAAAACATGGTAGTATGGCAAGCCATACCAGTTTATTCCCATGGGCACTGCAGCCAATGGTCATATACAGCCATTAAATAGCTGATTGAGAATTAGCTGGCTCTACACGGAAGACCAGGTTCCCACTACAGTGGATGTAAACATAACATGCCATGTCTTGAGGTTCCACAGCACTACTGCCCAAACCTTTTTTTTTTTTTTTTTTTTTTTTAATAACCTTGCAGCCACAAATACAATACAGAATTTGAACAAATTCTGTTCCTACAGGTGTTCAGCAGGACTACATTTTTGACTGTTCCTAAAGTTCTTCAGTGGGCCTAAACTATTTACATAAACCATACTCCAGGGGTATGTTTAAGGCCATTTCATCTCAAAAGTTTGGAGAGTCTAGCACCTGCACCTTTAAAGCAGACCTCCACCCTGAAGTGGACGTTCCGCTCATCTGATCCCTCCCCCCCTCCGGTGCCAAAATTGGCACCTTTCAGGGGGGGCGGGGTGCAGATACCTGGATAATCCAGGTATCTGCACCCACGTCCGGGACAAGCTAGCCGCAGATGCGACCCCCGTTGTGTTCTGGGAAACACACAGTTCCCAGGACACAGTGGGGACCAGTGGAGACGCCCAGCACGACTCATGCATGCGCAGTAGGGAACTGGGCAGTGAAGCCGCAATGCTTCACTTCCCGATTCCCTGACAGAGGATGGCGGTGGGGGCAGCGGAGAGACGAGCGATTGCTCGTCATCTGCCGTCGACATCGCTGGACCCTGGGACAGGTAAGTGTCAATTTATTAAAAGTCAGCAGCTGCAATATTTGTAGCTGGTGGCTTTTAATATTTTTTTTTGAAGGTGCAGAACCGCTTTAAATGCCTAGGCATGCAGCCAAGGCCCAGTTTGGACTGCAGGGTGTACAATTTCAACCCTCTACACTCAAAAAGGTATTGCTCCAACCTATCCACTTTCAGCTAGTATCAGAATTTGTGTTATCCTACAAAACCCTCCAATCTCAAACAGAGGAGGAACAGAATGCAGATATTCCAGATTTAACATAACCGTGAATACAAGTGGGATAAACATAAAATGGCAGAAAATTGTTTTAATCGATACCTAGACAAACTTAGTTGTGGAACTATAATCACCCAGTGGTCATCCTCAAGCAGTCAGAAAGTCACAAGTGTTTGTGCCTAACATGGCACTACCCTGAACACCAGGCGACTACTAAAGTCCAAGGACACATAAAACAGCAGTGTGGCAAGCCAGGCTGACTACACAGCAGCTGGAGCTTCTAGTGTTCCAACAATACAACACGAAGGTCTATAGGTGCAATGCCAAGGGTTCCATAGGTTCATCAGGTGTTATATATCCTGAGGCAAGGACAGGCAGCCTCGGGATCTACAGCTCTGAAACCATAAGCACCAATTGGCATCCTCAGCCAGCTAGAGTGGCACTACTCTGAACTCCAAGCTCCTACTACAGTCAATGGGCATCTAAGGGCCCTGTTCAAATTGGCATTAGAAACAGGCATTTGAGGGATGCTTTTGACTCTCCCCAAATGCCCATTAAAACTGCTATATGCACATTGGTCTCACCTTACTGTCAGTCAGGGTGGATTAAAAAATAAATAAAACTCAATGATTTAAAAAATAAAAAAAGTTTTCCATTTAAGTTACATTAATAATTTAATTTATTCCGCATGAAATGGAGCTTAGTTGTGTAGCACGAGGCTGTATATTATGCAATATTTTCACTTTTGGTAAACTCATTCTCTGAATCCAAGCTGAGCTAACATGCACTGCATTGATGCATTCACACAATTACACAGTAACCTTGAGATAAAACAAAGTTCAGGAATATTCCTTTATCCCATTGTTTGGCAAATATATGTACACTACAAACTGTATAATCAAATCGATTCTGATATCACCATTTTACTAACCTGACAGCTTATTATTCTAAATGGGAAACCTTTATTTCTTGGCAAATATTAAAGATTCCAGCAACTACCAGCAAGAATAAGCCCTTACATTTAAAGAGCACCTGTCATTTGAGATCTGTCATGGCAGCGTCTTTTAGCGGGCACCCACTCACCTGCTGCCGCCACATCCCTCACCCTGTTGAATCACCCCATTAAAGTTAATGGAACTGTCGGTGAGTCAACAGCGGGCCACAAGAGGGACCACTGCAGGACAAATGACAGTTGCTCTTAAAAATTATGGATTAAAATCAAATGCCCCATGCCTTATAGTCCCACAGCAGCTTGACAGTCCGAGCCCCAGCTGTTCCTACACAGCACATGGATCAATAAAAAGGCCTATGGGCACAGTGACTTTGGAGTGCCTGTGGTCATCGGGTGTTCTATATGCTGAGGCAGGGACAGGCATTGTGGAACTCGGCAGCTGTGAAATTATAAGTGCCCAATGGCCATCCATTAGTCAAGGGGTACATGATGCAAGGCAGCGAGCCAAGCCTTGCAGTTCTGCAGCCACAACTACATTGAATGCAGATCAACAGGAAGGGCTATGGGCTCAATGACTGCCAATGATCGTTGGGTGTTCTATACCTGGGGCAAGCACAGGAATCCTTGGGCTCTGCAACTGTGGAACTATAAGTACCCAATTTGCATTCACAGCCAGGAAGTGGCAGGTGCTTGGGCCTCAGCTGGCACTACCCTGGCCAGGCTCCTATGATAGGCAAATTATGCAGAGTAGTGTGGCATCCCTCACAATTTCACAGCAGCTGGAAACTGCATGAGAGGTCGATGGGCACAGTGACCAAGGGGTGCTCGGTGTTCTATATACTGAGGCAGGTATCCTGGGGCTCTGCAACTGTAGCCCCAAAAGCACCCAATAGTCATCCACAGTCTTGAATTCATAGATGCATGGGTCTACTCTGTCAATTGGCACCTAAATCAGGGTAGGGCGACATGCCTTACGATTACACAGCAGCTCCAGGGTGGCAAAGGTCGTCAGGTGTACTACAACCTGAGGCAGGCATCCTGTGGTTCTGCAGCTGTAGTACTAAAAGTGTCCAATGGTCATCCACAGCCAAGGAGGTCATAGGATCTTGGGCCTCAGCTGACACTACCCTGAATACCAGGCTCCTACTATAATCATGAAGCAGGGCTGTGTGGCAAGCCATGCCTTTCAGTGCTGCAGTCTCAGCCATTCCTACATTGTACATTGGCCTACTCTGAACACCAAGCTCCTATTATAGTCAATGGGTACACTGAAAAAGGGATGGTGACATGCCTTATGGTCGCACAGCAGCTGGCCTTTCCGAGCTTCAGACTGCATACAAGGTCTATGGGCACAGTGACTCTGGGGTGGCAGAGGTCATTGGGTTGTACACCCTGATGCAGGCATCCTGGGGGGGGGGGGGGGGGGGTGTCACAGGCTCTTGGGCCTCAGCTTGCACTACCCGAAGACCCCTTTCACACGGAGGCAGTTTTCAAACGTTTTAGCGCCAGAAATAGCCTCTAAATAGCACCCGAAAACCAACTCCCATTCATTTTGGTGTGTCTTCACACTGGGGCGGTGCTCTAGGGACATTAGGAAAAGTTCTGCGAGTGGCATCTTTGGGGCAGTTTGGGAACACTGTATACGGCGCTTCCAAAACGCCCTGCCAATTAAAATGACTGGGCAGAGCTTCCAAAGTGCCTGAAAAGTGCTTCAGAAGCGACGCAACATGGGCGCTTTTAGCCCCTTCTTTGGCAGCTAGCAGGGGGTTAAAAGCACCTTGCTAGCAGGCAAAAACTGCCGCTTGGACAGCGCTAAAGCGCGGCACTTTATCGCTAATGCGGCTCAGTGTGAAAGGGGTCCAAATAGCATACAGTCCTGAAGCCACAGTAATCCCAAAACTGCATGCAGATCAGGAGGAATAACTATGGGCACAGTGACTGAGTGGTTCCACGGGTCATCAAGTCTTCTATACTGTGAGGTAGGGACAGGCATTGTGGGGCTCTGCAGCTGCACCCAATAGTCATCCTCAGCTGGGAAGTCACCTGTGCATGGGCCTACTCTGAGCACCAGGTTCCTGCTATAAACAATAAGTACATGAAGAGTAGAGTGACATGCCTTATGGTTAAAGAGCAGCTGGACAACCCAAGCCTCAGACTGCATACAAGGCCTATGGGCACAGTGACTGAGAACTACCAATGATCATCAGGTGTTCTATACCATGAAGGAGGTACAAGCATCCTGGAGCTCTGCATGACCGATGGGAGTTGCAGAGATGGGCACAGCATATATGGGGGGGGGGGGGGGGGGGGGAGTTGCAGAAATGGGCACAGTCTCTGGGGAGATGGCAGAGATGGGCATAGTGTGTGGTGGGGGGGAGATGGCAGAGTGGTAGAGATGGGCACAGTGTCTGGGGGGGGGTGGCAGAGATGGTCCCAGCATCTGGGGGGGTGGTAGACACTGTGCCCATCTCTACCACCACCTCCCCAGACGCTGTGCCCATCTTTACCACATAGCGTCTGGGGGGGGTGTGATAGAGACGGGCACAGTGTCCGGGGGGTGTGATAGAGACGGGCACAGTGTCTGGGGGGGGTGATAGAGACGGGCACAGTGTGGGGGGGGGGGTGATAGAGATGGGCACAGTGTAAGGGGGGGGGGGGTGATAGAGATGGGCACAGTGTAGGGGGGGTGATAGAGATGGGCACAGTGTAGGGGGGGGGGGGTGATAGAGATGGGCACAGTGTAGGGGGGGGGGGGGTGATAGAGATGATCGGGTGTTCTTCCATCCCGGAAGACAGACATCCTGGGGCTCTGCAGTTACCAGGAACCTGCAATCCCCGGCCGGTCCCGCCCGCCGTAGACCTAAGGAGGCACGCTGGGCCTTGCAGTCCCACAGGGCAGGCGGTGTGCCCCCTCCAGAGCCGGCCACCAGGGAGGAGGAGCGGTGGGATGGGTGAGCCGGGGAGGAGGTGGGGGGTTATGGAGGACATCTGCCCTCCCTCCCCCTAGGGGGGTTGTCTACGATCCAGCCCCGGCTCATCACTTACCGCTCCGCCATCGGCACCGCCGCCACCCTCCGCCGATCCCCGCAGCAGCCATCCGAACGAGCGCTGACGGCGGAGCGTCCTACCCACAATGGGCGGGTTCACATGGAGAGAAGTGGGTGGCCGTTAGTCCGGGGCTGACACAGGAAGGACGCTTCTTGTGGCCTTTATATATTTTAGTGCCCGGGACCCCCGTACCCCCCGCCTGTCACCGCTCCGGCCTGCTCCGCGCCCCGGAAGGAAGGAGGCCTAGGCCCGGAGCCTGCGGCCTAGCACTTACCTGGCCGCCGCCTTGCTCGCTGTCATCGCTGCTGTTGCCGTGCTGCAGATACTCGCTCTGCCCGTCCACCTCCATGGCGGCCATTTCCTCTCTCTTGACGGGCTGTTCGGGAGCTGAGGGGACAAAAGAGACAAACACGACACCGTCAGCGCCATTGCTGGGGCTTCCCCCTCCTCTCCGCCCGGACTCTTCCTCTCCTCCCTCCTCCTCACAGCCTTCCCTCCTCCCCGCTCTCCCTCTCACACACACCCCGCTCGCACCGCTTGTGTTTTCCGCCGCCGGCTCGCGGGCGGGCGCCTTTTACGTACCCGTCATTGTGTTTGTGGCAGGATTAAAGGAACACAATCCCCAAGGAGAGAGAGGGAAAAAGCCAACAGGCCCGGGCAGGGCTGCGCAGGCCGCGGTGGCTTTATTAGACGCGTGACATGATTAGAGTATAATAATCACAGGCGCGCTGCGGACGGAGAGAACCAGGCGCGTTTTTTTTTTCCTATTTTGATTGACGGTGCGGGGAAACACAAAAGGTGGGGCTTGCGGCCAGTACGGGGGACGTGACGCGTCAACACGTACGGAAGGTCCGCCCCCGTTCTGCGATGCTATTGGCGGCGGCTTGGTCGTAGGACATCTCTGATTGGCTAAGGCACACGTCCTTCATTCTCTGGTATTTTTTTATTACGCGGGCTTCCTGTGAAGCTTGCGTGACGTGCGCGCTCCCTGTGTTTACTATCGCAGACAATGAGCGGGAGGAAGAGCCGCGCCGGGCTCGCGCTGCAAGCCGACCGGAGGAAAGGCTGAGGGCCCGGCGTGCTCCCGCTCTGGTGGCCCGGTGCCGCTCGCTGACGAGAGACGTGCTATTAGGAGGCTCACAGGGAGAAGCGACGGCAGCCATTTTGTTCCGCAGCGTTCAGCCAGCCGCTTCAGCGGGATTTAAAGCACGCGTTCCTGTTGAAGTGATAGGCTGGATGTAGGTCCTGTCTACAAAATGGCTGCCGCGGCTCTGTGTGTGGGGGACGCACGATTCCTTTTCTCGTGTGAACCGAATAAAGTCTTGAATGTGTGGTATTAAAGGACAAGACCACCCGAGCTGGTTATTGCTGCACCCCCTCTGTGGAATGCCGCAGACACGTGGCTGAAGAGGAGCCCAGGGCACAGCAGAGGCCATTTTGTGTTTAGCAGCACACAGCTTGGCATTGCTTCCACATCTACTGCTGGGCCACGTTTACTGACTATAGAGACAGAAAGCTTGTCCCCTCCTCTGTAAATGGATGGGAACTCCGCAGAACAGAAAATGACAGAGGAGCTTGGGGGCGGGGGACTAAGTCAGCAGCTACAAATACTGCGGCTGCTGAATTTTAATATAAGGACACTTACCTGTCCTGGGATCCCGCCATGTTACAATCCCATTCATCCATCAGCTTTGGGTGCAGGCGCCATCATTGCACGTAAAGGGAAACCGCTGTGATGCCAAAAACTGCCCCCCCCCCCCCCCATCGGAAGGTGTCCACCCTGTGCAGCGCTTGCGCAATACGGAGGACAAGGAGATTCCAAAAGTCTCCGAAGATGAACAGCACCTACGCACTGAGTCCAGAATCAAGCCCCACCATGCAAGTGGACACACGGTAGCTCTTAGTAACTTCAGGCACAGCCTCACTTTGCTCGGCAATTTTTTTTATTCTAACTCTATGTCCACTTGGATGGTGGGGCTTGAACCTGGACTCAGTGCGCAGGCGCCGTTCATCTTCGGAGACTTTCGGCGTCTTCTTGTCTTAAGTACTGCGCAGTACAGGGCAGACACTATCTGATGGGGGACAGTATACGACAAGACGCCGGCAGCGAACACTTCAGGCATCACAGCCAGTTATCTACTGTGCATGCAAGCATTAGAAGTTTACAGCTACAAAAACTGTAGCTGCTGAGTTTTAAAGAACTAGACAGTCGCCCACCCAGAGATCCAGGGCTGTCCTCACCCGAGCCCAGGTTCTTCACCAGTCTTCAGCATCTTAACCACTTCCCATCCAGGCCAATTCTGACGTTTCTCTCCTACATGTAAAATTCATAATTGTTTTGCTAGAAAATTACATAGAACCCCCAAACATATTTTTTTTTTAGCGAAGACCCTAGAGAATACAATGGCAGTCGTTGCAACTTTTTATCACGAACGGTATTTGCGTAGTAATTTTTCAACCACTTTTGTTTGGTCAAAAAATGTTTCATACTTTATAAAAAAAAAACAGTAAAGTTATCCCAATTTTTTGGATAATGTGAAAGATGTTACACTGAGTAAATAGATACCTAACATGTCACCCTTCAAAATTGCACATGCTCATGGAATGGTGCCAAACTTCTGTATGTAAAAATCCCCATAGGCAACGATTAAATTAATTTTTTTTTTTTTTTACTGGTTACATGTTTTGAGTTACAGAGGAGGTCTAGGTCTAGAATTATTGCTCTCCCTCTAACGTTCGCGGCGATGCCTCACGTGCGGTTTGAATACCATTTTCATGTGTAGCCGGGACTTGCGTATGCGTTCGCTTCTGCGTGCGAGCACACGTGGACAGGGAGCGCTTTAATTTTTTTTTTTTTATTTTAGTTTTGACACTTTAAAAAATAAAAATGTGATCACCTTTATTCCTATTACAAGGAATGTAAACATCCCTTGTAATAGAAATATGACACAATCGGTCCTCTTGACAGTAAGATATGGGGTCAATAAAACCCCACATTTTACCTCTAGGCTGGGAAGCCTGAAATAAAAAAAATTAACTATCGTGGCATCCCAGCCGATGCGCCGCCATTCGTTTGAATGCAGAGGCCAGAGCGTAAATGATCATAGAGACTCCAGCAACCATCTGGTCTGCCGGAAAACTCTATGATCACCATCCGTTCTCCGACTCACCGATAGAAGCGGTGATTCGGTAGAAGCATCGGGGGGGGGGGGGGGGGCATCCCCTCTTGTCGCCCGAAAGAACGATCAATCGGCGGAACAGCCACTATGATTGTTCTTATGGTGTAGGGAATCACCAGCACTGAAAGTTGATATCTGAATGATGTCTGTAGCTGCTGGCATCATTCAGCTATACCCCCGCAAAGTCAAGGACGTTCCTGGGCGTACCTTGGGTGGGAAGTGGTTAAAGTGATTGTAAAGTCTCGTGGATTTTCACCTTAAAGTGGAGTTCCACCCAAAAATGGAACTTCCGCTTTAAAGAAAGGTGACCCCCTGGCATGCCACATTTGGCATGTCATTTTTTTGGGGGGTGGGGCTGAAACCCTCTTTTTAGAGGGTTCCAGCTCCCACTTGCTTGTGGCACTGGAAGCGAGTTGTATCGCAAAAAATGGCCTGGTCAGGAAGGGGGAAAATCCTTTCGGGGCTAAAGTGGTTAAGAAAGCGTGTCCGAAACCATGTTTTGAAGCAAGTGTAAACTAGCCCTTATGCAGTCTATGCATTAACCACTTGCCCACTGAGTGAATCCCAGCACTCCTCTACTACATGTAAAAATCATAATTTTTTTGCTAGAAAATTACTTAGAACCCCCAAACATTATATGTATATTTTTTTTAGCAGAGACCCTGGGGAATAAAATGGCAGTCATTGCAACTTTTTTTGTTACACAGTATTTGGGCAACAATTTTTCAAACACAACATTTAAAAAAAAAAAAAACACTTTCATTAATTAAAACTAAGCAGTAAAGTCAGGCCATTTTTTTGTATAATGTGACAGATGATGATACGCTGAGTAAATAGATACCAAACATGTCACGCTTTAAAATTGCGCACACTTGTGGAATGGCGCCAAACTTCAGTACTTAAAAATCTCCATGGGCGACACTTTACATTTTTTTTTACAGGTTACATGTTTAGGGTTACAGAGGGGGTCTAGTGCTAGAATTATTGCTCTCGCTCTAACGTTTGCGGTGATACCTCACCTGTGTGGTTTTTATTGTTTGCATATGCAGGAGCGACCTACACATGCGTTCGCTTTTGCGTGCAAGCTCGTGGGGACGGGGCGCTTTAATTAAAAATTTTTTATATATGTTTTAATTTTTTTAGTTTTACATTTTCCCTTTTTTTTTGATCACTTTTGTTCCTATAACAAGGAATGTAAACATCCTTTGTAATAGGAATGGTGCGTGACAGGTCATCTAGGTAGTAAAGTCTGTGATAAAAAAAAAATTATGATTCCTGCCGAGTCCCCAGCTTTGTTTACTTCCACCGGCTCGGACGTGACATCATAATGTTGCGCCCGGACCTCCGAGAGTCATAAAGATTGCCTGGGACCATCTGTCCCTCTGAAATCTCTATGGCTAACTTCCCCCGGGGGTGGATTCCTTCTCCAGTTTGCCGATCACACGGGTGACCTGGGAAAAGCACCGGCGGGGGGGGATGTCTCCTCCTGCTGCCTATAAGAAGGATCAAGTGGCTAAACAGCTGCTTTATTTGTTCTTACGGTGAAGGGAATCGCTGGCGGAAAAGATTGATGTAGCTGCAGGCATCAGATATCAGCACTGAAAGCCCAGGACGTCATATGACGGGCAGTGGTCGGCAAGTGGTTAAGGTGAAAAACCTTCTGTGCCGCAGCTGTCCCCCTTTTATTTACCTGAACCCGATCATTCCAGCATGAGCCCAGCAGCTTCAGCCAATGTCTCGGGTCCTCATTCGATAGATTGATAGCAGTGGGAGCTGCTGTCGAACAAATCCAATGATGCGGTGAGCGAGGCCAAGTCCTGCTGTCTGTGTCAGTGGATGCAGCAGCAGGACTCTGGTGCCCCTTTGGAAAGAGGCTCTTTGTGGGGGCGAGAAGAGGAGGAGCCAGGAGCACCGTCGGGGGATCCCAGAAAAGGAGGATCGGGGGCTACTCTGTGTAAAACCCTTGCACAGAGCAGGTAAGTAATATAACATGTTTGTTATTTTAACAAAAAGGACCTTTACAATCAATTTAATTGTGGGTTGCCCACTGAGCATGCGTGAGCTACTTCAAGCTCTGTGAATGGTCCCACAGCCTTTTGGGACCTGTGATGTGTCCCAGAATGTTGCAGGCAGGGAAGGAGGGAAGATAACTTCTGCTCAGACTGTAGGCAATATGAGTGGGAGAGGGTACCTGTCAAAACCAGTTATCCGCCCCCACAAAAAAAAAATGTCAGAAGTACAGAACTGCCCCTTTTGGGCAAAGTTCAATTTTAACTGCTTTCCTGCCTCAGTCATTGTAAAATGGGCAGCACGGTGGTGTAGTGGTTAGCACTTTACCTAGCAGCACCAGGGTCATCACTGTAATAGAAATCTATCGCTCTAGGGAACTTTGCTCTACTGCTACTAGACTGCCTCTGGGTGTGGATCGGGTGCCAGCTCTGATTGTAACAGAAGATTATAGGAAGTAAGAAAAGCATGATAGCCGCACGCTGATGCAAACTCCTTTAGTCCACATAATAAAAATAATGAACATAAGCAGCAATGATGGTGAACATCAAAAACTAGCTAACGCGTTTCACACCCACACTGGTGCTTACCCATGAGTAAGCACCAGTGTGGGTGGGAAATGTGTTAGGTTCACCAAACTATAAGCAGTCATAGTATGTAAATAAATTAATAAAATCATGATCAACTCCCAAGCGTGGTACATTGTTACTATGGTAACACTGTATTGCTCTGGTCACAATGTGTAAAAGGGAAAAAAAAGTTTGTTTGTTTTTTTACATACTGTTACCATATGTGAAAAAAATAATCTGTTCTTGCCCCATTGCCAAAACAGGAAGTGAGGATATCCCTGCAAATCAAAGCGGAGCACCACCCAAAAGAAAGGAGAAGCTCCGCTTGTCTGCTGATCCCCCCTGCCACATTTGGCGCATTTTGAGGGGGGTGAGGGAGCGGGTACCCGGTTTTGACAAAGGGAGCCAAAATTTTGCCCCCCTTTACAGCCGGCCCATTGAGACAGCGCAGCAGGAAACTGGCTGTGGCTTCACAGCTGGTTTCCCTTAACCAAGATGGCGGTGGCAGCACTCAAGAGCCAATTCAAGAATTGGCTCAGGTGAGGACACTCCTGAATGCCAGTACAGGTAAGTACCCTAATAGTAAAAGTCAGCAGCTACAGGATTTGTAACTGCTGACTTTTTCTTTTTGAGGGAGGGGGGAGAACTATTCTTTAAGGGAATTTCTTGGGGCTTCCTAGGTCACCAGAACCAGTGTCCCCGTTGGAAGACTTCCCTTCTATTACTGTTCTGGAGACAACGCAAAATCTGGGCCTTTCTTTCACTTTCAATGATAAACATGACAAATAGAGAAGTGAATCTTCCCAATGAGGACAGATGTAGCAACAAAAACATAACAAGTATTCTAATCCCTCCCCATTCTTTCCAAAACTAAAAAAAAGTTTTGCCTTTAGTTATACTGTAAACTGAATAGTGTTATATGCTACCTCCCTGATTATCTCTCATGAATCCCTCATCGGCAGCCTGTGAACTTCAAGTGATTGTAAGGGCTCGTTTAAACGTATGGGATCCCTCAGTGGCTTTTGTGGGTCCTCCTTACTCTCCCAGGGGGTTACCTTGGTCCTGAGTCCAGCATTCGGCGTCCATAGCCATGAATGCCGACTTGGCCCGTATCATTGGATTTGATTGACAGCAGTGGGAGCCAATGGCTGCGCTGCTTTCAATCTATTCAATCAAGAGCCAGGAACCCGTGCAGAGAGGGACAGTGTGTCCCAGGTGTTGCAATTACAGGGCTCAGATAAGTAAAATGGGGTGGGTGGGGGGCGGTGACTGCCAGAAGTTTTTTCATGTTAATGCATAGGGTGATTAAGGTGAAAAAACGAGAAAGGGGAGAGATTACAATAAGGATGTGACTGCTCTGGGCTTCAACAAAATGGTGGCCTTCAGCAAGAATAAACAGGATCAAAACTAGAGGCAATTTACAGCACATGATAATTTTGGTAGCATAAATTTCAACATGGAATGTATGTTATTTTGATAAAGAACATTATTTGTTATCAAACTGTTATGAGTAAACTTCTGATTTAAAGTGGAACTAAGCCTGTCAATTTAAAAAGGAACTAAAGTTCCACTGCAATGTCTCTTCTGCAAAAAACGACACCTACCTGCCTGATCACAGCGATCCTCAGAATGAGCAGCTCAGCTTACAGAGGCTGGCCCAATCCTGGGTGCCAGAATGACTAGTTTGTGTATCTAAATCTGCTAGTACATCTAACACTCCCCTCCCTACAGATTAACAAAACTGTTGTCCACTGATCCTCCTTTGCGCATTCATCCAGAATGGGGGTACGATAATACAGGAGGTGTGTTACTGGCCAGATCATCAGGTGAAAACAGAAACTAAATACCCTAAGAAAAGAAGAGGGATGCAGCCACCACTTCTAAGGATTTTTAAGCTGCAATGTATTACATTTTTGGTTTGAGGTTTAGGCCCCTTTCACACTTGTTTGACTTGGTACTGCCAAGTCACACAACAAGTCATACCCCATGATTTCCAATGAGTACATTTCATATATGTGTGACTTCAAGTTCTGCCGACTTCAAAGTAGTCTCTGTACTACTTTGGTCTGACTTTCATGCAAGTTGAAGTCCATAGACCTCAAATTTACACAAACATGCCCTGAAATTGCTGCAAAATTGTGCGACTTTCAAGTTGCAGCAGTGTGAAAGGGACCTAATGGTTTTCCATAGAACTGCCCAAACCTTCCCTTTGGCCCCCTGCCAGCCATCTTGACTCCTCCTCTTCTCTGAGTGCCCACATAGCAAGCCGTTTGCTGTGGCACCACCCACGGGGACTCGGTCACTAGCTAGGCTGTGTGCATCTATAGACACACACAGTGCAGCTTGGCCCCCCTCCCGCCTCACAGTATTTGACTGACAGCAGCAGGAGCCAATGGCTCCCACTACTACAGAGTCTCCTGTGAGAAGAGAGAGGGGAGAAGAGCTGCTGCAGACGGGCACAGCGCTGGATTGAGATTGGGCTCAAGTAAGTGTTTAAGGGGGGCTGAGGAGAACAGCCATTGAAAGGTTTTATACCTTAATGCAGAAGGGCAAAAATTTGCCTTTATAACCACTTTAAGCATATTGTTGCCCACTTTAGGCACTTTACATACTTTTCCTACTCCAAATTCCTGTTAAACAATCGGACATTGAGTAAAAAAAAAAGGTCTTTCTCCTCTATACAAGAATGTTAGGGCCACAAGGATTAAAGTGGCCCCATGGGATTGCGAACCCCCAGCACACCTTGTTTGTTTAACTTAAAGAGTAACTCCACTTTTGCTGAGAAAAAAAACATTCCCCTCTGGGTGATCTATGTACATTGCAAGGTTTTTAACCACTTGCTTACTGGGTACCTGATGGGCACTGATAGGGCGGCACTAATGGCCACTAATAGGCGGCACTGATGACCACTAATAGGCGGCACCGGTGGACACTGATACGTGGCATTGGTGGGCACTGAAGGGCATTGATAGATGTCACTGATAGGTTGCAATGATGGGTGGCAGTAATCGGCACTGGTAGGTGACACTGATAGGCAGAACTGCTAGGTGGCAGTGATTGGCACCACTGGTGGGCATTGATAGGTGGCACTGGAAGGCAGTATTGGTAGGCACAGATGATGCTGCTTCATCTCATCCTCTTCAGGACTGATGTCCCTTACACTGAAGCTGTTGATCTGCCCTTTTTTCTCCTCATGCTGTCAGCGTGAGGAGAAAAACAAAACAATTACCGATCTTCTGATTACATCACATGATCAGCTGTCATTGGCTTACAGCTGATCACGTGGTAAGGGGCTGGGATCTGATCTGTGATCACTCTAGTCTCATTGACTCAGTGATCACAGCGCACACCACGCACACCCTGCAGGGGGCGCGCAAAGGGGAGGATGTCTATTGACGGCCTCCCGGCAAAGTAGCTCCATGCTGTAGCCGTCATTTGGCTATAGCGTGGATCTGAAGGAGTTAACAAACTTTGTTGCAGATTCCTACCTTTTGTTAGTCTGAAGAAATATCTGTTTATCTGTGCAAAGTGAATATATGGGAAGTGATTGTACTGTACAGTATATTAAAAAACAAAAACTCTGAGCTAATAAACACAAAAAGCTATCCACAATGTGTGGAAATGTGTTATACATCACAACTCAGCATTAAATAAAATGTAAACGGAAAGATGCCAAAACAAATACCCGCATACAGATATTAATAATAATCTAAAGCCATACATGTAAAGCAATGTCCTCTGTGTTCAGAAACATAGGTAATATACCTATAAATCCACAATACACCACGTTCAATTTATGTTTGAAATAAAGTTCCCAAAAAAGTCCTTTTTATCTTAAAAATAATAAAGTGATAAAAAGTCAACAAATGTGCTTGTGGAAACAAAAGAATCAAATTCTCTTGTGCCAGGATGCGAGTAAACCAATCCAGCCACCAACACCACAAGAAAAGATAGCCAAGCTCCTTACCCTATAGCAGTGATGGTAAAACTTGGCACCCTAGATGTTTTGGAACTACATTTCCCATGATGCTCCACTACACTGCAGAGTACTAGAGCATCATGGGAAATGTAGTTCCAAAACATTTGGGGTGCCAAGGTCTGCTATCATTGCCCTATAGTATTGTTTTTTCAGTATTTTTTCATTTATATAAAATAAAAAATAACACAGTGGTGATCAAATACCACCAAAAGAAAGCTGTATTTCTGCAAAAAAAAAAAATGATATAAATTTAATATGCGTTCCATGTTGCCTGACCACAATCCTTAGACAATAAAAAGCAACAAAACACACTTTTCTTTCTTTTTTTGAGCAGTTAGTTTAAAAATAAATAGTATTAATGGAGATAAAATTCGCACATTGGGGTTGATTTACTAAAGGCAAATAGCAGTTGCTCCAGAGCTTGGTAAATAAGTTAAAGATTCCGTTTCCAAAGAATACCCAATTACATGTAAGGAAAATCTAAAAAACTGAATTTTTGCTTGCACAAGATTGGATCATGGAAGTCAGTAGACCTCCCCCTCATTTACTAAGCTCTGAAGCAACTGCAGAGTGTTATTGCACTTTGCAAAATGCACAGTCTATGTTCCTTTAGTAAATCAACCCCATTGTATAATGTGTCCTGTTTAAAATGACATTAAAATTATGATTCTGGTGCAACGCATTGCAAAGTTATTTACAAATAAAATAATATGGTTCTTTTTCATAAAGGCAATCAGACTGGGCACTTTGCAAAGTGCAGTTACTCCAGAGCTTGGTAAATGAGCAGAAGCTCTGCTAATTTTTATCATCCATTCATGTGGAAGCCAAAATGCATTTTTTTTGTTTTTTTTTCCATGCATGTGATTGGATATTATTTGCAAAGTGAACAGGGCCAGTGCTAGCATTAGGCAGGTCAGGCAGCTGCCTAGGGCGCCAGGGTGGGGGGCAGCAAAATAGTGGCTGGGGTTCCGGATTATTAAAATACCTGCAGGACTGGCACTTTTTAAATGCATGCCTTAGACCCCTTTCACACTGGGGCGTTTTTTGGGCGTTTTTCAGGCGCTTTAGCGTTAAAAAAAGCGCCTGTAAAGCGATTGAAAGAAGCTGCAACTGCAATCCCAATGTAAAAGCCCGAGTGCTTTCACACTGAGGCGCTGCGCTGGCAGGGCGTCAAAAAAAGTCCCGCAAGCAGCTTCTTTGCAGCGCTTTTGGAGCGGTGAATACAACGCTCCTAAAGCGCCCCTTCCCATTGAAATCAATAGGAAGCGCCTGTAAAATGCCTGAAAAGCACCTGAAAAGTGCTACTGGCAGCAGCGTTTTGTGGGCGCTTTTAACCCTTTATTTGGCCACTAGCAGGGGTTAAAAGCGCCCCAATAACGCTTGAAAAACGCTGGTAAAGCGCTGCTAGTTTAAGCACTTTACAAGCGTTTTTTGGGTGCTGACATTGGGAAAGGGCTCTTAAAGCACTTGGGTTTTCACATTGGGACTGCAGATGAGGCTTCTTTCAAGCGCTTTACAAGTGCTTTTTTTAACGCTAAAGCGCCTGAAAAACGCCCCAGTGTGAAAGGGGTCTTATGGCGCCAGCCACCAGGCTAGGGGGTGGTTGTGCCTGTGAACACATGGACCATTCTATCCCCAGCCTGCAGTGCCACCCTAGCAGTGGCAGCGAGAAGAGGAGGGGAGAGAGCCGTGACAAGGAGCAGCCGGCCGAAAGTGCTGCATGATTGATGGAACCGGCTGGGGCGGATGAGATGGAAGCCCTGCATGTAACTATGGGCTTGGTGAGATATCTGCTCTCCCTCCTCCTGGATGGTTGGGGATCTGTTGTAGGAGGACAGGCAGCAGCGCTGCTCCCCTGGAGGTGAAGCCATCACCGCTGCTGGCTCAGATAAAGTCAAAGCACAGGCAGCACGCTCAGTGCTGCACCCAGTCACATTAAAAATGACCCTGCTGTCAAGAGAGGGACAGATGTGTGTGTGGGGGGGGGGGGCAGAGGGGGAACAGATGTGTGTGTGGGGGGAGAAAGAAATGCAGGGAGGTACAGAGAGGATTTGATGTGTGTGGGGGGGGGGGGGGGGGGCAGATGTGCAGGGGTGTACAGAGAGGAACTGATATGGGGGGGCAGATGTGCAGGGGGGACAGAGAGGACCTGATATGTGTGGGGGGGGGGACCAGATGTGCAGGGGGTACAGAGAAGAACTGGTGTGTGGGGAGGGGTAGATGTGCAGGGGTGTATATAGAGGAACTGATATGGGGGGGCAGATGTGCAGGGGGGTACAGAGAGGAACTGGTGTGTGGGGGAGGGGGCAGATGTGCATGGGGGCACAGAGAGGAGCTGATGTGTGTGTGGGGGGGGGCAGATGTGCAGGGGGTACAGAGAGGAACTGATGTGTGTGTGGGGAGGGGGGACTAATGTGCAGGGGGGTACAGAGAGGAACTGATGTGGGGGGGGACAGAGAGGAACTGATATGTGTGTGTGAGGGGGGGATAGATGTGCAGGGGGTACAGAGAGGAACTGATGTGGGGGGGTAGATGTGCAGGGGGGTACAGAGAGGAACTGATATGTGTGTTGGGGGGGCAGATGTGCAGGGGGGTACAGAGAGGAACTGATATGTGTGTTGGGGGGGCAGATGTGCAGGGGGGTACAGAGAGGAACTGATATGTGTGTGGGGGGAGGGGGACAGATAGGAACTGATATGCGTGTGGGGGGGGGGGGGCAGATGTGCAGGGGGATACAGATAGGAACTGATATGTGTGGGGGGGGGGTGCAGAGGGGAACAGGCGTTCAGGGTGATACAGTGATGGGGTGATCTGAGGTGTGAAGGTGGAAGAATTGTGGTGATCTGAGACCGGAAAATACAGAAATTGGGGTGATTTGAGGTGTGGAGGTTCAAGTCTACCTTTGTAAAAAAAATACTAAATGCAGATCTTTTTGCAGGTTACAAAATGTGCTTTTCATATTATTTTTACTAGGAGCCTGTAAAGTATTGTCGGTGTATCTGTCTGCTCATACAGATAGGCAGTTACACACTTAGCCTGTCTATATACCGCCCTTCCCTGTTGGTACACTGTAGATGGGTACACTGTAGTCATAAAGGGAGGGACATGTTAGACACGATTTATCACAGAAGTGACATAGCATATATAGTTTGATTAGTGACAAATAATGTATGTTATTTCCAATTCCATCCACTGCTCACAATCTTTGTCAGGACTGTGCTGTCATGTGTTCTGTTGCATACTCTTAAATAAAGAATTAAAAAAATAAATAAAGGGGTGGACATGGTCAGCAAAAATACTTGGGTAGGCTGTGGCATTTAAACAATGCTTAATTGGTACTAAGGGGCCCAAAGTGTGCCAAGAATATACCCCTCCCTGCCATTACACCACCACCAGCCTGGACTGTTGACACAAGGTAGGATGGATCCATGCTTTCATGTTGTTTACGCCAGATTCTGACCCTACCATCTGAATGTTGCAGCTGAAATCGAGATTCAGACCAGGCAACGTTTTTACCAATCTTCTATTGTACAATTTTGCTGAGCCTGTGCGAAGTGTAGCCTCAGTTTCCTGTTCTTAGCTGACAGGTTTGGCACCCCCGGTGTGGTGTTCTGCTGCTGTAGCCCATCTGCTTCAAGGTTCGATGCATTGTGCATTCAGAGGTGGTATTCTGCATACCTTTGTTGTAAAAAGTGGTTATTTGAGTTACTGTTGCCTTTCTATCATCTCAAACCATTCTACCTGTTCCCCTCTGACTTCTGACATCAATAAGGCATTTTCATCCACACAACTGCCGCTTACTGGATATTTTCTATTTTTCGGACCATTCTCTGTAAACCCTAGAGATGATCGTGTGTGAAAATCCCAGTAGATCAGCAGTTTTTGAAATACTCAGACCAGCACGTCTGGCACCAACAACCATGCCACATTCATAATCACTTAAAGCGGAGGTCCACCCTAAAGTGGACCTCCGCTCATCGGAACCCTCCCCCCCTCCGGCGCCACAATTGGCACCTTTCAGGGGGGAGGGGGGTGCAGATACCTGTACAGTAGAGGTATTCTGCACCCACTTCCGGGATAGCTCTCTGCGGAAAGGGGCGTAGATTACGCCCCTTTCCGCAAGTGCCCGCCCCTTTCCGCAAGTGCCCCGCTGCCTGCTGGGAAACGCACAGATCCCAGAGGCAGCAGGGACCGTCCTTATTGCGCAGCGCGATTCGCGCATGCGCAGTAGGGAACCGGGAAATGAAGCCGAAAGGCTCCATTTCCTGATACCCATACCCAAGATGGCGGCGGCAGCACCTTACAGACGATCTAGAGATCGGCTTCGGGTGCCGACATCGCGGGCGCGCTGGACAGGTAAGTGTCACTATTTTAAAAGTCAGCAGCTGCAGTATTTGTAGCTGCTAGCTTTAAAAAAAAAATAAAAAAAACGCAGTCCCGGTGGACTCCCGCTTTAAATCCCCTTTCTTCCCCATTCTAATGCTCGGTTTGAACTTCAGCAAGTTGTCTTCACCACATCTAGATGCCTAAATGCATTGAGTTGCTACCATGTGATTGGCTGATTAGCAATTTGTGTTACCAAGCAATTGAACAGGTGTACCTAGTAAAGTGGCTGGTGAGTGTACTGTATGTCTGCCCAGGCTAATCACTGATGGTTTTGGTCAGTGGTATGAGATGAGGGAACGAGATAAATGTTTATAGCAATCTTCCAGAGCATATTTTTGCCCAGGTGAGGTATGTGTTTATGGCTCTTTTGGGTTTCAGTAGCCCTGATAGAAGTATGTCCATAGGGATCTGAGCAGGAAGATGGGTTCCTGGAGGGAACAATTTTAAAGAAACCTTCTATGCTGGAAAGTGTCCAGGGAGAACTGGATAGAAGCTGGTGATGCTGGATACTACAGGAGGGATTTACTGCCCACAAATTTAAAGTACCGGTGGCTGCCATCCAAGGGTCGGGAGCCTAAAGTGTCCAGAGCCAAAAAGATCAATTGTAACTTAAAAAAGAGACCGTGACTGCTCCTACAGAGTCACGGGTCTAAACTGTGACTGCTATTACAGAGCCATTGGATTTATCTGACTGCTATTAATAGCCACAACAACTCTACTCTAGTAAGAAAAGCAAACACAAGCTACACTAAATTGGGGTTTGAAAATTGAGATTTATCTTATACCTCTGTAGCCTAGATTTTATTTTTTTGTTTGGGGGTTATCTTGTATCCCTAGCCCTCTCGCCCAAAGTTGAATCAGTAATGAAAACAAAAAATACTAAAGGGGCTCACACCCAAGGTTACTTTTCATCCTACCATACATCAAGAATCCACCTCGAGAGTAAATGTTAGGCTGTTAGTGCCATACCACTTTGGTTGTCATTCCTTGGGGAAGGATGCTACATATATTTTTGGTTCCCAATGTGCGGTTCTAACCTACGACCCTGGGATTAGGAATCTTTTATTTAACCAACTTTGTAAATGTTAGGCTGCTACGCCACGTTTGGTGTCATTCCCCAAACCCTTAGGGGAGGACTGTTTTTTATACTTTTGGTTCCCAGCATGCGATTCTAACCTATGACCCTAAGATTAGGAATCTCTTATTCTACCAACTTTGTAAATGTTAGCCTGCTACACCACTTTTGGTGTAATTTCCACCCACCCTTAGGGGAGGACTGCTATGTATATTTTTGGTTCCCGTGTGGTTCTAACCTACAACCCTTAGATTAGGAATCTCTTATTGTACTAACTTTGTAAATATTAGCCTGCTACACCACTTTTGGTGTCATTCCTAACCAACCTTAGGGGAGAAGTGCTATGTATATTTTTGGTTCCCAACGTATGGTTCTGACCTATGACCCTGAGATTAGGAATCTCTTATTCTACCAACTTTGTAAATGTTCGCCTGCTACACCACTTTTGTTGCCATTCCCACAACCCTTAGGGGGGGACTGCTATATATATTTTTGGTTCCCAACGTGTGGATCTAATTCTTATTCTACCAACTTTGTAAATGTTAGCCTGCTACTCTACTTTTGGTGTCATTTCTAACCACCCTTAGGGAAGGACTACTACGTATATATTTTTGGTTCCCAATGTGCTGTTCTAATATAAGACCCTGAGATTAGAAATCTTTTATTCTACCAACTTTGTAAATGTTAGCCTGCTACACCACTTGTGTCATTCCCAAACAGCTTTAGAGATAGAGGGCTACAAGCTTTAATAACTTTTAAGGATGTACAAGGAAAAGTAACAGGTTTATCTGACCTGTTATATTGATTTTGGGACCGCTTGAAGTAGAGGTCAAAGTATATCCCAGAACATTGGATGCATACTTATCGTGATACCAATCCAGAGGGCTACTAATTGTAAAGAGGAAAGGATCACTGCTACTCCCGACCGGTCCATGTAAACAAACGATAAGAAGTGACCTCAGCCTGCATATCTCCACCACACCACATACCTAATGCATTTCACCCCAGGCTTAGGCATAGGGTTCAACATGTAGGCTGAGGCTGCTCCTTATTGTTTGGTTGGGAGTAGCAGCAATCCTTTCCTCTTTACAGAAGCTTATGTGAATTTAAAATCTTTGGGATTAAATTACTAGAGTTTGTTGGTGTTTTCTTGTTACACAGCTGAAATATAATCAAGGAGTTTTATAAAATAAAACAGCAACATGCTACCAGTAAGCCTTCTTTAGATTAACATGGTTAATATTACACATATAGGCTTCTCAAACACTGGTATTGTGGTGCAATCCTACTTTGCTGAGCAATAAGACATGCATGTGTCAACATCTTACTCAAAAGTGAAAAAAATAAAAATAAATACTGTGTTGCCATAGGAAAAACGTCAGTGTATATACAGATATTTTTCATTGGAATGATTCCAAGCACCAGCGTATAGAATCTCATACACAGGATAATGTATGGACTTTTGCACATGTGACAAAGATAGGTGAATGCACATTACAACACCCCTCCATATAGGGTTTACTACTTCTTTTAACAACAGCAGTGCAAACTTATTTGGCGTACACACAATCGGATTTTCTGACAACAAATGTTCAATGGAAGCTTGTTGTCGGAAATTCCGGCGTGTGTAGGCTCCATTGGACATTTTTTGTTGGAATTTTGAGAGCTGGTTCTCAAATTTTCCAACAACAAAATCCGTTGCCGGAAATTCAGATCATGTGTACACAATTCCGGCGCACAAAATTCCACGCATGCTCAGAATCAAGCAGTACTGGCTATTGAACTTAATTTTTATCGGCTTGTCGTACGTGTTGTACGTCACCGCGTTCTTGACGTTCGGAATTTCTGACATTTGTGCGACCGTGTGTATGGAGATAAACCCCAGGATTTAGTTGTCGGAATGTCCGATCATGTGTACGTGGCATTACAGTGGAACTTAACCCCAAAAATAGTTTATTGTGGTTAAGACCTTCAACCCACAATAAAAAAAGCGAATTTTATATATATTTTTTCTATTTAATTATTTATTGTTGACTGGTCCTGCCCCCTGGTGCCATTCTGGCCCAGGTCATAATGATGTGTCTCTGGTCCTGCAGCCACCTGGAACACTTACATCATATCTCCCATAAGGTTGCAGGATCAGGCACACAGAGAGCATATCAACGGTAGCTGGCAGCCTACATCTGGAAGAGGCAGTCAACTGAAGAGGACCAAGATGGAAGTGCTGCTGGACAATGCTGGATTTGCTGTGTGAGTGTATATGTGTTTTGAAAAGAACACTGGTAAGAGGGAGAAAAAAGATAGACCAAAAAACATTATTTATATTTTTGGCACGTCACGGTTTAGCTGACTTATGTTCGAACAGTGTTGCATACATTTTGCAAACCACATTTGCTAGCAAATTCAGTGTTCGCACCCTATTGTTTGTCTGTACAAGGCCATGCACATCACAAATGCATAGTAAATACTTTGAGGAAACAAATTGGTTGTCCCTGCACAAGCGATGTACTGGCATAAAAATATATCCTTTAGTAAATCAGCCTGTCTTATTTTCTGTGCTAAAGTCAATATTTGCATAATAGACCTCCCTGGGTTTATAGGCTTCTGGAGTGCTCAAGCAGTTGACAAAGGCTGAATTCACACTTTTGCATTTTAGCTTGATGCTTTTTCCATTAAAATTAATGGAAACACATCAAAACCCATTGTTATTGCATGCGTTAAGACACACATTGATGTGTGTTGACATCGTTTTGATGTATTTCCATTGATTTCAAAAGAAAAATGCATAGGTTTTAGCATTTTCAGTATGTGATCATCAATGGTAGCCCTTATATTTCTTTTACAGCAGAATCATTTTAAGTTTTAAAAATTGTATAAAGTAATTTAAAGTATCAATAGGTTTCACACACCACTTATGTCAAATGATGTGTTTAATGTGCATGGGAAAACAGACCACAATCATGCAACATTTTACAGCTGTCACCAGAACATAAATACAGAGACAATCTTTCAGTGGGGACTCTTTTTCCTGATATCTGTTTTACAGGGAATTTCCCCTCACTTCACGTGGGAAAATCTTAACAGGACAAAGAGAGACAAAACATTCTGAAGGGGGGTTTAAGTACTGTGTCTTAAACAAAAAAAAATAATTATGTTTAGGGTTTAGATATACTTACCTGAATTATATTTGACTCTCCTACAAAAGGGCTCATTCATGACATCATTCACTTAAAGCGTTTGTTACCATAAAAAAAAAAAATATATAGATCCTGTTCCTTTAAAGCATGTTATAAAGCACAGTGCTTCTATTACCTAAAAAACCTGACTGATCCTGCATGGCTCTGTCCTCCCCCCTGTAAACTGACCATGGTTCATCAAGGCTGCTGAGCCCTGACACTGTGGTCAGTTTACGTGCCTCCGTCATCCATAGCTTTCCTCTGTCCTCATCACCCCCTCCCTCCCTGCCTGTCAGCTCCTGTGTCAGTGCCTGCCCCCTCCCCTCCAGCTGCTGAAGTTACATAAAATATTTTGTACCATTCTCTTTGTTTAATAATCCTCAGTGCCTGTGTTTGTGCTTTATAAAAATAAGCCATTCTTTAGCTGTATTCAGAGCGCTGCTCGGCGCTCACGTGACCCGCTGGCTCTCTCCTCCTCCCCTCCTAAATTGATGTCAGTGGGGGTTTCTAAAATGTAAAAAAATATCTTTGCCTTTAGTTATATTTTAAGGGTGAATCACTTCTTGGCCTTTTTGCTCAGATCAAGTGTGTCTGTTGTTATCAGTTTTTGGGAAGTGGGGGCGCCTGTTAGTAATTTCCGATTTAATAGGTAGATACATTGGGAGATATCCTTTTCCTCCCAGGTTGATTCTAATCTGGTTTCCAGTCTTGTCAGTAGTTGCTAATGCCTTTCTGGTAGGAATGGAGCTGCATTTGTATGGCTGGGGGCTGGGAGGCAAATACTAATTATGGGCCCCATAGAATGTTGTCCCAGGGATGCTACAAAACACTTTTGGTTTGGGACCCCATGGAGTTTATCTGGCACTTAGTCATGTCACCTATTGCTTTTGTTGCTCATGCTTTTTGGGCAGACCTTATGGCTAGTCTAGGGGAAATTTTTATACTGGCCAAAATGCCTGCCATATGCCACTGCACCTGGCACTTTTTACTTATTTTTCACTTTTTATCACAGACATTTGCACTGCATGTTTGTTTGTTGCTTTTTTGCAAAAAAACAGAGGATGCAAGTTTGTCAGGAGGAGGATCTGTGGCCCTCAGGTCTTTTTCATCTTCCCAACTGAGGGTCTCTCTTCATGAGAGCCCTTACCAAGTACTTGGAGGACCAGCTTCAGCTTTGCCCTAGGTAGAGCATAGTATACCTTGTCCTTGGCCGGGGCCTTGTGCCCTAGGAGTTCAGGGACTGAGGCCCTTCCTCACTTTTTGTGTGCTGTGATTTCATAGTTCCTTTCTGAGTTCTGCACTGCAGAGAGTGCTGAATAAAAAAATACTTTAACCACTTTCAGACCGGACCATTTTGCTGGTCAATGACCAGAGGTCTTTTTACAATTTGGCACTGCGCTGCTTTAACTGGTAATTGCGCGGTCATGCAATGTTGTACCCAAACTAAATTTGCGTCCTTTTTTTCCCACAAATAGAGCTTTCTTTTAAAGGTATTTGACTGACTCTGCGATTTTTATTTTTTGCGATATAAACGTAAAAAGACCGCAAATTTTGAAAAAAAAATGATATTTTCTACTTTTTGTTATTAGAAAAATCCAATAAACTCAATTTTAGTCATACATTTAGGCCAAAATGTATTCAGCCACATGTCTTTGGTAAAAAAAAAAGTCAATAACTGTATATTTATTGGTTTGCGCAAAAGTTGTCACATCTACAAACTAAGGTACGTTTTCTGGAATTTACGCAGCTTTTAGTTTACGACTGCCTATCTCATTTCTTGAGGTGCTAAAATGGCAGGGCAGTACAAAACCCCCCCCCCAAATGACCCCATTTTGGAAAGTAGACCCCCTAAGGAAATTGATAAGAGGCATGTTGAGCCCATTGAATATTTTATTTTTTTGCCTCAAGCGATTGAATAATGACAAAGTTGTCACTAAATGATATATTGCTCACACATGCTTTGGGCATATGTGAAATGACACCCCAAAATAAATTCTGCTGCTTCTCCTGAGTACGGGGATACCACATATGTGGGACTTTTTGGGAGCCTAGCCGCGTACGGGGCCCCGAAAACCAATCACCACCTTCAGGATTTCTAAGGGTGCAAATTTTTGATTTAACTCCTCACTACCTATCACAGTTTCGAAGGCCATAAAATGCCAATATGGCACAAAACCCCCACAAATGACCCCATTTTAGAAAGTAGACACCCCAAGCTATTTGCTGAGAGGCATGTTGAGTCCATGGAATATTTTATATTTTGCCACAAGTTGCGGGAAAATTACAAACTTTTTTTTTTTTTTTTTTCACAAAGTTGTCACTAAATTATATATTGCTCACACATGCTATGGGCATATGTGAAATGACACCCCAAAATAAATTCTGCTGCTTCTCCTGAGTACGGGGATACCACATATGTGGGACTTTTTGGGAACCTAGCCGCGTACGGGGCCCCCGAAAACCAATCACCACCTTCAGGCTTTCTAAGGGCGTTACAGTTTTGAAGGCCATAAAATGCCAAGATGGCACAAACCCCCCCAAATGACCCCATTTTGGAAAGTAGACACCCCTAAATTTAGGGGTACACTAGTGAGACTAGGTAATAAATGGCGGGTGCCCTGAAACTATAAAAAAATAACTAACCAACCAGCGTCACCTGTAACAGTTATATGGTGATCACTGGTGAAAGGGTTAACTAGGGGGCAATCAGGGGGCTTTATGCGGTAGTATATGGGGGTCCCTGGCGCTATAAAAAGCTGCGGCGAACCTAAATACCTACCTGCCTAACTAGCGTCACCTGTGACACTAATACAGCGATCAGAAAAACGATCGCTTATTAGGCTGGGTTCACACTGGAGCGATGCGGGAACGCCACGAATCCGCGGCGGGTTCCCGCATCGCATGCCTCCCGGCGGCAGTTCACACTGCCCTATGCAAACTGCTGGGAGTGTCAGTGAAATGTTAATGACACCCCCAGATCAGTTTGCATATCGCAGTGCGATCTGCAAACTCGGATCGCATGGTGTGAACACCCATGCGATCCGATTCTGCTGCGGACCAAAAAAAGGGTCCCGTGCGAGTTTGCGGCGGGTGCGACGCAAATTCAGCCATACTATCTGTATGGCTGAACTCGAATCGCACAGAGATCGGATGTGATTTGCACTGCAGTGCGGTGCGAATCACATCCGTTCTCATAAACCGCTGCAATGTGAACCCAGCCTTAGTGACACTGGCGACGGGGGGTGATCACGGGGTTAAACCTTTATTGGGGGGTTAGGGGGGTACCTTAGAACTAAAGGGGGCTAACCCTAACTGCCCTAACAGTTATTACAGTCACAAATGACACCCGCCGGGTGATCAGGGGGTTAAACCTTTATTAGGTAATAAATGGCGGCTGCCCTGAAACTATAAAAAAATAACTAACCAACCAGCGTCACCTGTAACAGTTATATGGTGATCACTGGTGAAAGGGTTAACTAGGGGGCAATCAGGGGGCTTTATGCGGTAGTACATGGGGGTCCCTGGCGCTATAAAAAGCTGCGGCGGACCTAAATACCTACCTGCCTAACTAGCGTCACCTGTGACACTAATACAGCGATCAGAAAAACTATCGCTTATTAGGCTGGGTTCACACTGGAGCGATGCGGGAACGCCACGAATCCGTGGCGGGTTCCCGCATCGCATGCCTCCCAGCGGCAGTTCACACTGCCCTATGCGAACTGCTGGGAGTGTCAGTGAAATGTTAATGACACCCCCAGATCAGTTCGCATATCGCAGTGCGATCTGCAAACTCGGATCGCATGGTGTGAACACCCATGCGATCCGATTCTGCTGCGGACCAAAAAAAGGGTCCCGTGCGAATTTGCGGCGGGTGCGGCGCGAATTCAGCCATACTATCTGTATGGCTGAACTCGAATCGCACAGAGATCGGATGTGATTTGCACTGCAGTGCGGTGCGAATCACATCCGTTCTCATAAACCGCTGCAATGTGAACCCAGCCTTAGTGACACTGGCGACGGGGGGTGATCACGGGGTTAAACCTTTATTGGGGGGGTTAGAATACCGACCGCCCCCCCGCCGCAGGCACGGGGGGGGGGCCCGATCGGGCCCCCCACCCGCGGGAAGGCAGGGACGTACAGGTACGCCCATATGCCTGCCCGTGCCATTCTGTCGACGTACATCGTCGTGCGGCGGTCGGCAAGTGGTTAAAGGATAACTAAAGGTAATTAGAATGCCTGTCCGTTTGTATTGCTGTCTGTGCCCCCGTAGGGAGATTCATCCTAGTTCTGGTGATCTGGGGGTCTCCAAGGAATTCCCTTATTTTACAGGGATTTCCTCTCACTTCCTGTTTGGCTATGGGACAGGAAGTGAAGGGAAATCTACACAATGGGACACATGGCAAAATAATAATAATAAATAAAATAAATAAAAAATTACTGTCCAAAATGGAAAAAAAACTGTTTTGCCTATAGTTCTACGTTAACTCTGTTATGATGTTACTTTTCTGGCTAAGACAAGGGCTAGTTGCAGGGCTGTCTTGGAGACAACATGTAATCTAAAAATGGCTGCTTGTAGAAATGGATATTGGCCACAAGGTCTATTTAGAGTTAATATGCTCAGAATCGTATATATTATATAAGGTTAATCATCAATCAGAAATATAGTTTTACTCAGACTGCATGAATACCACCAATAAATTTAAAGCCGAACTGTGATAACTAGGAAATGCTATGTAATGTAGTGGGTCATCAACATGTTGATTCCTTACCTTTTACTGGCTTTGGTTTAAGATCAAGGATTGGCTTCTGTCAACTTATCAGGTTAAATCACCAGTCTGAGGGAGGGTTCCTGGAAAACATGATCTGCACACCCACTGAATGCTCAATAAGTATAATCAAAGATGGGGACGTGCCAGTGACTGCACAGTCCTTTTTTTTAGAAGAGCTGATGCACAAAGTGGTCACAGACATCCCCTTGATTTCCTTTGTGGACTGCCAAGTGATTTCAAATGAAAGTTCTTTTGATAGACAGGTAATTATTAAATTTCACAACATAACTGAGCATGAGAAATAATAACATTTTAGACTAGCTACAGAACAGCTTTTAAACTGCATGGCTGGTTAAAATAATACTGCAAATATAAACACATCAGTTCCCAAGTCAAAGATTCAACCGGATCTTTCCAAAGGAAGATACTTGATATGAATGATAGAACCGGTTTATTTACTTCTGGAATAAAGCAGAATTTACATAAGTCTGGCATCTTGCCGTCTGTGACTCTAAGCTGGGTGTATGCTGAATATACAAGGACAATATCTGACTAATGATATGATGTAAATGTTGTGAAAAAAAACACAAAAAAAAGTAAAAAAAATCAGAGGCATCTATCAGTTCTGTACCATATGAAAATTCTCATATAAGTGCTTAGTGATATTAAACACAAAACAAAAATGTAATATATTGCAGCTTACCAATCCTTAAATGTGATGGTTGCTATTTTTTTTTAGGCTTTCTTTCCTTTAGTTTCATGTGGGGATCCACCCAGTAACATATTGCTGCCTTGGAGTATCTTTACTCTATTTCCTGTTAGTCAAAAATCATAAGCTCCAGAGGAAGCGTATCAATACGCGAAACATGTCAAATGCTTAACTGCTTGAACATTGTGACTCCTTTGCCTATCCTGTAAACCTACCTTTATACTGGATCTCCTGACTCAACTATGGAGTATTTACATTAAAGTGGTTGTAAACCCTTACAAACCACTTTGACCTACAGGTAAGCCTAGATTAAGGCTTACCTGTAGGTCCAAGAAATATCTCTTAAACCTGTATGGTTTAGGAGATATTTAACCCGAAAACAGGCACTGCTGTCTACGGCGCATGCGCCGTAGACAGCGGCGCGCAGGCGCACTGAGCGCGGCATTCTCAACGATGGAGCTGCCGCGCGTGTCGGCTCCCGTGCGCATGCGCGGGAGTGACGTCATCGCGGCTTCGCCAAATGACAGCGGCGGAGCTGCGAGACCCCACCAAGAAGATGGATGCGGTGGACTACAAGGGACAGCGGCGACTTCGCTGGCTCCTGTGTCAGGTAAGTGACACATAATGGACTACTATGCGATGCATAGTAGTCCATTATGCTTTGCCTTTGCAGGGAATGAAAGAGGAAGTAAACTCATCAGGGTTTACTTCCTCTTTAATATATGCTTTCAGTTTGTATATGAAATCTGGATAGGATACAGGGGCATTAGCTTGTATTGTATTATAGTTGGATATGATTATCGGTTTGTGAAAAAAACATTTTTAAGCATTGTTAAAAATCCTTTTTTATTAATAAATTTGACTTTTATATGTAAATTTTGTTTGGTACAGTGCCTACAAAGTCCATAGTCCCACTTATATGTTTTTGCCAGAGTAGCAATGGAGGCACCTTTGAACAGCAGCATTGTCAGTCTCGGGAAAGGGTAGTGTTAGATACTCTAAAACAAAAGAGGTAATAAACATGCTAATGTGCAAAAATATTAAAAATATTATTCAAGCAGCAACTCTCCTGTAAGATACAAGCATAGTCCCAATAAGACAGACCTTTACAGAGTTGTGCTAATTGTAATTAATGTCCATGAACTATACAAAATTGTGATCAAATAAAAATACAAACGGGCTGAATGTTGGCCGGGTCCTTTTCAACCAGGCCGATGCCGCCCAAATTTGCACTAAACTTACACAGAGCAGGTAAGTATAGCTTGTTTTTTATTTTAATGAAAAAAAAAATACTTTAAAGAGATTGTAAACCTTGGGGGAAAAAAACACACCCTGCAAGACAAAGGCATAATGAGCTAGTATACATCACATACTAGCTCATTATGAAATACTTACCTTAGAACGATACCCTGGATCAGCGTCGGCCCTCCGAGTACAGTGTGGACATCTTCCACCAGAGTTACTTCCTGGTTTGCGGCTCTGGCGCTGTGATTGGCCGAAGCTGTGATGACGTCACTCCCGCGCATGTGCTCGTGAGCTGCCGGTCACGGCACAGCTACTGAAGAAACGGCACCAGCAGCCCGTTTCTTCGGTGCGCATGTGCTTATGATATCGGCAGCAGCGCATATATATATATATATATATATATATATATATATATATATATATATATATATATATATATATATGATATATGAATATCTCCTAAGCTGTGCAAGTTTAAGAGATATTCAAGGTACCTACAGGTAAGCCTTGTTATAGGCTTACCTGTAGGTAAAAGTGGTGTTTACAACCACTTTAAGTATCCAAGAAATGTATGAATTACCCAAATATTTACCAACCAAGCAATCCTTTGTGAAGTTTTATGCTAGTCTTTTGCAATCATAATGTGTCTGTATTTAGGAAAATTGTGATACAACAGCGTCAAACTAACGCCACTTGTTCAAGTGATAACATATATGGATATCATAACACAACAGTCTTTTTCCCCTTTCGAATAAATAGCAGGAAACATCAAAGTGATATCAGTAATCTGCAATACTTCCTGCAGTCACTACATTGACAGATGCATGTTGGTACCAACAGGTGAGTGAGAATCATTTTTCCACTTCCATTCAGTCACTGCAAAATGAATTATGGGAATCCTGAGTGATACATAGATAATAAAATCAACTGATTCACCGCAGTAAAAAGGAGGAAACCATTTTAAAAAGTATAGTATTTATGATGTACACAGTTCGGTAACCCATAGCAAGAAATCAATTACTCTGGTTAGGTGAGAGAAAAATTTATTTTGTTTAGTTGTTATGGGGTACTGCTGTGTGCACATTGGACTTGCCAACCCACAAAGCAATGATCAGGACTAGGTGTGGCCAGCTGCTAAACTACAGCCCGGTTCACACTGGTGTGAAACATGCAACTGTCGATCCAACTTTGCCCCGCAACTTTGGTCCGACATTAATCTGACTTCCATGCAACTTTAATGTACGGGATCTGATTTTGATCCAACTTTGAAAAAAAAGCAAAAAACCAACATGGCCCGACCCCCCCCCCCCCAATCCATACCAGACCCTTATCCGAGCATGCAGCCTAGGAAAGGGGGGGGGCGCAAGCAAACCATACCAGGCCACTTACCCTCAACATGGAGGGTAATTTGGGGCAGGGTGGGCTCTGCTCCACAACTCTGGCAGTGGTTGTGGGATATGCGGGCAGGGGCCCCCAGATCCCGCCCCCCCATGTGAATAAATATGGGGTACCCATTCACCCAAGAAGAAACAGTGTAGTGTAAGAAAAACAGGAGGCAGTTTTTGACCAGTCCTTTATTAAAAATGAATAATTTCCACTGTGGTAACTCCAACATCAATCACAACAGCCGCCGCCACCGCCTTGCTAACATTGCCTCTGAGCACATGACACATGTCACAATTTGGATCAGTTAGGATGCTGATTTGACTTGGATGTGATTTCAATTAACTTCAAAGGGCTGAAATTGGACTCAAGTAGTGCAGGAAACTTTTCAAAAGTTCAACCGACACAAGTCGGATCAGTTAAGACAACTCTCATAGGGAAACCTTGCTTTTTATATGTCATGTGACTTGTGCTCTCAAAGTTGGAGGGCTTGTCGCACCAGTGTTAACCAGGTCTACTAATCAGCAGTAACAATGCTAATAGCCACACCCTCTCCCTTCTCATCATACTGTAGGGCAGACACAAAAGTGAGTACACCCCTCACATTTTTGTAAATATTTTATTATCTTTTATCTTTTCTATTATCTATTATCTTTTAATGCGAAAACACTGAAGAAATTACACTTTTCTACAATGTAAAGTAGTAACTGTAAGGGCAAAGGCAGTGTGACTGTAAACATATAAGTAGGCAGATAGGACAAATAGTTAATACTATATTATGCTTGGTGGCAGCTGTCCTCAGAGAAAGCTAGCTCTGTAAACAGGATGAGAAGAAGGGGGAGCACAGGAAGCACCACCTGAGTGTAGTATTAGAGTACAATTTAATGGCAAATTAAGCAATAACACTCACAGGATTAAGATTAAAAAAAGGCTCATCTGTCTATGGTATCTCTCCTGGCATCCATGACAGGCATCCATGTGTTGTATAGATGGCAGGGGGTCTGCTGTCGGTCCTGTGGCAATCAGGAAGTAGGCGGAAAACCAGCGTGGAATGCAGGGAAGTGACATCACCGGAGGCGAAGAAGCAACAAGGAGATAGACTGTACTAGATAGGCAGAATGGACAGGCCTGTCCATTCTGTCTATCCAGTACAGTCTATATCCTTTTTTTGTGTGGCCACCATTATTTTTCAGCACTGCCTTAGAGCAAATTTACACTGTTATACAAGCTGTGGACTCACTAATTTACATCGTAGCAAAGTATAATTTCTTCAGTGTTGTCAAATGAAAAGATATAATAAAATATTTACAAAAAAAATGTATTGTGAGATACTGTATATGAGAGGCAACACTGCTTTGAATTCAGTAGCAGTGTAGCAGTGTTGTCACCCATTTCCGGAAGATGCATTAGGTGGACTTTACTGACCGGCTCGACAGTTTGCGAGGCTTCGAAGGAGGGCAAAGGGAAATGGTATGAACCTTTTTTTATTTAATGGGAGGTCATAATTCTACCCTATAAGAAAGCTACATAGGGGGAGATTTACTAAAACTAGTGCACTAATTATTTGGTGCAGCTGTGCATAGTAGCCAATCAGCTTCTAACTTTAGCATAATCAATTAAGCCTTGGCAAAAAAACCTGGAAGCTGATTTCTATGTAGCGCTGCACCAGATTTCGCACTCTCAAGTTTTAGTAAATAACACCCAATAGCTTCCTCCCCTGCACTGCTTACAGACCAGGTTGCTTTTACAGCAAACTTTTCCTTAACTACTTGCCTCCCGGCCACTGCACATAAACGGCCGGGTGGTCCTTTCCTCGTTCTGAGTGGACGTTCAGGAATGTCCCTCAGAATGAGTGGTCATAGCGCGGCCACAAGGCATGCTGTGGCTCAACCCTATGATCATTCTGATCACAGGATCCAGCTGAGCAGAGATTAGGATATGGGTGCTGTGATTGGCCCTCCCGATCACCTGACGGCTGTGTCCAATTACAATGTATACAGAGACGCATGTCTCTGGGACAGGTCTCCCCACTGAGCTCAGTGAGGGCTCAGAGTGAGGAGGGGGAGGGGTCTGCAGATCTGTGACAGTTCTCTGTGTGAGGTTGATTTTACACAGAGAGCTGTTACAAATCACCCTACAAAGTACACCAAGCACCACTGATATACCCCTGTCCCTATACACATTTCAGTGTCCCAATAAAAAATCTGTCTGTCCCCCATCACTGCCAGCACCAAATAAACACTGATTTTGGTTAATTTTACCAAAGAATGTAGCAGCATCATTTTTGGTCAAAATGTATCAAGAGAAATTACTTATTTTCAAAATTTCAGAGACTAAGAAAAATGCATTTTTTTGGAAAATTTCGGTCTTTTTTTATTTGTAGCGTAAAAAATAAAAACCCCAGCAGTCATTATATACCACCAAAAAAAAGCTGTATTCATGTGAAAAAAATGATAAAAATTTAATTTGGGTACAGTGTTACATGACCGTGCAATTGTTATTCAATGTGTGACAGTGCTGAAAACTGAAAATTGGTCTGGGAAGGGGATGAGAGTGCCCTGTATTGAAGTGGTTAAAGAAACGGTTGTCATTTCTGATCTTCTCTGAAAAGGCTAGTTATGCAGCTATTAAGGTGACACTAGCCCAAAAAACCCTAGTTAACAGTCCCCACATTCTGGTTTGTTGCTAGGACATAAAAACCATTGGACTCTCATTCTCAACAGTGCATGAGTGAAAAACAATGGTTATTGCATCTCATCAACAAGCCAGGACATGGGAGTTGCTAACTGGGAGTTTTTCAGTCAGGCTTCTGGAGGGTGGCAAATGGCCTACAGGTATGAAAATAACATTAAATCATATTTTACACATCAGCACTTTTTTTTTCTAATATTTACTAGAGCCCCTTGATTGTATAGACTATGTTCTGGAAAAGGTGAACTTAGCCTTTAAGCTAACCAGGATTCATATGTATTGGAATAAAGGAGAGAAAACCAAATTTATTCTTGAAACAGCAGAATTTCCAATCTAATCCTTCAATTCTGGGGGTTCAGATGGGAAATAATTATATAAACTAGTATTTTGGCAGATGATTTATATGTATCCAATCCAAGAATAGCCTTTCTAAACATTCTCCATGATTTGGAACAATTTGGTTTTTATAGCAACTTCAAAGTAGTTGTCACAAAATCTTGATGTCTTAATATCACTCTACCAATAATGGAAAAAGAAATGCTAGAAAATAACTTCCCATTTCAATGGGAATTGCAATATCTTAAATATTTAAGGGTGAATATTGCCCCCTTAGAAGAAAAACATGTATTAACTGAACTATCTTCCCTTGTTTAACTTCACAATTAGTAGATTGCAGTCTAGGACCACAGGGAAACACTCTTGGCTAGGGAGAGTGGCAATATATAAGATGGATATTTTACCTAGTTTTTTGTACTTATATCACACACTGCCTATAGCTCTTCCAAGGTCTTTCTTTTGGTCTTACTCATATCCGGACATTGAAGTACACAAGCTGCTCTCACTATTAAAGAGTGGGTAGCTGAACTGAACCAGTTAAAGAGAATGGTGGAAATAACAGCAAGTATACAGGGATGCTACCATAAGTTTATGGATTTGTGGTCACCCTGGATTGAATTCCCAACTCAGACATACTGAGATCCTATCTGTGAAAAGTTACTGCTATATGTGGGGCGTGAACCTGGGTTGGTTAGCTTGGTGATTGGGAGGGGGCTTCCCAGAGAGCTATGTTTGTTTGTATATGTACAGTATCTCACAAAAGTGAGTACACCCCTCGCATTTTTGTAAATATTTTTTATGTGACAATACTGAAGAAATGACAGTTTGCTACAATGTAAAGTAGTGAGTGTACAGCTTGTATAACAGTGTAAATTTGCTGTCCCCTCAAAATATCTCAAAACGCAGCTATTAATAGTGAAAACGCTGGAAACAAAAGTGAGTAAGTGAAAATGTCCAAACTGGGCCCAATTGGCCATTTTCTCTCCCCGGTGTCATGTGACTTGTAATGCCGCATACTCACGAACAGAATTTCGGCCAGCAAAAGACCAATGAGAGGTTTTCATAGGATATTGCAACCGTGTGTATGCTCCATCGGAATTTAGCTCCCATCAGCAAAAATTTGAGAGCATCTTCTCAATTTTTCCGATGGAAAAATATCGATCGTGTGTATGCAATTCCACGCATGTTCAGATTCAACTACGAGATGGAAGCTATTGGCTACTGGGTATTGAACTTCTTTTTTATAGTCCCGTCGTACCGTCGGAATTTGGTGTGACCGTGTGTATGGAAGACAGCTTAAGCGAAATCCTGTCGGAATTCCATCGGGAAAACCATCAGAGCTTTTTCCAACCAAAATTACGATCGTGTGTATGCGGCATTAGTGTTACAAGTTCTCAGGTGTGAATGGGGGGAAGGTGTGTTAAATTTGGTATTATCGCTCTCACTCTCTCATACTGGTCATTGAAAGTTCAACATGGCACCTCATGGCAAAGAACTCTCAGAGGATATGAAAAGAAGAATTGTTGCTCTACATAAAGATGGCCTAGGCAGTGATGGCGAACCTTGGCACCCCAGATGTTTTGGAACTATATTTCCCATGATGCTCATGCACTCTTCAGTGTGGTTGAGCATCATGGGAAATGTAGTTCAAAAACATCTGGGGTGCCAAGGTTCACCATCACTGGCCTAGGCTATAGGAAGATTCCCAAGACCATGAAACTGAGCTGCAGCATGATGGCCAAGACCATATAGTGGTTTAACAGGACAGGTTCTACTCAGAACAGGCCTTGCCATGGTCAACCAACAAAGTTGTGTGCACCTCCAGAGGTTTTCTTTGGGAAATAGACATATGAGTGCTGACAGCATACTGAAGAGGTTGAAGGGGTGGGGGGGTCAGACTGTCAGTGCTCAGACCATACGCCGCACACTGCATCAAATTAATCTGCTTGGCCATCATCCCAGAAGGAGGCCTCTTCTAAAGATGATGCTGAAGACAAGCAGACTAAGGACAGGGATTACTGGAACCAGGTCTCGTGGTCTGATGAGACCAAGATAATTTTTTTTGGCTCAGATGGTGTCAAGCGTGTGTGGCGGCAACCAGGTGAAGAGTACAAAGAAAAGTGTGTCTTGCCTACAATCAAGCATGGTGTTGGGAGTGCTATGGTCTGGGGCTGTATGAGTGCTGCCAGCACTGGGGAGCTACAGTTCATTGAGGGAACCATGAATGGCAACATGTACTGTGACATACTGAAGCAGTGCATGATCCATTCCCTTTGGAGACTAGGCCGCAGGGCAGTATTGCAAAATGATAACGACCCCAAACACACCTCCAAGATGACCACTGCCTTGCTAAAGAAGCTGAGGGTAAAGGTGATGGACTGGCCAAGCATGTCTCCAGACCTAAACCCTATTGAGCATCTGTGGGGCATCCTCAAACAGAAGGTGGAGGTGCGCAAGGTCTCTAACATCCATTAGCTCCATGATGTCATCATGGAGGAGTGGAAGAGGACTCCAGTGGCAACCTGTGAGGCTTTAATGAATGCCATGCCCAAGAGGGTTAAGGCAGTGCTGGAAAATAATGGTGGCCACACAAAATATTGACACTTTGGGCCCAATTTGGACATTTTCACTTAGGGGTGTACTCACTTTTGTTGCCAGCAGTTTAGACATTAATGGTTGTGTGTTGAGTTATTTTGAGGGGACAGCACATTTACACTGTTATACAAGCTGTACACTCACTACTGTTGTCACATGAAAAGATAAAATGAAATATTTACAAAAATGTGAAGGGTGTACTCACTTTTGTGAAATACTATATACTATGTATATATGTGTATGTGTATATATATATATATATATATATATATATATAATTTTTTTGTTTGTTTTTCTTTTTTCTCTCTCTTTTTTTTTTCTTTTTCTTCTCTTTTACTTTCTTGGGGCAATTTTTTGCCTACAAGGAACGCTCGATAGCACAAAGTCATTATGGAAGAATAGGTAAAAATCCCCACCTATATTGATCTAATTTTTAGCTTGCATGAATTGTTTTATAGGACTGATGTAAGCCCTGTTCTAACAATAAGATAAGAATATATGAGAGTATGTTTTACCTGGCTACATGCTATGAGTGGAACTTTTGCAAAATATTCAATAAAATGTAATAAAAAAAAAAAGAATGACATGTTTGTTATTTAACCACTTAAGGACCAATACCATTTTTCAGACTTGGTACAAGTTAAAATCTTTTTTTTTGTTGCTGGAAAATTACTTAGAACCCTCAAACATTATATCATTTATTTTTTCTTTTGTAAATTCTTTATCTAAGAAGGAAGAACCTGCGGGAGTACAGAAACCACAATAAAATAAATCACAGTGAAATATACAAGCCGTATACTCCTATATATATATATATATATATATATATATATATATATATATATATATATATTAACAGATTCATAAGAGCACTTTACATTAAATCTCCGAGCGGGATAGAGGCAGGATGTGCATTTAAGGAATATGAGTCCTCCGCACCTCGCATGATCCCTTTATTTTCAGGTACGTGATGCTTTTGTTTTAAGGGAGTAGGTGAGGGATTGGAGCCGGTTCTTGCCGACTCATCATTGTCAATATCCAATGTACTAACATCAGATAGAAACAGAGACAGAAATAATAGTGTGCTGAAAAGGTAAAGATGGAGAATAGAGAGTATGAGCAAAAGGGGGGATACTGCTGCCTCATTTTCTAAATGCAGCTAAGCGGCTGCTCCCTATTTTTTGGAAGCGTCCATAAATCCCAAGTAAGGAGGAGTGGCGCCTCAGGGTGGGTGACATCTGGGAGGCAGAGGGGTGGATTGCCACTTGCAGGGGGCCCATGACCGCTTCATGGTGATTTGGCAGCCCTGGCTAGTGTATATATCGAACCCTGGACACATTTCATCCAGTTTGGATATGGCCCTCCTGGAACTGGCGGAGCCATCCCTAAGGGGACGCCCCCAGGGCTTACAGATGGGGACCAGGAGCTGAGGAGACTACAACACTCAATTTAACATTTCATTAATCAGGGGCGGGGAGACAGGATACTTTTCTCTCTCTTCACTCACCCCCTTGATCATCCTACATGTATGGAGAGGTTGACGGAGCTCAGGGAGGAGGCGGAGTCTGACGAGAGGCTTCAGGTATGCTCTAAACCACTTTTCTTTTCCCATCTTTTTCTCACTTAACTACTTTCTAATACCTTATGACTTGAATAGTTATGGCTGCCTACGGGCAGATGGTTGATATGTTGAGTGCCAGGTGACGGGTGAGGAATGGAGGACTTGGGTGGCCCAACAAAAATTTGGCGACCTGACGCCATGGGACAACCTGACTTGAGCAGGGAAGTGGCACTTTGGTGCCGCTATTACGCAGGTCTGCCCCCCTTCCCCCTGCACGCGGTCGTCTAGGAAGCTGTCGGCCCCACGTGAGTTACCTTGAACGTTAAAGCTGACCAAGCGTATCACGCGTGAGAGCCCCTTACAAGAGGACAGACCAGTCCTATACTGCACGAAGTAGACTGCGGAATGGGATTACTCAGCCCAGCAATCGAGTTGACCTACCGTGCTGACCCGTCACCTGGTAAATACTCTCTCAATAACCTAATCAGTACCAAGTTAATTTATGACTGTTGACTATTCATGTTCTTGTTCCCACTACAAGTGAAAAACAAAAAAGGAATGACTGAGTATTACGTATCAGCATTACCTACAGCAAATGTTTATCCTCTCTGTTCATTTTAATTTTTTCTCATTCTTTTACTGTATATCAAGCTAATACCCTGTCTCCTATAAATAAAGATTGTTTAAAAAAAAAAAAGGGGGGGGGATACAGAAGGTTAGACCCCTTTCACACTGGGGCACTTTGCAGGTGCAACAGCGCTAAAAATAGTGGCTGCTAAGTGCCCTGAAAGAGCCGCTCCTGTGTCTCCAATGTGAAAGCCCGAGGGCTTTCACACTGAAGCGGTGCGCTGGCAGGATGCTAAAAAAAAGTCCTGCTAGCAGCATCTTTGGAGCGGTGAAGAAGCAGTGTGTATACCACTCCTCCACCACTTCTGCCCATTAAAATCAGTGGGCATTGCGGCTATACCGCCAGCAAAGCGCTGCTGCAGCAGTGCTTTGCGGGTGGTTTTAACTCTTTCTCGTCGGAAAATTGATGGTAAAGCGCTGACAAACATAGCGGCGCTTTACGGCCGAATAACCCACCACCCCAGTGTGAAAGGGGTCTTAGGGAAAGAGAGGGGGGCGAAGAAGTGAAAAAAAAGTGGAGGAGGGGGTTAATACCCCTGTCCAGTCACAGCCAGTCCAATGGGGAGTTTTTGCAGTATCCCCCTTCAAGGGGGTCCGTTTACTAGCTGTCCGTATTCCTCGGAGTAGATAAATTCGTGCTAGTAGAACCATTTTTTGGAGAATTCATTTAGGCCTTTTTCCGTGGCCACCAAGTCCTCCATTGCGTGTATGTCCACTACTCTTTTCAACCAGGCAGCCACTGACAGAGGCTGGGTCTGCTTCCAATACAATGGGATGCAGTCTTTTGCAGCGATGAGCAAGAATGGCAATATAGATGTAGTGTAACTCTTGCTTGGGATCTTGTTATGATGCAGAAGGAAGAACTCGGGGGAGTTCAGCAACACCCGATCCGTGAACTTTTGGACGATGCGATGCACCTCTGCACAAAAGGGCTGTAACAACCGGCATGACCAGAAAACATGAAGCAGCGTTTCAACCTCCTCCCCGCATCTCCAACACAGATCTGTGCTCTGGGGAAACATCTTGTGTATCTTTTCTAGAGTGTAATACCAACGAGATATCACCTTGTATCACGCCTGGTGTCTTGCACATATGGAAGTCTTATGGGAGAAAACGATAATCCGCTCAACTTGCTTTTCTATGAGTTTTAGTCCCAGGTCACGCTCTCACCAGTCAATGTAAGGATGCCTAGCATCCAGTTGAGAGGAGTGGCATGATAGACAGGTCTCGGAACACTTTCCGAGCATTCTGGATTGTGACCCCCATCGTAGGGTGGGATAAGACCTGTTTCGGAAGGGCTGCTGACACCAGGGCAGCAGGTCCAGGTGGACCCCCGCCATGGAATTTTCTATTTGTACCCATTGTTTTAAGGTCTTGTTTCTGCAACAGTCCAATATGCAGGTTAAGTGACATGTTGTGTGGTAGAGAATGGAATCTGGGAGGGCTATGCCGCCTTTCAATTTTGGAAGTCAGAGTATTGTTTGTGCCCAAACAAAGTGGGATATCACTCTATTCACTGCTTTCAAGAAGGCAGTGGGGATCCATATTGGAAGTGCTTGAAAACGATATAGGAGTCTGGGCATAATATTCATTTTCACCATGCCACAGCGTCCAAACTAGGTAAACAGGCCATGCTGCCATTCCTTAAGATCTCTTTTTATTGCTGTCAGGAGAGGGGGGAAATTGAGAGGGAAAAAATTCTCCATCTTGCCGGGCAACAGGATTCCCAGATATTCCCAGTGGCCCATTTAAATTGGAAATCTGCGGTTAAGGAGGGTGGCAGGTTGACATTGAGTGCTTCTGATTTCTGGTAGTTGCGGTACTGTGATAGTTCCTTGTACGTCTTTAGTTCCTTGAGCAAGTTTGGGATGGACACTAGGGGTTTTGTCAGAAAGAAGTGGAGGTCATCGGTGAACGCCGCTACTTTTGGGGACGAGTTATTTCTGAATGTGCAGGAATGGTTCGAGGGTAAGGATGAAAATTAGGGGTGACAGAGGACACCCTGCCTCGTCCCATTTGCTATCTTAAACGTCGAAGAGAGGTGGCCGTTGACCTTAACCTGTGCCGAAGGGCAGGAATAGATAGCATGCATCCAGTTCATCAATCGTTCTTTCAATCGTATGCATTTGAGGGTTTCAAATAGGAATGGCCAGTTCACTCTATCAAATGCCTTTTCGGCGTCTGTCGAGAGGAGCAGCAATGGGATCTTCTGCATCCGTGATGCCTGGATCAGATTGATCGCCTTTGTCGTATTGTCCCGTGCTTCTCTTGTTGGGACAAATACGACTTGGTCTGAATGAATCAGTGACAGGATCGAGTTTATCAAAGGCATAGAAAGGATTTTTGTGAAAAAATTTTGGTGCACATTTAATAGGGATATTGGTCGGTAATTTTGAATGTGCAGAGGGTCTTTTCCTTCTTAGTTATTACAGCAATGTGAGCTCTCAGTGCGTCCCTCTGAAGGCCCATCACCCCTCTCCTGCTGCATTGTATGCGGAGAGGAAGTACGGAATCAGAAAGTCTCCAAAAGTCCTGTAATATAGGAGGCAATACCCATCTGGGCCAAGGGCCTTGCTCAGTTGCATTTGTGCCATTGCCAACACCACCTCATTTGCTGAGATTGTTTTTTCCAGTTCACTCAACTCGTCCTCTGAAAGCTGGGAGAGGCCGATTTATATAAGTATTCCTGAATGGTCCTTTGTTTGGTGGATCTTTCCCCTTCAGATTTTCAGGGCGGAAGATTATATAAAGCCATATAATATTCCCGGAAAAGGGCGGCGATCCCTTCGGTAGTATTTATTTTGTTTAGAAGTTCAGGGATGACTTTCTGGTCTCTCAGTGCCTGCGCCAACATCTTGCCGCATTTATTGCTATGCTCGTAAAAGGTACGGCGACATTTGGAAATTGTCTCCTTGGCCTTAAACAGTGCCAAGGATCAGAGCTTCCACAAGGTGGTTAACTCTGAAAGGGTCTGGGATGCCAACGATTGTTTATGGGTGGTCTCCAGGGACCTTATTTTCCCCAGAAGGTCTACAGTTTGTTTGGCTCTCTCTTTCTTTATACAAGACCCTATTTTGACCATGAGGCCCCTAATGTAGCTTTTGTGTACTTCCCAAACAACTGTTAGCTTCACCTCCGGACTTACTGTACATCAGTGGAGATAAAGATGCTCACCCCCTTTGACTTGGAGTCAGTGGAGCATCCATGGTACTCCGTTTGGAAGAAGCGGTCATGGAGACTTGGTGGTTTATCCACATGGAAATGTGTCTCCTGGAGGAAACACGCGTGGGCCTTCATATGTTTTAGATAGCACCATGGAGACTAGGCGGACAGGTTCTGTTTTATCCTTAGGCATGGCCGTGACTGAGAGAGGTAGTAGAGAGGAAAACTAGAAGCAGCGGAAGGGGAGGAGACTGACAAGAAAGGAGAAGTAGCAAGGAAGAAAGAAAACAGCTGAAAGAGGGGGTATAGGGAGAAGAAAAAACGAATACGCCAGAGGCGTAGGTGAGACCTAGTCTCAGTGCACCCCAATGATCCCTTAAAAAAAAGGTCACTGTACAGGCACAGCCCTATGTGGCGAAAGCATTTGAACACAAGAGGGGTCGGAGGCTCCCTATCCCGACCCCTCAGTAGGATGTATAGAGCCAAACGCATCAATATGGTCAGGGTCCTGTTAGTGTGGCCAAATGGCCAGGCGATGCCGATTCTAGTGTCTCCTGCAGGCTATCCCGGTTTCAGGCATGGCCTGTCTTTCAAGTCCGGACCCTATATGCAAACCGTGTTATTATATCTGGACTGCGCTTGGCTCTTTTTTTTTTTTTTCAATATATGACCATTAAATCATTGAATAATAAACTAAAACATAGCAAAACAATAACCGTAAAAAAAAAGACAAAATAAAACAACCAAGAAAGAAAAAACAGTGAGAATACAGTGCATACATAACTATAGTCCCATCTATTTTGCCCCTGGCCCTTTAACTGAGGGGGAGAGCAGTGCTAACTAGAGGCAGGGAGAGATGGCTGATATCATTCTACAGGGCTACTGGAGGTGGACATTAGTGACACACATGTATACCTCCCCCCTCATGTTTCGCTAGCCTGTTAACCCTCACATATCAAGTCGGGACAGGGGTTCCGTTCATGGAAGCCCCCTTGTTAGGCCTCAGTATGCAGGATAGAAACCATTATCTGGCATGCAGGGAACACCAGCCAGCCCCACCAATTTACAGACCCCTGTGTTAAAGAGGGGGATTTGGGGAGAGCCAGGGAGGGGAGTGGTAGGATGCATGAGAGGCAAACCTTCCTATGAAGGAAAAAGAAGGGGGGAGAGAGGAGGGGGGTCAAGGATTAGAAAGGAAAGAAGGTTAAACGGGGAGAAGGAAGGGAGGGAAGAAAGAGGAGAGAAGGTGGAAAGAGAGAAATAGTGGGATGGGGGGAGAATGGGAAAAAAAAGGAGGGGAAGTGTGGATCATGCTTGCCCATCCCTGTGATCCCTGTTATGATCGTGCTCCTTGGGGCTACTATCTTACCGCAGAATACTGGTGGATCCTATTATCCCCAGGCTAGTGCCGGAAGAGGACTCAAAACACTGTTTCACATTTTAAGTCTCACTCAGCAGGTCCCACCCCCAGCAAATACAATACAATCACAGCCCCATTGAACACCCATCCTTCCCTACCCTCTCCCCAAGGCAAGTGTCCTGGAACCGGGGTGCAGAAGCCTAGCGGCTGGTACAAACTTCCCAGTCATGGTTTCTTGCAGGTAGGACTGATAATTCCGTGGAGTCTGTGATACTGGAGTATCTCACGGGGGGGGGGGGGGGGGGGTTGGGGTGCGCGGGTGATCATATGCAGTCTCTGCGGGAGCTGGCCTCGGATCGTTTCAGAATAACAGAGGAATGGGTTCCCCCCACCTTCAGGTGTGCAATGGATGGGCTTCATCCACCTGAGTGGATCATATAGCCAGTATCGAGTCATAAGCAGGGGTTCTGGATAAGTTCCTTGAACAAGTTGTACACTGTCTGTGAGACGAAAAAGAAAACACCCCACTTACTGTCGCCGCAGCTTGCACTCAGACCTCATGGTCTTGGGCTCTCATCGGTGTCTGCTCTCCTCTCCTTCGTCTACTGGAGCGACATGGCAGACCCAGTCTGGGAGCCCAAGGAACCTGGCGGGAGTCCCTTTTAGGCAGCGGCTTCATCCAGTCAGGCAGGAGAATGGGTTCCATGTCAAAAAAAAGGAACAGGTCCGGGAGGTCGGCATGGCGCCTCACAGTAAAGGAAGATCCATCTTTTCTGACAGTTGGAGTGGAAAGCCCCATCGGTAGGGCAGTGCAGCCTGTTGTAGCCGCTCGAGCAGGGGCATAAGCATAGCCCTTCTTTGTAGCATTGCCCTGGACACATCTGGGTAAATCGATAGCTCTGCCCCGTCAAAGTTGATCCGGTCGCTGGTCCATGCCGCTCTGAGGATTTGTTACTTTTGTGTGTACCGATGTAAGCGGCAAATAACATCTTTAGGGTGGTCAGGATCTTGCGCCAGTGCACGGTGGACCCTGTCAAATTCTATGGATAGAATCCTGCAAGTTCTCTGGGCCTATCGCCTCTGGCAGCCCCCGGATCCGCAGATTGTTGCGGTGACTCCTGTTCCCCAGGTCTTCAGCCTGGAGCTGTACTTCTGCCAGTCTTTCCTGAAAGTCCTCATGACCTTTTTCTAATTGAGCGACTCTGAGTTCCAAGGTGCTCACCTCCTTCGGTTCAGAGCTTGTGGAAGTCACATCGGTGTTGCTCCTGCATCCTTGCCATAAGGGCCTCCATGTCAGTCTTGGTTGGTAATGCCCGCAGCAGGGCTCTAATGTCTGCATACGCCTGTGTTGACCCCGCAGATGCCTCCGAGCCCCCTGGGCTGCCAGGTAAGGGTATCAGAAGTGACAGCAGCCCCTCCAGTGAGTGTGGGACATGTCGCTGTGATGCACCCATGGATGTGGAGGGTAGGGCCTCCGGCCTTCTTTTGCCATGTGGTTGTGTGGGGGAGATTGCTGCGCGAGCCAGATGTTGGAGTACCGGCTGATCGATGCCGCTGGGCATGTCATTGCCAGGCAGTTTTTGTAGAAGAAATTGTCATTTTAGCCATTGTTTAGTAGGTCAGGAGTCAGGAGCTCTAACAGAAATGCTTCCTCACTCCACCATGTTCAAGCCACGCCCATATATATATATATATATATATATATATATATTTTTTTTTTCTAACACCGTAGAGAATAAAACGTCAGCTGTTACAATACTTTCTGTCACACTGTATTTGCACAGCGGTCTAATGCCCCGTACACACGAGCGGACTTTTCGACATCCAAACTCCGACGGACTGAGTCCGGCGGACTATCCGATCGTGTGTGGGCTGCAACGGACTTTAGCGAAGCTAAAGTCTGACGGACTTTAGAAATGAAGCATGCTTTAAATTTTCCCGACGGAACTCCGCCGGACCCGGTCCCCTTTGAAAAATCCGCTCGTGTGTGTGCTACTCCGACGGACTAAAACCGACGCTAGGGCAGCTATTGGCTACTGTCTAGGAACTTCCTACGTCGAATCCAGTCGTACGTCATCACGTTCGACTCCGTCGGAGTTTGGTGTGATGGTGTGTGGTCAAGTCCGTTCGGTCGAAAAGTCCGCCAGAACTCCGTCGGAACTCCGTCGGAACTCCGGCGGAACTCCTTTGGAGGTCTGTCAGACTTAATCCCTCTCGTGTGTACGGGGCATTACACTTTTTTTGGAAAAAATACACTTTTTTGAATTAAAAAATAAGACAACAGTAAAGGAAGCTAATTTTTTTTGATATTGTGAAAGATAATATTACGCCGAATAAATTGATACCATACATGTCACGCTTCAAAATTGCGCCTGCTTGTGGAATGGTGACAAACTTTTAACCCTGAAAATCTCCATATGCGACGTTTAACAATTTCTACAGGTTACCAGTTTTGAGTTACAGAGGAGGTCTAGTGCTAGAATTATTGCTCTCGCTGTAACAATTGCGGAAATACCTCACGTGTGGTTTGAACACCGTTTTCATATGCGGGCACTACTGACATATGCACTTGCTTCTGTGTGCGATCTCGTCGGTAAGGGGTGCTTTTTTTTTCTCTTATTTATTTTACTTAATTTTTTTATTTTGACGCTGTCCTTTTAAAAAAAAAAAAAGAGTCACTTTTTATTGCTACTGTGTTTCCCCAAAAATAAGCATGGGTATTCATGCTTATTCACTTTGTAATCACTTTAAATCATAAACCTCAAAATCATAAGTGTAATTACTTTAAATCATAAACATTTTGGCAACAAAAGACACAGTAGGGCTTATTTTTGGGGTAGGTCTTATCATGTAATGTGCTGTCTTCTGTCCCCCTCTCTCTCCCTGTCTGACAGGAATCCCCTGTGTGAACTCAGTTAAAATGCTTGTAAAATCCTCTAATCCACTCTATTACAGTAGTATATAATGTACAATGTGTGTGTTTCTGTAATATAATTGTGCCAAATACCTTCGTTATAGCACTGCTCTGAGCTTCTTTGACGCACCAGAGCTCTCTTTCCCGCAATTATAGAAACTCACACATTGTACATTATATACTATTGTAATAGAGTGGATTATAGGATTTTACAAGCATTTTAAACTAGGGTTTATATTGCAGCCCTCCTGGAAAATAACACTAGTTCTTATTTTCGGGGTAGGCCTTATTTTTGGGGAACACAGTATTACAAGGAATGTAAACATCCCTTGTAATAGAAAGAAAGCATGACAGGATCAGATCTCATATTTACACTAAAATGCAATCATTTTTTTTTTTTATGTCAATAAATGACTCTTTTAAGAGCATTGGGCGGAAGCGACGTTTGACGTCACTATGGAGCCGAGCGGGGGCCATCTTGCCCTCATTCGGCATCCAGGCAGTGAGGTGAAAAAATGTGATCATCTCTGTCACTACCCGTGGCTCTGATAAGCGGCGGAGACAGCCGGAGAGTGGCAGAAGGGGGTGGGCACCTCTCCCACCACTGATAAAAGTGATCTTGTGGCGAATCTGCCGCAAAGACCACTTTTATCCTGAAGAGAAATGTACGCCATTCCCGAAAATACTGGGGTTATGGCAGCTATCTACTGCCATAACAACGGCATTTAGCATCAAACTACTAACGTACAGGTATGTCGTTTTGCTTGAAGTGGTTAAAAAATTATAAAAACTGTGGCTTTAGAATCACTTTAAATCATAAACAATGTTATGTGTCTTCCCCACTATCTTATGTGAACTACACAAATCCTTCTCCTTATGTAATGGAGATGACAGGAAATGTTTTACTGGCAGGATCACAAGGTGAAACTAAAGGAAAAAAGGCCTTAAAAAGAAAATGCATGCAGCACGTTTTTGTCTTTATGTTTATATCAACTTTAATTACATATCTACATTGTACATACTTAGCTTATGCCAACAAATTTTATGCCGCTACTTCGTTTTCAAAAGACTTGCATTTTATGACTGTTATAAAAGTACTGCTAACCTTGCAGGTACAGCTTAAGAAGTGTATGTCAGATCTCAGTTGAACAATTTATCTTTATAAAAGGCTAGAGGTGAAAGTAAGTATTTTAAACAGACTATGGATAGAATATATTTAGTAGCAAAAAAAGAGGTGCAATAAAGATCGGAATTTTTATTTTTTCCCCCCTCCCCCCCCCCCATTTTTGCTTGAAAGCAGTAGAAAGATTTAAGATCGTTATTACAGAGGTTTTGATCAAATTGGTGTTTCAATTCAGTGTTGAATACAGAGGCATTGTCTCCATTTGGCTCTAACTGCTCCTTAATATGACACCTGTAGAAATAAAATAAAATAAAAAAGTAGAGTATGAAATCCTGCAATGACATATAGGCATTATTTTAATCAAAGGAAATGCCACCGCAAAGGCAAATGGCTTTGGCCGTCAGTGACTCATTTGGGCAAGAGGTTAAGGGTTTGTTAAAGAAAGTATGTTTTGATTAAGTGCTACATATGGTAAAACACTTCTTTCTTCAAGGAAAGGTCACAGCACATGGCTCTCAATCGGTCTTATATAAATTAGATATCTTTGGTATTGAGTGGTTAGAAGACATCCGTTGATCTTTCTTGGAACCTCTGACAGTGGGTGTATTTTTATTTTTTTAGAAGTCAAGATAGCAAGCATGTTGAAACCTATATTAATAAACCTGGTTACCCTATTGGACTGTTAGAGCAAAAAAATTTATATTGGAAAAGTCTACATAATTTTGATGTGTCGGCCAAAGGTCTATGTTCTGTTACTCTTTTGGTACTTTGGTGCCCAAATTAGAAGTCTTTAAGCCTTTTTAAGAAACACTTATTCTTCAAGTCAGTGGAACATTTTGGAATATCACATACTTTGAGCATCAGAGAAAGAACAAATCAAATACAGTATGTAGCTTCTTTAAAATTCGTCGTTTCCTCACCTCTGTCCTTTGCCATTGCTTCAAATTTGTATGACTATCCCGATTTACATTTTTGGAATGTTAACATGGAAATAGGTCTTAAACAATATGAAGAGATTTGATTTATTTCCCATGAAATTTTGGGTGAAACCCCCAATATTTCTGTGCTATTCACCTTCCAACATCGATGGCTAATAAGGCTTCCCTGAATAAAGTTAGAGACTTTAGTGTGCTGTCCCTATACTGACAGACCTGCAAGGTTGTGCAATTATATATTCCCCACGAAAATCAGTGCAATTTAATTTTTTTTCATTTCTGTGAGACTGCAAATTATAATGTTCATTATCTGTACAAAATCTGCGGAATTTGGCTTTGGTTTGGATTAGTATCCTCTTATAATGTTTTGTATAATTACATAGTTAGTCTGGTTGAAAAAAAGACACAAGTCCATCTAGTTCAACCAAAAAAGGGATGGGAATCATAGAATTTTATATACACAATCCTATACCCACAGTTGATTCAGAGAAAGGCAAAAAAAAACAGCAAAGCATGATCCAATTTGCTCCAGGGAAAAAAAATCCTTCCTTGTCCCCCAAGATGCAATTAGATATTTCCTGGATCAACATTACCTATAAATGTTAGTATCCAATAATTAACCAGTTCCTGTAATTAATTAGTTAACCAGTTCCTGACCAGTCACCACAGTTTTACTGCAGCAGAATGGCACGGGTGGGCAAAACGACGTTGCCTTACGTCAGGTGTGCAGCCACCTAGGGGGCCCAGGCCAATGATTTCTGGCCTGGACCTGCTGATCGGTTCTGACAAATTAATTCTTCCCCTGCCTGTAAGTGTAAACACAGGCAGGGGAAGTGATGTCATCTCCCTCTCTGAAATTATTTTCTGTTCCAGAGAGAGGAGAGAGGACATCCAAACATGAGTTGCATCAACACTACACTGACACAGTACACGTAAACGCACATTTCACCCCTCTGTGTCACCCAGTGCAGTGTTCATATTTTTCTTTGATCACTGTACTGGTGTCATTTATGACACTAATCAGTATTAGGATACTTAGTAGTTGGCTCAGATATGGCCCCAACCCCCCTAATAAAGGTTTAACCCCCTGATCACCCAGAGGTTTTAGTGTCAGTTAAGGTCCGCATTTCCCAGGCAGCGTCAGAATAGTGCCAGTAGCGGTAAAACCCACACACGCACCATACACCTCCCTTAGTAGTATAGTGTCTGAATGGATCGATATCTTTGATCTGATTAGAATTATATTAGCATCCCCAATAATTTAGGGTTCCCAAAAATGCAGCGTTCGCGGGATCAGCCCAGATACCTGCTAGCATCTGCGTTTAGCTCCTCCGCCCAGCCCAGTCCACCCAAGTGCAGTATCAATTGATCACTGTCACTTACAAAACACTAAACACATAACTGCAACATTTGCAGTCAGGCTGGATCCCTGCAAATGCTAATAATTTTTTTGGTAGCGTTTGAATCAGTCGCTGACAGTCAGGTGTACCTTTTTCCTGGGAGTCGCACTAGTTGTACCAGTAAATTTAGAGGCCAAAATGTCCAATCGATGGTACATTAGCGAAGACAGAAAAATGGGAAGGTCATTAACTGTGTTCACATAGATATAATTCCACATCCAGAAATTATAAACTAAAAGAATAAGTACCCTTAAATGGACTATTAAGGCATTAATATCTATACAAAAAAAAGTATAAGAGAGTGTTTACAGTATTACAAAATATTTAAAAAAAACATGGTCACTTAAGACAAATGGCTGAAATGTTTTGTATATTAGATGAAACATTCCATAATATAAAAAACAGAAAGAGATTGTGTCTCATAAAATGATTTTGATCACCCCACAGAGGTTAATGCCTCCAAGTTGGACAAACATTGGGAAACCAGGGATGATGGGCCTCCCTTCCGCCAAACAGCAAGGGCCGACAGGAACACTGAGGCCAAAAAAATGGGAGGACAGTCTGAATGCAAAAAATAAGTGTAAGGAATATATATGAAAAAGTAAATACGTGTGCTCTATTATTAGAACTAAAATATTAATAGTGCCATGGAAATTGGTACCTGAATAATGCATTAATCCAAGATGGGGATGCTAGTAATTATAGAGGTTGTATGGTTTACCAATATCTATGTAGTAAGAAAAAATTCAGGGGTGGGTAGTGGGGTCCCCGGGTGGGTAGTGGGGTCCCCCAGGGTTCTTTACTGGGACCAATCATATTTAATTTGTTCATAAATGACCTGGAGGATGGGGTAAACAGTTCAATCTCTCTATTTGCGGGGGGTACTAAGCTAAGCAGGGCAATAACTTCTCTGCAGATTGTGGAAACCTTGCAAAAAGATCTGAACAAATTAATGGGGTGGGCAACTACATGGCAAAATGAGGTTCAATGTAGAAAAATGTAAAATAATGCATTTGGCTGGCAAAAATATGAAAGCAATTTATACACTGGGGGAAGAACCTCTGGGGGAAGCTAAGATGGAAAAGGACCTGGGGGTCCTAGTAGATGATAGGCTCAGCAATGGCATGCAGTGCCAACCTGCTGCTAACAAAGCAAACAGAATATTGGCAAGCATTAAAAAGGGGATCAACTCCAGAGATAAAACTATAATTCTCCTACTCTACAAGACTCCGGTCTAGCCACACCTAGTGTGTGTTGTCCAGTTCTGGGCACCGGTCCTCAGGAAAGATGTACTGGAAATGGAGCGAGTACAAAGAAGGGCAACAAAGCTGATAAAGGGTCTGGAGGATATTATTATGAGGAAAGGTTGCAAGCACTGAACTTATTCTCTGTGGAGAAGAGACGCTTAAGAGGGGATATGATTTCAATATACAAATACCATACTGGTGACCCCACAATAGGGATAAAACATTTTCGCAGAAGGTAAGTTAACAAGACTCATGGCCACTCATTAAAATTAGAAGAAAAGAGGTTTAACCTTAACCACTTCAATACAGGGCACTTCCTGCCCAGACCAATTTTGAGCTTTCAGTGCTGTTGCACTTTGAATGACAATTGCGCGGTCATGCTACACTGTACCCAAACTAAATTTTTATCATTTTGTTCCCACAAATAGAGCTTTCTTTTGGTGGTATTTGATCGGCTCTGGGATTTTTATTTTCTGCTAAACAAATAAAAAAGACCGAAAATCTTGAAAAAAAAAACCTTTTTTTTTTGTTTCAGTTACAAAACTGTAAATAAGTAAGTTTTCTCCTTCACTGATGGGCACTGACGGGGCTGCAGTGATGGGCACTGATAAGGCGGCACTTATGGGCACCAATGAGGTGGCACCAATGAAGTGGCACTGATAGGCGGCACTGATAGGTGGCACAAATAGGCACTGATAGGTGGCATGGATTGTCATGGATAGGTGGCACGGATTTCCATGGATGGGTGGCATGGATAGGTGGCACAAATGGGCATGGATAGGCGGCACAGATGGGCATGGATAGGCGGCACTGATGGGCATGGATGGGCACTGATAGGTGGTTAGGATGGGCACTGATAGGCGGCATGGATGGGCACTGATAGGCGGCATTGTAATTTAAAGTATTGTAGGGATGGATGCCAATCAGTGCCAAACAATAATGCATGCCAATCAGTGATGCCCATTGCGGGCACTGATTGGCATCCATTATGGGCACTGATTGGCATTCATTATGGGCACTGGCTGGCATGCCTGGTGGTCTAGGGGGGCATACCTGGTCCTCGGCATCCCCGGTGGTCTGGTAGCGTCCCTGGTGGTCCAGTGTGGGCATCCTCAGGGGGGCTGTGCTGATAATCTATCAGCACAGACCCCCCTGTCAGAGGAGCAGCCGATCGGCTCTCCTCTACTCATGTCTGACAGACGCGAGTGAGGAAAAGCCAATCACCGGCTCTTCCTATTTACACTATGATCAGCCGTGATTGGACACGGCTGATCACGTGGTAAAGAGTCTCCGTCGGAGACTCTTCACCGAGATCATAGTTGCGGGATGTCAGACTGACACCCCGCAACAGCGATCGTCGCGATGTGCGCCCCCAGGGGCACGCAGCGGCTTAATATCCTGATCACGTCATATGACGTCCGGTCAGGATATTAAAACCACTTTGCCACCGTCATTTTGCTATATGGCAGGCGGCAAGTGGTTAAACTATGTAGAGGGTTATTTACTGTAAGAGCGACAAAGACGTGGAATTCCCTTCCACGGGCGGTGATCTCAGCGGGGAGCATCGATAGTTTCAAGAAACTATTAGATAAGCACCTGAACAACCGCAACATACAGGGATATACAATGTAATACTGACATATAATCACACACATAGGTTGGACTGGATGGTCTTTTTTCAACCTCACCTACTATGTAACTATGTAAAATTGACTTGAGTAAATATATGCACATATATATCAATCAATTAAAGTATACACAGCAGGAATGCTCATATATAGTGAGTAGATAAACTGCACATGGCAAATAGAACATCAATTCTAAAGTTTAAAGTAAATCATTACCTTCAGGAAGATTGGGAAAGCACACAGCGTCCTGACATCCAGCTCCTGTGGAGCAGATGCCATGACTGAACTGCCATGCTCTTATACCTACTTCCTGATTGCTTAATTGACACAAATGACTGGTGTCAGCTGTGTCACAATCCAGGTCTACCTTCCCAATGGCCCCCTGAGCTGCGTGCGCACCTGTCCGCCCCAGTCGCGCATTCGCAACATCAGCACGGCAGAACAGCAAGATGCACAAGCAGCCCACTGACACACAAAGCTTCACTGGCAGACTGCGCTTGTCCGCCGGAGTAGCAAGATGGAGGGCAGCCGACCAGAAGGTCTCTGCACTCCAGGTGCCCGTCATGGGTTGAAAACTCAGGCGGCTTTGCGTGCCAGGTGACTGCATACCTGCCCGGAAACAAAACCAATGAGGGGGAAAGGGTAAACCCCCCATGAATGACAACCCGGAATAATGTGGAGCTACAAAATACTTTATGCAATGTAACCAAGTACCTACATTTTATATTGTATGTCCAATGCGGAACAGTTCAATGCCCCCTAGGGGGCATAGCCAGAACTACAATAAAAGATGAAGAAAGTTAGCAAATTGTACATAGAGATCAAACCGTGAAAGGCACATACCTATAGTAGATATAGCTAACATATGATAGTTTTTCATGACACAGACAGGAGGCTGAGTATATAATGGCAGGGCATCAGATTTCTATTTCTCCATACCTCCAGATGAAAAGCCCTCTAAAAAGGGTTTGAAGCATATTGCTTTGTTAAGGCCTGGTGAACATGTAGCTTTTAAGTTATGAATCCACCGTAGTTCCATTTGGAGGAGGAGTTTGTTCCAGTACCCCCCCAGACTAAGGTGGATGCGATCCAGAATAAAAAAATAGGATTTTTGTACTCACCGTAAAATCCTTTTCTCTGAAGTTCATTGACACAGCTCCAGTAATCTTGACCGTAGGGTTATTACGCCACCTTCAGGAGAGGACTAGGCAGAACATGTAATGTGAAGAACAACAGAACTTTACAGTTCTGCCCAGGGGATGGTCCCTCTGGTAATAACCCCTCAGCCTGCCTCCTGCAGCTCAGTACGTCAACAAGCATTATAATGTAAACCGATAGGAAGGGAGGGTGCTGTGTCAGTCAATGAACTTCAGAGAAAAGGATTTTACAGAGAGTACAAAAATCCTATTTTCTCTTTAGTTCATTGACTGACACAGCTCCAGTAATCTTAACCGTAGGGACCTTCCCAAGCAGTGTCATAATGAGGGGTGGGAACAGCAACATAACTTCACCCACAATCAGCAGTGCTCCCTAACAGGGGAGTCACCATCTGAACTAACCGCATCATAACTTGTGGTCAACCAAATGCAGCAAAGTGCATTAACATTCAAAAAAGGTAACTTTTTCTAAACAGAAGAAAGAGTGTAAAATTGCAACATTACACAACCGCCTGGACCATGATCTGTCTGATCCACCTGGAAATGGTGGCTGACGAGACCGCTATCCCTTTTTTCAGACCATCTACTGAAACGAACAGAGAGTCTGACTTCCAGAAGGGAGCCATGGCAGACAGATATACCCTTAGAGCCCGGGCCACGTCAGGCAATTTAGGGCCACCTCCTTAGGATGTGTCGGTTTAGGACACAGAGATGGTAACACAATGTCTTCATTGATGTGAAATGCCAAAACCACCTTCGGTAGAAAAGAAGGTTGCGGACACAACACCACCTTATCCTTGTGGATAACAAGATAGGGCGTCTTGCAAGACAAGGCCGCCAGTTCTGAAACCCTCCTGGCCAATGTAATGGCCACTAGGGAGACCACTTTTTGGGAAAGAGTCAACAAAAGAATTTCCCTGATGTTCTCAAATGGCGATTTCTGAAGCGCCGATAGCACCAGGTTCAGATCCCACGGGGGCAAGGGTGGACGCACCGGAGGGACTACATGCCTGACCCCTTGTACAAAGGTGCTCACTAGAGAGTGAGACGTCAGGGGTCATTGGAAAAAAAACAGCCAAAGCTGATATCTGTCCCTTAAAGGTGCTTAAAGCCAGTTTCTGGTCTACTCCTCGCTGTAGGAACAGCAGGATCCTGGAAACGGAATAGGTGCTCGAACGCCACTCCATCTCTTCACACATGGAGATATAAGCCTTCCATTTACTATGGTATATCTTCTAAGAAGAAGATTTCCATGCCCTTAGCATAGTTGAAATCACTAAGTCAGACAGGCCTCGGTTCCTTAGCACCTGGCTCTCAACAACCATGCCGTTAAAACCAGCGATGGTAAAGCAGGATGGAGAATCGGACCTTGAGACAGAAAGTCTTCTCGCATCGGTAGCCACCAGGGAGCGTTCGGCAACCAGGCGTACTAGGTCAGCGTACCAGGGATGCCAAGGCCAATCTGGGGCAATCAGTATCAATGGAATCCCCTCGGCCTCCACTCTGCAGAGCAGACGTGGTAACAGGTTTAGCAGGGGAAAGGCATAGAGCAGATGGTGCTGATCCCAAGGAGCCATCAACGCATCTGACGCGTCCACCCAAGGATCTCTTGTCCCGGATACGAACCTCGACACCTTCCGATTGAGTTGGTAGGCCAGGAGATCCATGGCTGATGTGCTCTACCGCAGGCACAGAAGCCTGAACACCTCTGGATGCAACAACCACTCTCCTGGGTCCAGCATCTGGCGACTTAGATAGTCCACCTGCCAGTTTTTTACTCCCGGGATGTAAATGGCTGACAGGGCCAGTACATGTCGCTCTGCCCACCGAAGAATGTGAGCAACCTCCCGTGATGCAGCCAAGCTTCTTCTTCCTCCTTGATGGTTGACATCTGCTACTGGCTCAAGACAGAGATCGACTCTTAGTACACAGGAGTCAGGTTATTTCCACCCTCCAGGAATTTGGATGGATCCTGAATCTGGAGAAGAGTCAGTTAATTCCATCCTAGACGCTTGTATTTCTAGGTGCCCTCTTCAATACAGTGAAAGGCACCATCTCGCTACCCCGAAGAGAAGATTTCAGTAATTCGGGACAGAATTAGTCCGGCTCTTTCTGCCTCCCATCTCCAGGCCCTCCAGTGTCTGAGGATCGTTGGCACTATGGTGGCTACGATTCCAATGGTGAAGTGGGCTCAATGGAAGATGAGACCCTTCCAAAAAGGTTTTCTTCATCAATGGTCAGGCAGCAAGACTCAGCTCATTCGCATCACTTCAACAATGAGAAGTTCCCTTCCCTGGTGGCTCCAGTGGGAAAATCTTTACAACTGCCATTCCATTCTTCCCATCACATGGGTAACGATAACAACAGACGCCAGCAACAAGGGCTGGGGTTCCCACTGTCCGGCAGAAGTGGCACAGCACCTGGGACTTTCCTTCCAGAAGAACAGTGTCGAACATTCTGGAATTGAGGGCAGCATTCCAGGCATTGCTGACATTCCGCCATCTGATATCCGGAGCCTCGGTTCTACTCAGGCTAGACAACACGACGGCAGTGGCATACATAAGGAGACAAGGAGGTACTCGAAGTCTGTCTCTACTTCAGGAGGTAGAACCAATTATGACTTTGGCTCAGAGGAACCTAGCCAATATAACAGCAACATATGTACCCGAGATTCAGAACGTCCAGGCAGACTTCCTATCCCACGTCCTTTTAGACAACAATGAATGGTCTCTCCACGAGGAAGTATTTCGTTGGATCTTGACCCTGGCAATCTCCCCAGAAGTCGACCTTTTCACCTCTCCTTGCAACAAGAAACTGATGAGGTACTATTTGAGGTTCTGGGATCCTCAGGCCTACGGGGTTGACACCCTGATGGGGTGATGGTGGTTCCGCAGAGCTTTTGCCTTTCCACCAACCCCCATTATTCTCCAGTTTCTGAGGAGACTCAGGTCAGAAGAGGTGATAGCCATAATACCTTACTGGCTCAACAGACCCTGGTTTCCACTGCTAATGCTTCTCAGTGTCTGGGATCTGATCCCCTTACCACTCAGACCAGATCTTCTACCTCAAGGCTCGAAACTACATCCCTGCCCAGCTCACATGTGCCTAAGGGTCTGGTTTTTGAGAGGGGAAGGTTAGAGGCTCTGGAATGCCCCGAGGAGGTCATTCCCACTCTCATGAGTGCAAGAAGAAGAAGTACCTATCGGGTATATGAAAGGATTTGGGCTAAATTCACAAGCCACGTGTCCTCCAGGTCCAACTCTGATTGCGATCCGACAGGTCAGGATGTCTTAAGTTTCCTGCAAACGGGACTAGATATCTTCCTGTCTGTTAGCTCTCTCTGTGTGCAAGTTTCAGCAATTTCAGCTTTCTCTGGGGTGTCATGGGCCAAACATCCTTTGGTCCAACAATTCTTCAAGGGAGCAGTCAGGCTCAGACCACAGAGGAAACTTAGATTCCCCAAATGGCATCTACCACTAGTCCTTGACTTCTTCTCGCATCTTGACAAGCCACTCTCAGTCAGAGAGCTTACCCTCAAGACTTCTTTTCTGGTAGCCATATGTTCAGCCAAGAGAATTTCTGAAATCCAGTCTCTAGGGTCAAGGGGGCCCTTTCTCACTTTATTATCAGACAGAGTGGTCCTAATCCCGATGCTAGGAACAAATCCTAAGGTCACCTCAGTCTTCCACGTAAACCAGAATATCACACCCCCTACCTTTAATTCTGGTGGAAGTCTGGAGCCACATCCCCTCGATATAGGAGTTACCTTAAAGCGATACTTGGAGACTACAGCTTCTTTTCGACAATCTGACTACCCCTTTGTTTTGTTCCACGGAAAAAACAAAGGCTTCAGGGCTTCCGTCAGATCCATTGCAGCATGGATGGTTCAAGTTAATCAACGTGCTTACAAAGAGAAGGGCTTTGCTCCTCTGAGGCGCTTACAGCGCACTCCACTAGAAGCCTTTCTACTTCATGGGCAGCTTCACGTCATGCTGCACCTGAAGTGATCTACAGAGCAGCTTCCTGGTCAACAATTCATACTTTCATGTCTCATTATTGTGTTGAGCCAGCTACTTTATCTTCTGTCAATTTTGGTTTGAAAGTTCTGTCTCTTGACAGTGTTAAATAAATCTTTTGTTCAGCATTTTGCCCACCCAGGTGTGTATGGCGAGTTATTTCCCACACGTTGCTGCCATGGAGTCTGTCAGAAAATTCCTATCAAAATACTTACCGTAATTTTCCTTTCCTAATGGACTCCATGGCAGCAGGAGTTCCCTCCCAAATGGCTGGAGTAGGCTAGTTAAGGAACACGGCCGTTGGCAGGGAGCAAAGATTTATGGGTGTAGAGTCCTATAGGGTAGTAGAGACTTAACTCACGGTAAGCATTTTCCTTTTTTTTTTTTTTTTTTTAAATGGTAAATATTATACTTACAAATTGACAAATGCATAAAGGCTCATACAAAAACACAACAACCGGTCCACGATACATCATCTCATATGGCAGGACACTTGGACTTCCAACAGGCTGATGTTTTCAGTCTATGGTTTCAGTGTTTCCAGACTTCCCCAGTCTATGAGTGCAGCAAGGCAAAACTTATCCAGAAAAACTAAGATGAGAATGTAACTAACTGTGTTCCTTGAGCCCACTTTCAAGCACGGGAGATTTTGTGTTTGATATCTACACGTATATTGGAAGGTTAGCTGACAATATCATTGTTTAGGAGTAGGTAAGCTATCTATTTAGTAGCCTGGGGTCACGGTTACTTTTTCAGTTAATTTTTATGGTTTAGTTGAACTCGGATATCATTTTTTTTCCCCTTCTTCTTAGCATCTCACTTTGAGGTCGTAGTCCCCCTTCCCATAGCAAGCTTAGATGGGATAAAAGTGGATTATGGGGTTGTAGGTAAGATTTACAGTTTTGCTTGTATGCTTGTTTGTTTTTTACCTTCGGATAATGCCAAACTTGAAAAACGAAGTTTAATAGCCAGTGCGCCACCCTTTGGGCTCCTTCTGCTAATCTCATGTTAGTAGAAGTTTGGTGGGAGACGATTTGCACTTTTCAGCCTCGTGCTTTTCCGATCGTTACTACTCTTCAGTTTGTGCTTGTGGGTTCGTATCTGTTTTTTAGTGCATGTAGTCAGTTTGCATCTGGTTTTCAGCGTGTACTATTTCTAGTACGCATCTGATTTTCAGTGCGTTCTTGTCTGCTCGTTTCTGATTTTCAGCTCGTTCTTCTCAGGTTCTTTCATTTGGGCTTGGTGATCACCTGATGCGACCATTCCCAATGAGGACTCTCACCCCGGACCAGAGGGGTTTTAACTACTGGCTGGCCAGAGCCAGAAGAGTGGTGGAGAATGCTTTCGAGATAATGGCCAGCTGGTTCTGATGCCAATCAACATTGTGGAATATAAACAAAACCATATAATAATTGCATGCTGCATTCTACAAAACTTTCTCAGGAGAAATGCTACTATGTGGCCTCAGTTGGGCCTGAGGCTGGATTTCCAGAACGAACAACAACCCTGATGGTGAAGCTGGCTGTCCTGGCTTGCCCCCCCCCCCCCCCCAAGGTGCCCTCAAGGTCTGTCAAAAATATATGGAATACCTTACGGGTAGGGGGGGCATTGATATGCCAGCAAATGTTTGATAAACCTTTTTAAAATAACATTTTTGGTTAAAATTAAAGAATATTTAATTTGATTTACTTTGCTTGTGTTTCCATTAGCTGTCTCCTGGGTTCTCCAATGGGATTTTCTTTTTTGCCATTTTCTTCAATAGTGCAGACGTAATTTAGTTGATACATGAGGTGACAATCTCTTCTTCAGCTATTATGTTGTGGGTCTGCTACACACACACAATGTTTTTGTTGTTAATGTATGTAATGCATTAATGATAAAAAAAACACATCCTTTTCAGCACCATGAAGTAATTGTTTTGAGTCCCTAAACTGGCCTGATTGGGGCAAATATTAGAGCACTGTGGGGGTTATTTACTAAAGAAAAATCTACTTTGCAAAGTGCACTGAAACAGCACTGAAAGTGCACTTGTAGTGCTAAATGGATTTACCTTTAGTAAATAACCCCCATTTCCACTGTAAACACCAAATTACTACAAAAACTGGTATTGAGTATTGAAAGAAGAAACCACACTTTGTTGAGTAGAAAACATTTTACTCAAAGCACATTCACATGTGCGTTAGAAAAGGGTTTTTGAACAAACCGACATATTTGTTGTATAACATTTTTAGGTTTGACAGCACAAATAGCTTTCTTTGGGTTAAACAGACATGTTTAAAACCATAAACATACACAACTAAGGAACTTACAAAGTTCAACTTTGACAAAGTGAAGGCAATATCAGACATTAGTATGTCCAAACTGTGTTGATATTGCCTTCATCAGATGGGGTGATGTCACCCCTGTAAAAGCCACATTTTGAAGATGCACACAAAATGTGCATCTTCAAAATAATTTTATAATAATTATTACATAATAATTTTATGGCCTTTTTATTAATATTTTTTTTGTTTTACTAGTAATGGTGGCGATCAATGATTTTTATTGTGACTGCGACATTATGGCGGACACATCTGAAAATGTTGGCGTTATTTTGGGACCATTCACATTTATACAGCAATCAGTGCGATTAAAAATGCATTGATTACTGTGTAAATGTGGCCGGCACTAGGTGGCACTGCAAGGGTTAAGTGTGTCATAGGGAGTGATTCTAACTGTGGGGAGAGGGGCTGTGTGTGACACATCACTGATCACCGCTCCTGATTACAAGGAGCAGTGATCAGTGACAGTGTCACTAGGCAGAATGGGGAAATGCTTGTTTACATTAGAATTTCCCCGTTCTTCCTCTCCGTGAGATGATTGGAACCACCGTCGGACTCATGGAGCTCTCGGCGGGCACGTGCGCGTCTGCTAGCCAAGCCTTACGAGATCACGTACAATAAGGTGATTTCGCGCAGCAGAGCCAACCTGCCACAGTAAAACTGTGGCGGCTGGTCTGAAAGTGGTTAAAAAAAGTTACAGTATTCAGAATCGCCATTTTTGCCTATCTGAATATGTTCAAGTGCAAAGGAGGGGTTTGGGGTCTTTTAGACCTGTCACCACCTATTACTGTCACAAGGGATATTTATATTCCTTGTGACAGCAATAAAAGTGATCACATTTTTTTGAAAGTCACAATGTAAAAAAAATAAAAAAATAAATAAGAAAGACATTTTCTTAAAGCGCCCCCCTCCCCGCGAGCTCGGACAGCAAAGAAAACACACACATACGTCGTGCCCGCATATGTAAACGGTGTTCAAATCACACATGTGAGGTATTGCCACAGTCGTCAGACCGAGAGCAAAAATTCGAACACTAGACCTCCTCTGTAACTCTAACCTGGTAACCGTTATTTTTTTTAAAGCACCACATATGGAGATTTTTAGGTACTGTAGTGTGTCACCATTCCACGAGGGTGCGCAATTTCAAAGCATGATATGTTAGGTATCTATTTACTCAGCGTAACATCATCTTTCACATTATACAAAAAATTGGGCTAACTTTACTGTTTCGTTTTTTTTTTTTTAATTCATGAAAGTGTCAGAAATAGGCTTAGGCATGAAAGGGGGGTAGCAATCACATGAAGCCATTTATTATCACATTGTTTTTTGGATCCTTTTTAAATCATAATGATAACATAAATCACCCAAATGGCCCTGATAAAAAAATTACACACCCAGGAATGTTTGGCCTTGGTACAGACACAGAGGTGGCACACACAGGTTAAAATCTTAATTAAAGGTTAATTTCCCACATTTCTGGCTTTCTTAAATCGGAATTAGTGTCTGTGTATAAATAGTCAATGAGTTTGTTAGCTCTCACATGGATGCACTAAGCAGGCTAGACACTAAACCATGAGGAGGTAGAAAAGAACAGTCAAAAGACCTGCATAACAAGGTAATGAAACTTTACAAAGATGGAAAAGGATATAAAAAGATATCAAAAGCTTTGAATATGCCAGTCAGTATTGTTTAATCACTTATTAAGTGGAAAATTAAAAAAAACCCACAGGTACCAGCAGGAGAAATACAGGCTGCTCTCCAAAAAGACGTTGTGGTTGTTTTTAAAGAGCACAATTCAACAATACTTAAACAAAAAAGAGCTGCATGGTTGAGGTGCCAGAAGGAAGCCTTTACTGCGCCAATGCCACAAAAAAGCCAATGAGGCATGTCAAGGTGTTGTTGGGCATATTGCAACCAGGCTTTTTTTGTGGCACTTGTACAGTAAAGGCTTCTTTCTGGCAACTTGACCATGCAGCTCTTTTTTGTTCAAGTATCATTGTATTGTGCTCCTTTAACCACTTTCAGACCAGACCATTTTGGTGGCTTAAGACCTGACCACTTTTTGCAATTCGGCACTGCGTTGCTTTAACTGGCAATTGTGCAGTCGTGTGATGTGGCTCCCAAACAAAATTGGCGTCCTATTTTCCTCACAAATAGAGCTTTCTTTTGGTGGTTTTGATCATGCCTACGTTATTTTTTTTTTTTTGCGCTATAAACAAAAAAAGAGTGACAATTTTGAAAAAAAACACATTATTTTTTGCTATAATAAATATCCCCCAAAAATATATAAAAAAATGTTTTTTTTCCTCCGTTTAGGCCAATACGTATTCTTCTACATATTTTTGGTAAAAAAAATTGCAATAAGCAATTATTGATTGGTTTGCACAAAAGTTATAGCGTTTACAAAATAGGGGATAGTTTTATGGCATTTTTATTATTTTTTTTTACTAGTAATGGAGGTGATCATCGATTTTTATTGTGACTGCGACATTATGGTGGACACATCGGACATATTTGACACATTTTTGGGACCATTGTCATTTATGCAGCAATCAGTGATTCCTGTGCAAATGACACTGGCAGTGAAGGGGTTAACTAGGAGGTGGCAGTGTAGGGGTTAAATGTGTCCTAGGGGCGTGTTTCTAACTGTGGGGGGCTTGGCTGTGTTTTACACATCACTAATCTCTGCTCCAATCACAGGGAGCAGAGATCAGTGTCACTGTTGCTAGGCAAAACGGGGAGATGCTTGTTTACTTTAGCATCTCCCCGTTCTTCCTCCCAGCGGCGATCGAGTCCGCGGGACCCGCAATCCAACTCACGGGGCTCCCGACCGGTGCGCGCTGCCAGGGGCACACACTCAATGGCACGGTGGCAAATTTCAATTATTACCTGTACGCCCATATGCCTGTCCATGCCATTCTGCAGATGTACTGTACATCGGCGTGCGCCGGTCGGGAAGTGGTTAAAAACAATCACACCATCTTTTTCCAGAGCAGCCTGTATTTCTCCTGAGGTTACCTGTGTTTTTTTCTTTTTTCTTTGTATCTCTGGTATCAAGAGATCCCCACATTTTCCACTTCTTATTAAGTGATTGAACAATACTGACTGGCATATTCAAGGCTTTGGATATCTTTTAATATCCTTTTCCATATTTGTAAAGTTTCATTACCTTGTTACGCAGGTCTTTTGAGTATTCTTTTTTACCTCCTCGTGGCTCAGTGTCTAGCCTGCTTTGTGCAGTCATGTGAGAGCTAACAAACTCATTTACTATTTATACACAGACACTAATTGTGATTTAAAAAGCCACAAATGTGGAAAATTAACCCTTAATTGCCATTTTAAACCGCGTGTGCCACCAAACATTCCAGGGTATGTAAACTTTTTATCTGGGCCATTTGGGTGATTTCTGTTATCATTATGATTTAAAAAGGATCCAAAAAACTATGGGATAATAAATGGCTTCATGTGATTGCTATTCTTAAATAAAAGACAGTTTTTTGGCATTATCAGTCATATTTTCAATATTTCACAATTTCTGCCAGGATATGCAAACCCTTTGAGCACAACTGTATATGTGTGTGTATGTATATATATATATATATATATATATATATATATATATATATATATAGAGAGAGAGAGAGAGAGAGAGAGAGAGAGAGAGAGAGAGAGAGAGAGAGAGAAAAAGAGAGAGAGCCCCCCCCAGCCACCGATACAAACAGCGAGTCCGAGCTCCGAAAAGGAGCCATAGCAGACAGATACACCCATAGAGCCTGGACGACATCCAAGGAATGCAAAGCCACCTCTTTGTGGTGTGACGGCCGAGGACATAAGGACGGAAGCATGTCCTCATTTAGATGAAAGGCTGAAACAACCTTTGGAAGAAACGAAGGCTGCGGATGCAGCACCGCCTTATCGTTGTAGAGGATCAAGTAGGGAAACTTGCAAGTCAAGACCGCCAACTCAGAAACCCTCCAGGCAGAGGTAATGGCCACTATAAATACCCACCCCAGATGATGACCAGTGGGTCGAAATGCGTCGGGAGGACTCCGCTACTGCCATTTTTTTCTCTCTGACATGCTTGATTGTTCATCTTGGAAATGTGAGTTTTAGCAAATAAAAAATTTTTATTAAAGTTTTTTTAAAAACGTTATTATGCCATGTTGGCTTTGTTTCTTCATCTTCCATGCCTGAGTCGTTGTTGGACTTGTATATGCACATGAGGAATAGTGACCACATCTAGTCATTTGTTGGGATCGTATATGCCATGACTGATACATCTAATCCTTGAGACCATTTTGGCTGGGATCACAAGCTTTGATTGACCCCTGAGGCGTATGTCTGCTAGGGTCATATAGATCCGGTAAGCCTGTACCCTATACGGTGGTGGGATCGTCACATGGTGTAATATTGTTTTCTTCGGTCATAACATCACAGAACCCTGGCTGTTATTGACACTTTGCACGATTGTTTTGGACTATATATCCATTTATGGACTTTATCACTGTGATTATTTCCTATATAAATCTACAGTCACCGTTTTCTCCTTTGGGATAAAACATCCTACTAGTCACCATTTTTTGGTTTATGTATATATATGTATAAGTCACTTTTTATATTTCTATATGTTTTGTATTTTTATAATAGAGTATTAACCTTCTCCCTTTGGGTAACCTTATATATACATTTGAGCACATATCATTTTGTAGCACTATAAGAAATATATACAAGTTGAGCGCTTACACTATATTTTTGACACTATAAAGACTACTTTCTGAGAGAGTGTCAATAAGGGAATTCCCCTAATGTTTTCAAACTGCGGTTTCTGAAGCACTGAGAGCACCAGATTCAAATCCCACGGAGGTAGCGGTGGTCGAACCAGAGTGGCTACATGTCGAATCCCCTGGACAAACATACTCACCAATGAATGAGTCACCAAGGGACACTGAAAAAAAACAGCCAAAGCTGATTTCTGACCCTTAATGGTGCTTAATGCAAGTTTCTGATCCACTCCTCACTGCAAAAACAGCAGGATCCTGGAAACTGAATATGTACATGGACGCCACCCCATCTCCTCACACATGGAGATGTAGGCCTTCCACATACGATGATAATCAGAATTACCAGAATCCCCTCGGCCTCCACTCTGTGAAGGTGACATGGTAGAAGTTTGAGTGGGGGAAAGGCATAAATCAGTTGATAATGCCTCCATGGAGCCACCAACGTGTCTGCCGCGTCCACCCAGGGATCCTTTGACCTGGCCAAAAACCTCTGTACCTTCTGATTGAGTCGAGAAGCCAGGAGATCGACATCTGGCGTGCCCCGCCTTAGGCAAGGGAGCCAAAATACATCTGGATGTAGCGACCATTCCCCTTGGTCCAGCATCTAACGTCTTAGGTAGTCCACTTGCCAGTTTTCTATACCTGGCATGTACACCACAGGATGTGAGCCACCTCCAGTGCTGCCACCAAGCTCCTTGGTGCTCCTTGATGGTTGACATACGCCACCGCCATGGCGTTGTCCGACTGGATCCTAATCGGACGCCCCTGCAGCCTCCGTGACCATGTGGAGAGGCACCACCTGATTGTCCGAAGTACCAGCACGTTTATCAGCAGGCAGGATTCTTTCTGGGTCCACCAACCCTGGGCTGACTGTACGCCCCAAACTCCCCCCCAACCGGTCAGGCTGGTGTCCATTGTGATCACTGTCCAATGAAGAGGAAGGAACGACTTCTCGGACCGAAAAGCCGGCAACCTCAGCCACCAGAGCAGGGAGTCCCTGACTAGCTGGCTCACTCGAATTTGACAATCCAGGGACAACGGAGATTTTTCCCATCTTGACAGGATCTCCTTTTACAAGACTCGAGTGTGGAATTGATCATATGGTACAGCCTCGAAAGTGGCTACCATGAGACCCAGGACTCGCATGCAAAAATGCAGCGACGACCACCTGCGGAACACCAACAACTTCACCGCAGCTTGAAGAGTCTGCAGCTTTGCATGGTGATTGCCACATTCTCCTTTAATTCTGAGGTGGAAGCTGCCCTCCGAAGGAGGTCATCCAGGTAACCCACGATTATGATCCCTTGCTGCCTTAGCAAAGCCAAAATTGGGGCTAGCACCTTGGTGGAGACACTCAGTGCCGACGCCAGGCCAAAAGGGAGAGCTCATCGCAAGTCGCAAATTGCAGAAACTTCTGATGCTTGATGCATATGGGGACATGCAAGTATGCGTCCTTGATGTCCAGGGATGCCAGAAAATCCCCCTGATGGAGTGCAGTGACCACCGAGCGAACTGATTCCATCCTGAACCTTTGTACTTTCACAAATCCGTTGAGGGCCTTGAGGTCCAGAACCGGATGGACCCCTTCCTTCTTTGGGACTACAAACAGATAGGAGTAGAATCCCTGAAACCTTTTCAGCGGTAGTACAGGTACTATCACCCCACGCAGCAGCAGGTCATGTACTGCCCCAAACAGGGCCTCCCGACGAGCCGGAAGAATATGAAGGTTGGAGGGAAAAAATCTGTTTGGCGGACAAGAAAGAAACTCTTGTACCCTGAGGAAAGCAGTTCGCAGACCCACTGGTTGGAAAGTAAGGAGGTCCACCAGGTTGCAAACCCCCGAAGACGACCCCCCACCCGAAAGTCAGGCGGGGGCAAACCTTAACAGATTTGCTCGCAGGCTTGTTTGGCTTGCGAAACCAGAGACGCTTTTGTCCCTCAGCAAGCACCTTGTCTGACTGTTCCGTAAGCGTTCCGCTTACCTGCCAACCTGGGCGGAGGAAAAATCTGCTTCTGAGCGGAAAAGGAGGGCCCTTGCCTATGGCATGGCTCCTTCCCTTTTCTGGACTGCTAATAACAGAAACCCCCTAGGAGTGGGATTTTAATAGTACTACCAAAAAAAAATATGTATCATATAAAAAAATAATTTAATTATACATAATAGGTATTATGTATAATAAAATTATTTTTTATATGATACATATTTTTTGTTTGGTAGTGCCATTAAAATCCCACTCCTAGGGGGTTTCTATTAATTTAATTATGGGATGCAGCACACAAGCTTTCCAACAAACCATATCAGAACCCTGTTTCTTTTCTGGACTGCGGGAGTAACATACTCTTACCCCCAGTAACATTCTTAATATTGTCATCCAGCACAGCTCCAAATAGCCTCTCTCCCTGGAAGGGCAAGTCCGCCAGTGCTTTCTTAGGCCGCGTACACACGGGCGGACTGTTCGCCCAACTTTGTCCGCTGAACAGTGTTTCAGCAGACAGTCCGCTCGTGTGTAGGCTTGTTCGACAAACTAAGTTTCGTGCATGCTCAGAAAGGATTTACACGGCGAAGGTTGCATTGCAGTGTATTGGACGTCGAATTTCTCGTCCCGTCGTACGTGCCGTTCACGTCATCGCGCACGCTTTCAGCGGACTGTTCGTTCATCGTGTGTGGTCAAGTCCGTTCATGCAAATTTTGAGCGGACTGTTTGTCGGATTGTTTGACGAACAAAGTTGGGCGAACAGTCCGCCCGTGTGTACGCGGCCTTAGATGCCTGGACTGCTGACCAGCATTTCAGACAAATCAGGCGACATAGCACTACTGCTGATACTGAGGCTCTAGAGAGCAAGGGGGCCGTATCTAAGTGCGCATCACAGACATACTTAAGGCCCTTCACCAACTGGTCCGCCAGGTCCACGCACACCGGGGAAGCCTGTTGCTTCTCCAATTCACGGTGCAAAAATTTAGCCCATTCAGTAAGCTTCTGCGATACCAGGGCCGTGACTAACACTGGCCGCAATGCTGACCCCACCGCGGTAAACACGGACTGGACAACCTGCTAGGCCCTTCTATCGGCAGGGTCCTTGAAAGCAGGGGTCCCTTCCACCGGAATCATGGTTTCCTTATTTAACCTGGATACCGGGGGGGATAACAATCGGAGGAGACGTCCATTTCTTCAGGAGACTCTCCTCAAAGGGATAACGCACCACCATGCGTTTTGGGATGGAAAAGGCCCGCTGCGGTTTTTCCCACTCCTTGTAAATAAACTTATCAAAATAAGTTGGGTAAGGAAACACCTTAGCTGTGCAGGCAGGCTTGTGGGACCTGAAAGGGACGGACACCTCTGTAGATGCCCCACCGTATCCTCTCTTTTCAGGGTATCCTGCACCGCTGTAATAAGTGCTCCTAAAAGCGCCTTTTCCTGCACTGACCCGGACACGGAGTCACCCTCACTGTCCGAACAGTCCTGGTCCGCAACCTCTGATACATCAGAACAGGGGCTACCTGTCACAGCGGGTTGCCAGAGTCTGAATCAGAGCTTTCCCCAGAAGAGAGTGGGGGGAGGGGGCGTTTTTTTACCCCCCACTGTCACGCCACTTCCACCTTGGCAACAAAGGCCTCCAGGACTGCCGACAGAGCGTCCATAGGCACCGCAAGTGCAGGGGAACCAGTTGCAATAACAGGGATGTCTGGGGAAGAAGCGCCGGCTTCTGATGCCATGCTGACCCACACTCGACTGTCACCACTCAGGGACCTAAGGCAAGTCACACAAAAAGTCCACCCTCCTAGCTGCCACAGACTGAGGGGCCCCCCGCAGGACTCACCACCCTGACCCAAGTACTGCGCTGTGCTGCTGCTGGTGGCTCTCCCCTGTGTCATCCACGAGATGTCTGTGTGGAAAACGCGCTGTTCTAGGAGGAAACAAGCACCCAGCGCTAGAGGCAAAACTACCTGAGGCTACTAGAAAATGGCCGCTGGCCGCCTCAGTGAAACCGTCTGAGGTCGTCAAGAAAATGGCCGCCAAACTAGTAGAAAATGGCTTAAAGGCAAAAAAACGTCTGTGGCTATAAAAAATGTCCGCGCCCACAGGAAAATGGCCGCGGAGCACGCGGCGGCCCCCTTACATGTCTCACGCAGCACAAACACCCCACTGTGGCCCAGAAACAGTGAAGTGGATAAGCGGATCCCCAACACCCAGAGCCCCCCCCCCGGAGGACCCCCGGCCAGGTATGTGCCCCGCGCTCCCATGTGCCCAGTTAAACAGCAGCCCATAGCATGGAGAGGAGGGAAGATACAGGGAGAGAAGAAAAGGAGAGTGAGAGACCCCCTAGTCGACCTCCCAGGGAATGCCCAGCTGCTCCATCCTGCCAAGACAGGTGGAACCATACTTACCCCTCCTGCAGGGACTGCTGGACACATTTCACAGACAAACCCATCACCCAAGCAGTACAGGGTGGCTGCCAGCCATGGCACACTGTGACACAGACAGCAGTAGCCCAGTCATATGTATGCCCCGCATATAGCTCACCGGCTGTCCCTGGATTAGACGGGGCATGTTGTGGCCGACCCAGCGCGTAGCTAGGGCCTGCTCACGCTCGATGGCTGGGGAGACTAGAAGGATCTATATTATCCAGCCTGTCACCCAACCCGGCTGTTGATTGTAGATCACAGGAATCAAAAATGCATAAAAAAGAATGGTCCCACAGGGAATCAGGTCCTTCTCCTACACTAGGCAGAAATAAAACTGAGCTGCTGGATGCAGTGTGAGGGGTTATAGCCAGTAGGACCACCCCCTGGGTGGTACTATGCAAGTGTTGCTGTTTTTAACACTTTCTGCCTAGTCCTCTCCTAAAGGGGCGATATAACCCTAAGGTCAAGAAGAGCTGCTGTGTCAATGAATGGTTAGAGAAAAAGTATTTCAGAAATTGGTTTTATGTTTTTCCTGTTCCTCCTTCCATTCTAGATAGGGTATATATTAATAATAGATTGATTATTTTTCTTATCTTGACATTTTTTGTATTTATTGAGCATCTTTGAGACTTTGTATAAAATGATACAATAATAATCCATAGGTATTGTTAAAGCTCATTTATGTTGAGATCACAGATCCTGATGAAGCGGGGCTTTCCGCAAAACACGTCGACATTGACAGTTTGATCTCAAAACTAGGGATAGGAGAACGGTTCGGCCCGAGCATAAGTTTGGGTCGAACTTTCGTTGTTCGGTCATTCGGCAAACAGCCGAACAAACGGGTAGCTCGACCATTTGTTCGGCCCCCCGAACCGACCACAATACATTGCAGTGTTGAACAGTGCACTGCAAGCACTGATTGGCTGAAGCACTGTCAGAGTCATGATTGGACACTGTCATCTTTCCCACCCTACAGTATAAAAGTATTATTTCAATGGCAGCCATTTTCAGTGTGATTTCAGTGTGGAGAGAGATAGGGCTCTGTTCAGTGCTATGAGTTAGCTAGTGTGCTATACTGTGCTATTTAATTGTCAGTGTAGAATATTAGTTTAACGTCAGTTTATGGATAGTGTGAGTGTAATGAGGAGGACCATCATTCAGCTTTGCATATTGGGCAGCTAGAGTAGGGACAACTCAGATAGTTTCACTGTAGTGTAGTGAGACCGTGTCATTCATACATACATTAGTGTGGAGTAGGGACAGCTCATATAGTTTCAGTATAGTGTAGTGAGACCGTGTCAGTAATCTTGACATTAGTGTATAGCTAGAGTAGGGACAGTTCAGATAGCATCAGTGTAGTGACAGTTGAACACCGTCTATTTGATTACGTTACTACCAGTTTAATGCCATTTACTTCTGTGTATGTTACTGCCAGTTTAACGCGATTTACTTTTGTGTGCGTTGTTGCCAGTTTAACGCCATATAGTTTTGAGTGCGTTACTGCCAGTTTAACCTCATATAGTTTTGCATAAGTTACTGCCAGTTTAACACCATATTGTTTTGCATGTGTTACTGCCAGTTTAACGCCATATTGTTTTGCGTGCGTTACTGACAGTTTAACGCCATATAGTTCTGGTTGCGTTACTGACAGTTTAACGCTATATAGTTCTGTGTGAGTTACTGCCAGTTTAACGCCATATAGTTCTGTGTACGTTACTGCCAGTTTAACGCCATATAATTTTGTGTTTGTTACTGCCAGGTTAACGCCATATAGTTTTGTGTGAGTTACTGCCAGTTTAACGCCATACAGTTTTGCGTGCATTGCTGACAGTTTAACGCCATATAGTTTTATAGGTTACTGCCAGTTTAACGACATATATTTCTGTGTGCATTATTGCCAGTTTAACGCCATATACTATAGTTTTGTGTGCATTACTGCCAGTTTAACGTCACATATGTGTGTCATTTTGCATTTGGCACATTATATTGCAGTATATTATAGTGTATCCGTGGAGTGTGTCTGTGTAGTGTGAGTACTCAAATTAAAGTGCACCAAACACCTCGGTACATTGATTAAAGTGCATAAACGTATCGATTTCAACTTCTTCTTTACATTTGCTTATAAGCACCGCCCCCTCCCTCCCAATAATGTCTGGGAGGACAACAAGGTGAGGCAGAAATTCCTTTGGCACTGCAAGGGGGCCAGCAACAAATGTGTCCACAGGCAAAGGTGGACGTGGTGGTCAGTCCTCAGGCAGGGCATCATTTCCTCTGTTTAGTGAGTTTGCCCATGCTATCCAGCCACAGCATGCAGAGAAGGTGGTGGACTGGCTTTCTAAACCTTCCTCATCCTCCTCATCCTCTGTCAAGCAAGCAGAGACAAGTGTGCAGTCCCCTGCAGTTGTCAGAGTGGATAGGACTGAGGTTGAATATGACAGGAACATGAGGCTAGAAAGAAGGAGGAACACTGGAAGACAAATTGGCATTCATGTTCCCCAAGCCGCAGCGTATTGCCAAGTTGTCTCCAATGGTAATGCAGCCATGCAGACCAATTTGATGCAGTGTGTGGCGTATGGTTTGAGCACTGACAGACTGACCCCCCACCTCTTCAACCTCTGCAGCAATGCTGGCAGCACTCACATCTATTTCCCAAAGACAACCTCTGGATATGAGCACATGCACTCAACTTCTTTGGATGACCATGGCGAGGCCTGTTCTGAGTGGAACCCATCCTGTTAAACCGCTGTATGGTCTTGGCCACCGTGCTACAGCTCAGTTTTAGGGCCTAGGCAATGTTCTTATAGCCTAGGCCATCTTTATGTAGAGCAACAATGAGAGAGTGAGAGGCGACAACACCAAATTTAACACACCTGCTTCCCATTCACACCTGAGATCTTGTAACACTAACGAGTCACATGACACGAGGAGGGAAAATGGCTAATTGGACCCAATTTGGACATTTTCACTTAGGGGTATACTCATTTTTGTTGCCAGCGGTTTAGACATTAATGACTGTGTGTTGAGTTATTTTGAGGGGACAGCAAATTTACACTGTTATACAAGCTGTACACTCACTACTTTACATTGTAACAAAGTGTAATTTCTTCAGTGTTGTCACATGAAAAGATAGAATAAAATATTTACAAAAATGTGAGGGGTGTACTCACTTTTGTGAGATACTGCATGTGATGGTGCCAAGGTCCCATCAACAGACTAGGGCTTCAGGGAGAGGGGGACAGTACTGGAGTCTCCTAGAGTGGGGAGAGTCAGATAAGTATTACAGCCTCCTCTGCAACCTCCTAGGCCTAATGGGCATTTACCATTGCAGTGCAATGAACAAATGCAAGATGGCTGTTTTGTGAAGATGGAGAAGATGGAGATGATGATGATGATGATGAGTTTGGTGGCACAACCCCAAGAAGGCCGATATCAAGAAAGAGTAGAGAGCAGCCACCCAATTCCATCACATTCTGCAGCTGTTATCTCCCAGCCCACTCCCCAACGCTTAGCTGTCTGGGCCTTTTTCAGCACATCTGCAGCAGATAACACTGTTGCTATCTGCACACTGTGTCTCAGGCACATCAAACGTGGCCAAAACACCAACCATTTGGGTACCACATGCCTAACAAAACATTTAACATCCCACCACTCAGCCCGTTGGCAAGAGCACCTAAAAGTCACACAAAAGGGGCACAAATCTGTCCCATCTCATCCTTACCCACTTCAGTCTGCTCCTGCAATACCAAGTCATTACCTTTCAGCAGCCTCCACTGACAGATGATGATGGTATAGCACAGGGTGCCCCAGGTCCTAGCAGCACATCTGCCAGCAGCACATCTGCAAGCTGTAGACTCTAGCCAGCAAATTTCTCTGCCCCATCTGCTACAGTGGGAAAAAAATACAGTCCCTGCCACCCACATGTTCTGTACAGCTGATGGTGATGATGCCAGACCTGTGATCTCTACCCCCTAGTCCTCCTCCTAGTCCTCCTCCTCCGCCACCTCCATGCCCTCCTCTGCAGAATTGTCCTATGAACATCAGGTACCCCCTAAGCATTTAAAGGGCTATTCTCAGAGTCAGGCTAAAAGGTGTCATGCAGTGCTTCAGCTGGTGTGTTTAGGGGACAGGAACCACACTGGAGCAATGATTCTTGCAGCTCTGCAGGGACAGGCCAGAGGTGGTTCACACCACACCAGCTGGAACCAGCAATGGAGGTGTCCTATAATGGCTCAAACCACTTGTCCGCCCTTAGACAGGGAAAGTTGACGCATGTGGCTTGCCTGGCACGTGTCCTCAATTTGGTGGTGCAGCATTTCCTAAGTACATATCCAGTGTTGCAAGATGTACTAAAACAGGCCCGAAGAGTCTGTAGCCATTTCAGGCGGTCATACACAGCCAGTGCTCAGTTGGTTGAAATTCTGTGGGAATTCCAACTGCCCATAAACTGCTTGATTTGTGACTTACCTGACTTACCTGACACAGGAGCCAGTGATGTCACCGATGTCCCCTCTTCCACGGAGTATCCATCTTCTTTCTGGGTATCATGGCTCTGGTGCTGTGATTGGCCGGAGCCGTGATGACGTACGGGATCCACCTGCGCACCGCTGTCTACAGCGCTTCATCATTATGAAGTCCTGCCCAGCGTCATAAAACGTTAGCAAGGAAAACATCTCAGGCAGGGACCACTCAGCCCTACTCACTCCTTTGGATAGATCATACTCATGGCAGCCTGTAAGCAGGTGCTTAGAGTACTTTGTATAGAAATGTGTATGTAAAATGTCTTTGAGATCTGTTTATTTGTTTCATTTACCTACTTTAGTAAAAAGAACTTTGTTGTTACTTAAATTGCCTGGTCTGAAGTCACTAAAGGGGTGCATGAATGGCACATCCAAAGGACAGGGCCTGACAAGGAACAGAGATGAGTTAATGAAGATTCTGTATGAATGTCCAATGAGCTGAAAAGCTCTCCGGAGGAGGCTATGTTGCAATTGCTAATGACTACAATGCTATTTTTGTGTGCATAAGCAACCAGCCAGTCAGGAAGTGGGTGACACGGCAAGGGTGACGGAGGCCCTGGTAGTGAAGGCACTTGGTGTTTAGGCTCTTTTCTTAGTGACCGGTTCCCCACATACTGGGAACATGTCACTGGGAGTAAGGTGACAAATTATTAGGTTGGTGCAGTCCAACACAAGCTCTGCGGTACCAGCGCAGAAATGCTGCACAATATAGAAGATTTGTGAAGTATATTGAGGAACTGTTATTTGCCGAGTGTACTGAGTAAAAGAACTGTGCCATGTATTACAAAGAGTTAACTGTGTTAAGTGAAGAGGCCTTGCTTTTAAGTTTGGAGAGCCACCTTAACTCTGCATCAGTGTGAAAGTCAATCGCAGCCTGCCTCTGGGTGCACTAGCAAGAGCTTGCTCTGGGTCCCACACTTGGGGCACCATAAGCCCCACCCACAAGTCTCCAATCATCTACCCAGATAGCAAGCATAACTTGCCACAGATTTGTGTCAGTTTTGAATTGTAAGTGTTAAATTGCTTCACATTTTCACTGGCAAGTTGTACACTTGTTCTACACAAGTTCTAGTTCACACTTTACAATTTGTAGCAAATTTGTGTGGCAAGTCTCTAGTAAGAACAAAGTGGAGAGTGGAGAGTCTACAGCAGCGATATGCAATTAGTGAACCTCCAGCTGTTGCACAACTACAAGTCCCATCATGCCTCTGCCTCTGGGTGCCATGCTTGTGGCTGTCCGAGTCTTGCTATGCCTCATGGGACTTGTAGTTCTGCAACAGCTGGAGGTCCGCGAATTGCATATCCCTGGTCTACAGCAAGAGCTCTGCAAGTCTAGAGCATGAAAATTCAGCCACAGTGACCCCTGTGGTGGGATGACTATTGTACAACATAACCAAATCAGAACTTGCAGCAGGCTTGCAGAATGTTTGCAAAGAAAGTTGATCTTGAGTTATGCAATGCGGGCTTACTGCAATTTTGCAACAAAATTGTGAAGCCTGACATGTCTAGCAATAGCTTAGCATGTCATTTTCAAACTTGCAGTTCAAATGCTTGATATCTGGGAAGCTATCAACACAGATTTAAATCTTTTGGCAGATAAAGCATTTTATACAGTATATATATGATTCAGCTGTGTATTTAGCTGTTTGTATTGAGTTCAGCATTATTTTCTTTTTTCTTTACTTAGCCCACTCAATCTGTTGGAGTGCAGGTCAAGCACTAGACCTCCATAATTCCCACCTGCTATTTCTGGCTTTCCCTTATCACTCTGTGTCTTTCGGCTTGCCTGCCCTCCTATCAATAATGAGCATTAATCGTGAATCCTTTACGAGCTTCTCACTCATTGAAACGTGCTAAATATGCCAAATGAGGGCTGTCTTCCAGAAGTACCTTTTATTCTCCCTTTGGGGCTATCGCCGCTATTGTTCACTGTTGTTCCTACCAAGTGGCCTTGTAAAAAGGGATCATTTTTCACAATGAAGGCAATAATTGTTTTTCTCTGAAATATGAGCAAAGGTAAGGATCTGACAGATTATAAAAAGTGTCCAGATTCATCGCACAGTAACTGAAACACATAAATGTGGGTGTGTGTGTGGGCTCTAGCGGAAATACAATATAAATAGAAAATTATTTTTTCATTTTAGTTCTTTTACTTGAATCTATTTTTTGTCTTTTTTTTTTTATACATTACCTATGTTTTGCTTTTCACTAATTTCTCATTTTTAGTTGTGAGTTTTTATATATATTTTTTTAAACTGCAGACAGGTTTTCCACCAATGGCTGTGATGCCCCATGCTAAGGAAACAGTTCTGGTCTCACACAAACAATCAGGGACCCTGCTTGAATGGTTCTAGATCAAGTGATTAACATGACCCCCAATCGTAGTAATCACACAGGGTTGTTTACAACAGCTCAGCTATCTTTGTACTGCAAAGCTGCTAAAGTGAAATACAGTAAAATAAAATAAAAGTGTTACTAAACCCTAGACCCTGCATTCACTATATCTGGTCGCCCAAAATACACAGAACATGGAAATGCAATTATTTTAGTGAATATAAACTGCTAATTACCCTTTCTCATCAGCAGAATATAGCAGTCTTGGGACTTCTATCAGTGTCTGGTTAAAGCTTATTTGAGGAGTTTTCCTTCTACTCTGACTGTCCTATGAGACTGCAGGGCCCCTGACCCTCTGTCTGGAGAGTGATGATTGGCCGTGTGCTGATCACATGCACCATACCAAGAAAAAAATCTCCATAGGCGACGTTTAAAAAGCTCTATATGTTGCATGTTTTGAGTTAAAGAGGAGGTCTAGGGCTAGAATTATTGTTCTCGCTCTGCCGATCGGCAATACCTCACATGTGTGGTTTGAACACCGTTTTCATATGCAGGCATTACTTACGTATGCATTCGCTTCTGCACGCAAGCTCAGGCACGTTTGAAAAAATGTTCTTATTTATTTTACCATTTATTTTTATTTTTACACTGTTCTTTAAAAAAAAAAAAAGTCTCAGTTTTATTTAAACATTCCTTGTAATAGAATAAAAGGCCATCTTCCCCTCACTCATCTCCATACCCAGCAAGGAAGAGTATCCGATCGCTTCTGCCGCTGTGGATGGCTCCGGTAAGTGGCGGAGGGCACAGAAGCGTGGTGGGAGGGGGGGCCCTCTCTTCCGCTGCCGATAAAAGTGATCTCGCATCGAATCTGTCGCAGGGACCACTATTATTGGAAACCGGACTGCCAGCCGAAGAAGAAGATACCGGGGTTATGGCAGCTAGCTACTGCCATAAAAAAGATATCCCTCTTCTAAAAAAGATATCCCTACATGTGTGGTTTGAAAACCGTTTTCATATGCAGGCACTACTTACGTATACATTCGCTTCTGCACGCAAGCTTGGCGGGACGGGGCGCATTTGAAAAAAAAATTCTTATTTATTTTACCATTTATTTTTTATTTTTACACTGCTTTTAAAAAAAAAAAATTGTGTCAGTTTTATTCCTATTACAAGAAATGTAAACATCCCGCCGGCCGAAGAAGATACCAGGGTTATGGCAGCTAACTACTGCCATAAAAAAGATATCCCTCTTCAGGACGTGTTAGGAGTTAGGACGTGCATTGGCATGTGGTGGCCCAGAAGTGGTTAAATATAAGTGATTACTAACATTTAAGGTTGCTAAGATTCAAGTGCATGTGCCTTTAAAAAATGTGAACAAGATAAGAGCGCTACCATATACTATGCTAATACATCACCAAATAAATCATAAAAACTCATATGAAATATAAAATACCAACATATAAAATCCATAAATTCAAGTGAACAAATAAATAAATATATAAAGTTCATGTGAATCCAAGGAGTTTTTTCCAGTGGAACTTCAACTTAATCGGATGTGCAGTATAAAGTATACAATAAATATACAGAATTACGCTATATAGCTTCTTTTTCCATTTGTACCCATCCCTGGAGGTTCGTTGAGGACAACACCTTTTGTAGCTGGAGTTACAGCCTGTGAGACCACAGAGCCCAGCAGTCCTTATAACGTTTGTACACTTCTCAACGGGATTACTGACGACTCAGTGAGGACAACGTGAGCCGCAGTGACACAGCCAGTGGGACTACTAAGCCCAGCCACCCTCTCAAAGTGCATCCAGCTTCTGTTATGGGAGTCCTGGATCTCTGGTGAGTGAGAGGGCACACAGAGGGGTACACAGAGGGGAACATGAACTTTGCACTGATGTTGGTCTTGGCACTTTGTACTGCGCATCTGATTAAGTTGAAGTTGCACTGGAAAAACCTCCTTGGATTCACATGAACTTTATATATTTATTTATTTATTTGTTCACTGGTATTTATATATTGTTATTTTATATTTGATATGAGTTTTTATAAATAATTTGGTGATGTATTAGTATAGTATATGGTAGCTCTCTTATCTTATTCACACTTATCAGGAGATGGTTAGGGGACAGTGGAAGAAGGGGAGGATCAGAAAAGACAGGATCAAATAGCCTTTTTACACAATGCAGAGGATTAACCCCCCTTAGGTTCCACAGTGAGTATAACAAGCATGCTTTACTGCATATACAGACTGTTTTTACTGTTGTGGATTTAGCACTTTAACCACTTCAGCCCCGGAAGATTTGGCTGCTGAATGACTGGGCCATTTTTTCGTGATTCGGCACTGTGTCGCTTTAACTGACAATTGCAGGGACGTGCAATGCTGCACCCAAACAAAATTGACGTCCTTTTTTTCCTACAAATAAAGCTTTCTTTTGGTGGTATTTGATCACCTCTGCGTTTTTTATTTTTTGCACTATAAACAAGAAAAGAGCGACAATTTTGAAAAAACTCAATATTTTGTATATTTTACTATAATAAATATCCCAATTTTTTTTTTAGGCTGATATGTATTCTTCTACATATTTTTGGTAAAAAAAAATCACAATAAGCGTATATTGATTGGTTTGCGCAAAAGTTATAGCATCTACAAAATAGGGGATAGATTTATAGAATTTTTATTATTATTATTATTTTTACTAGTAATGGCGGCAATCTGCGATTTTTATTGGGACTGGGACATTATGACGGACACAGCGGACACTTTTGACACATTTTTGGGACCATTGGCATTTATAGAGCCATCAGTGCTATAAAAATGCACTGATTACTGTAAAAATGGAACGGGCAGGGAAGGGGTTAACACTAGGGGGTGATCAAGGGGTTAACTGTGTTCCCTGCTACGTGTTTCTAACTGAAGGGGGGAGGGACTGACTAGAGGAAGTGACGGATCGTGGTTCCTAGCTAATTGGAACACACGATCTGTCACCCCTCTCAGAACAGAACAGGGATTTGTGTGTACACACATACTTCCCTGTTCTGCCTCCCGTGCTCGCAATTGCTCGTGGCCGGCGGTCATGGCATCCATCGGCCATGAGCATCAGCACCCCCGCTGTGCAGCGGTGCATGCCTGCTTACCAATCCCACAAGCCGATGTATAGCTATGAAGGTTCACGGAATCATGCCAACCTGCTGCAGTAAAATGATGACGGCTGGTCGGCAAGGGGTTAAGCTCCAGAATAGTGAATTCCCCAGTGCTTTCCCATGTCCAAGGAGCCAGTTAGGCCTGGTTCACACCTATGCATTTTTTAGTGCGTTTTCAGTTTTGCAGATACACACTACAGACCATTTAACATGGTTTCCTATTGGTCATATTCACATCTATGCAATTTATGGAAAGAGCCTGGGACTTTTTTTCTAGTTCCATAGAGTTCAATGGATCAAAAATGTGTATTGAAAAATGCAAAATGCACCTGGAATATGCAAACTGCAATCTGCATAGGTGTGAAACAGGCCTTACAGCCTGCCATATAAGTGAATGTCTGTAAGCCTATAATAAATACCGATGTCTCATTTCATTGATGCTTACCCAAGTGGCTTTTTTCCTGAACGCGGGAGTACTACATTTTTTAGGACTTGCCATACATGCATATGCAAGTAAACTCTGATGCATGGAAACATCAGCATTTACAGAGACTATGCCAGAAAACCCATAATAAGGTTTTGCTCTAGGGTCTCATGGGCAGTGGTTTCACCCCAGGTCATCAATTATCTTTTACATCAAACAAGTAAAATCCTAAAACCAACAAGAAGGTCAGGGCTCTGTCTAAACTGGTCAGTACTTATCTCTGCAGATATTTGCATTCTTGCATGCAAACTTCCTCTTTCCATATGACTGTACAGTTCTTCCGTCTATTACATACATACAGGTCAGACTTTGCCGTCATCAAAGCTGCAAATTATTCTCATTTCCTTTACTTTTTTAACGTCCAGGAGGAAACACTTGTATTCACTTATCTACTAAGGAAACAAAATCAACATAATACAAACATTTACAAGGTAGCTATATAAATAAACTGCATTTAATTAAGCTTCCTGAGACAAATACATTAAACATTTAAATGAACTAAACTTTGAACAAGTCAATTACTGAAACACTTAATTTAAACAAAAATGTACAAGCTGAACACAAATGATTTTATAACTTAGAATAAATTAAGCATTGTGTCACAATATCTGATATATTAAATAAACAAATAGTATACAAGCAGACACATTTTTTTTAATGATTCTGATAACAGCTACGTGTGTAGTCTCTTTTTCTGATGTGTATTTACAGGCTATTGCAGTGATGGCGAACCTTGGCACCCCAGATGTTTTGGAACTACATTTCCCATGATGCTCAACTACACTGCAGAGTGCATGAGCATCATGGGAAATGTAGTTCCAAAACATCTGGGGTGCCAAGGTTCGCCATCACTGCGCTATTGGGACCAGGTTTGTTTCCATTTTCTTGTGTTTGGCTCCATTCATAGGGGTGCACACATGATGTGCCAGGTGTGCATGGGCACACCCTAATCATACAGTGCTGTGCATTTTCTCCTTGTTGCTTGGCTGCAGAGAAAGGCACTGGAGAATCTCTGTCCTCAATTCCTTTTTCTATTCTAAAAGTAAGACATCAGGGGTCTTTTTGGACCACTGATATATCACCAAAGCCCCTAAAAAAAATAAAAAAAATAAAAATAAATAAAATAAATACTAATTCTTTGTAAAAAAAATTGTAAAAATAATAAAATTGCAAAAAAAGTTATAATAAAAAATAAATAAAAATATTGCCCTACTGCAATATTTTATATATATATATATATATATATATATATATATATATATATATATATATATACACACACACAGTGGATATACAAAATCTACACACCCCTGTTAAAATGTCAGGTTTCTGTGATGTGAATAAATGAGACAAAGATAAATCATTTCAGAACTTTTTCCAACTTTAATTTGACCTATAAACTATACAACTCAGTTGAACAACAAACTGAAATCTTGTGGTGGCGGGAAGTAAAATAAAAAAATAAAAAATAAATATGGTTGCATAAGGGTGCACACCCTTATGCACCTTTTGATTTTATTACAGCACTCAGTCTTTTTGGGTATGAGTCTATCAGCATGGCACATCTTGACTTGGCAATATTTGCCCACTCTTCTTTGCAAAAACAATCCAAATCTGTCAGATTGTGAGGGAATCTCCTGTGCACAGCCCTATTCAGATCACCCCACAGATTTTCAATGGCATTCAGGTCTGGGCTCTGGCTGGGCCATTCTAAATCTTTAATCTTCTTCTGGTAAACCATTCCTTTGTTGAATTAGATGTATACTTTTGGTCGTTGTCATGCTGAAAGATGAAGTCTTCACATTCAGCTTTCTAGCAGAAGCCTGAAGGTTTTGTGCCAATATTGACTGGTAATTGGAACTGTTCATAATTCCCTCTACCTTGACTAAGGCCCCTGTTCTAGTTTAAGAAAAACAGCCTGAAAGCATGATGCTGCAACCACCATGTTTCACTGTTGGTATGGTGTTATTTTGGTGATGTGCAGTGTTGTTTTTGTGCCAGACATATCTTTTGAAATTATGGCCAAAAAGTTAAACCTTTGTTTCATCAGGCTATAACACATCTTCCCACATGCTTTTGGGAAACTTCAGATGTGTTTTTGCAAAATTTAGCCAGGCTTGGCATATAAAGAATACGGGAGATTGTTTTCACATGTACCACACTGTCAGTACTTTCCAGATATTCCTGCAGCCTCTTTTAATGTTGCTGTAGGCCTCTTGGCAGCCTCCCTGACCAATTTTCTTCTTGTCTTTTCATAAATTTTTGAGGGATGTCCAGTTCTTGTCCAGTCACTGTTATGCCATATTTTCTCCACTTGAGGATGACTGTCTTCACCGTGTTCCATGGTATATCTAATGCCTTGTAAATTCTTTTGTACCCTTCTCCTGACTGATACCTTTTAACAATGAGATCCTTATGATGTACCATAGCTTTTGCTGTAGGATGCAACTAGGAAAATGCCAGGAAAGACCTACTAGAACAGCAACGTAGGGTGGGCCCACTGTATCCAAGTTTTTTTTTAAAGCAATTTACCAGTCTCCTCAAGAAAACTGTAAGTTCCTCCATGTGCATTATGTTATTTTCTGTTCTAATCTAATGTTGCACGGGGAGGGGGATTTCCGGTGTGCTGGTATGCAGGCCCTTGCCACATTTAAAAGATGTCTCATTAGAGAATGTTAATATTTGCGTTTGGAAAGAGGGCTAAGGTGTAGCAAACAGGCTGCTGGGTCATGGATAAAGGAAAGGTCTGTGAGATCTTCAATCAAAGCACATACATCCTGCCAGTAAGGTTGAATTTGAGGGCAAGTCCAAAAAATATGATAGAGTGTTCCTCTGTGTTCCCCACATTGCCAACAGGTGGGGTTGACAGTAATAAAAACAATCTGTGTAGTCTCTCTGGAACTCTGGAGTTGATTTACTAAAAGTGGAGAGTGTAAAATCTGGTGCAGCTCTGCATAGAAACCATCAGCTTCCATTTTTTTTGTCAAAGCCGATTGGCTACCATGCACAGCTGCACCAGATTTCACGCCCTCCGGTTTTAGTAAATCAACCCCTCTATACCATCCAGTCAGGAGCTTATATCCTGATTCCTGCAGTCTCTATAAAATAGAATAAGAAAAATACAGTCTCTTTAGTCCACAGATAATATGCATCCTGTTAATTAAATGAGAAGGCAGAACAGTCATGTATTCTTACTTCTTGTGTAAATGCAGGCACATACTGATATACTAAGAGTGAGGTTTGAATAGCCTATCACCTCTGGGACCCTGTTCACATCTGTTTTTTTTCTTCTAGAATCGCTGGCAAAATTGCACCATTCTGTCAATGCTTCTGGAACATGGTAAAAAAAAAACATGCAATGCACGTTTGGGTGCAATTATTGTTATTGCCACCCCAAACGTGCAGAAGAAACAAGCATTTAGTCAGAAAAAACACTCAAAACCTTGTTTTCCAAAGATTCGCCAAAGCCAGGTCCAAAAAAAGGTATATGAGCTACTTTGGCGCCTTTTTTGGAGCAGACAGCAGCCCATTCAAATGCAGTTTTACTGCTATAGGGTGGCAGCTCTTCACAGGATCATGTATACAGTATCTCACAAAAGTGAGTACACCCTTCACATTTTTCTAAATATTTTATTATATTTTTTCATGTGAAAACACTGAAGAAATTACAGTTTGCTACAATGTAAATTGTGTACAGCATGTATAACAGTGTAAATGTGCTGTCCCCTCAAAATAACTCAGTGAGTACACCCCTAAGTGAAAATGTACAAATTGGGCCCAATTAGCCACCCCCCATGTCATGTGACTTGTAAGTGTTACAAAATCTCAGGTGTGAATGGGGAGCAGGTGTGTTAAATTTGTTGTTATGGCTCTCACTCTCTCATACTGGTCACTGGAAGTTCAATATGGCATCTCATGTCAAAGAACTCTCTGAGGATCTGAAAGAAAGAATTGTTGCTTTACATAAAGTTGGCCTAGGCTATAAGAAGGTTTGCCAAGACCCTGAAACTGAGCTGCAGCACTGTGGCCAACACCATACAATGGTTTAACAGGACAGGTTCCACTCAGAACAGGCCTCCCCATGGTCGACCAAAGAAGTTGAGTGCACATGCTCAGCATCATATGCAGAGGTTGTCTTTGGGAGGCTGAAGGGGTGGGGGGTCAGCCTGTCAGTGCTCAGACCATACGCTGCACACTGCATCAAATTCATCTGCATGGCTGTCACCCAGAAGAAAGCCTCTTTTAAAGCTTTTGCACAAGAAAGCCTGCAAACAGTTTGCTGAAGACAAGCAGACTAAAGACATGGATTACTGGAACCATGTCCTGTGGTCTGATGAGACCAAGATAAACTTATTTGGTTCAGATGGTGTCAAGCATGTGTGGCGGAAAACAGGTGAGGAGTACAAGGACAAGTGTGTCTTGCCTACAGTCAAGCATGGTGGGAGTGTCATGGTCTGGGGCTGCAGCACTGGGGAGCTACAGTTCATTGAGGTAACCATGAATAACAACATGTACTGTGATATACTGAAGCAGAGCATGATCCCCTCCCTTAGGAGACTGGGTTGCAGGGAAGTATTCCAACATGATAACGACCCCAAACACACCTCCAAGATGATCACTGCCTTGCTAAAGAAGCTGAGGGTAAAGGTAATGGACTGGCCAAGCATGTCTAAATAGATAAACCCTATTAAGCATTTGTGGGGCATCCTCAAACTGAAGGTGGAGGAGCGCAAGGTCTCTAACATCCACCAGATCCGTGATGTCATCATGGAAGAGTGGAAGAGGACTCCAGTGGAAACCTGTGGATCTCTGGTGAACTCTATGCCCAAAACAGTTAAGGCAGTGCTGGAAAATGATGCTGGCCACACAAAATATTGACACTTTGGGCCCAATTTGGACATTTTGACTTGTACTTGCACATACTGTATATACGTGATCCTGCATTTATGCCTGCAGGGGATGCGCTGCTTCTGCTTTGATAATCTGCAGGTGCCGGGTACTTGATGTCCTCCGGCACCCACTGATTATCGGTAAACTACACAGAACGGGGACCTGCAAATGTAAACAAAGCAGATCGCTGCTCTGACAGGGGGGAAGGGATGGATTCTACAGTATGTCGCTGCAAAAAATTCATTACTTTCACTAGTAAAAGCAGCACATACAGTACACATAAACACTGGTTAGGCATACAGCTAACCCTTTGAATGTCCTAGATGTTTAACCCCTTCCTAGCCAGTGTCATTAGTACAATGACAGTGCATATTTATAGCACTGATTAGTGCCATTGGTTCCAACAAAGTGTCAAAAGTGTCAGTTATGCCGCGTCCACACGATCGGATTGCCTGGCGGACCAGAGTCAAGTCCGTTAATTTTGAACATGGCTCCAGGTAGCCAGGACTAGCGAAGGAAGTCAATGTCACCGCCTCCATCAGCGAGATTGACAGCTCGCGAGCCCCGTCACCTGGTATGGATTTAAAGGGGAACCCCTACGCCAAAAAAAACGCGTGGGGGTCCCCCCAAAGTCCATACCAGACTCTTATCCGAGCACGCAGCCCGGCCGGTCAGGAAAGGGGGTGAGGACGAGCGAGCGCTCCCCCCAAAGCACCTTGTCCCCATGTTGATGAGGACAAGGGCCTCTTACTGACAAACCTGGCCGTTGGTTGTCGGGGTCTGCGGGCGGGGGGCTTATCAGAATCCGGGAGACCCCTTTAATAAGGGGCCCCCAGATTCAGGCCCCCCCCACCCTATGTGAATGAGTATGGGGTAGTGGGGAAGTGGTTAAATTACTTTTTTTCCTGCAGAAATGACACTAGGTGCAGGGACAGTTCTAAGCACGGGAAACATGCGCCCCTTTACAGGCATACTATACACACCCCCCAAGTACAAAATTTTAAGGAATATTACACTTTTATTGTTTCACTTTAAGCATTATTAAAATCACTGCTCCCGAAAAAAAACTTTAGTTTTTAAAGCTTTTTTTTGCATTGATACATGTCCCCTGGGGCAGGACCCAGGTCCCCAAACACTTTTTAGGACAATAACTTGCATATTAGCCTTTAAAATTAGCACTTTTGATTCTGAATGTTCGAGTCCCATAGACTTTAATAGGGTTCTAAAGTTTACACAAAGTTTAGGTCTGTTCGCAGGTTCTGATGCAAACCGAACCGGGGGTGTTCAGCTCATCCTTAGTGAAGGCTATCAGAGAGGCTTTGAACTGGGAAGATGATGTGGTTAATCCTTCCAAACAAAGGAAGTATTTCAAACAACTAAAAAAGGAGTGTCTCAACTTTCCATTCCTGTCTGAGCTTGGTGAGGTCATTTCGGACGAGTGGAGTAAGGTTGAAAAGAAGAATAGTATGCTTTAAAAAGTTTTAAAGTTATATCCCTTTAAGGAAAATTAGGTCAAGTATTTGGAATCGGCTCCGCTAGTGGATACAGCTGTGATGAGACTAGTAAAGCATGTGACACTTCCACTGGAAGATACAGTTTCATTTAAGGACGCCTTGGACAGATGGCTTTATTCCGATTTAATGAGAATTTACCTTACAGCTGGTATGGCCTGTAAACCAGCGTTGGCTATGAAAGTCTGGACGGACAGTGTGGATGATACTCTCAGGAATATTTCGAATGAAGTCACAAAAAGTTCTCCTATCCAGGAGTTATGGCTTGCATCGGCTTTTCTGGGGGAGGCCTCGATTGACATCATCCGCTTGGTGTCTCGGGTTATGCTCTCAGCTGTCACTAACAAACGGGCTCTTTGGCTCCGTCCCTGGCTGGCTGATCCAGCTTCAAAACAGGTGTGATGCCGAATTCCTTTTGAGGGCTCTTCCCTCTTTGATAATAAATTGGATTATGCCATAACCCGGGCCACTGGTGGGAAGTCTGGGGGTCTCCCTCAGGATAGATGCCTAAAAAGCCAGAGAAGGTTTTTTCCTAAGAAACAATACCAAGAGCAGGCCAGGGAGGCCCATATTCATAGACCAGGTCGTGAATATTCCAGGTCATGGAAGTCAAGGCAGTCTTCCTTTAAGAAATCTTCTGGACCGTCAGAACGGTCTCTTCAGGCCATTCCTCGACCTTCAGCAGACCCCCAAGACTCAGGTGCGTTCCCACCTCCCTTCCGGCCTCAGAAGAAAAAAGGCAGATTCTGTTACTACGTGAAATGTTTATTGTCTCAAGGCACTGCCGTTCTCGTTCCAGACGATCAACAAGGGTTGGGAATTTATTCTCCTCTCGTTATGGTCCAAAAGAAAAATGGAACTTGGAGGCCTGTCATAGACCTTACCCATCTAAATCGTTTTATCAAAAAGGACAGGTTCAAGATGGAAACGCTGTCAACAATACAACAATTGGTCCAGTCAGGCGATTGGATGATTTCAATAGATTTAAAGGACGCTTATTTTCATGTCCCTGTGGCAGAGGATTTTCAGCAGTTTCTTTGTTTCTCCGTGGGCAAGCTGCATCTACAGTTCATATGTCTCCCGTTCGGGCTTTCAACATCTCCCCGGGTTTTCTCAAAGTTATTGTTAGCTGTAGTGGCCCTATTGAGAACCAAAGGAATTCGTCTTCACCATTATTTGGACGATCTTCTGCTGCTAGGCCAGGACAGAGACCGTCTGTTAGTACACAAGGGTCAGGTTATCTCCACTCTTCAAGAATTCGGTTGGACCCTGAATCTAGAGAACATTCAGTTAATTCCAGCTCAGTCTCCCATATTCCTAGGAACCCTCTTCAATACGGTAAAGGGTAGCATCTCGTTACCCGAAGAGAAGGTTTCGGTAATTCGGGACAGAATTCATCTGGCTCTTTCAGCCTCCCATCTCCAGGCTCTCCAGTGAGGATTATCGGCACTATGGTGGCCATGATTCCAATGGTGAAGTGGGCTCAATGGAAGATGAGACCCTTCTAAAAAGGGTTTCTTCACCAATGGCTAGGCGACAAGACTCAGCCCATCCGGATCATTTTCTCAATGAGAAGCCCTCTTCCTTGGTGGCTTCAGAGGGAGATTCTGTTCAATTGTCATTCCATTCTTCCCATCTCGTGGATAACAATAACTTTGGACGCCAGCAACAAGGGCTGGGGCGCCCACTGTTTGACAGAAGTACCACAGGGCACCTGGGATTTTCCTTCCAGAAGAACGGTCTGGAGTTAAGGGCAGCTTTCCAGGCGTTGCTAGCATTTCGTCATCTGATCTCAGGAGCCTCGATTCTACTCAGGCTATACAACATGACGGCAGTGGCAGATATAAGGAGACAAGGAGGTACTCGAAGTCTGTCTCTACTTCAGGAGGTAGAGCCAATTATGTCTTGGACTCAGAAGAACCTGGTCAACATTACAGCAACTTATGTTCCAGGGACGCAGAATGTTCAGGCAGACTTTCTGTCTTGAGTCCTTCTAGGCGACAACCAATGGTCCCTTCACGAGGAGGTTTTCAGTTGGATTCTAACATTGGGGTTCTCCGAGCCCTTGCAACAAGAAACTGGCAAGGTACTATTCAAGGTTTCGGGATCCTCAGGCCTACGGGGTGGATGCATTGACGGAACGAAGTGGTTCAACAGAGCTTATGCTTTTCCTCCAACTTCCATTATTCTACAGTTCCTGCGGAGACTCAGATCAGAAGCAGTAGAAGTGATAGCTGTAATACCTTACTGGCCCAACAGACCATGGTATCCACTGCTAATGCTCCTCAGTGTCAGAGACCCGATTCCCTTACCTCTCAGACGCGATCTTCTGTCTCAGGGCTTGAAGCTACATCCCTGTCTGGCCCATCTGTGTCTGAGGGTCTGGTTTTTGAGAGGGGAAGGTTACTCTTATGAGTGCAAGGAGAAAAAGTACTAACTGGGTGTATGAGAGGATTTGGTCTAGATTCACAAGCCACATGTCTTCCAGGTCTAGCTCTGATCATAACCTGACGGTTCAGGATGTTTTGAGTTTTTTTACAGTTTGGACTAGATATCTCCTTATCTGTCAGCGCTCTTCGTGTGCAAGTTTTGGCAATTTCAGCATTTTCTGGAGTTTCTTGGGCTAAACATCCTTTGGTTCAGCAATTCTTCAAGGGAGCGGTTAGACTCAGACCACAGAGGAAACCTAGATTCCCCAAATGGGATTTACCACTAGTTCTTGACTTCTTCTCACAACTGGACAAACCGCTTTCAGTTAAAGAGTTGTCCCTCATGACATCTTTTTTAGTAGCCATATCTTCAGCAAAGAGAGTCTCTGAAATACAGTCTCTAGGATCAAAAGAGCCTTTCCTCACTTCCTTCCCAGACAGAGTGGCCCTAGTCCTAGCATTGGCTAGGGTCGAATCCCAAGGTCACTTCAGTCTTCCACGAAAATCAGGATATCACTCTTCCTACCTTTAATTCTGCTGGGAGTCAAGATCTTCATCCTCTTGACAGGATACAGCATCTTTCTAGTAATTGGATTACCTTTTTGTTCTATTCCACGGGAAAAGCAAAAGCCTTAGGGCTTCTGTCAGATCTATCGCGACATGGGAGGTTCAGGCAATCCAGTGGGCTTATAGAGAGAAGGGCTTGGCTCCTCCTGAGGCGGTTACAGCACATTCCACAGGAAGTCTCTCGATTTCTTGGGCAGCCTCACGTCATGTGGCTCCTGAAGTTATCTGCTAAGCAGCCTCCTGGTCAACCATTCATACATTTATGTCTCATTATTGTGTTGAACCTGGCAGTTTATCTTCTGTTGATTTTGGTTTAAAGGTGCTGTCGGTTGACAGTGTTAAATAAATCTTTGTTCAACTTTTTGCCCACCTGAGTGTTTTTGGCAAGTGATTTACCACACGTTTGTCAGGTCACCTAGAGCCCAGGTGACAGATGCACACCGTAGGGTTTAGGGGTGCACCGCAAGGTTGTGGACCCTATGGCTAACTGCTGCAGACGGGGGACAGATCCCACTGGGGTTAGAGCGTAAGATTCCCCGGGGCGCGGAGTCTAAGAGCCAGCAGGTGTTCACCAGAGCCTCGAGTGGTGAGGATGGACTTGGCTGCAACTGGCTCCAGGTCACGACCCCCAGGGTCCCCCAGCTCACACCCACAGTAGGCAACAGGAGGATAGGGATGGTGAGGGACAAAGCCAAGGTCGGGGCCACAAGCAGACAAGAATAGTCGGGTACACACCAAAAGGTCAGGGTCACAGGCAAACAGGGATAGTCAAGACACGCCAAAGTCGGTAACGGAAAACAGTAGCAGAGCACACGGCAGGAAACAGGAAGCTAACACACAAAGGTTGATCAGCAGGATAGGCTAGCAGTGCACAGGTTAATATAGAGTTGTCTGATAGGAGCTAGGGTGGAGCCATGCCAGAGGAAGGATATAAAAGCAGTCAGGTGAAGCTCGGCTGGTCTCTAGAACTAAACACATGCAGACAGGTAAGCAGACGAACTCTATCGCATAACCATGACAGTACCCCCCCTCTTACGAGGCCTCCCCCTTCCCCGCCTGGGACCAGGTTTAGAGGGGAACTTCAAATGAAACTTCCTCAACAGACGAGGTGCAAAGACCTCGGAAGCCGAAATCCACGTCCTCTCCTCAGGACCAAAACCTTTCCAGTGCACAAGGTACTGGAGAATGCCTCTACAGAGTCGGGAATCCAAAATTTGGCTAACCTCGTACTCCTGATCATCCTCAGAGACCGGTGCTACGGTAGAGAGAGGACGAGAGAACTTATTGAGGACTAAAGGCTTTAGAAGGGCAACATGGAAGGAGTTAGAGATTTTGAGGCTTTTGGGAATCTGGAGCTTGAAACAAACCGGATTCAGTTTAGAAATTATGGTGTATGGACCAATGAATCTTGGGGCAAATTTGAGGGAAGGAACCCGGAGTTTGATGTTCCTGGTGGAGAGCCAGACTTTGTCTCCTGGCTGAAGAGAAGGTGGCTTACGCCTGCGACGGTCAGCAAAACTCTTGAATTTGTTGGCAGCTTTCTGGAGGGAATCATGAACGTCAGCCCACATGGAATTGAATGATTCCTGAACAGTAGCCAAAGCTGGAATGTCAGAAGAACAAGTCATAGGAAGAGGAAGCTGAGGATGTCTTCCATAAACAGTGACAAAGGGTGTTTTCTGAGAACTGACGTTAACATGATTATTGTGGGAGAACTCAGCCCACGGTAATAGTGATGCCCAATCATCATGATGGGCAGAGACCAAGGTACGGAGAAAGACCTACAACTCTTGATTAACTCTCTCAGTCTGGCCATTGGATTGGGGATGATAAGAAGAGGTAAAATCCAAGGTAATGTCGAGGGATTTGCAAAAGGCTCTCCAAAAACGAGAAGTAAATTGCACACCCCTGTCCGAGACGACATGAGAAGGAACACCATGAAGGCGGAAAATCTCTCGTACAAAAATGGGAACCAAGGCAGGGGCAGAAGGGAGACCAGGAAGAGGAACAAAATGAGCCATCTTGGAGAACCGATCGATTACTACCCAAATGGCCGTATTATTCTCCGATAGTGGAAGATCAGTGATAAAATCCATGGCGATATGAGACCAGGGCTCCTTAGGAATGGGCAAGGGCATGAGAAGACCAGCAGGGGCTTGAGTGGAAGGTTTAGACTGAGCACAGACGTGACAAGCCTTAACATAGTCTTTAACATCCGAGCGGAGATTAGGCCACCAGTAGTGACGACTGATAAGCAGGAAGGATCGGAGGAACCCAGCATGACCTGTCACCTTGGAATCATGTCCCCAATGAAGGATCTTAGTTCTTAGCTCCGTGGGAACAAAGGTCTTATCAGGAGGAATTTTTGATTCCAGGGTGGTAGAATGGGCAACAATGCAAGAGGTAGGAATGATTGGCTCAAGATCAGGGTTGGACTCCTCGTCCAAAGTGTCAAATGACCTAGAGAGCGCATCAGCTCGACCGTTGCAGGAACCAGGTTTGTACGTAATCGTGAATTTAAAACGAGAATAGAAGAGACTCCACCTGGCCTGTCTGGGGTTCAGACGTTTAGCATTCTGTAGGTACTGTAGATTCTTATGATCAGTAAAGATCGTTATGGAGCGAGGGGAACCTTCCAAGAGATGACGCCACTCCTCCAACGCCAATTTAATTGCGAGAAGTTCCCGATCACCAATGGCATAATTTCTCTCTACCTGAGAATTTTTTTTGGAGAAGAACGCACATGGTTGAGGTTTCTTCTCAAAGTCCTGAAGAAGCACAGCTCCCACCCCCATCGAAGAAGGGTCTACTTCAATAAAAAATGGGTCCTCAGGATTTGGTCTCCTCAAGAGGGGTTCAGAGACAAAGGCCTGTTTCAGATCGTGAAACGCAGAGACAGCCTCGGAAGGCCAGTCTTTGGCATTCGCACCCTTCTTGGTCAAAGTGATAATAGGCGCAGCAATGGAAGAGTAAATCCTTATGAACTGCCTATAATAATTTGTGAAGCCAAGAAAGCGCTGTGTAGCCTTGAGGCTAGCGGGAAGGGGCCAGTTGGTAATGGCTGAGACCTTTCCGGGATCCATGCGAAGACCCGCACTAGAAACAAAACATCCCAGAAACAGGACCTCGGAACATTCAAAGGAGCATTTCTCCATCTTGGCATAGAGATTGTTCTCTCTAAGGCGCTGAAGTACGGTGCGTACATGGTTTCTGTGAGCAGGCAGATTTTCGGAAAAGATGAGAATATCATCCAGATAGATGACAACAAACTGGTACAGTAGATCCCTGAATATTTCATTGACAAAGTTCTGGAACACAGCTGGAGCATTACATAAACCAAAAGGCATAACCAAGTACTCGTAATGCCCGTCCCTAGTGTTAAGTGCGGTCTTCCATTCGTCACCTACCGTATTCGAATGAGATTATATGCACCTCTGAGATCCAACTTAGTGAAAATGGAAGCCCCCTTCAACCTGTCAAATAGCTCAGATATTAGAGGTAAGGGGTAACGGTTTTTAATAGTCACAGCGTTTAAACCTCTATAGTCGATGCAGGGTCTGAGGGTACCATCCTTTTTGGCAACGAAAATGAAGCCTGCTCCTGCAGGCGATGAGGATTTCCGGATGAAACCTCTCTCCAGATTCTCAGCGACATACTCAGACATGGCCTGGGTCTCTGGAATGGACAAAGGGTAGGTACGACCCCTGGGCAGGGTTGCTCCAGGGACAAGGTCAATAGCACAGTCAAAAGATCTGTGAGGAGACAGCACCTCAGCAGACTTCTTGCAGAACACATCCCGGAAATCGCTGTATGCCGTGGGAAGATCGGACGATACAGATGTGGTAGCAATGGGAAGTTTCCTCTTGGGGGTCACCTTGGGAAGACAAGACGAGAAACACGAAGGACCCCAGGCCAGGATCTGCCCAGATACCCAGTCCACATGTGGCGAGTGGAGCTGTAGCCAAGGAAGGCCCAAATACAATGGGGGTAGAGGCCTTGGGTAGGATGAGGAAGGAGATCCACTCCTGGGGGAGTATCCCTACCGACATCCTAATAGGTAGCGTCTGTAAACGGATAGGGCCCCCTGGGAGCACAGTGCCATCAATTACCGAGACTACTAGTGGAGTAGCGAAGGGAGAAAGGGTAAGCTTCATAGAAGAAGCAGTTTTCCAGTCCATAAAATTGCCGGCAGCCCCGGAGTCCAGATATGCTAGGACCGATTGGGAAGAAGTGCCTACATGGAGGAACACGGGAAGAAGGAGACGAGAAGGTGATGTTTCTGGGTCCAATACTCCACCTTCCAAATGTATTAGACTCGAGCGTTTCCCGGACGGAGCGAGCAGGAGTCACGAAAATGACCCTTGCCCCCATAATAAAGACACAAGCCCAGAGTTCTGCGTCTAGCACGTTCTTTGGGGGTTAGTCTGGTCCGGCCCAGCTGCATGGGTTCCTCAGCAGACAGAGGATGCTCCACAGGGCGACGGGGAAAAAGCTCAGGCTGACTAGAACCTGGGGGGTGCTGGCGTGTTTTTTCTAAGGACCTCTCCTGGAAACGAATGTCAATCTGATTACATAAGGAAATGACATTGTCCAGACCGGCCGGGATAGCTCTTCCTGCTAATTCGTCCTTCACTCGGTCAGAGAGGCCATGTAAAAAGGTTGCGACCAGGGCCTCATTGTTCCAGCTCAATTCCGTCGTAAGGATACGGAACTGAAGTGCATATTGGCCCACTGAACAAGATTCTTGGCGAAGGCGTAAAAGGGCACTAGCCGCAGAAGAAACTCGAAGATGTTACGAAAGAGCTTCAAGAAGTTGGACAGGCTGGAAACCACTGGATCATTTTTCTTCCACAGGGGAGCAGCCCAGGCTAAAGCTTCACCGGAGAGGAGGGAAATTATATAGGCTACCTTTGCCCAATCGGACAGAAAGTTTTGAGGCTGGAGCTCAAAATGAATGGTGCATTGGCTGAGGAAGCCCCTGCAGGCCTTGGAGTCCCCAGAGAAACGGGACGGAGCTGGCAGTAATAATGAATGCGTGGATGCGACTGGTGCGATAGGTGCAGTCGCAGACTGTATTTGAGGCTGCAGGTTTGGGGTTCCCAAGGAAGCCTGTAGCTGCTCAAAGTGGGAAGACAGATCCTGAAGGAATCGCATCACCTGAGTCTGATTAGATTCCTGGGTCTAGAGTCTCCGCACTATGCCCTGCAATGGATCGACTGCAGGGAGCGGCACGTCAGCCGGGTCCATGGCTGATCAAACTGTCAGGTCACCTAGAGCCCAGGTGACAGATGCACACCGTAGGGTTTAGGGGTGCACCGCAAGGTTGTGGACCCTATGGCTAACTGCTGCAGACGGGGGACAGATCCCACTGGGGTTAGAGCGTAAGATTCCCCGGGGCGCGGAGTCTAAGAGCCAGCAGGTGTTCACCAGAGCCTCGAGTGGTGAGGATGGACTTGGCTGCAACTGGCTCCAGGTCACGACCCCCAGGGTCCCCCAGCTCACACCCACAGTAGGCAACAGGAGGATAGGGATGGTGAGGGACAAAGCCAAGGTCGGGGCCACAAGCAGACAAGAATAGTCGGGTACACACCAAAAGGTCAGGGTCACAGGCAAACAGGGATAGTCAAGACACGCCAAAGTCGGTAATGGAAAACAGTAGCAGAGCACACGGCAGGAAACAGGAAGCTAACACACAAAGGTTGATCAGCAGGATAGGCTAGCAGTGCACAGGTTAATATAGAGTTGTCTGATAGGAGCTAGGGTGGAGCCATGCCAGAGGAAGGATATAAAAGCAGTCAGGTGAAGCTCGGCTGGTCTCTGGAAATGAACACATGCAGACAGGTAAGCAGACGAACTCTATTGCATAACCATGACAACGTTGCTGCCATGGAATCTATCAGGAAAAACGGAAAATACTTAATTTATAATTAATTAAAGCGGGGTTCCACCCTAAAGTGGAACCTCCGCTGATCGGATCCCTCCCCCCCCTCCGGTGTCACAATTGGCACCTTTCAGGGGGGAGGGGGGTGGAGATACCTGTCAAAGACAGGTATTTACACCCACTTCCGGGCATAGACTCCCGTGGGAGTCTACGCCATTTCCTGTCCTGCCGCGCTGTCTGCTGGGACACACACGGGTCTCAGAGACAGCGCGGAGAATTCCTATTGCGCTGCGCGACTCGCGCATGCGCAGTAGGGAACCTGGAAGTGAAGCCGATTCGCTTCACTTCCTGATTCCCTCACCTAGAATGGTGGCGGCAGCAGCCGAGGGCCAAGCGATCGATCGGCCTCGGCTGCCGGCATCGCTGGAACCCGGGACAGGTGAGTGTCCATTTATTAAAAGTCAGCAGCTGTAGTATTTATAGCTGCTGGCTTTTAATATTTTTTTTTTGGTGGAATCCCTCTTTAATTTATACCGTAATTTTCCTTTCCTGATAGACTCCGTGGCAGCAGGAGTTCCCTCCTCAAAATGGCTGCAGTAGGCTAGTTACCGAACACTGCCATGGACAGGGAGCAAAGATTTATGGGAGTAGTGTCCTATAGGGTAGTGGAGGCAGGACTTAACCCACACGTTGCTGCCATGGAGTCCACCAGGAAAGGAAAATTACGGTAAGTATTTTGATAGGATTTTTCTGTTTTTTTTTTTTTCACAATTGTTAGTTTTTTTTTGTTTATAGCACAACAGAAAAAAAAGGCAGCGGTGATCAAATAGCACTAAAAGAAAGTCCTATTTGTGGGGAAAAAAAGGACATCAATTTTATTTGGGTATAGCGTGGCATGACTGCATAATTGTCAGTTAAAATAACGCAGTGCCATATTACAAAAAATGGCCTGGTCATGAAGGGGGGTACATTTTCCAGGGGTCAAGTGCGTTAAAAATTTGGTGCTCTGTGGACACTATATGTGAATGTCAGCTGAGCTGTACAGCCAGTATGGATTAAGCTAAGAGGTCATAGAGAGTCCTGGGGCCTGCCGCTATGCAGGTAAAACCTACTGAGAAAGGCCCAAGGAGCAGATTTATAGACATGCGTGCATGTGCTATAGTTAATTTGCCATTTCAGAGTGTTTGCAATATTTTATTTATTTTGTATTTACATTTGGTGGCCCTTTTTGGTGCCTGCCAAGTATCTGACCTTCTTGCCAAGTTTACACACATTTAAGCAAACATCATTTAGTCAACATTCCACTTCCTAGGCTGGTAAGATGCCAGCCACAGACAATGTTTACAGGGAATTCATTGTTTTATGGAGATCAGTGCACAAGTTGTTTTACAAAAGAACAATTCAAGTACTCCCTTATACAGATAGGTGTTTCACAAGTGTACAGCTTTACACCTCATTCACAAAGTCCTTTCACTGGGTAAAAAATCTAAACGCCAAGCCAGAGGCTAGCAGCCCAGCACATGTCATGCAGCAGAGCGGTGTTGTGACTGAGCAGGAGTTAATGTGCTGGTATGCTTTGTGGTAGGCTTCTGCCCCCTTGTTCTGGAAACCAATAAAGGGCTTTTTCAGACCCCTAGTACCAGTTCACTTTTGACAAGAAAGTAACAAAATTGACATTGTTGACAGTCCTTTTAAAATACTAATTCTCCAGATGTTTTGTTGATTCCCTGGCTCAATAATTTGAGCCATTGACCAAAAATAAGCATGTAGCTAGTGAAGTCTAAAATCCAAATCTATGTGCTTGTTTCTGGCCCAGTACTAAAGCTACTGAATGAGCATGACAGTCAAGCAACCAGCAACATGCAACTTGCAGTAGGAAAGGCCAGTAATGTCAGCCAACATATTTCTAGAGGCGATTCAGTTCGCATTGTGCGCTATACAAGTATTTCATTCATTCATTCATTCATTCATTTCTCTAATTATAGGGGCACTGTAAACAAAAACATAAAATCTGTTATACAAAATCCCATTCCATTAACTTTCTGAAACATCATGGTAATCTGCAAAGGGCCTCCTATCTTTCTGCGTCATAATGTGTCCCAACTGTCTTATTTGAAATGTGTAACCTGATATTAACTTTCTATAATGCATTTACCTAAATTAGAACTATGTGGAGTACTGTAAGGAAAACAGGTTTGAATTATTTTTGTTACAGGAGAGAGAGGCAGTGCTATCTAAGGCCGCGTACACACGGGCGGACTGTTCGCCCAACTTTGTCCGCTGAACAGTGTTTCAGCGGACAGTCCGCTCGTGTGTGGGCTTCAGCGGACAGTTTCAGCGGACAGTCTGACGAACAAAGTTTTTCGGAATTCCCGTAAGACAGTCCGCTGAAACTTGGTTTGAGCGGACAGTCCGCTCGTGTGTAGGCTTGTTCGACAAACTAAGTGTCGCGCATGCTCAGAAAGGATTTACACGGCGAAGGTTGCATTGCAGTGTATTGGACGTCGTATTTTTCGACCCGTCGTACTTTTCAACCCGTTCACGTCATCGCGCACGGTTTCAGCGGACTGTTCGTTCATCGTGTGTGGTCAAGTCCGCTCATGCAAATTTTGAGCGGACTGTTTGTCGGATTGTTTGACAAACTAAGTTGGGCGAACAGTCCGCCCGTGTGTACGCGGCCTTAGTGTAGCAGAAATTAACTTTTATGGCAGCAATAAATTAGCAACTCACAGAAGTAGGTAGATCCTAATCATCAAAAGATAAAAGTCCCCACTGCAGCTGGCCGGAATGGCCGATGCTCTTCCTCAGTGGGAAAACTGGATGGTCCCTCCGAAATGCTGTTGGATCCCAGCACTCCCAGGATAATTGTCCAGGATTCCTTGCCTCCCATCACTGGACAGTGGCGTGACACATGTACAGACCATGCGTGCCAAGGGCCTGATGAAGGAGCACTGGAGGGGGGCATGGCACATATACAGACCATGCGTGCCATGGGCCTGATGAAGGAGCACTGGAGGGGGGAAGTGGCACATGTACAGACCATGCGTGCCATGGACCTGATGAAGGAGCATGCATGCTCCAAACGTGTGCCACTCCCCCCGCCAGTGACGCCGACCCGATCGCTGCCCACTGATGAATCCTGGACAGTCATCCTGGGAGTGCTGGGATCTAACAGCTTTTCTGAGGGCTCATCTGGTTTTCCCATTGAGGAGGAGCGTTTGCCATTCCTGCCATCAGGCCAGCTGCGGCAGGGGCTTTTATCTTTTCAGGAGGCATTGCCGTTAATGTCTTTTCACCAATTTGTATCAGTGGTGAACTGATGATATGCGTTTTTTACTGTGTTTTTATCCCTAGTTAATTTTAATAAATATTATGTAGCAGAGAGCACTATGGTTTCTCCATTTATGTTTATATGATTTATTATATGGTCATCGAAAGTGAGAGGTGGAGGACTGAGGTTCAGGGGTGCTATCATGGGGAGTGTTCCAGTACCATCTGAAGTGGAGGACACTAAGGCTGTTTTGACTCTGTGGTGGGGTCAGATACTGGAGGTGAGCAAAAACTTTGCCTAAAGTTGATGGGCACTGAACACATTATATATAACTACTGACTGTCACTATATTTACACAAATGGTGAATTTTACAAATGGTACTTTGAGGTAGACATTTTGGTTATCACAAAATATAACCTGATTTGGACTTTGTTATTCATTTGATTTTGATTGCGATGCAATTTTATTTTATGCACTTTATTAATGACCTACCTACTTTTGTGAGTTGCTAATTTATTGCTGCCATTAAAAGTACCTTTCTGCTACACTTAGATGGCGCTGCCTCCCTCTCCTTTTATTTTGCAGCGTGCCTTCTATCTCTTCAGCAGTGGCTGCCACTAATTGAGCTAACGGGACTTTTATCCTCATTTACGTTATATGTTCCTTTAGCCGACCTCTATGTGGGACTGTTTGCTTTCAGTGTTCTGGATTTCTAATTTCTTGCTAAATTATTTTTGTTACAAAATATGATTTCCATTTACTTTGTATATACAATATGTTCCCTCTCTGTGACATGCACATCCTATAACACATTGTGCACAGAAAAGTGTGACAACACTTCAGCTGAGCTGAGGAAGAGTTGTCACCGTAGGAAAGGAAGTTAATACACCTTGAAATTTGACAGCAAGATGCAAAATCCTTCAAGAAGGCCACTAATGCAGGACACTACGGTTGGTTTCAATACATTTTATTTGTAGAAAAAACACAGCATGATATTATAAAAAAAACAATCCAACTATACACTTTTCAAAGCAATTATTAAAGTGGTTGTAAACTCTTACAACACACTTTGACCTACAGATAAGCCTAGATTAAGGCTTACCTGTAGGTCCAAGAAATATCTCCTAAACCTATACGGTTTAGGAGATATTTGCCCGAAGACAGGTTACTAAGAACTTCAAAAAATACCTGCATACTCCCAGTATAGTCCTGTTTTTCTATCAGCCCAAAGTATTATCAGCTGGTTTAGATGTTGAAGTAACTAAGCAGGTAGGTTATTCAGAGCCGCCCTATAATCCTGTACTAGGCATTTTGGTCCAAAAGATAATTGGAAGTCCTTATAGTTAGGTGCTCGGCTCTCATTTACCTACTGTATATAAGGCATTCGTGATTGACTTGCACTGGCTTATATTGTCCAGAGATAAACTGCAGGGGATCGCATTATTGAAATAGTATTGTCTGAGAAGGTTATTCATCCATGTAGTGGAGAATGGGGAGGGAGGATTAAAGAAGAATGTGAAAAACCGAAACTTGCCTGTCCACAGCCTGGGGTGCAAAAAAATGTCAGCAGGTGATCTGGACTGAAATTTGAAGGATCTGGCTGAAGCAGGAAGCAGTTTGTTTGCTGCAGGGTACAATAATGAGGGTCTGCAGGCACAGTGGAAGCATAAAGCATGGTGGAAGTTCTTTGCAAGTTTGGGGCTGCATTTCTGCAAATGTAGTTAAAGGAATGGTCAGGATCAATGGTGTCCTCAATTCAGAGAAATACAGGTAGATACTTATTCATCATAACATACAATCAGGGAGGCGTGTGTTTGGCCCTAATGTTATTCTGCAGCAGGATAACAACCCCAAACCTACCGACAATCTGCACCTGACATGTGACAATCCACATCTGGCAAGTGACAATCCACACCTGGCAGGTGACAATCCACACCTGTCAAATGACAATCCACACTTGACAGGTGACAATCCGCATCTGGCAAGTGACAATCCGCACTTAAAAGGTGACAATCCGCATCTGACAGATCCGCATCTGACAGATGACAAGCTGCATCTGTTGGCAGGTGATGGGGCAAGTGACAATCTGCATCTGGCAAGTGACAATCTGCATCTGTTGGCAGGCGACAGTGGCAGGTGACAAGCTGCATCTGTTGGCAGGCGACGGTGGCAAGTGACAAGCTGCATCTTTTGGCAGGCAATGGTGACAAGCCTAATTTGGTAGCAGGCAACATTGGCAAGTGACGCACTCAGGGTTCCCACTGATTCTGCATTATGGTGAGTTGAACTATTTCTTTTTTTATTACAATGTGTAAAGGAGATTTGTAAGTTCTGTATATACCATATTGATCGGCGTATAACACGCACCCAGAGTTTAGGAGGGAATTTTAAGGAAAAAAACTTTTAGGAGGGAAGTTTAAGGAAAAAAAAAACTTACATTTAAATGCCCATCAATGCAGCCTTATCAGTGTCATTTGCAGCCTTGCATTGCAGCCTTATCAGTGTCCATCTTGCAGCCTTGTCAGTCATTTGCAGCCTTGCATTGCAGTCTTATCAGTCATTTGCAGCCTTGCATTGCAGCCTTGTAAGTCATTTGCAGCCTTGCATTGCAGCCTTGTCAGTCATTTGCAGCCTTGCATTGCAGCCTTGTCAGTGTCGTTGCAGGCTTGCCATTTAAAAATGGCGCTGCCAAGATACAGAGTGTATGCCCTGTGTATCTCTGCGGCGCTTATAGCTCTCTGCGACTTTCGGCGGCTTTCAGCTTTCCGAAAGCCGCCGAGAAGCTCACAATCGGAGGGGGATCGGCGTATAACACACACCCATGATTTTCCCCTGATTTTAAGGGGAAAAAAGTGTGTGTTATACGCCGATAAATACGGTAATTGTATTCTATTTTGTATGTATTGCACACGGCACTAATAATATTTTCATTACATGTTTGCATTCTTTCGAGTCCTGATTAGAATTAATCTGACTATGTTACGCCCCTTGTTACCATAAATGTACAATTGTAATATTAATGTGATACCTACGTAATCATGTGTATAAAATCTTTCAATTGCATCATAATAAAGTAGAACAGTTATTTGGAAAGATGTGGAGTGTATCTTTTGTGTCTGTTCCCTACTGCAGTAGTTATTATTAATTTGGAACCACTAATCAATATGAGGATAGGAGTTGCCGATCTATAAAATTCCATATCGGATGGTGAGTTTTGCCTAGGAGGGGATTTACAGATGACCTTGAGAATCCGAAAAGAGGAGCTTGAGACCTTCTGGAAATTTCTGATAATCAGCCGGCTGTGGTAAGCCTTTTGCTTACATTTGAGTTATCAGACTTCCTTGATCGTCAAGGAATTTTCAGAACAAAGGGTACCTATTTTACTCCCCTTAATCGAACTGTATTGATTGGTGGTTATATGTTATGTTGTCACGGTCTACTGTCCATCTGAGTTTTATAGATAAGAAAGGGAAGAATAGTGCTGTTCACAGGTATATGTAGTACAGCTGCTAGATAAAGGTAGTTTAGAGGCAAGAGGGTATAGGCACAAATAGAGAAGAGAAAGACTGGCCTGTCATTATGGGCATTCAATTAGGTAAGGGAATTAAGGGTAAGAGACCCTCAAAAAATGCCCAGTGCAAGAGGCGCGCTATAAAATATATGAACCGGAGGTGCAGTTCCGTCTATACTGAGCCCCTAGATAAATGGTTAAAGTGGACATGGATCCACAATGGGTAACTGGGTTACCAAAGTTCACAGGGACTAAGAATCATGCAGAGAAACAGCTATCTTTGTGAGCAGGATGTTTTAAGGGTGACAAATAACACTAGACAGAAAGGGACATTTTGGTGTTAAAGAGGAGGTCCGGAGGTTTTTTTTTTTTTAAGTCAGCAACTACAAACTCTGTAGCTGCTGACTTTTAATAAGGACACTTACCTGTCCAGCGAGCCCTTGATGTTGGCCCCTGAGGCCGATCCGTCCATTGGATCGGGTGCCGGCGCCGCCATCCTAACTAAGGGAAACAGGCAGTGGAGCTTTGTGGCTTCACTGCCCGTTTCCTACTGCGCATGTGCGAGTCACAAAGCTCTTAGTGAATGGCCCTGTTGTTTTCTGGGACCCACACATGTCCCAGAAGGCAACAGGGCCACTCGCCGAAGAGGAGGAACTGAAGAAACACTGCTGCAGAATAGGAAGAGGCAGATTAGGAAGACTGCCTAGCAACAGGGGTTTCTGGTAAGTAAAAAAAAAATATATATATATATATTTTTTTTAAGAATATTAATGGAATTTTCTATTTTTTGGTGACCCTCCGCTTTAAGTTGTGGGATGAATTTGGGGTCAGGCACTACAGCTAGTCAAAACAGAGAAAATAGGATTTTATAACAGCTTACCCGTGAAATCCTTTGCTTGGAGTACATCATGGGACACAGAGCCACAGTAATTACTGTATGGGTTATATGGCACCTTCAGGTGATGGACACTGGCACACCCTAGACAGAAGTTCAACACCCCATATAATCCCTCCCCTTACCGGGATTACCTCAGTTTTGTAGCAAAGCAATACACGTGCAACCAGAAAGAGGGGAGGGGCCTCTGTGTCCCGTGATGTACTCCAAGAAAAGGATTTTTACAGGTAAGCTGTTATAAAAATCCTATTTTCCTTATCGTACATCACGGGACACAGAGCCACAGTAATTACTATATGGGATGTCGCAGAGCAATGCTATCTGAGGGGAGGGAGACACAAACAAAAGTAGGGAGCAATCAGACCTGAGGACCTATTCTGCTGCCTGCAGCACACTGCGCCCAAAGGTGATATCCTAATGTCTTCTCTTCTTACATCCATCTGATAGAATCTGGTGAATGTATGGACTGAAACCAAGTTGCAGCCTTGCAGATTTGAGCCATGGAGGCTTGGTGATGCACTGCCCATGAAGCACTAACAGCCCTGGTGGAGTGCGCTTTGATTTGAAAAGGTGGAACTTTCCTCTTCCAACCATAAACTTGAATAATTACTTGCCAAATCCATTTAGCTATAATAGATTTCAACGCTGCCTGTCCTTTTCTAGGACCTTCAGGCAACACAAACAAAACATCAGTTTTCCAAATCTGAGCAGTCGCCTTCAAATAGATTTTGACTGCTCTCACTACATCCAGAGAATGTAGTGACTTTTCTTCCAACAGGGTTCTGGAGAAAATGAAGGTAGAACAATATTCTGGTTTAGATGAAAACCTGAAACTACCTTTGGTAGAAAGCTAGGATGAGAATGCAACACTACTCTATCTTTGTGAATGATTAAATATGTCTCTTTACAAGAAAGAGAAGCCAATTCTGATACCCTTCTTGCAGAAGATATGGCTACCAGAGAAACTAGCTTCCTTGTCAACAGGACCAAGGAAATATGTTGTATCAGATCAAAAAACTGTTTCTGTAACCCCGACAGTACTAAATTCAAGTCCCAGGGGTTCAGGGGTGCTCTAACCAGTGGATTAAGCCGCGTTACCCTCTGTATAAAGCTTTGAACCAAAGAATGCAAAACAAGTGGTCGTTGAAACAAAATCTCAAAGGCCGAGGCCTGGCCTTTGATGGTACTCAAGGCGAGCTTCATCTCCAACCCCATTTGCAGAAAGGCAAGGATTCTACCTATAACATACTTTCTAGGATGCCAACCCCTGGAATCACAACAGGAAACATATGCCTTTCAGACTCTAGAAGCTGGCTTCCTTGCATTAATCAAAGTAGATATCACTGAGCCTGAAAGCCCATGATTCTTCAGAATGTGAGTTTCAATAGCTAAACCGTTAAATTTAGTGTTTGTAAGCTAGGATGGAATACTGGTCCCTGTGATAGCAGGTCTGGACATGGTGTATTTCTGCATACCAAGATCTTCTGGGCCACGCCGGGGCCACAAGAACTACCGACTTCTTTTCCTGCTTGATCCTGCGAAGAAGTCGAGGTAGCAGCAGAATAGGAGGCAATGCATAAATCAGTGAGAACTGACCCCAGGGTCACCAACGCATGCCAGTGGACCCCTTGTTCTTGACACAAAGTTGTTGACTTTGTTGTTGAACCGGTACGCAAACAGATCTATGTCCGGGATCCCCCATCTTTGGAATATATGCAGGAAGATGTCGGGGGGGAAGGGACCATTCCCCCAGGAACAACTGTTGGTGACTTAAGTAGTCCGCCTGCCAGTTCTCTACCCCTGGAATGAAGATTTCCAATATGCACGGCACATGCTTTCTGCCCAGGTTAGGATATGGTTTACCTTTCCCTGGGCTGCATGACTTCTGGTGCCCCCTTGTTGATTGATATAAGCCACTGCTGTGGCATTGTCGGATTGAATCCTGACAGGAGAATTCCGCAACCTGAATGTCCAGGCCTTTAGGGGTATGTGCGCTACCCGAATCTCTAGAATGTTGATGGGCAAGGTCCTTTTGGTTCTGGACCATTTCCCTTGGACAGACACTTTTTCCAGGACTGCTCCCCAACTCGAAAGGATGCCATCTGTTTGTTGTTACCACCTTCTAGGTAACTGGTAAGAAGGATTTCCCCTTCTGCAGATTCTTAGATATCCTCCACCAACTGAGGCTCTGGTGCACTTTTGGAGACAAACGCATTGGAAAATCTAGTGCTTGGACCTTCTTGTTCCAGGCAGACAGGATACTGTTTTGCAGCAGTCTTGAATGAAACTGAGCATAGGGAACCGCTTCGAAAGAAGCCACAATCTTCCCCAACAACCTCTTACAAAGGCAAATAGAAGGACCCTTCTTTGCCCTGACCACCTGAACCAGCTCCTTTATGGCGCTGATATTTGCCTGGGGTAAAAACACCTTCTTCCGGGCTGTATCTATAACCAGACCCAAGTATTGTAATCTTCTTACTGGCTTTAAAGAAGATTTCTCTAGGTTGAGGACCCAACCTAGGTATTCCAGGTAGTTGACTGTGGTGACCATACTTTGGTCTAAGTGGGCTACCGACCGGTCTGTCAAGAGCAGGTCGTCTAGGTAAGCTATAATTGTTATACCTTGAGTCCTTAATCTGGCCAGAGGATGTATCCTTGTAGGATGGAGACTACTGATCGGATTGGTTCTATGCAAAAAGAGCAGATCTTCAGGAATCGGTTTAGATCTTTGAGATCTAGAATAGGTTTGACATCTCCGTTTGGTTTTGGCACAGTGAAAAGGTCTGAATAAAACCTCAACCCCTGCTCTTCCATGGGGACTACCATGATCACTTTTTGCGACAAACGTCGGTCTAACGCTTGAAAGAGAGACTTCTTTTTCTCTGGATCTTTGGGAACATTTGACCTGAGGAAACGAGGAGAAGGGAATTCTCTGAACTCTAGTTTGTAACCTAGAGCTATTGTGGAGACCACCCATCTGTCTCGAAATTCTTCCTGCCAGACTCTTGAGAATTGCAGAAATCTCCCCCCTCCACTCAAACGGGTGGGGGCACCCCTTCATAAAGAGGCTTTAGCGTTCTGTCTTGCATGTTTCCTCCCCCAGGACTTCTTTTGTCCCTGGGGTTGACCCTGAGGGTTTACCTCTTGAAACTGACGATGGGGGCCGTCGTGACTGCCTGGAGGCTAATGCCTTTGGCACTGGAGAAAGAGCCAGTTTAAATTAGGGATGTTTACTCCTTTTCTTAACTGGCAACAAGGTACTTTTCCCACTTGATATCATAAAAAAAGTATCACGGACAGTACTCAATTTTCTCTGGATATATTTATCCAAATCATCCCCTAACAGCCTTTCACCATGGAAAGGAAACGCTGCCAGGAGCTTTTTGCATGGCGCTTCGGCTGACCAATTTTTCAACCAAAAGATTCTACGCATATGCATCAACCCAAGCGTAAGGCAAGAGGTCTGAAGAATGAAATCTCTGATTGCGTCAGTTGCAAAACACAAAGCCGCTGGCAGCTCGGCTACATCCTGGGCCTGCTGTTCAGGGAAAACATTGAGCACCTGTTTCAAATGGTCTCTCAAGGATTGACATACCCCAATTGCTTCTACTGCAGGTTGAGCCACTGAACCTGCCAAAGAGAAAATGTTTTTTAACAGGATTCCAATTTTTTATCAGTTGGATCCCTAAGCATTTGTGCATTGTCAACCAGACAAATCAAGCTTTTATTCACAGAGGATATAGCAGCATCACTTGCTGGTATACTCCACATCTTAGTAAATTTTTCCTCCATAGGATAAAGTGTTGAAAACTTTTTAGGGGGGAAAAATGCTTATCTGGGTGATCCCACTCAGAATACATAAGCTTTTCCAGCAACGAATGGACATGAAAGGCACGCAAAGCCTGAGGAGGTTTTAGTAAACCCAAACAAGAAGTGGGCTTTTCAACTGACTCAGTTAAGGGTAGCTTAAATGTGGAGCGGATCATTTCAGTAAGAGAATGCACCAGCAATTTCTCAGCTTGTGAAGCTAAAGAAGGTCCTTTCCCACTCGATCGGAAGAGGAGTCACCAGTCTCTTCACGGTCCCCTGAGGGGGATTTATCTTCCCTCTCTAACTGTTCCTCTGTTTTAGGATCCTCGTGGTAGAAGGGGACCTAATGTGTTTTCTTCCATTATGTGAAGATGTGATTAAAGCTGCTAATCTTTCTTCCAATCCAGTCATGGCTGAGGAAAAAAACCTCCTCAGTAATACAGACAGGGGCTGAAGCAATTGCAACCCTTGATGACCCTGATGGCTCACTCTGACCAGCCTCCCTAGGTCTTTCAGGGGGGATCCTTAGAGCCTGAGGGCGACCCCTTTGTGCCTTTGTTTTTTTGCCAAGCACAAATGCAGAGGTCCTACCAAAATACACCTACTGCTGAGGAAATAATCCAGCAACTGCCGCTGCTATTAATGCTCAGCCTGATGCTAAGTAAATGTTCCCTGGGAATGCCCGTGTCACCAACACTCACATGCCCCCATCTGCTCTGTGTCTCTCCGACAGCTGAATGCACCTGAAAAAAGGTGTACTTTATAGCTTACACAGCCCGCGTTTGTGAACGCCTGAGGCACATCAACGCTGCTAAGACCTGCCCCCCCTTTCTCCATCATCCCACCACGCCCCCCTCCACTCTTCTTAAAAAAAGATTGTTTTTCTACACGAGGGGGGGGGGGGGGGGGGGGCTGGGGTGAAGGAGAGGAGAGCGGATGGACAGAGCACCGCCGTTATGATGGAGGGAGCAGGAGCAGCGCGGCATACCACTGCCTCCTGGAGAGAAGCTGTCCAGGTGGGGGACATTTTTAAAAGAAAAAAACCCCTTCCCACTTACCTGGGCTGGAGGAAGTGTGCAGCTTGTATTGACACAGAGCAAGACTGAGAAGCATGGAACAGGTATGTACTCTTGACAGCCCCCAGTGGTGACTTTAGGCATCACAACATTTATTTTTAAAGGAGAAAACCCACACAAATTAGAAAAAGTCCTTAGGAATCTCCACTTGCCTTATCCAGCTGCAGGGTTCTGTGGTAAGTCAGACAGACACAATCTTCACCACTCACGGTGAGCTCCGTTTAAAAAACCTTCAGGGACCGGAGCCCTTTTTTATCGGGGGTTCCACACCCCTAGACCTGTAAGCACCCCACCAGGAAATATGGCTGAAAAAAACAAGGCACTGGATCCCAGGGTCCAGCTCTCTAAAAAGAGACACGTTACAGGCAAATCCTTGTTTCTTCCACCACGAGGCCTGGGTACCATTCAATTCGGCCTAAAAAAAGGCACTTTGAATGGATCCGGTTGCATGGCTTGCCCCAGCAAAGATTTCTCAAGCGGAGCTCAGCACAACACATCTTTACTCGTGACCAACACCTAAGACACTGGTGAAAAAACTGAGGTACTCCCGGTAAGGGGAGGGGTTATATGGGGAGTTGAACTTCCTGTCTAGGGTGTGCCAGTGTCCATCACCTGAAGGTGCCATATAACCCATACAGTAATTACTGTGGCTCCCATGATCCTACTCATCCTACTGTGAGTCCCATGATGTATGATAAAGAATTGAGAGTCAAAACAGAATACTTTATTCGCAGCGCTCCCGCAGCAAACTCGCACGGGACCCTTTTTTGGGTCCGCAACAGAATCGGATCGCATGGGGGTTCACACCATGCGATCCGATTCCTGTGCGAGTCGGCAGATCGCACTGCGATATGCCGACGGATCTGGGGGTGTCATTAACATAACATTGACACTCCCAGCCGTCCGCATAGGGCAGTGTGAACTGCCGGCGGGAGGTGTGCGATGCGGGTAAACGCCGCGGATTCGCGGCGTTCCCGCATCGCTATAGTGTGAACCCGGCCTTAAGGAAATGTATCTATTATAATCAGGATGTGATATTGAGATTATCACTTGAGTATTAATTTCTGATATCAGTTTAACAATTTTATTAATAATATAGATATAATGTAACTGGTTTAGACAACCTTTTGTTTGAAATTAAATCCAGGTTATTGGGGAAATTTGTAAAATGGGATTAGCTTGATTAAAATAACAATTTAGTAATTTTACATTTATACAATAATCCCTTATTGAGAGAAAAAAAAAGATTAAGATGAGGTTGGTAATTGGAATACAGCTGCCATATTATTTAACAAAGCCAGGATGGATGGGATACATAAGAACTTTTTCTACAAAGATGAAATCTAAAGGTCTGATAATAACTTGATGTGCGGTCCATGATGTGAGAACAATAATAAATAAAATTTAAATATAACAGACCCATCACATCAAGTCCACACACCCTGTTAGGATAGATGCTACTTGCAGCCAGTTGTTTTATATTTTTTTATCTGAGAGCTTTCTGTTCCGTCTTATACAGATTGTTTGTCCTTTTGTTTTTATTTATTTTTATTTTTAAAATCCAAAGCAGAATGTGTGGATTGTGAAATCATTCCTTGTAAGTGCCGTGGTATAAGCAGAAGAATACCTTTTATGTTATGACATCAGGAAAATAATGTCAGATGGAAACTAAGGACTTGTGTTATCTCGCTAAAACTAACAGAGCAAACAATGAGAAATTATATTACCAGGAAAAAATTGTCTTGATATGATAAAAAACAAGCCATTGTAATATATTTATGCAAGCTGGACCCAATAATGAAGGTTTTCACCCCGATATATCAGAGCAGTAGCTTTATGCAAAGTGCTATTTAGACAAAGTTACAGACTTTATTTTGGTTAAATATTACATTTTTAATAGTCCCACATTCTGTGCAGCAAATATACAGCTAACTAAATGTTTGTCCAATGAAAGGTTCAAAATATGAATTTGTTTTGTTTATGTACAAATCTAACAATGAAAAATGCATACATCTGAATCCAGCCACCTTATTGCCTCTATTGGAGGAGGCTGGAGATAAAGAAAATCCTTTTTCCCCAGCTCAAGAAGCAGAGCTCCCTGTTTTAGCAAGCCTGTGAGCGATATAAAGGAGTATACATTTATATTGATCGATGACATATAAAGAGCTTTTGGTTCCATTTCAAGGGCCAGAAGTTTGTTTTTACTTTGGCAGGTAAACCAATCAAGTATGTTAAGTTCATTGATTGGCTGTCTTCAGCCTTCCAGCTTCTTGCTGAGGTAGCCATATTAACTTTAAAACTCACACATGGAAGCTGGCCAGGCGACTCTAAGGATGCTGCATTTACAGCTCCGGACACTTGTTGGGTCTGTGCAACTCAGATTCCATCCTAGTTCTGGCCCAGTATAGCTGGGATTAATAATTCAACTTTAAGGACTCCAGAATGAGAAGAACAAGTGGTCCACAGGGGGCAACTTCTTATGAAGCAGGACTTTGAAAAAAAAAAGGTGATAATTTATGTCTGCCAGCCACTCTTTTCCCTCCAGCTTGTCATCAGTCACAAGCAGTTATGGCTGCCTTAGTAAATGAGCATGAGAGAAAGCCAGGGTTCACCACAGTTGTTTTCATAAACATACCACTTCTTGTTTTACCCGTTACAAAAGGTGTTACCAAAAGCTGAACATCCCTTCCAGAGATTACAAAAATATGCCTAAGTCAGGATCTTACAAGTATGCATTTTGTCTGTATGGACATGTTTTCTGGATGTCCAGTGGCAAATGCTACTGCAAAGGCCACAGTAAAAAGTATTATCAGAAGTAGTTTGTAAGCACAGAGTGCCAGAAACTACAGAGAGTAACAGACAAAATATTTTTTATAGGAGAGTCCTTAAAGTGGTTGTATACCCACATTTTTAACTTTTACCTACAGGAAAGCCTATAATAAGGCTTACCTGTAGGTAAAAAAAATATCTCCTAAACCTGTACGGTTTAGGAGATATTCCCCTCGGTATGCGCCGCTGACTGCAGCGGCGCATGCGCACAAGGGGTTTCTCGCCGTCAAAATCCGGCAGCGGCCGAGCTGCCGGACTGAAATCTCCCGCGCGCATGCGCGGGAGTGACGATATCGCGGCTCCGGCCACTCACAGCGCCGGAGCCGCGATACCCGGAAGAAACGCCGAGGGAGCATGTCAGCTCCCTCGGCGTGGATCGGGCCAGATGTCGGGGCCTCGTTCTAAGGTAAGTATTTCATAATGAGCTAGTATGCGGTGCATACTAGCTCATTATGCCTTTTGCTTTGCAGGTTTAAAAAAAATAAAAAATAAATGTGCGGGTTTACTACCGCTTTAATAGAAGTTTTGAGGTTTTATTTTTACACCCCCTACTGTCTACAATGTAGCGGAAAAAGTAGAGTAAGAAACTGAAGAACTATTGCCTAAAGGGGTATTTGAATAGCTCCCTATGAGATTGTATTTGGGAGTGTGTTACTCACTTGCTTATATTTTGTCTCAGCAGCTGAAGTCATCCATTTGGATCTCACAGAGAATGTTGCTGATCTTTTAAGGTTTTGACAAACTAATTTATGTGTTTTCTCCCCAATTCCAGATCCTAAAAGTTTGGAAGGATCTAAAACTAAAGCCAGGTGACTTGTGGATTGTTAAGAAACATTTATATATATAAGGAAATGTTTGGAGACAATACAGCATCTATTTCATGTATAGTTGTGCAAAATTTGAAAGAAAAGTAACCTGGATCCATACCAGACACTGCATAAATTGCTAAATGTACTAAATGTGTTTGATTTGCTTCCCTCTTGCAATCACAGTCTAGGGCACTATTTATTCAAATACTATAATTGTAAGGGAGATTTTATATATATAATGTGTGATTTGAAAAGTAGTTTAGCCATGTTGAAGTCATATTTGTCTTTTATACGTCTTCCATTTTATGTAGAATTGTTTGTGTTTACATATGCTGATAAGTCAGCATGCCAACAATTAAGCTAGAAGGCCATTTCTGAAAAGTAATTTTGTATTGAAAAAGCTGCTTAGCTATTATGTTCTCCACAGTGGAGTTTTGCCTCTTTGGCCAGAACTACCTCCACCTAAGCGTGTGGAGGTTCCAGGTTAAAGGTGATAGCAGGTACGGTTAGTGATCAAAAGATGAGATTGTAAAGGAAATTTGTAAATTATGTATATAATTGTATTCTATTTTGTGTGTATTGCACACTGTCCACACGGCACTAATAATGTTTTCATTACATGTTTGCATTCTTTCGAGTCCTGATAAAAATTAGTCTGCCTATGTAACGCCCCTTGTTCTCATAAATGTACAATTGTAATATTAATGTGATACCTATGTAATCATGTGTATAAAAACCTTCAATTGTGTCATAATAAAACAGAACGGTTATTTGGAAAAATGTGGCGTGTATCTTTTGCATCTGTTCCCTACTGCAGTAGTTATTAATTTGGAACCACTAATCAATATAAGGATAGGAGTTGCCTATTTATAAAATTCTGTATCACAATGTAATAATGGAAATTATGCACTTCAATCATCCTGACACCATATCAACCATGGTGCTGTGATGAATAAAGTGCAAACACCAGCCATTGCCTCAACAAATTGCCCGTGAAAAATCGCTTAACCACTTCAGGCCTTGTCATGATTTTCTTTCACACAGCCGGTCCCCAGTGTCAAAAAGGTTGGGGACCACTGCCTTAAAGCAGTAGTCATCAACACTGTCCTCAGGGCCCACAAACAGGCCAGGTTTTATGCATTACCTTGGGGAGATGCAGACTAGAATACTGCAATCACTGAGCAGCAAATTATATCACCTGTGATGTATTTCAGTTATCTTGCAAACTTGGCCTGTTAGTGGGCCCTGAGGACAGGGTTGATTAGCACTTCCATAAAGGATACATTTTGGTAAGGTGTTTAGCACATATAAAGGAGGCAGGTGGGGGGAGTCATAGATTTGCACCTTATGGCTGTTATCAATGTTGAGCACAGAGAAGTTTGGAAAAAAGATCTAAGATTATGTACCTTAAAGGACCTACCTCTGGTAAGGGGTTAGTATACATTAAGCTGCATGTGGTGTGGGAATCGCAGGTCTGCTCTTTGTTATTGATTTAAATTATTTATTTATTCATATGGTTTGCAGTGTCAATCTTTACAGTATTACACTATTTTGAGTCATTTTCTTTTGCGTTATACCGAGAGGAGGAATACCAAGGGATGTTGATCCGCTGAACTGGCTGAAATGGAATATGTGGTTTTAATTTGGTTATTTAGTAAAAGGCTGCACAAGTTGTGGATGGAGCACTTTATCCCTGATGGTGCACTGAAGTTGGTTTATTCACATGTGAGCACAATATAGGTATGTTTGTTTTCATTTATTTATAAAATACTACGCTGAGGTTTTAGTTTATGAAACTGTGATCAGCGGTGATCCCAAGGATCGTCGCTGATCACAGTCCATTAACAATTTATGAAACAGAAGTGATCGGGGGAGAACATGTTGTCTCCCAATCATCTCCACACACTGAGAATCTGTGATTGACTAACACAGAAATGGCCAATTTATGAAGCTGCGATCTCAGCACTTCACTGGTGATCTGTGTCAGTATTCACACTCCCCGATTCAAAAGCGCAGAGATTTTTGACTTCTTCGTTCAGACCCCCCAAGCCACTACCATGTCCCCCTGCCATGTCTATGTATGTGTATATCTATATAATGTGTGTGTGAATATATATATATATATATATATATATATATATATATATATTATATATTTTGTGTACGGGGCAGATATTTTGTTAACTAGGTGGGTGGTCTCCTCCGGGAATGTCTGTGTACTGAGCAGAGATAATTTATCACTGCTTAATAAAGTGACACCTCAGTGTTTCAGTGAATTTCTGGTACTGTAATGTTGTTATGTCTCATGAAATTATAGTATCAGAGGGCATTCTCCACTGTTTGTAGATCTCTTCACTTCTCCAAAGGAGAAGCGATCTACACAGCTTTATAAACTGGCATCCACAGGAGAATGATCTCTGTAAATGCCAGGGAATGGAGCAGTGAAAAATTTTCACTGCTTCATAAACGGACACCTCAGTTTTTTTGGGGGTTTTTACATGAGTGAACCCATCACGATGGGTTAAAAGATATTTGAGAATAAATGAGAATACACAGAGCTGGTGATTTTGACAGCTTATTGGATCCATTTGGCATAGGTAGATTGGAAATCTAGCAGAAGGCATGGAAAGTCATCTACAGGAGAATACACACCTTTTAGAATTGTTCCTGAAGAGAATTTATTTTAGTACTCCAAAATGTTTGCCACAACCTACCTGCCGAGTTCCTTCAAAAACGGTGTGCAAGTGTACCTAGAATTGATGCTGGTTTGAAGCCAAATTGTAGTCACACCAACAAAGAATTGATCTAGATTTTTCTTTTGTTGGTTCACTTTGTATTTTTTAAATTGATAAAAAATAAAAATATATACTTTTAAAGCATTCTTACAGCATTTTTTCACATCTGCCTAAACCTTTTGACCAGTACTGTGTACACACACACACACACACAAAGGGTTCTTCAAAAAGTTTCTGCACTTATTATAAGTTTAACAGCTATCTTGACCACAGCGTGACAGCACTTATATTAAACTGCAAGGTCAGCCAGTTTGCCAGACAGACTAGCCACATCAAATTCTCAGACACGACCAATACTACCCCCTCCCACTCTCATTGTTTCAAAAGAAAATATAATAGTGAAGAAAATTTTTGAAAGCCCCTCGTACATTTTATTCATGCTATCCTGTGTGTACTGTTGTGTTGATCTCTGCGATTGGTCACAATAATCACGTTACAGACCGGGCAAATCACAGCCCATCTTTACCATGCATGTGATTAGCTGTGGCCAATCACAACTAATCACAATAAAACACATTGTATTAATGGATTTCATTCAGAAACAATCATAGCGTGTAAAAGAAAAATCTTGATCACCTCCCCCGGGTAGGACAGTGTTACCATAGACACAGTATGTAAAAAACTAAAAAAAAAAATCAAAAAAAATAATCAAACAAAAATGATAATAAATTAAATAAATAAATAATAAAAAAGAAAAAATAAATTGAAAAAATTTTATAATTTTAACATACTGTCATCAGCCAGTGTGTAAAAACAAAAAACTTGCTAAGCCTCTTACTAAATATTGTACCTTGGATGGTCTACTTTCCAAAAAGGGGTAATTTGGGGTATATTTGTCCTGGCATTTTCAGGCCTCAGGAAATGAGACCATTAGTAGTACATCAGTAAATTTTCAGATATACTGTATATACCATAGTCTGTGGACAAACTTTCCTCCAGACTAATATACACTGATTTGGGATATTTCCACTAAATACATGTAGCAACATTTTGGCATAAGTTTATGAAGATTATTTATTTACAAAATGTTATAAGAAGAAGAAAAACACATTTTATTTTTTTGTTTAATTAGCAATTGTCATTCAAATTGCAACAGTGCTGAAAATTGTCCTGGGCAGGAAGGGGGTGAGAGTGCTCGGAATTAAAGTGGTTAATCCTTCTAAGTGTAGAATGAAATCAACTTGTCTATCCAAAGACATGCCGTGGGGGGCCGGGGAGACAGCCGTTGTGCTATTGTTTTCTTGGCTAAGTAGAGGGGTCTAATTACTGCTAGTTTCAGATGAGGGTTGTTAAAAGGAAGCTTGAGAAGTCCCAGGATATCATTGCTCCTGGTTCAGGAGAACAATGAAGGTGAAATGAGGATAAAACACATGATTTATAATATCAAACACATCTAGTCAGTGTTGAATCAGTTTTGGACACCTCCAGAACATGTGAATAAGATGCCCCTTTCCTGAAGTGTATCTGGGAGACACAATTGAATGGCTTTACAAGAAAAGCAGTACATTCTTAAGGGCGTTCAATACACCCTATGTAATAAGAAATGTTAAATTTCAAGGAGGAAGATATTGACCTCTGAGGTATTTGCAGTAATTCGAGCCACTGGTCATCCATAAATGGTCTTAGACACTATACCCATTTTTATTTACTTGACATTTACAGTGGATTGCGAGATCTGGTAAATAGGACATTATACATTTTAGAGAGGCCATTCTTACACAGAGAGTTGGCTTTGAGCAAAATCAACTCTGTTTTATGCAACGTCAAGTCAATAGATTTTCATGCATGATTTTTCTTGGATGATAAAGGCCTGACTGCAGTTGCTGAAAGGATTTTATGGTATCCGCAAGATACAACTAGGAGAAACTAGTAATACCAGTTTTTTTCTACAGGTCAGATCCATACAAATTAATCAGCACATTAAGACTACTTTCACACTGTAGCCGCTCGTTTTAGCAGCACTTTAGCGCCACTTTTTGGCCGCTAGCTGGGTGCTATTAACCCCCGCTAGTGGCCAAAGAAGGGGTTAAAACCACCTGTGTTGCACCACTTTCGAAGCTCTTTTCAGGCACTTCGAAAGCGCTGCCCATTCATTTCAACAGGCAGGGCATTTTGGGAGTGCTGTATACAGCGCTCTCAAACCACCCAAAGCTGCTACGTGGAGGACTTTTTTTCCTGCTCCGCAAGAGCACTGCCCCACACCGGGGAGGCATGAAAGGCAGTTTTCTGGTATTTTTAGTGCTAAAACACCTGAAAATCGTCTTCAGTGTGAAAGAAGCCTTACACGGGTCAGCCATACTTTTATGACAACTGATAGGTAAAGTAAATAATATTGATTATCTCATTATAATGGCATCTGAAAGTGGGTGGGATATATTAGGCAGCAGGTAAACATTGTAATCTTGAAATGGATGCGTTGAAAGCATAAAAAGGGGCATTGGAGTTTGTCGTGTATGGGGCTACAGACCAGTGAGACCACATGCTGACCCGTGTCCACAGCCAATAGCTCCCATGATGGGCAAGTGAGCATAAGAACTTTGACCACAGAGCAATGGAAGAAGGTGGCCTGTTCTGATGAATTACGTTTTCTTTTACATCTGGTTACATAGTAAGCGAGGTTGAAAAAAGACCTAAAATCCAACCTGTGTGTGTGCTTTTATGTCAGTATTACATTGTATATCCCCTGTATGTTTTGGTCGTTCAGGTGCTTATCTAATAGTTTTTTGAAATTATTGATGCGCCCCACTGAAACCACCGCATGTGGAAGAAAATTCCACATCCTTACCGTTCTTACAGTAAAGAACCCTCTATGCAGTTTTAAGGTTAAACCACTTTTCTTCTAAATTTAGTGAGTGGCCGTGTGTCCAATTTAAATTCCCTATTGTGGGGTCACCGGTATGGTATTTGTACATTGAAATCATATCCCCTCAAGTGTCTCTTCTCCAGAGAAAACAAGTTCACTGCTGGTAACCTTTCCACATAACGAATGTCCTCCAGTCCCTTTATTAGTTTTGTTGCCCTTCTCTGGATTCTCTCCAGTTCCAGCACATCCTTCATGAGGACTGGTACCCAGAACTGGATGGCATACTCCAGGTGCAGTCCCGACTAGTGGGAGAATTATTGTTTCATCTCTGGAGTTAATTCCCCTTTTAACCACTTCAATACAGGGCATTTATACACCCTTCCTTCCTAGACCAATTTTTAGCCTTCAGTGCTCTCACACTTTGAATGCCAATTACTCAGTCATGCAGCACTGTAACCAAACAAATTTTTTGTCAATTTTCTTTATACAAATAGAGCTTTCTTTTGATGGTATTTAACCACCACTGGGGGTTTTATATTTTTAGCGACAAGTGAAAAAAAGAGTGAAAATTTTGAAAAAAAACCCACTTCTTTTTAGTTTCTATGATAAAATTTTGCAAATAAGTAATTTTTGTTCATACATTTGGGCTAAAATTTATACTGCTACATCTCTTTGGTAAAAATAACACAAATTAGTGGATATTATTTAGTCTCTTTGAAAGTTATAGAGTCTACAAGCTATGGTGCAAATCATTGAAAATTGACCACATCTGATCACACCTGATGCACTGACGGCCTATCTCATTTATTGAGGCTCTGAAATGTGAGGAAAGTACAAACACCCCCAAAATTACCCCTTTTTGAAAAGTAGACAGTCCAAGGTATTTAGTAAGAGGCATGATGAGTTTTTTGAAGTTGTCATTTTTTCCCACAATTCTTCGGTAAATTACGTTTTTTTTTTTACAAAATTGTCATAACAAGTTATTTCTCACACACAGCATATGCATACTTCCAATTGCACCCCAAAATACATTCTGCTACTCCTCCCGAGTATGGCGATACCACGTGTTGGACTTTTACACAGCCTGGCCACACAGAGAGGTCCAGCATGCAGGGAGGACTGTCAGGGGTTCTAGGAGCATAAATGACACCTCTAATTTCCTAACAACCTATTACATTTGTAAAGGCCCTGGAGCACCAGGACAGTGGAATTACCCACAAAATAACCCCATGTTGGAAAGAAAACACCCCAACGTCTATTTCAGGAGGCATAATGAGTCTTTTGAACAGTTCATTTTTTTCCACAAGTCTTCGGAAAACGTGGCAAGAAAATGAAAACTTTTTTTTTTTTTTACACAAAGTGGTTAGTTTATAGGATATTTCTAACTCAAAGCATGTACATAGCAAAAATTACACCCCAAAATACATTCTGCTAATCATCCTGAGTATGGCGATACCACGTGTGTGACTTTTGTGACCTTGCCACATACAAAGGCCCAACATGCAGGGAGCACCGTCAGGCGTTCTAGGAGCATAAATAACACCTCTAATTTCCTAACGACCTATCACACTTTTGAAGGCCCTGGAGCACCAGGACAATGGAATTACCCAACAAAATGACCCCATTTTGGAAAACAAACACCCCAAAGTATATTCTATAAATCATTAGGAGTCTTTTGAACGGTTCATTTTTATACACAAGTCTTGTGGAATGTGGAAATGTGGAAAATCTTTTTTTCGTTTACACAATGTTGTCAATTTGTAAGATATTTCTAACACAAGCATGTATATAGCAAAAATACATATATATATATATATATATATATATATATATATATATACACCAAAACACATTCTGCTACTCCTCCTGAGTATGACAATACCACGTGTGAGACTTTTACACAGCCTGGCCATATACAGAGGCCCAACATTGAAGTAGTACCTTCAGGCGTTCTAGGAGCATAAATTACACATCTCATTTCATTCCTACCTATCACACTTTTGAAGGTCCTGGAGCACCAGGACAATGGAATTACCCACAAAATAACCCCATTTTGGAAAGCAAACACCCCATTGTGTATTCTATGAGGCATGGGCTGCAAATATGTACTCGGGTACTCTGATGGGCTGGAGACGGGAACTCTGTTACTCCAATGGGCTGGTGACAGGTACTCAGGTACTCTGATGGCCTGGTGACAGGAACTTGAGTACTCAGATGAACTGTGACAGGTACTCTGGTACTCAGATGAACTGTGACAGGTACTCAGATGGGCTATGACAGGCAGGAGCTGCGAGATACCAAGGACGTCATATGATGCCCACCCAGGATGGGAGATCCCATCTGTGGATGTCCTTTGACTATTGCCCGGTATTGAAGTAGCTAATGCATGCCAATATTGTTTGCTTTGCTTGCATTGCATGCCATTGCTGAGCCTGCCATCTACTAGGACCCCCAGGTCCTTTTCCATCCTAGATTCCCTCAGAGGTTCTCCCCTAGTGAGTAGATTGCATTCATATTTTTGCCACCCAAATGCATTATTTAACATCTTTCTACATTAAACCCCATTTGCCATGTAGTTGCCCACCCCATTCATTTGTTCAGATCTTCTTCCAAGGTTTCCACATCCTGCAAAGAAGTTATTGCCCTGTTTAGCTTAGCATCATTCCCAAATACTGAGATTGAGCTGTTTATCCCATCCTCCATGTCCCAGGACAGAACCCTGGGTGACCCCACTTTCCACTCCAGACCATTCCGAGCACGCTCCATTTATCACTGCCCTCTGAACTCGCCCCTGCAGCCAATTTTCAATCCATTTACTCACCTTATGGTTCATGCCAACAGACCTTACTTTGTACTTTCACACTGGGGTGTTTTTCAGGCGCTTTAGCTTTTAAAAAAAAAGCGCCTGTAAAGCAACCGAAAGAAGCCGCAACTGCAATCCCAATGTGAAAGCCTGAGTGCTTTCACACTGAGGTGCTGTGCTGGCAGAGTGTTAAAAAAAAGTCCTGCAAGCAGCTTCTTTGCATCGCTTTTGGAGCAATGAATACACCGCTCCTAAAGCGCCCCTTCCCATTGAAATCAATGGGAAGCGCCTGCAAAGTGCTTTTGGCAGCAGCGCTTTGTCAGGGGTGCTTAAAAATGCCCCAGTGTGAAAGGGGTCTAAATGTTTGTGGGGAACTGCATCAAATGCTTTTGCAAAATCCAGATATACCACGTCAATGGGCCTTCCTTTAACTGGCAGCTCACCTCCTCATAGAACGTTAATAGATTAGTTTGGCAGGAACGATTCTTCATGAATCCATGCTTCATATATAAATGATAATGCAGACAGTAGCAGAGGTATAAATGCAAATGAAGAGTAATTTATGTTTGCTATTCAAACTATTCTATATCAAAACTAAGTTGTTTTTCAAATACCTTCAAAACGCATCTTCAACTACACAGTTCACAGTGTATACACATGGTTTAGGAGTGTGTCTATGGGAATAATTTAATTGACCATTCTTACAGTAGCCCAGAATAAACCGCTTCTGAGCAGACAAGAAATAACACAGGGCTTCACAGTGATAGAGTGTACATCTTATATTTCAAAATTTGTGCAAAAAATCTGTATGCTACAGTAACACAGCAGTAATGTGTTTTTTCTTATTGGTTTACAAGTTAGGTAGGTATCGTCATAGCAGGTACTGCTAAAAGTCAAGCATATGAATCTGTGCAATACCAGGTTAAGACCAGGAATATTTAACCAGTAATCGTGTACTCTCTTAAATGTGGTGCGACATCCATGGTGTTAAAGCGATCAAAACATGGGGCAATGCCCGTGTGGTGTACCCACTCTTGGGGAGTAAGCTCCAATGCGCTGAGTGAATGCATTGTTTAGTGTGTGGGTGGGCTCCTTCCCAGCCAGCACTCACAGTAGCAGGCACAGGACTACACTTCCTAGCAGCCTGAGTGGCTTACATACATACCATGGGTTCGCAAGAGTTAGGGGTGCCTCAGACTTTCAGTATTATAAAATAAGTATATGGCCTGGAATAGAGCTTTATTTTTTTTGTTTTTGGTAAAATATAAAGGATGGTTTTATGCGGAAGTAAACATAATTAAAATTGTGCACGCCTGTGGAATGGCTACAAGCTACGCTACCTAAACACCATAGACAATGCTTTAAAAGCCTTTACATGTTACCAGTTAATAATTACACAGCAGGTCTGGCTCTATAATTACTGCTCTTGCTCCGAGGTTCATGGTGATATCTCATGTCTGCAGCAATCACTGTTTACATGTGCATGTGGGACCTATGTACATGTTCACTTTTGTGTGTGAGCACAGGGGATCTTTAAAATTGTTTTAATTTTTTTTCGCACTGTAGCTTTAGATTATTTTTTTAAATTGAACTTTATTGCTATCACAAGGGATGAACAGAATCCCTTGGGATGACATGGGCCATGTTAGGTTCTCTTTATGAAGAGATCTGGAGTTTAGACCCCATATCTTTCGTCTTTCCTCCAAAGCACCTGATCAAACAGAGATCAGTTTGACCAGATGCTTTACAAGTCAGTACAAGTTTGGAAGCAAACTGTAACCAGAAGTGATGGATCCTCAAGGCTTCCAGTTTCTGATGTCATGGGGTGAGGGACCAACGTAAGTTCCTCTTACTCTACTGTGGATCCAATGCGACCAGTCACACTGGTACCAGGCTTCCTGGTGGGATGGGAAAGCATGGTAAAGAAAACAGGGGATGACTCCCTTCTGTCATCTGTAAAAGTGATTGGGCGATGGTATAGCCACTCGGATCACCTTAAGGCTCTATTCACAACTAGATTTGAATTAGAACGTGATTTGAATTGCCGCGATTCTGCCCACGATTACACAATCACGACAAAATGCGGGATGGGTTTGCAATGCCATTATTTCTCAATGGCACACCAAACAAGGAGCAATATTGCCACGAAACGTCCAGCATTTAGACTAACACCCAACAAAGTTTAGTCTGAACCTGTGTCCGGAGAAAACAAGCAGAGACAAAAGGGGTTAGGGATTCCGCGTGGTTCCTCCAGACAAGTCTCATAGGGAGGCTCCTACCATAAGTGTGGAGTGTTAACATAAACCCCTAGGTTCAACTGTACATTTAGAAACTGTGACTAGAAAAGGAGTTATTTTCCATTCCTAAATCTATCCTAAAAAGCATTCCATGGTTATAGAAGCAGGTGTATTGATTGACAGCTGTATAGTGGGAACACCATATATCAGGCTCCATTTCTTTACCAGTAAGGTAAGTGGGTGTCCAACAGCAGTTTACGTTCCCTTTTAACCACTTTCTGGCTGCCATAACCCCGGCATCCACTTCTTCAGCGGGCGGTCGGCTTTCAGATAAAAGTGGTCTCAGCGGCAGATTCCCCTTGAGATCACTTTTATTGGTGGCAGGAGAGAGCCCCCCTCCTGCTGCGCTCTGGTGCCCTCCGACGTAGGCAATCGGATCCTGTCCCCTCTGTGGAATGAGCTGAAGAGAAGATGGCCCCGCACCCGGCTCCATACTATTGCAGGGCAGTCACTTCTGCACATAGCTCTTAAAAGGGACATTTTTTTTATTGCATTTCGTGTAAATATGAGATCTGAGGTCTTTTTGACCCCAAATCTCGTATTTAAGAGGTCCTATCATGATTTTTTTAATATTACAAGGGATGTTTACATTCCTTGTAATAGGAATAAAAGTGAAATTTATATATTTTTTTAAAAGAACAGTATAAAAAAAAAAATTGTTTTAAACGTCCCGTCGAGTTCACGTGCAGAAGCGAACGCATGCGTGAGTAGCACCCGCATATGTAAACGGTGTACAAACCACATGTGAGGTATCACCACGATCTTTCGAGCGAGAGCAATAATTCTAGTCCTAGACCTCCTCTGCAACTCAAAACTTGCAACCTGTAGAATTTTTTAAACAGTGCCTATGGAGATTTTTAAGGGTAAAAGTTTGTCATTCCACGCGCAATATTGAACTGTGACAAGTTGGGTATCAATTTACTGGGCGTAACATCATCTTTCACAATATAAAAAAAAAATAAAAAAATGGGCTAACTTTACTGTTGTCTTATTCTTTAATTCAAAAAAGTGTATTTTTTCCCAAAAAAAAGTACGCTTGTAAGACCACTGCATAAATACGGTGTGAAAGTATTGCACCGACCGCCATTTTATTCTCTAGGCTGTTAGAAAAAAAATATATAATGCTTAAGGGTTTTAAGTATATTTCTAGCAAAAACACCCGATTTAAACCTGTAAACACCAAATCTCAAAACAAGGCTCTGTCCTTAAATGGTTAACCACTTCAGCCCCGGACCATTTTGCTGGTCAAAGACCAGACCACTTTTTGCGATTCGGCACTGCGTCGCTTTAACTGACAATTGCGCGGTCGTGCGACGTGGCTCCCAAACAAAATTGACGTCCTTTTTTCCCCACAAATAGACCTTTCTTTTGGTGGTATTTGATCACCTCTGCGGTTTTTATTTTTTGTGCTATAAACAAAAATAGAGCGACAATTAAAAAAAAAAAAAAAAAACACATTCTTTTTTATTTTTTGTTATAATAAATATTCCCCAAAAATCTCTAAAAAAAAAATTTTTCCCTCAGTTTAGGCTGATACGTATTCTACATATTTTTGGTAAAAAAAAAAAAAAATCGCAATAAGCGATTGATTGGTTTGCGCAAAAGTTATAGCGTTTCCAAAATAGGGGATAGTTTTATGGCATTTTTATTAATATTTTTTTTTTACTAGTAATGGCGGCGATCAGTGATTTTTATTGCGACTGCGACATTATGGCGGACACATCGGACATTTTTGGGACCATTGTCGTTTATACAGCAATCACTGCTATATAAATGCAGTGATTCCTGTGTAAATGACACTGGCAGTGAAGGGGTTAACCAGTGGGTGGCAGTGTAGGGGTTAAGTGTTCCTAGGGGTGTGTTACTAACTGTTGGGGGCTGGGCTTTAATTTAGTGAACACTGATCTCTGCTCCAATCACATGGAGCAGAGATCAGCGTCACTAGTTGCTAGGCAGAACGGGGGAAATGCTGTTTACGTCATTTCCTTGTTCAGCCGCCCAGTGAGACGATCGCGAGTATGCCCACGACGATCGAGTCCGCGGGACCTGTGACCGGACTCACAGGGGTCCCGACCAGCATGTGAGCACGCCGGCGGCAGCACGCTCGCGATGGCAGGGCGGCATTAAATATTGGACGTACCTGTACGCCAATATGCCTGCCTGTGCCATTCTGCTGACATACATCGGCATGCGCTGGTCGGGAACCGGTTAAACAGCAAATGGAAAAACAAAGTTTACACTTCTAACTGCTCAACTGCAGCATGAATTTCAATTGGCTCTACAATACCAGGATTTTCCATTGCAAGTGACAGATTCTCTTTAGTTTTTCAGCATATCCGCTCTTTTAAGGGATCTCTTTCTGCTTGTATACCTCTACCTCCTGTATCAGTACTGAAAGGTTACAATAAAATTTTTTTTAGCCTTGGCATCTAAGTGTAGATATGCTCTACCCATTTTCAGGGACACATCCACACACAATTGTTGGCAAGCTAATCTTGTGATTCCCATGAAAGACTCACTTTTCAGCTACAATGACAGCTGCCCCACACTGGCAGTTACTGTATCATACACATGTCTTAAATTCTGTAATCAGCAGCCAGCAGGTGCTGTATCGCATTCAGCACACCACATCCACTCAATACAGACATCCCCAAACACACAGAGGCTGGTTTTTGTCAAATGTTTTATTGAGTGTAGACATCTGGAGTACTGTAAAACATGCATTATCTGTAGATTCAAAAAAAGAGCCAGCCACATTGTCCTCACTGTCAGATGTGTCAGGCTTGGCATACATGATGGAGATTAATGAAGTATCATGAGACTAGAGCGAGTCCTGAAAAGCATCTATGATTTCAAGTAGGATCTTAATCATTTGGAAAGCACATTTACTCAACTTGTATTTTCACAGTGAGGTGACACGTATCGTTTCAAAACAAACAGCATTTATTCGGTGGGGAGGATGAAGGGGAAAATGGATCCCAGTTTAGTATTTAATAACAGAAATATTCTAAGTACAAATAAAAAAAGCAGCCTTTGTTTTGGCATTTAAAATTATTTCTTTTTAGATTGTTGAGGTGTATTGAATTTAAAGAAAATAATGTCTCCATCTTCTACCGTGTAATTTCTCCCTTGTTGTCTGTATTTTCCTGCAGCCTGTAAAACACAAAATATACAGAATATTAATTCTTGCTGGACACACTGCAGATTGTATTTAGAAAGCAGTAGATCTGAAATTCAGTGCAGGCGATTGTTCTTGCTCCATTAATTTAAATGACAGTGATATATTTACTACAAGTGAATGTCCAGTGAAAGTCACATTCGCTACTTTATAAATATGCCCTTTTGTGTTATGTACAGACATTGCGAACACAATCTTGGCTTTGTCTTCAACACAGAAGCTTGCACATGGTTATACAGTTGCATATATTTATTTTGAAAGTGCCTTGGACTTTTATTATATATGAAGCTGTTTGACCTGGCCAATATATCAGAGTGGCAAAAAATTGAACATGTACTTTACCGATACTAATAAAAAGGTTTACTTTGCAAGAGAAAAATTTTAAGTTGTCAATTCCCACCTTCCCCATGCTTATGATCCTCCACTAGGCTTCCACATATTCCCTTCTCCCCCATTTGACAGTATTTGCACTTGATGACTTGCCACCTAAGATGCCCAGCACTGTATTGTGGGAGACGGGGAGTGTCATGTGTTCGCCATAGCCAGAAGTTCTAGATATTTTGAGTGCAGTCTGGTGGTAGGGAAGCATAGGGAAAGCAAGTACAGCTGAGACTCTAGTGCAACATCGCTGGATCGATATTGGGCTCAAGTAAGTATTAGAGAGGTGCTGCACATAGAAGGTTTATCGTCATGCATAAAGATAAAATACCTTCTGCCTTTACAATCACTTAAAACTGCCACCTTTAATGTGAACCTGCTGCCCACTAGCCCTAAGGAAGCGTGGCCAATTCTGTGAAAATCAGCTACAAATAGGGCCAATATTTCTTACAGCACTTGAAACCTGAGAAGTACAGTAAATAGAAAGTGCATATTTGTCATCTCTCCTGCCTATTGGGTGTATGCAGTCAGCCATGAGCACTGGGGCTGCAGATCACACATCAAGCAGCTATGTGTGTTGGATGATGGAGGTCTTGAGCGCAATATACACAGGGATATCAAGGCAAGATCCTTCTATTATTACGAATTGGAAGAATCTGTTTTGTATTCACAGGAGCATATTTTGCACAAAATACAGGTCCACTTTAGCAAAACAAAAAGTCTTGACAATTACCTGCATGCATTACTTCTCTCTAAAGGCCACGTGATCTGCTCTGTGCATTACCAAAAGCTGCTGATCCATTGAGCACATGAAACTGGTAACATCTGAAATTTTGAGGCAAAGATGCTCCAAAGTGTGGGATAACATTAACTGGGGGAAATACTTAAAGTAGTTGCACTTCCTTGCTTTAAATAGCTCACTAAGGTCCTAAGATCATGCTTGTAGGGTGACTTTTCGGGGTGCATTAGAACTGAACAAGAGCTTAATTACAGATGTCATTCTATTGTTAACCTACCAGTAAAAAGATTACACCATTGCTTACTTTTTTTTTTTGAAAGGTACAATCTCCAGGTCTGTCATCCTTACATTACTATGTAGAGCCAATGAGGAGAACACCTGATATACTGTACACATGTTTCTAGTCAGTGATGTATCCAGTAGTGAAAATAACATGAGACAGTTCTGGAACTAGTACACTAGAACAAGTAAGCATTTAAAGTTCCAATATCCTAATTGAGACAGTTCCTTTTACCTGAATACTACCCTTTGACATGTACTTGATCTACAATACCTTGATTTTCAACGAGGCAACGGTTAACAAAGGTCTAAATCTTATATGCAGTTGAACCCTAAGACAACCATCCAGTAAATCCCTGAAGTGTATATTCTGGTGTAGTAGGATGAATGAATGACTTGTATAGCGCTGCCTATGCAAACCAAATCGCCTCAGGGCGCTTGCTGCTGTTGTCCATCTGGGTGTAGCACAGTACTTTACAAACACATACACGGGCCAATTTTTAGACAGGATTTAATTAACCTACCAGCATGTCTTTGGAATGTGGAGGAAACGGGAGTACCCTGAGGAAACCCACGCAGGCACAGGGAGAACATGCAAACTCTCCAGGCAGATGGTGTCGTGGTTGGGATTTGAACCAGGGACCCTATTGCTGCTAGGTGAAAGTGCTAACCACTACACCACTGTGCTGCCCCTTTGTCATCCCCTGGAATGACCCCAGAAACCCTGACCTGCCATGACATCGCCATGTGCTGGTGTATATGGAGAAGAGAGTCTCAGCTTCTACATCACAAGAGCCTCCATGTCAGAAAAAGAATTGCCATTAAAAAAAAAAAAAAAAAGTGTTACAACCGGAAAAAAAACACAGAACACCAATACTGAAAAATGTGGGTGACATGTATACTCCAGTCCCTGATATTCGGTGAATTGCTCAACTGCATACATTATTTCAGCACAAGGGATTTAGAAGGGGTTGTTATGTAGCTTAAGCATAAAAGTATTATTTCTCTGTGTAATTGGTATTGTGACATTTCTCCCCCAACCTCTCAAATAATAAGATAATAAGATTACAATGATTTCAGGAGCCATGGATTTATAATTTCGGTATTCTAGCGAGCACAAAAGAAATCCATATTAGGATGTACAAGGGAACAACAGTGATCTCCAGGAAGCCGCATGTCAGACATAATAATACTGGAACGCAGGAGATGAATATCCAGCACAGACACACATCCATCGACTCTACTGGTAGGTTTACAGACAGTATAACATTTACACATTCACAGTTCATTCATGAACAGACACTGGAAAAACTTCCGTTGTCAACAGCAGTCGTCAGGCACAGCTTCTAAATTACATTAAAGGAGGTCACTTCCACTCCCAAATTCTTCTGAAAATGCTACTTGCCTGGTTCTCATGCTGATCCAGTGGCTTTGAAACCTTTCAGGCACTGTTCTGAAATAGGCACATTGCTTTAAAGTTTTCACTTGTCTCCGACATTTTAGTCTGCATGCTTGTGACGGGTCAGTGACTTCCACTTACTCACAGATCTTGGTTGTGCAAGTATACCCAATCCTCGGCTCTTTAACTTCCAAGGAAATGCTGATCAATGCCTAAAGTATCAGTCCTCATTTTCTAACCTAAATATATATTCTTTTCTATGCACATCTGTATCAGCGTATCATCACGATCATGTGACTTCATCAGGTAGTGAAGTCACGTGATTGTGACGATACGCGTTGGAAAAGACGGGCACGGGAAGTGACGTCAGGCCACAAGCTCACTGCTCGTTTTGTTTTTCGTTTGTATACTTGTTTGTTATGTGAGTACTATTATTGGCTGCAACTTAATAAAACACCCAGTTTTTATACACATCTTGTCCCCCTGCTCTTTTTTCTCCATGCTATTGATACATCTATCTGGGAGGATTTCCATTGTTGCTAACACAGAGTCGAAACAGCACTTTAAATGAGGATCATCCACCAGGATACCAAGCCTTACCAGGATATCAATTTATATTGATGAATATAACTATACAAAAGGAACATTGGGGTGATCTACTGCAGGATCCCGGATTCCCTCATCACCACTAATCATTATTACGCTGTTACCTTACACCGGTAAGGTAAGGAGCCATTGCACACTAAGGTGTTTTTACACTGAAGAGGACTATTACCACTTATTCACAAAAGATTACACTTGCACAGATCGTCACTTGGAGCACCGCACTTTATTCATTGCACCTTATGTATCAGTATTCGTTTGAAGATTTATGTGGACTTTATCCTTTATTATTATTATTATAACCCCTTCCCGCCGAGCATACGCAGATCTGCGTACTCAGCTTCCGGGGGTTATACCGGGATGATGCCTGCACCTGCAGGCATCATCCCGGTACCGTTTGTTTCAGTGGGCGATTGGCTATCCAGCCATAACAACCGAAGCGGCTAAAAGCCGCTCGGCTGTTATGCCACTCGGCTGTTATGCCGGAGGAGCAGGAGGGGACGTTCCCCCCTCCCGCCGCTGTTACTGGTGCTCCTGCTCGATCGGGAGTACCGATTCAAGATCCGGCGCCTCCGGCTGCTGGGGAGGAACTGGAACGAAGCCGTAATCGGCTTCGCTCCAGTATCCTAATCGTAAACATGGAAGCGATGTCATGACGTCACTTCCCGTTTACTCGGCTGCCAATGGCGCCGGTTTAAAAAAAATATACGGTATTCAGAATCGCTGTTTTCGGCGATCTGAATACATCGAAGTGTAAAGGAGGGATGGGGGGTCTTTTAGACCCCCCATCCCTCCATAAAGAGTACCTGTCACCACCTATTACTGTCACAATGGATGTTTACTTACCTTGTGACAGCAATAAAAGTGATCAAATATATATATATATTTTTTAAAAACAATTTAGTCATTTTAATAAAAATAAAAAAATTAAAAAAATAAAATAAAAATTTTAAAGCGTCTGCTGTCCACGCGAGTTCGCGAAGCAAAGAAAACGCATACGGAAGTCACGCCCGCATATGTAAACGGTGTTCAAATCACACATGTGAGGTATCGCCGCGATCGTCAGAGTGAGAGCAATAATTCTAGCACAAGACCTCCTCTGTAACACAAACCTGGTAACCGTAAAAAAAATTTAAAGCGTCGCCTATTGAGAATTTTAGGTACCGTAGTTTGTCGTCAATCCACGAGTGCGTGCAATTATAAAGTGTGACATGTTTGCTATCTATTTACTCGGCGTAACATTATCTTTCACATTATGCAAAAAAATTGGGCTAATTTTACTGTTTAGTTTTTTTTTTTTTAATTCATGAAAGTGTCCCTTTTACAAAAAAAGTTGCGTTTAAAACACTGCTGCGCAAATACCGTGTGACATAAAATATTGCAACAATCGTCGTTTTATTCTCAAAAGTCTCTGCTAAAAAAATATATATAATGTTTGGGGGTTACAAGTAATTTTCTAGCAAAAAATATGGATTTTAACTTGTAAACACCAAATGCCAAAAATAGGCTTAGTCATGAAAGGGATAATAATACAGGTTTTATATAGCGCCGACAGTTTATGCAGCGCTTTACAACATTAGGGTAGACATTACAATACAATTCAAGACAGGGGGAATCAGAGGGCCCTGCTCGTTAGAGCTTACAATCTATCCTTGTACTTTGTTAGCACTGTCACTTTCATACTTCATCTTTCTAGATGCTATACTTCTGGAATAATTTTGTCCTTTTTTGCACTGTGAAGTATATTTGAGATCCAGTGAAAGTGCAGTGTCTCTGCATTTGGTGTGTCCTGAATGCAGAGTGCCAGGCTGCAATGGGAGCTCTCATGTGCATATACGGGAGCGACCTCATTGCAGCTCGGGCATTCAAATGGCAGGAGAAGGCAAACCTGGACAGAGGACCAGGGGCAGGTGGCAATGCACCACCAGAGGGCACTGACTGTATAGGAAGTCTGTTATAATGTGCTAGTATGCGGTGCATACTAGCACACTATGGCATTAACCTGCAGGGGGCCTGGCTAAAAAAAAAAAAAAAAGTTCAGTGTTTATTCAAGCTTTAAACTGTAACTTAGATTTCCAATTGTGGTTACAAAATAAAATAAAAAAATTAAATATTTGTTATGGGCAATAGACATTTTGTTTTCTGCAACATAAATTTAGCTACACTACCTAATGCCGTGTATTAGCTAAATTTGTCTGCAGGTCTATAATCAGAATTTCTTCAAAGTACATGCCTTTAGTTGAGTGCCTAGAGCCATAACCCATTGATATGTACTGGAGACCAGGAAGAATGAACCATTTTCATTAGTAGGGTCAAAATACAAATATTTTTTGAGGGTTGTAGTAGTTCTCTACAGTTGACATTTATATACAACCCCAAATCCCCAAAAAGTTGGGGCGTTGTGTAAAATCTACATTAAAAAAAAAAATCAATGATTTGCAAATCTCATTAACCCATATTTTATTCACAATAGAAACCATATCAAATGGTTACACAATTATACGATTTTAAGAAAAAGACAAGTTCATTTTGAAATGGCTGGCAGCAATATGTCTCAAAAAAGTTGGGACAGGGCCATGTTTACCACGGTGTAGCATCACCTCTTCTTTTAACAACACTCTGTACATTAATCCTTAACTAAACAATAGAGTAAGCAGCGCTGAATATAATATAAATCCACACCAGTGAATTCAAAAATATTGAATACTATAAATCCACTTTAGTGAACGTGAATTACTAAATGTTACTACACTGTGCAAACCCTGCCCTGTGCATACAAAAATAGAAAAAAATAACTTGTATCAAAATCAATTAACACAGTTTAAAGTTTGTGTTTAGTGCAGTGGTGATACATAGTAGATGGGAAAAGAGTGAGTGTATCTTTGTTTTACGTTTTAAACACTCTGTACATGTCTGGGAACTGAGGAGACCAGTTGCTGGAGTTTTGGAAGAGGAATGTTGTCCCATTCTTGCCTGGCATAGGATTCTAACTGCTCAACAGTTTTGTATCTTCTTTGTCGTATATTTAATTTCAAGATGTGCCAAATATTTTAAACTGCTGAAATGTCTGGACTGCAGGCAGGCCAGTTAAGCACCTGGTCTCTTGTATTACAAAGCCATTTTGTTGTCATAGATGCAGTATGTGGTTTAGCATTGTCCTGAGGAAATATGCAAGGCATTCCTTGAAAAAGATGTTGTCTGGATGAGAGCAAATGCTGCTCTAAAACCTGGATGTATCTTTCACCATCAGTACCTTTCCAGATGTGCAAACTGCCCATTCCTTACGCATGAATGCACCCCCATACTATCAGATACAGGCTTTGAACTGGGCACTTATAACCAGCTGGAAGGTCCCTCTCCTCTTTAGCCCAGAGGACGTGGTGCCCAAGGTTGCCATAAAAGAATGTCAAATTTGATTACACTTTACAACAGATCGTTTAAAATGAGCTTTGGCCCAGAGGACGGCATTTCTGGATCAGTTCAGATAGGGATTCTTCTTTGTGTGACACAGCTTTACCTTGAATGTTTGGATGTCATGGCAAACTGTGTTCACACAGTGATATTTGGCTGTATTCCTGAGCCCATGCAGTGATGTCCATCACAGAATTATGCCCGTTTTAAAGCATTGCTGTTGGAGGGCACAAAGATCATGGGTATCCAATATTTAATTTCAGCCCTTGAGAGATTTCTCCAGATTCTCAGGAATCCTTTGATATTACGTACTGTAGATGATGCTATATTTAAAAAGTTTTTGCAATTTTACGTTGCACGTAACAATATTCTGAAATTGTTGGACAATTTCTAGATGCAGCTTTTCAGAGATTAGTGAACCTCTGCCTCTCTTTACTTCTGAGACACTCTGACTCGATAAGATGCCCTTTTTATACCCAATCAGGTTTCTGACCTGTTGTTCATTAACTTCTTAATGCCAGCACCTCCCGGCCCTTTAAGAGGTTTATGATGCTGGGAGGCAGGGCAGAATTAAGAGCACGTGACCAGCGTGATTGGCTGTCACGTGATTCGAAAATTTTCGGTTAGGTGCTGTCAGGAGTGCACCGTGTGTGCTCTCGGCATAGCTGTTTAGACAGCAACTCAGGCAAATATGCAGCTCCTCGGCGACAAGGACCAGGCGCCGAGAGGCTGCATGTTTGTGTGTGGCCAGCGCCAAGGGGTTAACCTAATTTTAATGCTTTTGCAAAATGTCCTTACAGCGCTTCCTTGTTAGTAAAACTTACTTTGCAAGGTTTTTGTTGCCTTGTCCCAACCTTTTTGAGATGTGCTGTCATCAATAGAATTTACCTTATTTTTTTTTCTTAAAATGGTACATTGTCTCAGTTTAAATATTCGATATGATTTATGTGGTCTTAGGTGAATACAATTCAGGTATATGAGATTTGCAAAGCATTATGTGTTTTTATGGATTTTACAAAGCATTCCAACTTTTTTGGAATTGGGGTTGTATTATTACTATGATCTCTTCTTAGACAAACAGATTTTTTTAATCAGTTACTTATTTTTATGTATTTAAATGTATTGAGTTACATTCAGAAATGCAAGTAAAATTGTATTACAATTTACTGTAGCAAATTCTCATTTTCTGCATTCCTTCTACAATAGCGGTTAGGCCTATTCTGCCTACTGGAGCTCTACACAGTTAACAGGATAAATTTTGTTTATCCCATTCTCCAGCTGTCATTTAGTAACACAGTGACTTCACTAATCTACTTCAGCAAGTTATGTGTGATATATTTTGAAAGCTACCCCAATGCACAAAGCCAGCACAGCTCCAAAGCACATGCGTTACAGCACCATGCGTTGTATCAGAAAAAAATTCTGCATGTCCCTTTCTGACCTTTTCCTGTGCAGTGGCAGCTTCTGTAACAGTCATGGGTTGTTTTACGGCAACCCACATTAACGTGTGATACAGTGGGTATTATCACAATGCACAGATACTAAGAAGTATATATCTGGCCCAAAGCAAACTTAAGGTTGCTAATAGCCACAAAGTGAGACTGTGTTCCAGGAGATCAAAAAGGTGGAAAAAAGGTAGATGCTAAACATGTACTTTATGTTATCACATTTATCTGAAACTATAACTATAGGCAAAACCATTTTGTTTTAAATTTTGGATAGAGTTGAGAAGGATTACGCCTCCATTTGTCCCCAGAACAGTAATAGAGGGTAAATCTTTCAGTAGGGACACTAGTTCTGGTGACCCCCCCCCCTCCCTTAATTTGCAGCGATTTCCTCTCTCTTCCTGTTTTGGCTATGGGACAGGAAGTGAAGATAGATCTCTGCAATGGGAAAAATATGGCAAGAATAGACCTTACATGGGTTATAACCCTCCCTTACTCTTTCAAAAATGAAAAATAAATTTGGCACTGCGTCCCTGACAATCGCGCGGTCGTGCATTGACATTGCAGCCAAACAAAATTTACGTCCTTTTTTCCCACAAATAGAGCTTTCCTTTAGTGGTATTTGATCACATCTATGGTTTTTATTTTTTGCACTATAAACAAAAAAAGAGCAACAATTTTGGGGAAAAAAAAAAAAAAAACTATGTTTTACTTTTTGCTATAATAAATAGCCCCCAAAAATATATAAAAAAGACATTTTTTTCCTCAGTTTTGGTCGATATGTATTCTACATATTTTTGGTAAAAAAAAAAAAAAAAAAAAAAAAAAAAAAATCGCAATAAGCATATATTGATTGGTTTGCGCTAAAGTTATAGTGTCTACAGAATAAGGGATAGTTTTATGGCATTTTTATCATTTTTTTTTTTTTTTTTTTTACTAGTAATGGTGGCGATCTGCGTTTTTTATTGGGACTGTGACATGGCAGAAACGTTGGACAATTTTGACACATTTTTGGAACCATTGGTATTTATACAGCGATCAGTGCTATAAAAATGCACTAATTACTGTATAAATGTTACTGGCAGGGAAGTGGTTAACACTAGGGGGCGATCAAGGGGTTGTGTTCCCGTGTGTGTGTTCTAATTGAAGGGTGGAGTGGACTGTCTAGGGGAAGAGACAGATTATCTGTTCATACACCGTATGAACAACAATCTGTCTCCTCCCCTCAGAGAACCGGAAACTGTGTACACACACAGATCCCAGTTCTCCGTGTGCCCCAAGCGATCGCAGGAGCCCGTCGGTGATTGAAACCGCCAGGCACTCACATTGCCGCCGCCGGCATGTGCCCCTAGTGGACAAAAAGGGTAGCGACGTAACATGATGGCGATTCACACAACCGAGCCATGTTGCTGCAATTCAACTGCAGCGGCTAGTTGCAAATGGTTAATTAAAAAAATGAACTACTTTAAAGACATTTTTAGTACATTAGACATAGGAAAAGCATAGCACATATTAATACACTGCAACGGAGCACTTAAGTGTCAATAGGCCCTGAAAAAAGTGGGAAAATTGGAAGTTCAACTAAATTTCCTATTTAAAAACGAAGATGGTAAATAATATTTGTTGCTCTGTGTAATATTGAGTCCTAGCAATACCAGGCCTCTGTGTCTTAGCTTTGTCAAGCATACATAAAACATACATGAAAAAAATAAAATAAATCAAACATGGGATGTGCATGGTGTGTGGTTTATTTTTATTCCCTTGATATACGATTTGGTTTACAATTAATTAAATGTAATAGTGTTCCTTTAAATGCTCAAGAGACCATTTAATCCATTTCCTTTGCTAACCGAAACAACTGGTAGAAAAATCAATACCCATTTGTGAATCTCTAGTATGTATTAAACAAGACACGTCTAACCGGTTCATTTGCACTTGAAAGCAGCCATCTGTAGAAGGCAGCTTTGCCTAAGCAGATATGATTGCTAATAATGAAATATCCCTGTAGACTACAAAGCCCACACAGCGCTATTCAGTGTATAGTTCACAGCGCTGGCATTAAATTACTTATGCTGTGCTGCTGGTTCCAGGCACAGGAGAATCAAACTTGAAATGATCAACCCTGATAGCACGTAGCAGACACCCTTCGCTGGAAAACTCATAGGCTAAGCGCCATACAAACCCACGCTTTACAGATATGTAGAAAATAAACAAGCCAAGCCTTTTATCCCAGTATCAAATCTATTTAAAACGCTTCCATTTATCTTTTTCTCGCCCCAAGTGTAGGGCGATAGTGGCGTGACAGTGATGTTTCTTTACATAAAAGTGCCACCTACTAGCAGCACTCTTACATGCTCCGTAACTAATAACTGCACAGCAACCCGTCAAAAACAAAATAAACTTACATGTGGCTTGGATAAAGCTCATATTACTGGCGGATTATTGGAGAAAACACGGCTTCATTTTCCTGGGAGGATTTTCAGCTGGGAGGCTTGTAGGAGGAGATTCTCCTGGGTAGTAATAGACTTATTAGGGAGATTTGTGTGTGTTAAAATAATCTATTACTGTATGTGGCATGAATTGGAATGGAGGAATTTAATGCCATCCTTTCTTCTAAACTGTCAAAGCAGTATTCGTTTTGGGAAGGCTTTCTTTAGAATCCACCGTCTTTATTTAATAGCGATGGTATAAAAAAAAAGAATCGGTAACCAACAGCAACTAATCAGCATTTTTTTTTAATGCTTCTGAATTCACTTAACTCAAAGAAGTGAAGTCTCATTGGATGCCATTAAGTAAGCCACACCGCTGACCTTTGCACTGGCAATTTACATATTATTATATATTATTTACAATTACAAAATTATGGACTCATTCAGATGAGTGTACACATATATTGAATGTTATAGCAAGATCCTGTGCTCAACGCTGTGTGCCTGCAATGTTTAGATGCGTACTGCGTTAACGAAGTCTAACCATGTGTAGCCAGTGGGGACTGCATCACCGAATACACATTGCTGATGGTTAAATGTTGGCTTTGAATTAATCATTCATACAGTGGTGATGCACGCATAGAATGACCTAGGCCTTCAGTTATACAGAATTGGCTGTGGTCATTCTGCACATGTGCTGCCACCAAATAAATGACTCTTTCAGGGCCAACATGTAAACATCATTAATGTGTAATTAGTGGTGCAGGCTCTGCTGTTGTCTTTATTGCAGCAGTAGCAGCCAAACGGGGGGGGGGGGGGGGGGGGTTGTCTGCAGGTAAACATTAGCACATACATATACATGTGTACTGCATAAAGAACACTGAAATGTACAGTCATGGATGTAGCTGTGCTTTTTTCTCCTTTTTTTTATTCAGCTGAACGCAGCACAGCATTATGCTGCGGGACACAGCTGGGTGAATCGCCCTAAAGACTTCTGTACTCCTGCATACAAAACTATGCACAGTTGTATGCAGCGTTTTTAACGCATGTGCAAATGTGCTGTATAGCTGTGCATACAATGCAGTTTATGAAGTTAGAATGGTAACTTTGTATTTATGTATTCGGAAGGATCATACATTTCACTTGGGCAATGGTGGTCACTCAGCTCATTTAGCTGATAAAACTGAATTTTTCTGTAATTCTACAACATACTGCTGGCCGTACACAAGCCAAATTCTTGGGATGCAAAAACTGAGGGCTGCTTTTCATGGTCAGATCTTTCCCAGAAAGCATGGGGTGGCAAGTCAGGGGAATAGTCGCCTATCCTAGTACTTTCACTTATATTCCCAAGATTGTGTGATGCAGTTCCCTTTCTTTAGTGAAAACGGAGAGGACAGTCACAAAGGGATTCTGACATGTTAAGAAAAAATCTCTAAGCATGAAGATGAGAACTTCTAGAATTTAAGAATGCCTGACACTACTTTGACAGAAGTTATATAGCTTTGTGGCTGCAAGTGATACTGGAACTGGCAATCAGACTTGTGAATAAATGCAGTAAAATACGTATCTATTACACTCTATAGACTGTAACTCCAACATTAAATTAATTTATAGCAGTGAGTCAGATTATGTATTTATTTTTTAATCTGCACAACAAAAAAATATTTACTATGCTGGGCAAAACTTTCCAGTAATTTATACTCATGCCAAATAGAGATTAGTTATTGGATGCCATAAGTAAATATAACAGATATAGCAATGATAACAACCGTGCACTGTATGTATTCTATATAGATGTGGCATCACTTAGAATGACCAGAGCAGTTCTGACTGCTATTCAGAATTTTTAGGTTGAAGAACGGCATCTGCCCTCTAGTGTCCAGAAAATGGATAAATTCAGCATCCTCTTTATTATTACAATCTGCACACATGATCATCATGAAAACTGAAGGAAATAATTAGTGTGGATGACAAGAGTTCACCTAATTATTTATTAAAAGGCAAAATTCAAGTTGAACTAAACAAAAGAATACATAGTTTAAGAACATGATAAGTATAGTAAGATTCCATTATTTTATTTTTTATAAACAAATATAATTTGCCTTCCTTTTGCTCATGTTTCCTTTCCCTCCACTGTACACATCTGTAGGCTCTTTGCAATTTCTAACGGATGTGTGTGCATTACAGTTTTACTATGGTGACTACAGCAGAACATTACACAAACATGAAATTACATTTTAAATCTACAATTTTACATATTTGTAATTTAAAATTATTTAAAAAATAAACTTCCCATTTTAATCTAAAGTTGCTGTAGTTTTATAAAAATGTTCAAAAAAATCAATGCAGTATGGCAGCTGGGAGGCGTTCTGTACACTGTTTTGTTAAAGGAACACCCCCAGAAATGTCATTTTCTTATTCTGTGAATGCATCACTGACATTTGCGCTAAGATGCAAGAAACATTTTAGGTATCCCCTGCAATAGGAATTTCATTTTTAGTGAGATACTCCCTAAGTGTTAAATTCTTCCAATGGAATACGGACGCTGCAGTTTTCTTTATTAAGGCACCAAAAGTGCACCAGGTGGTTATAAGTACACAGAAATACTACCAAAGGGACATGGGAAAACAAACTGCTTTTTGTTTAGAACAGAAAAAGGTCTGAATATGCTACAAAGTTTCTTAAAATTCATGCAAAGTACATTGATCACCCAGAAGGGTTTTTCTTTTTTCAACAAAAGTGGAGTTATACTTTAATGCTAACTTCCTAACAGCATGTAAAATGTACAAAACAATCTAATGTTCACCATCAAATGACTCCACACAAACAGGCTTTCTCACCATTTCTCCTTCAGCTAAGTATGTCATTCCTAGATTATCTCCCTCATCCCCGAGGAGGAGCAAATTTATATCTTCATTTTTTTTTTTTTAAGTTCTAAAGGCCTCATTCATATGTTTAACAATGTTCTTGGCAGATTACCTTGTTCCTACTTCCCCTTCCTCTTGTTACCTGTGCCCAAACTAACCTAATAGAACACGTTTGTTATTTTATTCGAAAAAAAAAAGACTTTACAATCACTAAGGGAAAAATATGAGCAACACTTGTTTATATGCGCCTTTATTAAGGCTGACCTTCCTAGGTGAGCATTGTCCACCATCTTAAAATCATTCCCAACTAGGGCTCCAAGGTACAGATTATTTTAAACCGTCATCTTAGTGGTTTGATATCCCGTTCAGGCTGGGACTGTAATTTACCTCTGGTTCACTTTTGTAAGCACCTTAACCTCCTCCATCCCCTAAACACAGGCTATCATGGGGACATTCCTTAGAAGGAACTAAATCAAACACTGCTGATAAAAAGACAGTTAAAATAAATTCTGCTTTTCATGGAGCCTCTCAATCGTCCCTGTTCTCCCATATTAGGGACATATTGATGGTATGCATTATGCCATGCAAAGAGCCTGAACCTTATTATGACCCTCAAAATAAGATACAAACTACTCTTCTTCTGAACTTCTCTCTACCTTTCTGATTAAAATTACCTAGCATTGTAGAAGAAAAACCTTCCTAAGCGTTCCTTGACTAAACCCAAGTGATTTTAATCAGACAGATAGACAGAAGTTCAGGAGCGAAGTATTTTGTACCGTATGGAGGAGGTCATACTGGAGGGTCTGTTACTGATCTTGACTAGTGGTGCTCAACAGCAGTCCTTAAGGTCACCAACACTGCACATATTTCAGACCTCTTAAGTATTACTGGTGAAATGATTAGCACACTTTGCTTAAAGTGTAACTAATGGCAAAATCAGAAATGATATATATATACAATGCAGTCTGTCAATAGCATTAACGCAGCAGTTCTCTCTCGGAATTACCCCGTAACAGTTCTGTAATCTAATAATTTGGAAAGCAGATCTGTTATTTTTTCACTTCTTTAGGACTTGTTCACACATGAGGTTGGTAGGAGAACAGTAAAACTAGGCAGTTGAGCCACGGTTTACCGCACCCAACTGCTCACCTGAACACTAACGATACCACTGTACACATTCCACAACCGTGATGCTGGGCTTCACAGCTGCAGTAGAACAGTACATCACTTTCAGTGGGTGGTGTCTTCACTAAATACAACTAATGCAGTTCTATGGGGTTGTGCCCAAACTGCACAGCAACCACATGCAATGCATACAACAGCGCACAGTAGTATGCCAATTATAAGGTTAAATCAGGCAGTGAGGAGGTGCCTCCTCACCACCCGTAAAACACCTCTGAAAAACAGAGCTTGGATCACTTATCAGAGGACCGGAAATGGCTGCCACACTTGTGAAAGAGCCCTTAAACCAGGCCAAGCTGTCCAGCAAATGTGGCACTTACAGGGGATGGGACAAACCAAATAATGCAGAGGGTGCTTACAATGGTCATCCTTTATTAATGCTGCATGTATTAATCAATTTTCTCTGTAGTAGAACATTGTCCTGTGTTAGCCATCGAATCATGAAGAAAGTTTGGTTTTTGAGTGATACCCATTTTGGCCAACTTAAAGTGCATTTCCACTTTTGCTGCCAAACTGAGTTAACACCTATGGTACTTTAAACTTTTATTACATGTTTTATTAACATAGCATAACTTAAACTAAAAACTATTGATTACCTCTTTAATTGCTTAACCACATAAGGACCACCCGCCATAGTTTTATGTCGCTAATTGAAGAGGGATATTATTATGGCAGCAGCTAGCTGCTATAACCCTAGTATCCTCTTCTTGAGCGGGCAGTCCGCTTCAAGATAAATGTGGTCTCTGCGGTGCAAGACCACTTTTATCGGCGGCAGGAGAAGGCCCTCCGCCGCTTACCGGAGCTGCCAGCAGCGGCGATCGTGTCTGCTCCCTAGCTTGGCATGGAGATGAGTGAGGGGAAGATGGCCCCCACCCATCTCCATATCATGCAGGGTGGAAGCGACATCAAAATGTCACTTCTGCCCATAGCTCTTAAAAGGGACATTTATTTTTCTCCAAATAACATTAAATTTAAGAAATGTTTTTTATTGCATTTTAGTGTAAATAAGAGATCTGAGGTCTTTTTGACCCCAGATCTAATTTATTTGTCATGTTTTTTTTCTTTTACAAGGGACGCATTTATTTTATTTTTTTAAAGAACAGTGTAAAAATGAAAAATAAAAAGGTAAAATATATAAATAAAAATGTAAACGCGCCCCGTCCTGCTGAGTATACGTGCAGAAGCGAACACATACGTGAGTAGCGTCCGCATATAAACACAGTGTTCAGACCACACATGTGAGGTATCACCGCGATCGTTAGAGTGAGAGCAAGAATTCTAGCCCTATTGAGATTTTTAAGGGTAAAAGTTTGTTGCCATCCCATGAGTGGGTGCAACTTTGAAGAGTGACATGTTGGGTATCAATTTACTCGGCGTAACATCATCTTTCACACAATGAAATAAAAAATTAGGCTAACTTTACTGTTGTGTTATTTTTTAATTAAAAAAAGTGTTTTTTTCCCCCAACAAAAGTGCGCTTGTAAGACCGCTATGCAAATACGGTGTGACAAAAAGTATTGCAATGACCGCCATTTTATTCTCTAGGGTGTCTGAAAAAAAATTCTGAGAAAATTCATAAAATATAATGTTTGGGGGTTCCATGTAATTTTCGAGCAAAAAAAAAAAAGTTTTTAACTTGTAAACACCAAATCTCAGAAAGAGGCGTTATAATAAGGAAGGGGTTGTGGAATAAGGTTTTACACAATTAACCCTGTCTGTACTGTGTTTGCTGTTTTTTTTATCAGCTGTGAACTAGATTTGAACACTGTTTGTCTTAACAAAAGGGTTAACAATTTGGAAACTGCCCTTATTTATGTTAATGAGGTACAGCTTAAAGCGTTTTTTTTACCCCAAAACTTCTTATTCCTGATATGTGCCCACTGTACCTCGCACTTTTATGAGAAAGTATCCTGTTCTCCTCGTATTGCTTCCTTTATGTGAAATCCCTGGTGTTCCTGCCAGTTCCTCTGCTTTCCTAAAAAAAAACTGACCACATTAAGCAGGAGAACAGAGCATGGTCAGTTCTGTAGCTATGCTGGGAACTCAGGGTGCTCTCCTCCAATGATCCAATGATCAGACTTGTTCTGACACCCCCCCCCCCGATGCACAGCCATTCACTGGGAAGCTGCTGCTTCTCCTCCCCCCAGCTCTAATGCAGCTGAGAACAGATGGAATGTAATCACTTATAAAAAAAAGGGGAAAAAGGTATTTATAATGTATTTTTGTATCTGCAGAAGAGGATGTGACATCCTCGGGTGCGACCTGGCTGGATTGGAAGTACTCTTAGTAGTTCCAAAAAAGGTACGAGAGAAAGTAAACATTTTTGTTTAAATATCCAAAAACAAGGGGTGGAGAGGTGGTCTTTCATTTAAGACCACCTCTCAAAATTGGGTAGAATTCCGTTTTAATCTCTATTGGGACAGAGCAATTGTGAGACTGTCCAGAAAATCCTAGAATCAGCCATGACACATTCTTCTTATGCCACGTACACACGACTGGACTTTCCGGCAGACTAGGTCCGAAGTTCTTCCAAACAACAGACTTTTCTGCCAAGTCCCAACGGACTTCCAAACAAACGGACTTGGCCACACACAAACGGACTAAGTCCATTTGAAAGTCTGTTCATTTTGAACGTGGATGATGTAAGACGGGACTAAAATATGTCTCTTGCATCGTATTTGGTCCATCGGACAAGCACACAGATGAACAGTTTTCCCGATAGGAATTGAGTCCATCGAACAGATTTGAAACATGTTCTATTTCTAGGTCCGTCTGATTTTTATAACGAAAAACGATCGGATTAGCCCACACATGATCGGATTGTCTGCCGGACTGATCCCATCGGACCTAGTCTAACGGAAAGTCCAGTTGTGTGTACACGGCATTAGAAACATCTAAAACTTAAGCCATTTTTTTCTTCAATTTGTTTAGACATGCTGTGTGAAGGTAAACAGATATAGTGGGGCTTTTTGACATTTGACTTCAAAAATGGAAATAGTCTTTAAAGGGATAGTTCACCTTTACCATAAAATTGCCTATGCAGATGATAAGGGGCATCTGTAGACAAATTGTGCAGCTCTGATAATGCCCTTGCTATAGGTGTAGACCATTTATGTACCTTATGAAGCCTGACTGGAAGACTCCCAGGACGTTGCTAAGTGAGGCCCTAGACATTAGTGCTGCCCTCCACCATCACAGAAGTGAGCTCTCAAATCCTGAGCTCGAAGCTCAGGGGAGAGAAAGAGTATGTGAGGGGCTTTGAATCATGGAAAAGGCTCACTCCTGTGATGGTGGAGATGAGCAGTGATGACTAGGCCTCACATAGCAACGTCCTGGAAGTACTTTGCATTATCCAAAGAGTATTCCAGTCAGGCTTCATAAGGTATGTAAATGGCCTACACCTATAGCAAGCATATTATTCCTCTTTTGTAAGACCTGCATAGTTTGTTTTAATCTACAAACATCCCTTACCTGCATAGGCAGTTTTTTTTTTTTTGTAAAGGTGAACCATCCCTATACGTTAAGAAGCAAGCTTTTGGGATGCCTTATGTATAAATTCCGAATAAGGAATTTGGGACATCCTGAAAGCTTGCATCTTTAATAACTTTAGTTAGACAATATCACTTAAACATAATTTTTGGCAAATCAATTTTTCTGAAGAAAACACAATTATTACTGTAATTATGTAATAAAGTGTAGGATTTAACTACAGCTCAATCATGTTAAGTTGACTCTCCACCCGCCAAAAGCAACAGTGGGTTTAATTCCTGCCATGGCATGTGCACACCCCTGGTCTCTGGCTCTGCAGCTAAAGTAGATGAAGGCTGGGGGGCAATAAAATTAACCACTGGAGTCTTTAGAAAAAAAATAATGTACTCACTGCTGATCACATTTCATGAGGCTTTAAATATCAGGACAGTACAAACACTCCCACAATCAACCCTTTTGGGAAAGTGGCCAAAACCATTCACCCCCCCCCAAGCAAACTCACAACAATCAATCATAATTCAAGATTATGCCCCCCTTTCTGCACTGGGCATCTCCCAGATTTTGGGGGTCTGTGGTTAGGCACTGTGGGCATTATGGTGCTGGCTATGGCAGGGAAGCTGGTCAGTGAGATTAGTGGCAAAGGCAATGCCTTACACGTGTGACCATTCTGATTGGTTCACAGAAGATCACAAAACAGAAAACAGGTAATGAAACAATGTTATGGGGGATTCAGAAAAAAAGAAAACTACTGTCTTAAATCCAAAAGCAAATATTTATTATATTGCAGCTTGCCAGTTCTTAGATGTGATGGCTGCAATAGTTTAATTTTTAGGCTTGCTTTCTTTTTTTTCCCCATCTGGTGATCTTGCCAGTAAGTCTGTTTTTCAACAAAACAAGCTCTCTTGCAGTTACAGAGATGAGACAAACCATTTATCACTGACAGGGGTGTTTACAATGATCAGATTTTATTTATCGAGAACCTTTATTACAAGAGGAAAAAAAAACTGCTTGCTGGAACTACTTATAAAGTGTTAGCTGGAGTTTGGCTTCAATTTGTTAGTGTATTTAAATCTGCTAGCACATTTACCACTCTTCTCCCCCCAGACTGACAATGCCTGATGTCCAAATCTGCCTTCTGTGCACATTCCTCCAGAGTGAAGGAATTCTAATACGGGTGGTGTGTTACTGGTGAGATCACTGGGTAAAAAAAATAGAGGGAGAAAAAAAGCTGAAAAAGAAAAAAGGAATGCAGCCATCACATCTAATGATTGATAAGCTGCAAAACATTTACATTATTTGGTTTTGGATTTAATACCGCTTTAATGCTAGTAACAAACTGCCTAATATATGTAATTTTCTATTTTGCTCAATGTTTCACTTTAAACTTAATCACTTGCTGACCAGCCACCGTCATTATACTGCGATTGAACATAAAGAAGGAAATGGGACTTTGTATGAGGCAGGTGGCAACCAAAAAGGGGTAATACACGTACAGATGGCTTAGCAATCTATTTGTCATAAAGAGGGTATAAAATCGCACTCAGTATGAAATATATAGCAAAGCCACTGAATATATACTCACAAATGGATAAAGTACAGTTCATAAATACATATAAATAAGGCTATAATTGCATATGCCAAGCAGTTCATATACATATATACACATTATAAAGACAAAATAGCAGCACATTCCAGTGACCCATGTAAGCAGAATACTCTGTATAAGCATTAGAGAATAGCAGAGATTATAGAATACATGTAGCAATGATTGTTAAATTAAATAAAATACATGGTGCCATCTTATTAATGCACAACGCATTTCGTGTTACTAAGACACTTCATCAGGAGAAGGCGCATCCACTATTCTGTAAAATGATATTAAAAAACCTCAATAAACTCTAGTTGAAACTCCAACTACAAAGGAAGGAGAAAGGAGGAAAATATTGGGGCTAAACAGCTTACATGGAGCTGGGATTGAGAGGTATGTACTGCTGGAATTTGAAAGGAGCCGCTAATAGAGGCAGTCTGTCCCGGGAGCTACACCGCACGCGGGGCGAACATCCAAGCACAAGATCCCCAGGGGGAATCAAGGATGGCCGCACATAGTACACAGTATGATCCCTCACGTAAAGTCCCAAACCACCTCCTCCCCCCCCTTATATTAGTCATTATACTGCGGCAGGTCGGCACATTCGCGCAAATTGTCGTAGCTGTACGTCAGCCCTTTAAATGGCTTTAGTAGGTGTGCACGTGCCTGCTGTGCAGCGGGGGACACGATCTCATGCCCCTGATTGCGGGCACGAGAGCCAGAACAGGGATGTGTGTGTGTGTAAACACACAACTCCCTATTCCGTTAGGGGAGGAGAGACAGATTGTGTGTTCCTACTAAGTAGGAACAGTGATCTGGCTCCTCCTCTAGTAAGTCACATCCCCATACAGTTAGAAACACGTAGCATGGAAGACATTTAACCCCTTGATCGCTCCCCAGTGTTAACACCTTCCCTACTAGTGACATTTATACAGTAATCAGTGCATTTTTATAGCACTTATTGCTGTATAAATGTCAATGGTCCCATAAATATGTCTGTTCTGTCCGCCGCAATGTCACGGTCCCGCTAAAAATTGCAGATAGCTGCCATTACTAGTAAAAAAAAAAAATATGACATAAAAATGCCATAAATCTATTCCACATTTTGTAGACGCTATAACTTTTGTGCAAACCAATCAATATACTAATATAATTATTGCGATTTTTTTTACCAAAAATATGTAGAAGAAGATATATTGGCCTAAACTAAGAAACTCGTTTTTTTTATATTTTTTGGGGGGATATTTATTATAGCAAAAAGTAAAAAATATATATATTTTTTCAAAATTGACGCTTTTTTTTGTTTATAGTGTAAAAAATAAAAACCGCTGAGGTGATCAAATACCATCAAAAGAAAGCTCTATTTGTGGGTGAAAAAAAACACAATTTTGTTTGGGTACAGCGTCGCATGACCACGCAATTGTCATTTAAAGCGACGCAGTGCCCTATCGCAAAAAATGGCCTGGTCATTAAGGGGGAAATTCTTCCGGTCGTTAAGTAGTTAAAGTGTCAGGCTGGGTTCACACTTGTGCGATGCAGACACCGCATGTGATTCACACAGGAATCACACCACATTCCCAAGTACATCACATCTGATGTCTATTTGGTGCAATTTGAACCATACATTTTGTATGGCTCAAATCACATCTGCACCAAAATGGCACAGGACCCTTTTTCCGCACCTGAATCCTATCACATAGGTGTTCACACCTATGTGATGCGAGTCTGGCAATTGCCCTGCATCTTTGCAATCTGTTTTGGGGTGTCATTAATCTAACATTGGCACCCGCAGCAGATCGCATGGACGCCGTGCGATTCTTAAGCAGTGTGATGCAGGGAAATGTAGCAAATCTTGTGAGTTTCCCACATTGCATCAGTGTGAACCAGAGCTCAGTCCACTTAAGATGGATATCTGTGATAGCTGCTAAAAAGTTGAATGACCTAAAAGTTCTTTATCTCTCTCAGGGACTCCAATAGTAAGATATCTGCAGTGCCAAACAATGGGATTCCACACTCCCTGATTTTTAATTTACTCAGAACTTTTGAATTTAATACTAAAGGCCATAGACGGTTTGAATCCTTGCCAGTTCAGAAAGGACCGTCCGAGATTCTAACCATGTATGAGCAGGCTGATTGTATCCAAGTTAATCAATTGATCAACTTTGGTACAACCAGCAGATCGGATTTTCTATGCGATTATTGCCATTGGCTAGCAATAATCTCTGGATGTTCTCCTGGCCAGGACTGCTTCCTGTGAGTTGGAACACAATTGCCCAGTGAGAGCTATGCAGGAGGGAGCACTGCAGGATAAGCCAGCTTAAGGTGAGCAGGACAATTACCATGGAACTAAGGTAAACAACTCTATCAAGAGCTTTATGTCAGTGAGAGAGTCAACCTTCAGACACAAATAACTGAAAATTTACTTGTGTGTTCAATCACCTACTAGTATAGCTATGCGTCTGACTAAAAGTGTGGAAAATAAATGATGTCAGCAGTTGACAAGAACCAATGGAATGACAACCAACTACCTGGATGTCATACCATTAAAGTTTTTAAAACAGACCTCTTTCCCTTTATAATAACCCTGATATTAATATTGATATATTTTACCAGGATTCTGTAGAACCTTAAAGTGTAAGTTCACCTTTACAAAAAATCTGTAAGGTGAACTTACACTGGACCCCCCTTCCCTATCACACCCTGTCCCGCTGTACCTGTGGCCGGTGATCTCCTGCACTGAAACATCGTATAGCCACTTTACCGGTCTGGGGATTTGAAATCCCTGCGGCTTTCTCTCCTCTTCTCCAGGACGGGCTACATGGGTTCTGATTGGTGGGCGCCCATGTGACGGGGCTGACCAATTAGAAACACTCCTTTACATACATTTAGGAGATTAAGCTGTGGGGGATTTCAGATCCCTGGACCGGTAAAGCGGCTATCCTATGCGTCAGTGCCAGAGATTGCGGGACTGAGATGGGAAGGGGGTCCCGTGTATGTTCATCTTACAGATTTGTCTGTAAAGATGAACTTACCCTTTAAGGTTCCTCCAGAAGTTTCTAGGAGTTCCTTGAGCAATGAGCAACTTCTACTCCTAAGTTTTCCCAGACAGCAATGACCTTTTTAGCTATATGCAAGAGGGGATTCTTTCCAAAGACCACAAATGTAAGGAACATTCTTCACAGTGACCATCACACTAATTTTCCATGAGCTGTAGATATAATAATTTGCAGGTGAGACTTAAAAGTTATTTCAAGGGTTCCTCCATGTAAAAAGGTTTAAGAAAGATTGGGCTGAACTATGCTAGGAACCAGGCATTTACAAATTCCTTTTCTATCAGTCTTTTTGAGATCGGTCTCCTAATGACTGATACCATGCTGGTATCAAACACATGGTTCATACACAATCCTGGTGCCACTACACTAAAATGTGTATGTATGTTGTGACCTTGGGGTCTTTGTAAAGAAGTTTTGGTTTTAAAATGTTTTTCCCATAGGGAAATCAAACAGTAAACTTAATTTCTTACATTTTGACACATATAAAAATACCATAAAAAAAAAAAAAAGAAAGACTATAGATTTGCATTTATTTATGGTAGGTAAACCTTGTTGTATGATTATTTAATTTACTGCTACTAGAAAGATATATGGTGTAAGATTACATTTCTTTAAAAAAAATTCCAGCCTTGTCATTGTGTCATGGGCCTATGGAAAAGTCAACTCTTTTCCAGCTCATGGAAAGGATTTGCAAAGAGGAAGATTTTAGCCTAGGAAAGGTGACAGCCACATTCCCCAGCCTCAAGACCGGGCCTCTCCATGGGGAGGGGGCTGTCCTCTAACACTAAGCAGCGAGGACTCACCTTGACAGCTCCTTCCGAGCCTTCTTCTTTGAAATCGTCAAATTTCATTACCTCCGCCATAATGAATCCCTTCTCAAAATCTGTGTGAATCTTCCCTGCAGCCTGAGGAGCCTTTGTCCCTTTCTGTCAAAAAGAAAAGCAGAGGAAAATGAATTGTTCGGCAAGACGGATTACAGGAGGGGTGGATCTGTCAGCTCATGTAAATCTGGACCTGGCTGGGACTGCCTGAGAGCTGTTAACAGGTCGGCCTCACAGTCAGTTAATGCACAGCACCAGGTGGTTAAGAAAATCATCTCTATTAATGGCAAATAGTACCAGTATGCAGGAATACATTCATATATATCTCTGTGCAGAATGCTTTTCACACTGTTGATTTTATAGAAACCACAACTTTTTTTTTTTTTCATTAAGCAGTAGATTTGACCTCAAATCCATCCTTCCAAATGATGGCCTTCACAGGTTATTTTTGTACAATATAAATATATGTTTATTTCACACTGGCCGTTAAAAAAAAAAAAAAAAAAAAAAAAAAACATATCTAGATCTTCCAACAGGAAACCCTAAAGGCAGTGATAATTTGAGATCTAAAATGACAGTTGAAGAGTAACTCGCTTTTAAAAAGAGAAGTACACATCTTAAAATGTCAGTCTATTACCAAATAAAAAAAAAAATATTATATTATATATATATATATAATATTTTTTTTTTATTTGGTAATAGACTGACATTTTAAGATGTGTACATCTCTTTTTAAAAGCGAGTTATATATATATATATATATATATATATATATATATATATATATATATATATATATATATAGAGAGAGAGAGAGAGAGAGAGAGAGAGATATATATATATATATATATATATATGAGATATCTATATATAGATCGATAATAGATCGATCGATAATAACTAAAGTAGATATACACATACACTGTATAAACACACACATTTTTTTTTAATTTTGGTTATGTAGCCTTTAGGAAAAAGTTTACATTTATAACTAGGTTTCCAGATCTCAGAGTGCACATCTTATTGTATAAAGAATATGCTGCCCTACTTTTAAGTGACAAGAACCCAGATCAGATTTTTGTTTTTCAAGTCTCATAATTACAAACTCAAATTATTAAAACAAAAAATAGAAATCAAGAAATTAGGACTCATTTTCAGGGACACATACACTGTCTTTGGTGATGACAGATCGCTGTGACACCACAGGCCATGCAGCTCCCCTGCACACCACCCACGTATGAGAAATAACACTGACCTAATGCTGCCTAATAATGCGTATGAAGCTTCTTGGTTTCATGGCATGGCAAAGCACAGTTTTTACAATACAAGATATATTGGACTAAT